>NC_041399.2:68538542-69247708 GCF_900747795.2 Erpetoichthys calabaricus | reverse complement strand
GGACTCTGTGTCATGTCATATTCATATTTATACCCCAACTTGACACAGGAAGTCATTACTTACTAATTAAAAATTCCAATTTACTTTGGAATTGGTAGAGGTGCCAATAATTGTGGCATACATGATTTCATGTACAATATTTATTTCTTAATGTGGGATTTTTTTTTCCAATGAATAAATGTACATCAATTCGATTTTTCTCTTTTTTGTGTTGTAAGCCTGTATTTTTTGGAATTTATTTATTAGAAGCCTAATGACACATCTTAACAAAGGGTGCCAATAATTGTGTAGGGTGCTGTATATTTTATATATATATATATATATATATATATATATATATATATATATATATATATATATATATATATATATAATATACATCCCTGTGTGGATAGCGCTTTGAGTACTGAGAAAAGCGCTATATAAATGTAATGAATTATTATTATATATATATATATATATATATATATATATATATATATATATATATATATATATATATATATATATATATATATATATACAGTGAGGAACATAAGTATTTAAACACCCTGCGATTTTGCAAGTTCTCCCACTTAGAAATCATGGAGGGGTCTGAAATTCACATTCTAGGTTCATTCCCACTGTGAGAGACAGAACGTAAAAAAAAAATTCAGGAAATCACATTGTATGATTTGTATGATATATATATATATATATATATATATATATATATATATATATATATATATATATATATATATATATATATAACAGTAGGCTGCCTCATCATTTATGCCTAAATAAACTTGCTCCCAATAAAATTAACAAAGCAATTTTTCACTCTGGGAACAAGACATCTTGCAATTAAAAGGAGCTGCTTGAGACTTTCAACCACCATCCACTGCCTCTATGCTTATTAAAACAGGCAGTTATTAATGATCTTTGTTGTGCATCCAAGCACAATTAAAATGTCTTGAACATACTAATAAACATAGCTGTTAAGACACATAGGAAATGTCCCCGTTGATGTTTGCTAGTTATCAATGCATGAAGCGAGACCAAATACAATAAAACTGTGATGCCTAATTGATCATGGTTTTGCTGTTCTGTTGAACACAAGAGTGCAGATACCACTTTTACATGACTGCTAGTCAACAGTGATTTAACTCCCTCAAGGAATACTTCTAATTTAATTAAGTTTTTGGCTGAGAATAGCAACAATGACTTTTACAAAAATCCAAGAGTTGAAATAACTAATTAAATTCACTTAAACAGCACTGCATTATAATGTCCCACAAAGCAAACTAACACACACATGCATGTGATATGCAAATATATATTTTTTATTTTCCTCTAATAGCCTCCCTGCAGCACATACTGGTAGGGTGGCTCATTAAACAAAAATAAATAAATACATTTAGCAAATGATTAACCACATTGTTACCAAAATTGACCATAGTATTTAATCAAAGCAATGTAAAAAGGTGACAAACTTTAAGTATCATCAATTTGCAAGAGTAGCAGAAGTAGCATTGATAATGCAACATTATAAATTTTAAATTTAACATACATTTACTAATTTGAGTCTATACCACCCATCCAATCCAAAAGCAGCTGGATAATTGAAAATGGTTGTGACAATTTCAAAGAGTAAAGATGTCTTATGCCAAACAGTTAACAGTGCAATCTCTTTAAACAAATACAGAACTCAGAAATATTAAAATAAATTGGTTTAATTATTTGATTAATTTAACCCAAATAAATGCATGCCTTACAAAATATACAACAGACAAGTTAACTTAATTATTTTGAAGTAATTTACAATCATCAAATGTTCATTCTGGTTTAAATATCAAAATATTAAATTACTGTCAGAATTTTCACATTTTGTTGTAACTGAAAAGTAACCTCTTGTCAACAGTAAAAGTTGAGTTTCCCACAAAAATTGCAAAAATAAATTCTGAGAAGCTACTGTGTGTAATAAAAGTAGAATGAGGTTCTTTCCCTTTACACTAATCAGACTTTGTTTTGAAATTCTCATGCAGGATTATATTAGGCTTCAAAGCCGTGTAATAAGGTTAAGCATCCGTTTTGTGTATTATGAACAGCTAGAAAGGCCCACTTACTATTTTTTTCGTTTTAAATAGAACTTATAATACATATTTGGTCTTAAATGAAGAGCACACATTTAAAAATACTAAATCATCTTATGAAGCAAGCAGTAGTAATAATTATTGTATGCTTCACTTGTAAAACGTTATTTACGTATCAAAGAAGCCTCGTTAGACAAGGACTTTGAAATGCTAGAAAATGTAAGAAAACCTTTAAAAAATCCAAACGTTTTGTCAACTAATCTACAAAAACAAATTTGATAACTTTTTTTTTTCTAACCCACGTTACTTTAATAAAAAAAAGTCCATAGTAATAAAATTAGCACGCCCTTGAAAGAGAGTTTAATAATATCAAGGAAACTCACTTGGATACTAGAGGACCTCCCTGATGGCTCAGGTAAGCTGAGTAATACCACTGTTACGCAGGAGAGGGTGCTGTTGCTAATGATGTCTCTATGTCTATGCCTGACAGAACATTTGCTTTGAAACAGTTTATTATTAAACAAGGTTGTGGCATGTTTGGCACACCAACTATTGCACCATGTCCAGCATTTTTTTCAGTTGACAATGCGAAAAGCACATCAGGATGAAAAAATGAGTATCCCTCCTTATAAACGTAAAAACTTAAATAACATAGCTGAAAGGCTTTAACACATGCAAGAATCTACAGTACTTGACTTTGGATTTGGCCCTGAAACAGACTGTATAATGAAATAACAACTAAACATATGACAGTTATACTTCTTTACGTATAAATGCTTTTATTTATGGAAAAACTATTTTATAATAAATACCACAAATAAAAGCAGGTGGAATGGACAGAATTGTAATGAAGAAGACTTTTGCATGACCTATGAGTTAAATTTATGCTGCAAGCTTCAGACAGGGTTTCCCAAAACATGTTTTTGAAATCACAATAAAAAATAAAAACAAACAAATCAAAAAAAATCTATGTACACATAGTATCTGTCAAAATAATACAAAGAGTACACAACACATGTTTTGAACTAATTGGGGCTTCATCAGGTGTATGCATCTTGAGGATTGAACTTCAGATGTCAGCGCCTGAGGCAGAGCCTCAGACATTGCACCATGGCAGCTCTTTCAGTTATTTGACAGGGTGAAGATCAGAGTACCGAACCTATTGGTCAGATCGCAATCTGATTATTTAGGAGGTTACCTACCAGGTATCACTGTATATGTGGTTTATATATATATGTCTCCTTCAAAAAATTCCTTTAAGCAGTGTATGCATTTCATTATAGAGAAGCAATTAAAAGGACAGTAATTGCTTAAGAAAAGCGAAATATTTATTGATCTTTGTCAGCTGTTTTGTGAAAAACAAAACCGTTAAGCTGCTGAATACACACGATTTGAAATTATGATTTTATGACACACAAAATTGGTTTTTATGATATATTTTAGTGTTTTGGATGGAGTGAACAGCACTCATAGCTTTATCAGTATCTTACAAAAACACATTTTTAAAAGCACAAAGAAAAAAGCAGTACTATTTTGTTGCAAATGCACTGTTTAATTCAATATGATACTGCAATGACCAAGCTGCCAAATAATAAAACAAGGTATCATAAGACTTTAATAGTGTCAGTCAGGACCAGTACAGTTTATTTCTGTAAAACATATTGCTTTCGGCATCTCATTTCTGTGTAGATGAGAAAGAAACAATAAAAGAAATGTAAATGGCAAAAATGCATAAATTGACAAAAGAATTTACACAAAAGCCCAGACTGATAAACCTGTCTTTATATAATATAATCAAGTAAAGGAAATCTTAACAATTTGCTTTGGGATAATTAACAACTTCACTGCAAAAGTAAACAAATTGCTATTGAATCCGTCCCCTTCTATAGTGATTACTAATGAATATGTGCTGCTATGCAGTTAATAGGTTTGTAAAGTTTCAGCCATGTCAGAATTCATACATTACCATCTGCTGACATAAAGTGAAATCTCACTTGTAAGTCGCTTTATTTTGTTTGACATGTGGAGAAAAAAGGAAAATGTTGTAGTTAAAAACAAATAAATAAACAAGCTAGAATTTTCAGAGCTCATCAATTGCTTGAACAAACCGCTAAGTTAAAGGTGAAAGCATGACCTTCTAAAACTAAGTTAGACTAACACATTTGACATACTGTATAAATGCATTACACCAAAATTTCAGCAAAATTATCAGTGAGGTGAAATCAAAAACATATGCCCTGTTTATCAGACTGCAGTAAATGATACAAGGTGCTGGCGATCCTAAATTGTCCCTAGTGTGTGCTTAGTGTGTGGGTGGGTGTGTGTGTGCCCTGCGGTGGGCTGGCACCCTGCCCGGGGATTTGTCCCTGCCTTGTGCTGGCTGGGATTGGCTCCACCAGACCCCCCGTGACCCTGTGTTAGGTCATTTGGCTTTTTTAAAATGTTTTAATGGGTATCCCTGAAAGAGCTCTTGCTTAAATTATTCAAAGAGTCAAATAAATTGTAATATCAAACTGCTGGATTCTAACATCAATCTGCCATCCTGAAAATCATCTGGCCATCTAAATGCAGTAGCAGGTTTGATCACATTAGACAGCAAATGTATCATAAACAGCCTGAACCTTAAACCACATGGCATCTTAATCCTTCTCCCCAGCTGTCCTGACTCTTTGTATCTATTCAAATATAGCAGCAATGTAACACCTGTCTTCCCTATTATCAAGCCACCACCCAAAATCTGCTTACATACTGGGAGAGTAATAGTGAAGCAGCTGTCGTTTCCGCTGTGAATTTGCCTGAGCCTGGTTTGGAGATATAGATACCTCAGATATCACATTCAGTTTCAATTTCCAGTCCCACATTCTTTTAATATAGTACAGACCACCCCACCTCGAGCAGAAGGAGTGTTCTTCATCTACATTTTCATGATGGCAGGGAGGAGGACAAATGGAGAAAAGGTGGCTAAACAGAGTTCTAGATAATACAGCTGAGTCAATTTCTTAGCTTGTAATTTAGGGTCAGCTGTGTACCTTTAAAGATTTGTGATCCAAGCTATCTACTAGCCCAAAAATGTCATAAAGGAAATTTGAAATAGCGAAATTAGACTATAATTGCAATTGTTCAGACACTACAACTAACTAAGTACATTATTCAAAGTCTAACAGAACTGGTTAATTGTTTCAATATTCACTCTTTGTGTACTTACTGTACAATCACTTTTTTATTTAAATGAACAGTTTGAGGTAATTTAGTTGTATAAGCAAGACTGCATTGAAAAAATTTCATAATTGATGAATTGAAGATTTAAAATAGCTGTGAAATAGAAGCAAATAAAATACGAAAAAATAGAAGGTATTATTATAAGATCTAGCAAATTAACCTGAGTAAGAAATTAACTTGAATTAAACAACTGAGATTTAAAAATAAAGCATTGAGGCTTCACAACACAATATTATTTCAAATCCTAAAGATAGGATACATCTTAAAATAAAATACATTTGCCAAGATAAATTCATCATAGGGCTCACAACTAAGACTACATTTATTTTGGTTACTCATATTTTTAATTTGGTCACCAAAGGCAAAAACAATTTAAAGCTATGTGGACTAAAAGTCCAGTTGCCAGGGATCTAGCAGAAATGTGTGATGGGATACTGAACTGCGAGTCTCTAAAGCCTAGTGAAGTACCAGCTGTTTTAAACTGTCACTGTATATAGAGCTCATTTACAAGTACGGAGGCGTGCATGGAGCATTTTTAATTCAAACCTTTAGGATTTTAACTGTAGAAGGTGACTGCATAGCGGGTTTTAGATTTAAGGCAGAACCTGGGATAATGTCTCTCATACTGCATATGACTCAAGACAGAGAAGCATAGAAGAAAAGTGGATTTGATATAACTGTTTAAAACATAACAGAAAATGATAAAAATCATCAGAATGTAACAGGAGGCTATTAATAATAAGCCACCAAATGCAATTTACTGCCAAACCTGGTCCATATCCCACCTGTCACCCCCATTGCTCCTTCTTCCTCCACCTTGCTGCTTGTGGCTTATATAAAGAGGATTTTTTTGTCTCAAAACACCGAATTCCCATTAAAAATGAGCAAACAGGCTAAGATGGTACACAAGTATTCCAGCTATAGATGAAGGATGAAAAAATAAAATCGGACATTGAAATCCTTGGAATTAATAAGCTGGTAGTATTTGGGGACATATAAAAAGAAATGAATTTCCTTCAAAGAAGTAGGCCAGTGGGATGCTTTTAAAAAAGAAAAATGTTACGTCTGTCAAATAAAGAGACCAACCTTTTTGTAGGATGTTTTTGTACTCTGCTTTCCTGATGAGCTCTAAATAACTAATTAAAACAGGCACTAGGCTTGTTAATATGAGATTATTTACAGGTTTAACAGAGCCATGTTCAGAAGGATTACTAGATATTACCACTAACACATTTTTATTTATGGATTTATTCTACTATAAAATAAGCTCCTGTTATGAGTGATCATGTGGGAGTGAGCTCAGCGATGGGTCCGGTCTTCAACAACATATAATAATTAATGTAATTTTAAAGGGTTACTCACATTGTCCCACATTATGCTCCAAGAGCACTGAAATACTCTGAATCAAAACTTTAATAGGCGTTTGTGGAGTCAAAGGCTGTTGTAATGCAGCCATTACCTTAAACACAAGACACGTTATACAATAGCTGTAAACATTAAGTAAGAAAGAGGGTGTGTGAAAGGATTATTTTTTCCTTTCTCTTTAATGTATATTAAGCACTGTATGATACATACTTCTGCTGATAATTAAAGTTCAAAAGTAAATTTCTTTTTCATATTTTCATACAAATATTTAATTGGGAAAGAGTCAAGAAACGATTTTTTTTCTACATCCTGTATATACACTGTATGTCTTTGTTGGTGCATGTTAGTTTTTGCAACAAAGTGCCCCGAGTCACACTCAAAGGCCATATTTCGGTTTTATTTAATTTTAATGCTACAGGCTACATTTTTACATTTTCACCGGAGAGGGAAAACGTGAACAAGATCCTCAACAATGTTTATGGGATAAAAGTCACTACTTGATGTCTGAAAATAACCTTAGTAAAGCACGCAGGAGAAAGCTTTGGGCATTTGAATTGCAGGGGTCTTCTACTGGAAGATTTCTGTACAACCTAAAAAGACTTCAATGAATTCTCCAAAGGTAGTAATGGTATATTTATGGTATTGGATTACCATTAATTTTAATAGCTGGGATAAATTTACACATACATGAAACAGATGAGTCAAATGGTACAAGTGACTATAATAGTTTTTATAGGCATATTACTTTTCAGGAAAGCCAACTACTAATGCAATGCTAATAGCAAACATATCAAAGTTCGGTCTAAAATTTGCACTACAAACTGCCTTAACTGGGGCACCTGTTGGTGTAAATGGTTATATTGAATTAATGCGAAACGCATATCTGCAAAGTCAGCAATATATTTGTTGTTTCAAGCTCTCCCTCAACAATTCTTAGGAAACATTTATATAACAGTTTGGCTAATGCTCTCCTCCTAGATTTACTGTGTACTTGATTCCTACTTGTTATATCTTATATTTTTTTGATGCTCTTGTATTAAAAGTAATGCACCTCTCATTAAACTTTGCCATGTCACATTAACTCATGTTTGAAATAATGTCTTTGTTCCTACAGCACATTATTCCCTGTCTTTTATATCAGATATTTCACAGGTTCTTTGAAGTGAACACATTTTTTCTACTTGTATGACAGCTATTTAATAGTTTTACTTTATTCATGAATTTCAGGCTGATAACATACAGTAATGGCGTTTGTTTTGCAAAAAGCCTTAATGGTCTACCTAAAATAAAACTTGATTGAGACTATAATATACAGTACTACAATAATTGTTTAAAGGAGGAGGTCATTCTGCAGTTCTTTTCATTTTTATTTTTAAATATCATACCTGCAATGTGAAGAATTGCTTCCAGCTCTTCATATTGAATTCACTTTACTTTAATGGCCTCCGGTGTCTTTGGGCATGTGATTCACTCCACACCTGAAGTAACTGAGAATACCAAACACCTAGGTGTTGACTCCATGTACCATTTTCATTTGCAGACTGAAGCCATTCAGTTCAATTGTTCTTTCAAGTCTCTGTTTGCACTTTTGATGTGGACGTGTAATCTTATATAAGACATACAGTATATACACAGTGTTCCCAGTACAGTTTCATAGATGTAGCGTAGAATTTGGGCACAATGTCTGTTGATATTGAATCGGAATTTCACTGTACTTTGTACACGTGAAATGAATGGCCCTATTTACCTGTAAACATCTTTTACATAGAATAAGATAATGAATTACAGTATTTATAATTGCTTATGCATACTTCCTAGAGAAAGATGGCAATGCTGTGTCAAAAGAAAATCTGAAATCAGATTTGCACTTTTGTCTTTACAATACATAAAAAACATAATACAGCAAAATATGAAGCTCTGCAAATCATTCTTGCAAACTAACATATCGAACATTTATCTAGCAGCTGTAGACAACACTTAACTTCCCTGCAATCTATTCTCTGTAACATTTTCTCACTACTACATCAACATTGCTATACCTAACAAAGCAACAATTTAAATAAGTAAAAGCGTATCAATAACAGATAGCCTCACATTACAAAATGACAAAAATAGTCCAGGGCTTCACAGTGGCTGTCTCGCAGACACAGCTTGCAGGGTTCCCTTGAAGGACCTGGTTGCTGTCTGTGTGAAGTCTGCAAGGTCTCTGAGCATGTGCATGATTGTGCCTTGTGATGTACTGACGCGAAGGGTCCTGCCTTGTGCCCAATGCTGCTGGGACATGGCTCTGCCCAATTAGTACAATGAACGAGATTAAGCAGGCTTGAGAATGTCATCAGATACACAGCAAAAAAATGATTCTACACTAATGAAATGGTTCCAAGTAAAAATAATCAAATTTTATATCTGAGTTTTTCAACAGCTGGTATTAAATACTTCCTTAATAAGGACAGGCTGAGGTACTAAGCAGTTGGCATAAGAAATGCAAAATGTATTATTTCAGTGATAGCTACAGTATAAACTCAAAAACTTTCATACATCTGGATATTCCAGAATGCCTTGTCATGTTCTACAATATTGCTGTTGTATTTAAATGAAACTGTCAGTCACTTGGTCAGAGCTGTTGAGTTTGATTTCATATTCCAACATCAGCATCTGTTCGTTGCCATGTCAGACAGACACCTTTGAAGTCATCTTAGAATATTAGTAAAGTTAATGCAACAAAACAAAAGGCTTAAACTGGTTGTCACACTCAATCTGCAGGAAACCTGTGTTATAAATATGGGATTGTCTCATAACTGTAGACAGGTTGTCTGTGCTTTCACAACACAATGACCCACTTAAATGACTTGAGTGTCACTGATGCTTACCAGAAGAGGTAAAAGTTCCTCCTTATAGAGTTGACATGATCATGTTTTTTCCACTACACTACTCCTTCACAATCACAATCACTTCCTACTGATGGCTTAAATTAGCTTTGATGCTATTGTATGTATTTTTTTGCAAAGGAACTGGCAGTGAGAGAGAGACAGGGACAAAGAGAGAAAGGGAGATGAGTGTGTTGCTATAAAATTATGAAAGATGGCTAGTTTGAAAGTGCTATGCAAAGCCGTCAGCATGCTTTGGAGTCCTTTACTCTATTTCGGATCCAGAAAGCTCTCAACAGCTGTGCTGTACAAAAGTCATGGCACAAAGGGATTATAGTTAAAGGAAGGGTCTGACATCAGTATTTCTTGCCTAGTCATGCCAACCATTACTTGTGAAGAGTGTTAGTTTCCTTTATTAAAGATCAGTTGGCTTCCGTTAGGATCATATTTGTCCAACAACCATTTCACATGTTAGACATATGAAGGAGGGTTATAAGAGTTACAATTACATCCAGAAGGGACTTCTGTCCTTTGGTAAATATAATACAATGCCAAAACCTTGTCATCTTCAAAAATGTAACTTCCTGTCATGCAAAGCTTCTGTTATTCACAGTCCAATGCTCAAATAAACCTGTCCTGTCAGCAGTTAGAAACAAGCCTTCAATTTATGCATCCGCAACCTATGGTTAAATCATTCCTCTTTTGTAATCAACCTACATTCCTATCCTTGCCTTAGGGTCACAAGCTCCAAAAGGCGACGGAAGGAATGAAAACACAAATAAAAGTGAATAAAATGAGATTGCTTTGCAGGGTTACTGAGGTCGTTCTCTATGACAGAGTGAGAAAGTCAGTGATACAGAAGAAACCTCAGGTAGAATCTCTGTTCATCTGGATCAAGAGGAGTCACTTGAGGGAAGTGGAGGTGGTATGGGCATGAAGTCAAAATGACTCTTAGCACCCACCCCATGAGTGGTACTGGGCACACTTGGCACATGATGAAGGGATTACATCTTTCAAATGGCCAGGGAGTGCCTGGGAAATGTCCAAGAGGAGCTAGAGGGAGTTGCTGGGGATAGGGTGGCCTAAGTCTGTCCAGCTCTGAAGTTCCCCACTACAATGCCAACCAAGAAAATAAATCAGAATAAAAATAACAACAATTAATTTCTGTGATTAAGGTAGTCAGAAAAAAAACAAACTATAAACACCACACAACTCGAGTGTGTGTGGTAACATATCTGTTCCTACTGCAAAGTGGCAATAAATAACATTACAGATTGGAATCCAAAACCAAACACGCTAATGCTTACATAATTCCTAATGACACCAGCATCCTAATGCAGATTGCACTCTGCTGGGAAACCATAAGCACTTATAGTTTGAGTAATAGTTTGTGCAAAACACAATGTCAATGTTAGTGTGATAATGTTTCACAACCCAGAATGCCTCTAGTTTTACCACAATGTTGTTGACTGTTTAGCAGTCTTCCAATGTCTGTTTGAACAAGCACTCTTTACTTCATGCACAACTGTAATTTAACAAAAAATTCATTTCAAAGCCAGTTGTACCCGATTCTACCCTGTGGAGTTAGTTAAGGTGGACAATGAGGTTAAGTCAAGTCAACACTCAAGGCTGCCAGTTCAGTCCCTGCTTCAATCTTACTGTGTAACCCTGAACAAGTTACTTAAAACCACCCATCTTCCAGTTGCTATAAAGTGTATAAAAAAACTGCACTGCATCTTTATCTTGACAGTCACATTTGATAAAGACATCGGCCTAATATACATTATAATTATTATTATTATTATTAAAGTCTTTACTGCTCTGTTAAATGTAACATCTAAATAGCAAACATTTCTATTGACCTTGGGCCAACACAGACTTTTCAGATTGGTTTCTTTTTTTATTGCTATTGATTAAAAATCTTCTGTAAATTTAGTATGGGCTGGTTCCATATTTGATTAAAAAAAAAAAAAAACTCAGATTTTATTACTTCATACCTTAACTGATATGTCAGGTATCAAATCCCTTGAGGATAAAATCAACAAAATAAGCCATTAGTAGCAGTTTTCACGCTTGTTAGTGTAACTACATTACCTTCACTTACCCTGAATTAATTAAATGGGATTTGTTGTAACTTAATGAAATTTGATAACATGCTGGCATTATGTTCATTAAAAGTTCAAGATTAAACTTTAACGCTGTTACACATGTACAGTACAATAAAAAATATGAACTTGAGTGAATCTGTACTAAGAAATGCATTCACATTCACTCAAAAAACAAATATGGTGATTGCTGCACATCTTTTTGGAAAAGGGTAAATTGGGTTGGGTAAATTCCAAGTAGAGACTTTTGTTTTATTAAGAATGACACAGTGAATTGTTGAAGTTCTATTTACAATAAGGTCCCTGGCAAGATTATGCCTTGAAGATTAAAGAATTTATAATTTGCACATATTACATCTTAATTTTCAAGCAGATTTTTTAGCATTACTATGGTTGGCCTTGTTACATAGGCAGATGATTGAGCAAAGATTCTAAATTATACTGGTCCAAATACCTCTATGACCAAATATTGACAAATTATCTTTTAAATATAGTATGAATTAAAAATAAAGAGCTTCACAGCAGGGGCACCCTCAGGAAATGCAATTATTAAAAAAGAAGGAATAAAGCTAAATATACACAACACAAAATGGGAAAATCTCTCTTCATACTTAACATAAAAGAGAGATTAACCTCTGCACATTTATAATGAAGATTACCTTTCATTTCCTTCCAAGCAATACTTGCACTTTCCTGGTCAAATAAAGACATCAGCCTGGGCTGGCAGACAGCAAATAGCTCCAGAGTACAGACCCCGTCTGCAACAACCAAGCAGAAGCGTAGTCACAGTTCTTTTTGCAGAAATACTAAATATGTTAGACTGAACACATGCTCCCTTAATAAACAACCAGTGTTCTTCATTTTCATCCTCATTTTTAATTCTAACAATGTTTTACAACGTGACATATTCAGATGTAAGTTTTCTTTCCCAAATCCCCCCGAGGAACAAGCAAATATACAGATCCTCTCCAGTTAAGAGTGTGGAATTCTTCAACATACACATAATGTCCAAAGCAATAAAGATGTGTAAATATGTCAATTACGAGTTTCTTCGGGAATTAGGTGATTCATATAAAAATGGACACTAAAAGGCAAGTACCAAGTTTATTTCTTTAATCCTCTGAAACCTCCAAATATGAAAATGCAACAAATATTCTTTGTAACATTCAGCATGATGCATTTCCAAAGTTTAAAAATTTTTAATTTTCATCAAGACTATGATGATATTTTAGTTTGAAGGTATTTTCTTAATTCTGCAGTTTTGATGTTCATTGAAGGTGAAGGTAAAAACTAGCAATCTACAGGCACAAGTCAGTGTTTGATTCAGTCAGTCAGTCAGTTCCCCAAATAACCTTGCGAGATGTACAGTGTAACTGACTGGTGGGCCAAAAGCAGATTCAGTTTTGAAGGTGGGGATGTGTGCTTTTGAGACACTGATCATGATGTAGTAGGTTGGGTTCACACCAGCAAGATTAGAGCAAAAGAAAACCCAGCAAGATTAGAGTGAAAGAAAACATCTGCTTGATCAATATGCATCAACGTGACAAAAATACAGCCAGAAAAGGGATTGTTTTTTTATCTCTTTACTGGTTGATTTATACATGATATGCAACACTGTAAGCCAATGAAAATTTAACAAACGTTTGAAATGTATAATTCTTGTACCAAAGGGAAAGCAGGATATGGGGTGTAATGTTTGCTTAGCTGTGTTGTGCAGAACGTTGTAAAACTGAGAGATTAATTTAAATGGTATATAGGCACATCAAACTGCTTAATGCTTACTCATAAATTAACAGGTTATAATACAACTAGCTGTGCTACCTGTCTAAGACAAGTTGAAATCTACTCTAAGTAAAAAAAAATACATATCTCAGCATTACCATTTGCAGTGCATAATGCAATGTATATGTCTCTGTTACCTGCCAGTTGGTATGGGATTTGTAAAAGCAGTGTTAATGTTTGTGATGCACCATCTATTGGAATGACAAATACAATGTATTTTAATCACTAAAAAGTTTTGTGATGTACCATCTTTTGGAATATGTAGACATAGTTGGGCACCCAAACAGACAAGTATCTTTTTATTAAGGTGGAATATGGTAGAAACTAATGATACATAACTGAAAACAAAAAATATAACAATATGCACCACCTGTTTCAATATCCCTTATCAGGGTTTGCTCCAGTTTTGTTAGTGTACCCTAAGATGCACTTTTGCCATATCTTCTACCACATCTATTCATATCATCTTTGACTATCCTCTTGATTTTACCCTTTTATACCAAGGTTTAAAAAAAGAAGGATTAAGGTCCTGCATTGCCAGCACCACAAAATTAGGAAAAGAAGCACCATTTATCAAAAAGTAAATTCAAATCTCAGAGGCTGAAAACAGTGGTAAAATTAAATCATAAAAAACATCTTAACATAATAATTGGCAGCTAAGTGCTGGACCGCTTAATTACTGCTCATTAACTGCTTTGTTGGACGAAATGATCATGAAACCTGTTCTTCCTCACCTTTAAGAACAATGTAGCATGAACCAAAAGCCAAAGTCATTATTTCAATATAATTCAACCATATTAACTAACAACTCAGAACAATTATTATAATTAGGTAGGATGTGAAAGTGTGAATGTTTACTCTCCCCAAAAAAAGCTATTAATGAAATGGGTCTAATTTAATTTCTCACAGATGTTTAAATAAACTAGACACACTGACAAGAACAATCCTTTTTTGTAGGGTCTTCTAGTGCCTGTGTATGTTATCACTCACCTATATGGGCAATGACAAGTTAGAAGAGGCATGCCTTCTTTATGTAAAGCAGGACCCATAATGCTACTGTATAACCTGCCAATTATCTTCAGATAGTCAACAAGTACCTGAAACTCCAAATCAACATTAAGTTAATGGGTGAATAAAATTTATTATTATAAATACAGTAAATATAACTTCTATTCATTTTTTAATGACAAATTATTACCTATGGCAATCTCTCGAGTCTCCATCTATTTAAGCCTTGAAAAACAGTATCAGATTGCTCACATATGTTTAAAGACACAACACTTGCTTGCCCAGAGTATCCTCACCTTCTCACAGCATTGCGTGGTGTAAGAGAATTCACAGCAAGCATTCAGCCCAAACAGAATGTGATCAGCCTCAATTGGGAACTGAGAATTAAAACTGCATAAAGACTCGCTGAAGTAACAGAACAAAGATCTTTTTAAGCAAACAGGTTAACAGGTAATAGGCATTACAGAAATGGTGGGTTTTCAAAACGATCAGATAACAAAATGTGTAAAAGCTAGAAAACCACTCAGCACATCAGTTATCATTAGTGTTGCTTCAGATTGAACAGTATGTCAGCTCCAAATCACAATACAACATTTTGCATGAGTAACACAATAATCTAATTCCTCTTTATGCACAACAGTTAAATTTAAACCACTTGAAAAGTTACACTTCTCCTTATATACTGTATAAATACTCTGCACTGAAACAAAACTTTTGAGACATACTATTGTGTACTAATTCCACAACACGTCATGATCTTGAAACAAATGCAGACCTTAAGAGTTCATATTAAAATACTTAATGATGGAATATCAGTAGGTGCTTAATTTAAAAAAAAAATCACTTCAAGTACACAACAAGATGATTTACGCAATGTAACAAAAAGGTGCTACTACTGCATAAAACTAACCAAATCAAATATTCTGTAGTTGTAAAGTTTAGGTAAAGAACAGAGCTTTTCACAAAAGACATTAGAGGAAGCGATGACACAAGTCACATTACCCACAGGAAAGGCTAAACAATTAAAATATTCTGCTTGCTAAGTACATTGGCTAAGAGGAAACTGTTTGGTTGACTGATGTGAAGGACTAGCAGTCTAACATGAAAGGTAGCCCGTGCGCACTGTACAAGATATCTCAAGCGACTTGCCCTTTGAATTATGATGAGAAATGTTCAAAGCAGGGGCATATTTGATTTCAGGCATGAAAGGGTGGGGAACTGGTGGCACTGCTACTCTCTGCATGTTTTCTAAAGACTTTCCCTTAGAAACTCTTAAAAGAAATGGATGCAATATTATACTAATTAGCAGTGCCCATGAGATCATTAAGAAATGCTGAGGGGTTGTATGGGGATTATGGGTGGCGGGTAACACTTTTCAAAATGTAGCTGAAACATGCACAGTGTGTCACTACCACCGATTACCTGTATACAATTACACAATTAAAATGTCATATGCCCTGTAAAAATAATTGATAAGAGAAAGACATTGCATATAAAAATGTTTTTCATTTATTCATCTTGTAAGAAATGCAACTTTTTTTAACCTGAAATTGAGAGCATGACATAAGGTTTTTATCATGTAAGCAGGGATACATTTTTAAAGAAGCTACTTAGGAGAGCTCAGCCAATAACATGTTTCAGTTTGAATTCGGTGGAACGTCTTTATACATATTTCAAATGTGTACAAACAGTGAATTTCAAGCTGACTATTAGGTCCAATACTTCTCCACTAAAAAAATCATATTTATAATAAAGGCTGATAGGCCGGTCCATAAAAAAATACCATATGTCATACTCAAGGTAACCTCCTGATAGTACTTAATCTTTCACAAAATGCAGTCTGCTGCTGCTTGTTTAACTGTGTGTAGCCAGCCAATAACTTAGAAGGCACACTTCCCTCCCCAGACTATACTCAGCACCACAAAGCTAATCATACGGTTATTATATGGATCCATAAAACACACTAAATTCCTCAATTAAAATCTAATAACTCAACCTGTGTTAAAAAAAAAAAAGATCCTGCAATGCATAAGAAACCTGAATACTGATTGGGGGCTTCCATGTCAACCAGATTTACATCAGTGTCTGATTGAATGGAGGATAGTAAAAATGGTTCATTGGAGATGTGTTTTTTTGTTTAATAAAGTGCTGTAACCCATTGCCATTATTTTTCAAGCAAAACTCCATACATCACAAGGGACAATCTGTTTGATAGAGTATACAACAAGATAGCACTTGGATCACACTCACCATAAATACTGTATGAGGGCATTAACACCAATTACGTCAGAATTAAAACCTAAGCTACATAGGTTCATGTCATTTATGGCAGCAAGTACAGTATATGAGCTACATAATCACCACAACCTAAAGGCAAACAAATGGATTAAATTCAACACTTTTCTGGGGTTTTTTTTGCAGGTTTCACAAGCCAGAGGATGCTAAGCTGATTGAAATTTAAATTCTTCAACAAATATTTTTTAATATGATCATCACAAATAACAATTTAAAGATAGATACATTATTAGTACGGACGCTGGGGAGGTAACTGAAATATCGACCAAGAAACTGCACTGTGAGCCTATGACATTTCCAAAACTTTGATAAAGTCATTAGCTTCTTCCAAACGTTAACCAGAGATTTCCCTGGGTCTCGACACTTTAGGAATTTTTTTTTGGATTCACAGTGATTCCTGTTTCAACTGCATTCACACATTAACCTTCTGCAATTTATGTTTTTGTCTAAAAAAATAAATAAACCAACAAGCGGTGATGGTTTCATGTCGACTTTCATGGATTTATTTATGATTTTATATATAATGTTTGAATCACAGACACACATTAGACATATACAACAATATTGATTGCAGAATTGGAAAACAGCAGCATCAAATAGAAACCAGGACGGAAACTAAAACGCATGTTACTGATTTTAACTGTTCAAGAAAGCAGCACTAAGCCAAGTTTTAATTAGACACCCACTAACCATCAAGCATCCCCCCCCCCCCCCCCCAAGCTTAACAGCTGCCACAGCAGCATTTTCTTTACTGGTGGTAAGCAGTGTCTGTGAAGTAGGTGTCCAGCCGACACATTGTAAATGTGGAAGCCTTGATGCAGCCATACAGGACAGTTTCAAACAGGAAAAATCTCAACCTGTGAATTTCTAAGGATTCTGGTTTTGTTCACACATGTACTCCACACTGGATTTTATTAGTAAATGTCCATAATAGGCTATTCATGTGAGAGAATTTACTGTGCAGACCTTTGTTTTAAAATGCAAACAGAACATTTTACACAGAATTGCTGCTGAAGAGATTTCAATAAATATAATGGAATGTAAACAGTAAAACAAAGTATTGCAGTATATTGCCTTTGCTTCTATTCCAATGTAGTTCTTCTAGTTTCTATTTTTGCAATTATATATACTAACATACAAAAGTCTACAATCACCCAGAAATGTTCATGTGTTCGATAAAAATTGATATTTTTTACTCGAGGTACTATTAAATTGATTTGAAAATACAGAGAGGGCATTACTAAAGTTGAAAATGGTTATTACCGCATGAAATGACCAAATTATAATTTATTATTTATTCACATAAGACTCCAAAGCCCCATTTTCAACAGCTATTACTCTGGTAGATATGGCATGTATTTAAGGAAGCAGCCAACTAAGTTCTTGTAAGGTGCCATTTTCTGAAAATGCAGGCTTTTTTGTACTTATCCTCTTTTCTCGTTGTGCATCTAGGCTTTCCTATTCTTTTTCTGTGCTGGTTAGGGCCACGTTGTCCTCTTCTCCTAAGACAGTAACAGACACTTTTGGATTAAATCTTCACTTCTCATAACAACAATAGGTTGCATTGTTTCTTGAGAAAACAGCTTTGACCATTTTCAGCCCAGAATTGGACTTTAGGAATGCCCGTACTTTTCAACCCAAATATAATAATAGTAATAACTCTTTACACTAATATAGTGCTTTTCTCACTACTCAAAGTGCTTTTTATAGTGAGTGGGGAGCAACTTCAACCACCACTAATGTGCAGCATCCACCTGGATAATGCAATGGCAGCCATTCTTGTGCCAGTACACTCACCACACATGAGCTATTAGGTGGTGAAGTGGTGAGAGAGATAGCTATTAGGGGGGAGAATGACTGGGCCATGAAGGGACATTTAGTCTCGGGATACATCCTGCAGTTTAGGAAGCATGCCCAGGAATCTTTAATGACTGTACAGAGTCAGGAGCTCGATTTTACATCTCACCCGAAGGACAGTGCCATTTTTACAGCACAGTGGCATTGGAATCTATTTTCAGACCACCACGGGGTGAGCACCCACTGCTAGACTCACCAACACATCTTCCAGCAACAACCCAAACATTTCCTAGATGGTCTCCCATCCAAGTACTGGCCAGGCCTGAACATGCTTAACTTCATGTGGATGAGGTATGGCTGCTGGACAATTCAGTTGCTTTACTGAACAGAATAACAGATGTCTGTTACTCTAAGCCAGTTAACAAAGAATAAGCATTTTAAATATGAATTCAGAAAAGATGAGCTCTGAGAGTTTACCATTAGGATACTGTTGCTTAAAATGGGGCTTTTCAGTCAATAATTATAAATTAGTCATTTCCAGCAGTAATGTCTGAGCTATATTTTTAAAGATGAATGTCAATCAAACATTTACATATTTTGAAAAAGTTAGTGTACTTCACAATACATGTTTTACTAAATTATTTTTCTGTTCTGCAACCCCATTTTGCATTAGTTCTCGCTTCACAAAAAATACTGCTCAGATAAGCAGCAGCTTGTAAGGAAGGTTAGA
Organism: Erpetoichthys calabaricus; assembly: GCF_900747795.2. NCBI lineage: Eukaryota > Metazoa > Chordata > Cladistia > Polypteriformes > Polypteridae > Erpetoichthys > Erpetoichthys calabaricus. Next base: position 69,228,465 of record NC_041399.2, on the reverse strand, counting down.
AAAAAATCAGATGGATGGAGAACTTTTTTTTTTTTTTTGCAGAAGTTCCATATCTTTTCCTTTTTGGGACCGTCAAATTATATTTTAGTATTCAATTTTAGAGTTAAAACAAGTAGCATAAGATATTTGTTTGAGAATTAATCTAGTATTTACAACATGGGCCTATACACAAACACACAGAAACACACACATTACTGCATGCTTGTTGTAAAAAGCAAACGATAAAGCAACTGAGAGAACAGCCTTTACCTTTCTATCCTTAGTGGTATTGTATAAAAAGTGTTTTACTGCAGCAATACAAGGGATCCTACAAAGCGATTCTCTTTTACAGCAGACCGGAATAAAAAAGAAAAAATGTAATTGCTTTTCTTACATTTACAGGACACATGTAACATGTCTATAGAACATTAAAAAAAAGGTTTTGCAAATCACAGATCAGCAAATAATTAACTATTTATAAAAAAGGCATGTTGATTGTTATAAAATATTCATTTTTCATTTAGTGAGCTTGAGATCTGGAGTGTACGCTCTACAGACAATAAATATTTCAATACAAATGGCTTTATATGGTGCCTACAGGCAGACAATTTTGCCTAAATTCAAGACAACATACAATCAGATTTTTTTGTCTTTTGTCACTACTTCAGCTGAAAGTGCTAACTTTGTGGCAATTAAAAAAATAAATATCTAGTTAATTAATATTCTTGAGTTTGATGAATGTTTGCCCAAAGCACTACTTTGTAAACATACCTTGCAACTATAATTCTGTATGACTAGGCCTGTGCCAACACATAGTCCAGCATCTAAACTTGTCATTGGAAGCTAAAATCTCTTTGTAGAAATGTTCTAGTTAAGTCCAACTAAGAAAGACTCTCCCATGGACTCCTCAACAAGTCTATTAATCAATCAATATATATACAGTGGGTTCAGAAACTTATTGAGACCCCTTCAATTTCTGCACACTTAGTTGTGGTGTACATTTTATTTTAAATGGATATACGTGTCATTAATATACACCCAATAACCCATAATGACAAAGTGAAAATGTGCTTTCAGGATTGTTTCGAAAGTTATTAAAAATCAAAAACTGAAATTTCTCATTTATATAAGAATTCAGACCCTTTGCTGTGGCACTCCAACTTGTGGTCGGGTGCATCCTGTTTGCTTTAATTATCCTTGCGATGGGTCTAGAAGTTGACTGGAGTCCACCTGTGACAAACTGAATTGGCTGGACATACTTAATAATAATAATAATAATAATAATTCATTACATTTATATAGCGCTTTTCTCTACTTTAGAAAGGCACACACATGTGCATAAAATGTCCCACAATTCACACTGCATGTTAGGACAAAAAACCAAGCCATAAAGTCGACTGAGTTGTCTGTGGACCACCACAATAAAATTATGGTGAGGCATAGCTCAGGACAAGAGCATAACACCATCTCTAAAGTTCTGAGTATTTCCAGGAGAACCATGACATCGATAATATTGAATTGGAAGAAGTTTGGAACCAGCAAACTTTTCTGAAAACATGTTTTCACTTAGTCATGATGGACTACTAAGTGGGCAAAAATGGAAAATGTATCAATTTAAATTTAAATCTACAACACAATAAAGTATTCCAAAAGTGATGGGGTTTGAAAACTTTCTGAATCCACTGTGTATCCACCTTAATAAAATGACAAGTGTATGTGTGTATCTACATCTGTGTTATAAGCAATCTGATATGGGATTCGTAAAACAGTGTTAATATTTGTTATGCACCATATGTTGGAATGAGAAATGCAATGCGTTTTGTAATGAAAACATCATGTATTACAAAATACATTCAAATAGATGGTGCATTACAAATGTTAACACTGAGGTCTACTGTACATTGATTACTTAATTTTCAACTGGTAGCACAGGATCCTGAGCTGTTTCATCATGTGATGGGTGCAAAAACGCACTATACCAGTGCATGCTCCCCAACCTGATCTGACTTGGAATAACCAGACATTTGAAAATACCCTTTACTTTAAGAAGTCCGCATGTAGGTAAGACTCCTGAAAAGTAATCTCAAATTCAACTTTTCAATAATGAAGAGAGTGTGAATATACAAATACTGCACAAAAAATGTTCATCATCATAATTGTATTAAATGTTTTGCTTAAATAATCATCTTCAAAGAAGGAATAAGTATGTGAGCCCACAGATTAAGTAATTGTTGGAACATCCTATAGCAGGACATCTATACAATCAATGAAACAATTTATTGAAAGTTCAGTGCTCGACGAATGTATGGTTAGAAATGCATAAGCTTTCAAATAATAGATTCTGAATGGCTGAACATACATCCCAATTTTGCTTTTGATAACTTCAGAAGCACACACACTCTAGGGACTAATTAAATTTAGGTTTTATGAAGAAGTATTCAAAAGCCTATAAGTAGCTGAGCTTTGAGCATAGCATGCATAACACAAGTATGCCCACAGCATGCAGAGCATGTCATTCAGCAACTTTCCTTTGATAACTTTTTCCTTTCAAACTCCAGGCATCTGTTAAGTGGACAATGCATTAAAGGCCGACTGAGCAACCTAGTATGAGTTTGTTACAAGCATAATGGCATAAATATGTACTGTATATGTCAGCTGTGCTACATGACTGACAGCCTCAACCTACATTATTCAAAATACCTTCCCAATGCCTAAAAATATCAATAAAGTTTGGGTTTTGTATTTTTTATCAATTTCTAAGGCATTAAATGCCTTGCAAAAGAATAAAATACAAAAACAAAATGAAAACTTTTCATGCAATGCCACATAACTAAATGTCCATCCCCTCACTCATAATGCATCAAGGAAACATATTGGCATTGAACAACATTTAGTTCAAGTTGAATTTGTTGCCTTGTCTAAAGTTTACTTTAGAGACCAAAACACATATTGCATCACAGTTTCTTTTCTGTGTATGTGCAGCTTTATTCTAATAACCAATCTTTACCTAATTTCAGTATATTCTAAACTAGCTGTCCCCTATGGCTTCGCCCACGTGGTAGTAAACAGGACAAATTTTAAAAATCAATTTAAAAAAATTTAATTCTGGCCAGGCATAAAGTAGATACGCTCCAATATCAAACGTTGGCACTTTATATGATCATGTTCAGCTCTGACAGGAGAAGCATGTGGTTGTGATATCTCTGGCAATTAGCAGCTACCCTCTAAAACACACATAGCTCTGATCTCTCTCTCTCTCTTTCTCTCTCAAAAATGTCAAATGTTACTCCTTAACAATCTGTAGATGATAATGTCTGTTGAACAAACAGGTATCGCTAGCAAAGTGGAGGCAAGGTAACCCGCATCATGTGGAGACAGGCAGACCAACTCGAAAGGAGGATGGTGTGTGAGTGAGGAGGGCCCTGCAGCGTTTCTCTCAGATTTGTGCAAATAAACTGAGAACTGAGAGCAAGAAGACAGAAGTCCTAAAATCAACCGGAATTTAAGAGCAAATTATAGGAAAAAACCTGATCCAAATCAGTTAAGTAGCTCTCTCATGAAAACCGGACAGACATACAGACATATAGATATAGATAACAGGAATTACCCATACGGTACGGTTATTTAAATATGTAACCCCAAGTACAGGAATCCACCTTAATAAAAGGATTACTTTTAAACAATGGGAAAGCAGGGGGTTGTCCTTTGGTGAGGCTATTTCTATTAACTTTTTTTTTTATTTTGGTATGGTTTTATAGCACTTCTGTTTTACAAATAAACATTTTATAAAAATTGAAGTACCTGGAAGAGATATTTTCACCCTCCTGGCTAAGAAATAAAACATCTGGACTTCTGGAGGAACAGGAATGGGGTGAGAAAGGTAGACAAAAATCTTCTTCATAATTTATGTTGGTGACAGATTTAGAAAAAATTACTGAACCTGAACGTTCAGACCATTTAGCTTAGTACACCCAGGCATGAATGTTGGACCGAATTTGTCCATTTCATATACAACTAAAGAAATCAAACATGATGTACAATCACTGAGTTTCACTTCATGTACAAATGAGAATCTTTTTGCAATCAGCAACCTTCTACCAAGTTTCAACAGAGAAAGACACCAATGTAAAGCAAGGCACAGTGTTACCAGATGAAAGTTTCAGGAATGTCATGACTGTAAAGAAATCCAGGATGGCACATTGGTGTAGTGGTTAGCACTGCAGCCCCACAAAGCCACTGCCTAGGACATGGGTGTCCAAACTACAGCCCACAGGCAGTGCATTTTTAATTGGCCCGCAGCAAATTCTAAAAATATAATGAAATACTGTATGGCCCATTCACAAAACTTGTTTTTAACTGTATTGTACTTCTTAGGTTTAATACAAGACGGAGCTACTTTCTTGAACAAGGCTGCGTCTTCACAAACAAGCGCAACCAAAGAACAATTTTGCTACAGGTGACCAAAAATGGCAGAACCAAAGAAACACACGATAGAAAGTGAGTGCAGAAGATTTCAGACACAGTAGGAAAATGAATATCTCTTCCTATACATCAAGGGCAAGTGTGTCTGTTTGATTTGCAATGAAATTATTGCAGTGATGAAAGAGTATAATGTGTGTCGACTCTACGAAACCAAACATCCGACCTACACTGGTGCCGAGCGATAACAGAAAGTTAAGCAAATGGCAGCTAGTCTGCTAGCTCAACAACAGTATTTTTTTCGTGCCAACAAAATACAAGAAAATGCCACATTAGCCAGTTATGAGGTAGCGCAACTCACTGCCTATCACGGGAAACCTTTCTTAGCTGGTGACTTCATAAAACAGTGTCTCACTATAGTCGCAGGAATAATGTGCCCAGAGAAAACGCAGGAATTCAACAACGTTCGCTTGTCCAGAAATGGAGGTGTGTGGCGAATTGCAAGATTCGTCAGCTAACTTAAAACATCAAGTGTCATATAAAGCTTGTGCTTTTGATTTTTACTCGATTGCATGTGATGAGAGCATTTTGTAATACAATAAATGAAAACCCATTAATGGAGAGCTGTGATGCGGTTTTTTCTTTAAGCATATTCAAATATGAAGCCTAATTTACCTATATTGAATTGATTTTGCTAGCTTAATACACAGGAGGTGAGGCAATATACCTCACCTCTAGTGGGTGGCCCAGCCCTTCGTATATTTCTCTGTATGTGGCCCCAAGTGAAAAAAGTTTGGACACCTCTGGCCTAGGACATTCACATTCATGCCTAGTGTGTTTACACTGGATTTTCTCCAGGTAATTCAGTTTGCTTCCTACATTCCCAAAGATGTGTGGCTTGACTTAAACTGACCGTGTGTGTGTGTGCGTGTGTGTGTGAGCCTGGGCTTTGGCCCCCTTGATACTAAGTTGGATTAAATATGTTTCAGAATATTATGTAATACAAATAACCTGTCTAGACACCGTGAGTGTCCTGAGATGGTATATTTCTGTCAGTGAATTGTCATGGATGACAAGAAAGTTGCTAAACAGGCATCGCCCATGATGTTCACAGAATGACTGCCTTGAATTTATCTGGGGTTATTTAGTCTGTTGGACAGAAAGAATACCACATTTTGTTTGCAATAGTATATTTGTAAAGATTGGGATTTGGTGCAATGTTTAATTGTTAGCATCTAAAACACTGGCAGCATATGAAGCATTCTGACTTTTAAGGTGCATTTTCTGAGGTTCCCATATGGTGGTACAAATAATATTTGAGGATATGCCTGTCCATAAAAGGAAATGAGGACCACAGAATTACAAAATAAAATTTGGTTCAATTAAAAGAAAGGTAGAAATTATAATGAAAAAATGTCATGTTTTTGAAAAAACTGCATTTTAAAAAAGCAAGCTTTTTTTGTGCACTACAACTTAAAAAAAGAAAAACAATTCATTGCTAATAAGTATCCCCCACCCCGGGGGACATCAGGGCAGGTTGGCACCTTTTACAGCTGTTACAAAAATAAAGAGCAAGCTCCTTGGGGTTCACAATATGTGTGTTTTTGATTCGGGGAGAAAAAAAAAAAAGAAGACACGTTAACATTTATTTTCTTTAGGTTTATTTGGATCACATACACCTGTCAATTTTATTTCAATTTCAGCACTGAACAATCAAGGTAAATTAACATTAACAGGCATAAACATCTGTGTCCTCTCATCTTTCTCTGACAGTAGGGATGAGCAAAAGCAAAAGAGAAACCATCCCTAGACGGAAAGCTATCTTACACACTTACTGTAACTATATTCAACTGCACCCGGCCAACTTACAATGACTGAAAATTTATTTGGAGAGTGGGGAAATAATGGAGATCATAGAGTATCCCAACAGGTATGTAAATGATGCATGCAAACCTTCAAACTGTATTTTAGTGCTGTGTGCACATATGGAATTGTCTCATATGCAAAATGACAGCCAAGCTGAAGAGAATTCATTTTGCTAGTTTTCCACGCTAAGAGTGCTTATCTTGCAGTGTGCTAACCTCATCTGAACCCTCATACATTTACAATACAACTCCAGCTTAAAACTCTTCATCATGCACGTTGTAGAGACACTGACAAGTCAGCGCTCTTCTTTCATTTTGCACTTGTACCTGTCCTTTAAACACAGTGATTTGCTGCCATCTCTCTTTCTATTCCACCTGTTAATGCTGCCACTATCTGCAAATTGAAAAATCCGAAAAAAAAGTCCCCTCTACAATCATTGGCACCCCTGGTAAAGATGAGTAAAAAAAAAAAAAAGAATTGGGGGGAAAAAAAAAAAATCACCTTTTGGTAAATTACCTTAATCTCCCACTGAAAAAAAGAGATATCTAACCTTTAATTAAAGTACATTTATTCTAAGAGACAATAATTACTCATCAAGAAATAATTATTTTTAACAAAAACACATATGCCAAGATTATTACTACCCCTGGAAAGTCTTATGCACAAAATGTAACTAAAGCATTTTTCCATCCATATCTTACCTTTTTTTTCTTTGTTAAAGTTGATCAGAGTGTGTAGGAAATTTGAAGCAGTAAGCCAAGACTAACCCATCCCACCCCCATAGCAGTAAATAGGATAATAAGAGAGGTATAACAAAAAAATCCCCAAAAATGAAAGCTGGAGAAATATGGAAAAAGTAGCATCTTGGGGTCACCAATTCTCTAAGACTACCATCAGACTACAACTCCGTGCCAACAGACATGAACGGTATGCCCAAATAAAAGGCATCTCTTTCATTTAGTCACAAATGTAAGCATCTGGAGTTTCCAAAATACTACTGGAACTTTGATTGCGAATGTGTTCTATAGTCAGATGAAATGAAAATTGCTCTTTCTGGCAACAAACACTCAAGACATGTTTAGAGGAAAACGAAAACTGGCTATCAGCTATGGTAGAAGTTCTACTATGATGTGGGGCTTGCAAAGGCTCAGGAAACCTTGTTAGGGCACATAACATCATAGGATCCATGAAATACTAGGAGATTTAAAATTTAAACCTGGCGGCCTCCACCAGAAAACTAAAACTGGGCTGTTGAATCTTCCAGCAACACAAAAGATCCAAAATATATGTCCATATACATACATATATACATATACATACACACACATATATATACATATACATACACACGTATACGCACAGTGCCTTTACATGTTGCTGCCTTATGCTAATATATGTAATATTTCAGTTTTTTATATTTTAATAAATTTACAAAAAAAAAATTTTATTCTTGTTTTTGCTTTGGTACTCTAGGGTATTGACTGCTAACTGATGTAGGGAAAAATGAATTGAAATTATTTTAGCATAAGGCTGCAACATAGAGAAATGTGAAAAAAGTGACGGGGTTTGAATATTTCTGAAAGCACTGCAAATAAAAACCATACTGCTAGAATGCACTATCAAACACATACGGCCAAACTACATTCTGCTTTTTTGCAGCTCATAACACAACATAAATGTGGTGATCTCCCCAAAGCTTCTGGTAATGGCAAATCATTCCTCTCTGCAACACCCAAAATGATCAATGTTTTCAGCAGGCTTTCCATGCAAGCTAAGAAAAGCACACATATTTCTCCTGAGATTACATTTCTAGACATTTGATTTGATTTTTTTTTTAAATCCCAACTGTTTTCTAATAGTTTATATTGTGAATGTATGCTAAACAAAAATGAAAAACTCGTTTCCTAGGAGCAAATCGATTTAAAAGCATGCAAAAGTAATATAAAGCGAGCACCACTGTACCCTCCTTTGCAGTTTAATACTAAAGCTGTGCTAGATTTATATACTTTCTGTTGATACTGGAAGATGTACATGAAGTTCCTCTTTGCATCTGTCTGTGGTGCATTTTTCACTACAAATGACAAATTTGTAATGTATTAAAAACTTTGATTCTAATAATTATTTTTATAATTACTGTAGTCTTATTTGCAATGTAAAGTACCTTATGATAGTGTACACTAAAAATTCAAAGTAAAATGACCCTTAACTACTTGTGGAAATTTGTCGCTGCACCTATTTTTCCTCTGCACATCAGTGATGGCGCACTTTTGTCAGGCCACCATCAAATGCTGATCATGTGCCGAGGTGGCAATAGCAGTTTAGATGTAACAGCTTATTTTTAGTCTAGTCTAAACAGTAGTATTTTTTTTCCTTTGTACAAACTGAGGAAAATCATGCATATTAAAAGCAAATAAAACTATGAAGGAACCATGCACTTATTTTTTTATTCATTTATTCCAATTCAGAGCTACATGGAAACCAGTAACAGCAAGCACCATCCTTGATAAGACCAATCACACTTGGACTCAGTCACACTGGACACACATGAGAGATAAACAAATACGATAAATATAAATAAATAAAATATAAATTTTATATATATAAAAAAAATTATATATATAGTTCTCTTCTGGTTCGTTCTGGTTCCACTTCAGAACTGGTCCCGCCCACACAAAGCCGACACGGCATTTCTCGATTCCTATTCGTCCTCTTCCATGTGCATGCACTATACTGGCCTGTTGAGCGTAATACATCCAACAAGTACTCGAGGTGCTACCACAACGGTAAAGTAGCTTTACCACCTTTGCGGAAGCCACCTGTGTCTTTACAACAGCTTCTTACACAGCATAAATCAGAAGCTAAAAATTATCGCGAACACATTCGAGAATACAACTCTTCTCTAGCGTTTGCTTCCATGGGTGCACAGATAATTCAACTTCCTGGCCACGGACCATACTGTTTTAAAATACACGGGCAAATTTATCACCAAATCTCTCCACTATACGCTAACACTTCTACCTCTCCAGGATATGGACAGTTGTATGTTTTTGACACAGTGCAAGCTACTGAAGTATGCTTACAAAATAAAGCAAACTCTGCATGCAGCAAAAATGTACTTCTCCAACTAGATTCCATGCTCAGAACCATCAACCCCTTCACTAAATCATACAAACACATGCATGAAATTGTTCAGTCCAATCCAACAGCATCTGTACGAATGGTTTTCAAGGAAAACCCTAGGCAGGATTTACGACGATACAATGCCCCGACATGTCACACCGATGACACGATTTTCGTCAGAGAAGATGGCGAACTGCCTGCCGAAAGGGACATTTGCATCTATCCCATAGGCAACTCCTGTAAACAGATTTCCACGCTCAAAATGAATTGCGATCCTATGGTTTACCCACTTTTATTCCCTTATGGAGACATTGCCTGGCAGAAAGATTTACAACATGTTCCCGATAAAAAGAACCGCCAAGAGAATAAGGCTTACTCAATACCAATTTTACGCGTACAGATTAGCAATGAGGAATACATTTAGTATTTTGCACTCCTGCGGCAAACTATTCCAACAGTACGTCATAGATACACATGTTAAAACAGAGGGCGTGCGTCTCAACCATCTCAGATTACATCAACAAGATCTGTGCGTGGAACTATCAGACGCACTGCAAGCAAACACTGAAAAAAAGAATGTACGTGTAGGCAAAATGTTCATATTACCGTCCACATTTCCAGGAAGTCCAAGATACATGCAACAAAACTATCAGGATGCCATGGCCATAGTCCGTAAATTCGGAAAGCCTGATTTATTTATCACTTTCACATGTAATCCTACTTGGCCGGAAATTCTACATGTGCACTGCGTCTTTCAAGAAGTATTTATTTCTTCTTGATTTCTGAATTCCTTTCTCATCGTTTTCCATTACTATTCTTACACCACCGTATGCTACGGCGGGCGTCGGCTACTGTATTTATTATATTATATATATATACACAAACACACACACACAGTGCATCCGGAAAGTATTCACAGCGCATCACTTTTTTCACATTTTGTTATGTTACAGTCTTATTCCAAAATGGATTCAATTCATTTTTTTCCTCAGAATTCTACACACAGCACCCCATAATAACAATGTGAAAAAAGTTTACTTGAGGTTTTTGCAAATTTATTAAAAATAAAAAAACTTAGAAATCACATGTACATAAGTATTCACAGCCTTTGCTCAATACTTTGTCGATGCACCTTTGGCAGCAATTACAGCCTCAAGTCTTTTTGAATATGATGCCACAAGCTTGGCACACCTATCCTTGGCCAGTTTCGCCCATTCCTCTTTGCAGCACCTCTCAAGCTCCATCAGGCTGGAAGGGAAGCGTCGGTGCACAGCCATTTTAAGATCTCTCCTGAGATGTTCAATTGGATTCAAGTCTGGGCTCTGGCTGGGCCACTCAAGGACATTCACACAGTTGTCCTGAAGCCACTCCTTTGATATCTTGGCTGTGTGCTTAGGGTCGTTGTCCTGCTGAAAGATGAACCGTCGCCCCAGACTGAGGTCAAGAGTACTCTGGAGCAGGTTTTCATCCAGGATGTCTCTGTACATTGCTGCAGTCATCTTTCCCTTTATCCTGACTAGTCTCCCAGTCCCTACCGCTGAAAAACATCCCCACAACATGATGCTGCCACCACCATGCTTCACTGTAGGGATGGTATTGGCCTGGTGATGAGCGGTGCTTGGTTTCCTCCAAACGTGACGCCTGGCATTCACACCAAAGAGTTCAATCTTTGTCTCATCAGACCAGAAAATTTTCTTTCTCATGGTCTGAGAGTCCTTCAGGTGCCTTTTGGCAAACTCCAGGCGGGCTGCCATGTGCCTTTTACTAAGGAGTGGCTTCCGTCTGGCCACTCCACCATACAGGCCTGATTGGTGGATTGCTGCAGAGATGGTTGTCCTTCTGGAAGGGTCTCCTCTCTCCACAGAGGACCTCTGGAGCTCTGACAGAGTGACCATCAGGTTCTTGGTCACCTCCCTGACTACGGCGCTTCTCCCCCGATCGCTCAGATTATATGGCCGGCCAGCTCTAGGAACAGTCCTGGTGGTTTCGAACTTCTTCCACTTATGGATGATGGAGGCCACTGTGCTCATTGGGACCTTCAAAGCAGCAGAAATTTTTCTGTAACCTTCCCCAGATTTGTGCCTCGAGACAATCCTGTCTCAGAGGTCTACAGACAATTCCTTTGACTTCATGCTTGGTTTGTGCTCTGACATGAACTGTCAACTGTGGGACCTTATATAGACAGGTGTGTGCCTTTCCAAATCATGTCCAGTCAACTGAATTTACCACAGGTGGACTCCAATTAAGCTGCAGAAACACCTCAAGGATGATCAGGGGAAACAGGATGCACCTGAGCTCAATTTTGAGCTTCATGGCAAAGGCTGTGAATACTTATGTACATGTGCTTTCTCAAATTTTTTTATTTTTAATAAATTTGCAAAAACCTCAAGTAAACTATTTTCACGTTGTCATTATGGGGTGTTGTGTGTAGAATTCTGAGGAAAAAAATGAATTTAATCCATTTTGGAATAAGGCTGTAACATAACAAAATGTGGAAAAAGTGGTGCACTGTGAATACTTTCTGGATGCACTATAATATATATATATATATATATATATATATAAATATATATATATAAAGATTAGCAAAAATTGTGCAACGTTTGATGCAAAGCTCACGTTCAAAACAGTACGTTATATATATACATTTTTATATTTTTTTTTTTTTCGTTTCATTAGGAGAAACAAAAATAATGCTCTTAGGTCAATAAAACCAATTTAACAAGGATACATCAAATAAAACACCTTGTATACATATGCTCTGCTAAGATAAGTAGCAGTTCAGCTGTGTGTTAGCAGTCAATAAATAAAGCCTACATAACAGCACATGCTTACAAATTGTAAAAGTGCATAAACATTCAACTGCCAACAAAATCATGACTGGTGATCATGCAGGAGAAAGTCTATTCCTTAAGCGTATTATGTTAGATACTGGTGATACTTAGCAAGTAGCAAGTAGATTACCACTCATCTTGCATAGACAACAATTTCCAATAGTTTTAGCATTTGCTTTAACTATAAATAAATCTCAGGGCCAGAGTTTTGACCATGTTGGAATATACCTTTGGACCATTAGCATGTGAAGTGAGTTATCAGGGGATGGGGGTCAAACACCCCAGTAAAAATATAATATAAAGATTTACTATTTGATCTGACATGGACATGGTGGTACAGAAGTAGCGCTGCTGCATCGCAACAAGGAAACAGGGGTTTAAGTCCTGGATGAATTAATTATCACACATAGGTTTCCTCCGGGTGCTCCAGTTTCCTCCCACAGTCAATAGAAATGTAAATTAGTTGGACTGACAATGCTAAACTGGCCCCTCATTTGTGTGTGTGTGTGTGTGTGTGTGTGTGTGTGTGTGTGTGTGTGTGTGTGTGTGTGTGTGTGTGTGTCCTGTCCAAGGATTTTTCCAGCTTACTGGGATAGGCTCCAGCTTGCCCATGATCCTCCTCTGGATAAGCGGGTTTTGATAATGGATGCATGGATGATTTAATTTGATAAAATAAATTTAAATATTAGCAAAACTAAAAACAAATCTTAATTTCTCAAATTTCAAAAAATATATATTTTTTCAGTAATGTACTGAAATATTTTAGGTGCACACTTTTCTATAAGAAAATTAAGAATATTTTCATATACCAGTATATAATACTATACATTTAAAAACATAAAACTATTGCTTTATTTACATTGTAAATAAAATGTGTATTATTTCACACATGGTGTTGAATCACATTCGCTGCCTTCAAATTTTGTCACTGACTGAATACCTTCCAGGCAACATGAGGCCAGTCAACTATTACAGGGAATATTTATTTCAAATAATTGCACTTTAAGTGGGTGCCACAAATTACAGAATCAAAAGGTACTATTACATTTTGTCATAAAAATATTTAATGATCGCTTATTTTTAAGTCTCCCTTTTCACAAAATATAATATTGAAAAAAAGGCAAAATCTGATGCGTTATTGTTATACAACCTTTGTCTAAGATGATGACTTTGCAAGAAAATAGGTAAAAGTAAAACACCTATGAAACATCGAGTATTAACTGAAATATTTACTGAACTATAAAAAAATTACATATTTGTTTACTTGCAGTTGACCAAGTACTACTCAAGATGATAAATTACAAACTGTTTTAACTTTGTATATTCCCAGAAACTCACATTTGTGTGTGTGTGTAATATAAAATTAAAATCGTCAGCCTCTGTGGCTGTGCTACATAAAATGTCTAGAAAGGTATTTATAAAAACTGGGTTGCATTAGTAAAACACAAAATACTGTTGATGCGGTAAAACTGTTTATCTAAGAGCCACACTTAACAAGGAATGCTTGAGGATGAAGAGAAAAGTTTATTTGTGGGACTAACATGGCATAAAATGCAACCAACCAACAAGTAACATATGAACCTGCATTACATGATACACTACATATTTTTCTCAAATGAACTATGTTTCAGTTTTATCAAACCCTTAAATGATATCAGTGAGCAAGGTTGAAGATATTTACCTGTATGCACACTCAGCCTCTATAGACTATATTTATGCAGTCAAGTCAAATGTCAAAATGACAATTTCTAGATCTCTAATGTCTCATTAAATAATCTGAAATTTAATTTTATATAGCATCTACTCCTGTGTGTGTGTGTGTGTGTGTGTGTGTGTGTGTGTGCATAATTATATCAAATTAAAATTGTGTCTGCCTGTTTGTTACTGCATTACCAAAGATGGCTGAATAGACTTCCATAATATCTTGAAGGATATGAGGGATACTAAAAAGATAGAACTTTATTTGTCCCGAGGAGGAAATTTGGCTTTTTACAGAAGCTCTTTAAATAAATACATACATGAATGAATACACAAACACACGCTATGGTCTGAAACCACAGAATGAGTGGAAAACAAGAAAATTAAAAAGAAACAAATCTTCTGGCTTGGCTGTCACAGTGAAGAATGAAGCATAAAGCAGGTGAATTGCTGTTGCTATAAAGGACCCCAGTTGTGTTTCCCGACACATACTACTGAATGATTTGTTGGCTAAAAGTACTAAAATATTGTACTAAAATGTTTTTGATACAGTCACATAATTAACTTGTAACATACATCTTATGACTTGTAACAATGTATTAAATTCTAACATCTAAATGTGAGCACTCATTTCTGAACCCAATGAATGACTTGGTAATTAACATCCTTTATTTTCATACCCATAGAAATTAGTATACATGGATGAACAATGTGCTATTCCAATGAGTTTTTAAACTTTACCATGGTCGAACGGTCTGCCCACACATTTTCATACAACTCTCTGTCCTCTACACAATGTCAATCAAATGATTTGTAATTAAATGTTTAATATTTACAACAGCATGTAGCCCAAATGAAGAACATATACCTTAGCTAATATTTGTTTGTGTGTATATACAGTAGATGCACTGTATGTGTGCGTGTGTATACAGACATACACACAAATGTAATATGTATGTACACTGTACATATCTTAAAGAAATGTAAATTAATTTGCTTTAAACAAGAATCTCATTTTAAATGTCTTGAAAGTTAAGAAAGAAAATGAGTTATGGTGCAAGAAGGTAGCTAAAGAAGAAAGCAAGCCTGAAGCAGTAAAAGGTGAGGTTGTTGGGAAATTCCCAAGAGCGTATGTGACTAAATTGCTGACACTGAAAAAAATACACTCTCTTTAGGATAACAGCAGCTGATAAAATTAAAAAGGGAGATTAGAGGAAGGCCAGGTGGCCACTAAAATATTAACCAGGCAAATTATACCAGATTACATTTCCTCTGGACTGTCCCTATGATGACCACTGCATATCTGTTATGTTTTCTGGCATTGCACTTTCAGCCACTCAAGAAATCAGGTTGCAGAACGTTCTACAGCAGTACCTGGATATTTATTACTCCGTATTCCCCTACAGACTCTTGCCTGTCCACTCGCTCACTCACTTGACTTGTTCTCTCTCTCTCTCACAGTCAGTCTCTCTCTCTTGCTCAATCAGTCTCTCTCTCTCTCTCTCTCTCTCTCTCTCACGCACACTCTTGCACTGCTCCGCAGTGTTTCTAAGTATAGTGTCAGCTGCATTGGGCTCAACCATATGCAGCGCAAGCTCAGTGTTAAGATGGGAGGGGAAAAAATACCAGGGAAATATAACTGGAAACATGAGAGACCACTTTATTTGGATGTGCTAAAAATAGCTGGACGAATGGCAGGAGCCGCACCGAAGACTCACTGCAGGACGAGCAATCAATAGGCGGAGAGAAGGATGGAGGCTCCCCTATGCTCCTGGATCGACAATTGACAGCTGAGAGACTATTTTTTGCTATGGTTGACTAAATATGGTCAGGGAGTAGAGAGACACTGGAGAGGTTGTTCTGCCTGCAAGTGCATGTTTCAAATGTCTAGCAGCCTATAAAGCTCTAACAGTTTTGCTTGTGCCCTCTGAGTGTGAAATGCCAGCCAGCCAGCCTCTGTCTTCTTTCTCTTTCTTTCTCTGTCATGTGTGGGATCCCCCCCATGACCTCCTGCCCCTGTTAGACATGACCCTGCAGGCTAAAAAAGTACTCCATTCAAGCGGATGCATGATGCTGCATCTTCAACTATCTGAGATGATCTTCAACAAAAGCAACACCGGACAACAAGAAAATTACAAAAAGCAAGAAAGGAAATCAAGAGACTGCTATTCCACTTGAAGATTTAAAAAAAAAAAAATAGGTGATGGAAATGCAAAACTTTTTTTCTTTTTTTTCCCTCTTTTCCTTCTGGGTGTCTCAACTTTTTGGCTCTTGTGAATTACACTTTTCATTCAGTGCATACCACGAAATCTACATATTTCTCTCAGCAAAAACCCGTCAGGATGACAACAACAAAGGTGTTGCTTAATAAATTTTTTAAAAAGGGCTGGAACTGAAGTTTAAAAAAAAAAATAAAAGAAGGTCACTGAATAACTGCAGTTTATATAGAATGGCAAAGTAATATACTAACAGGCATTAAGGCAAGACAGTTTGAATTTTTGTGGGAATCTTTCTCTTTTTTTTTTTTTTCCTCTTTTCTACCTAAAAGGTAAGGCAGAATCGCTTCTCCCTCACACTACCCCCCACCCCCCTCTTCTGCTCAGAGGAGCTGATTCAGCGAGTAGCGTGCACTCTGGATGCGATGGCTGCTGCAGATGCCTCTCTCTGTAGGTCATTAGATCTGCTTTAACTAAAAAAGGCTGCTCGGCTCGAACAGGACAGGTAATGCATACTCTTATGTTTGGAGGGACCTAGCGTTTTCTTGAATTGATTATGAAAAGATACCAAAGCTAGAAGAAGCATGGCTTGTTTTTGCATGGTTTATTAGAAGCATTTAAGCTTTTTCTTACAAAGATGGAAAAAAAGTTAATGCAACAGTACATTTGTGAAGGATGAAGAGGAAAATACAAGGTAAGAAAGGAACTTGATGGCACTTTGACAGAGATTAATTGGAAAAAAAAATTGCTTTTGGAATTTTTAACCCCCCCAGTTTACTTTAGCTGGGCCGTGGCGATCAGTTGTATAGCTCATTAGCTGTCAGTAACTCACTATGTAGGAAAGCCTGGTGGACTTTCACTTGTGGAGCTTTCAAGTAGTTGATCTTCAGCTTATGGGGCACTATATAACTGGTATTCTGGGACACGGAATAGCGGTTTTATAGTGTGCGGCATGCCCAGTAAAGAACAGAGCAATTCAAGGCAGCTAATGAGTTTCCCTTCTTCCTGTAGTTTGTGGGGGCGGTGGCAGGTTGGGGTTACTTATTACCAAGTGGCAAATACTATCAGGGTTAACATCAGTTTGATTCTGATGTTGAGTATTCGCCTGCCTTTAAAATTTCTTTTCCACAATGACTAGGAGAAGAACTGGTGCTATTTTTTTTCTTAATGAAACAGCAGAGTAGAATTATGCATGCATGTATGTATGTCACAGCATTCACCCAAGGCATTCAGGACACTAACCCATTTCTCCTCCACAGTCTGCATGCTGTAGTCATAATGCTGCATTGCTGTTTCTCCCGGTGCCGCTGTGTAATTCTACTGCTATCCTCTGATTTGTTCATGATCAGCTGCACCAGCTTTTTATCATGAGCTGCAGGAATTTTACTCACCCTGCACTCCCCTTTCCCAGCAGCAGACTGTGAAATTTCCTACACAGGATGTCATTCTTCTGACAAATGCAAGAAAACACCCACCCCTCAAAAAACACAGTTACATCCCATTATTTAGAAAAAAAAATAATAACCACCATACAGCTTTACTCCTTTGTCTGTCAATTCAGACATTTATTTCACCTTGAAAAAATCCCTAGGATACAAAACAGGCACTTTCCAACTACCTTCAGTAAAAAAAAAGTGCAAGTCTTTGCCGTGTTTTGAAGGGGAGCACATTTGATGGATATTTTAAGTTCTAAAAGGCTGCAGGTCACTTCAAAGCCTCCAATGCTGTATTTACTTGTGGAATGTGAGGAGAGGGTAAAAATTCATTAGCAACCTGCTGAACATTTCACATTTCTATGCAAATGGGTATTGATCAGTTCAGCCTGGAATAAACCAGTGGCCTTGAAATAAACAGAAGCAGGTGAGTGGCAGGGTGGGATGGGGGCACTTTACAGAAGCAGCAAAAAAAAAAAAAAACCAAGGGGGTGGCACACAAATCCAGAAGTGCTGAATGGGCATTAGCTCTTGCATGTGACCTCTGGCCTGCCTATAGCCTAAATCCTGCTCACAAAAGATTCCTGTTCCAGTTGGATCGCCCTGTTTTTTCAAACATCAGCTCCCATTTTAACACCTCGTTGGGGAAGTGGTTAAAACCACAGGCTATACATCGAGAGGTAGATGAAAGGGGTTGGGGAGGGAGAAAGAGAGAGAGAGAAATAAAAGTAAAGGCAGACTCTGTTTTGATGAAGCCATTTGGCTTCAGGAACTCCCCTATTCCCTGGATGCTGCAATCAAGTTTGCAAAGGACAAAGGCTGAGTAAGACACTAAAAGCGATGGGAACAGGAAAGGCCAGCAGAGTAATAGAAGGGGGGACCTTAAACAGACATTTGTGGCCAAGCCCTCAAGCCACAGCAATGGAAATAAAGGAGTAGGATGATCACCCTAACTCATGAAGAAGAAAAAAAAATAATAAATCACTTTTTTATTTCCAGCTCTCTGGAGGACACATGAGGTCAACAGCAAAGACACAGCAAAATGGATTGAAAAATGTTTCATACACAAGATACAAGCCCACTTTTATTCTGGTGAGTAGTAGTGGAGTGGGGTGGGGGGCATTGCAGAACTGCCATCATGATTTTTTTTTTTTACCAGGTATCTCTGAAAGTCACCTTATGTTAATACATCTATTAGACTACTGCACTCCTATTGTGATGCTTGATTTCCATAGTGTTGTATAGATTTAGCACTAAAGGCTATGTCACCCTTTGTACGATTTCCTTGATTGCAAAGAGTACGGTTTGGAGATGTGAGGGTTTTACTTCATTTTTCTATTGTACAGATGTCGGCCTTTTCTCTGCCTGCCTGGAGTACATACTTCTTTATGTACCCATATGGACATAAGAAAGCTATGGAATGTAAAGAAGTATGTCTTTTTGGCTTCGGCACTGAGCAGCACAACAAGGCATATGGAGCTTTACAGGACCTTTCTGTTGCCTTTTGAAAGGATGTAAACTGTTGCAGTGTATAAGCAAAAGGAAGAGGGGGGCAAAAAAGAAATAAGCAAGTAAAACTCAAGGGGAGAGATGAATATTTCTTAAAATCTTTCAATATCTCGCCTCCCAAATCAAAAAACTCTCAATATTACTCAGCTGAGAGATATAGTTAAACCCACTACGTCTGAAAAAAATAATCAGTTATTAATCAAAAGGACAAATATAAAAAACAAAGAAAAAATATCTAACAGTCCTCAAAAGTAGCAAACAACTGTGTCCTAGGTGTACTTAAGTAAACAGCTTTCAGGACGACACATCACTTCACAAATATTACTAAAGATTCTCCGGACATAGTCTAAGATTTAAAACTGGCATCCATGTGGCACAAAGCAGTTTAGTGAACTGAACTTAAATTGAGCAGGTTTGACCTCTAAAAGAAACATAAATGTAAGCGGTAATTCTAACTTTGCATGTACAGGTGCATATTGCATAAGGAAGTATATACTGACCCACTTACTTTGGAATATTGTCCTTTTCTATTTACACAGCCCCTCCAAGCTCACTAACATTTGCTACTTTGGCTTAGTACTTCACTAACGTGAATTGCCCAGTCAGATTAGTGCACAGAAATGTGACAATGCAGAGATATCTGGATCACGTCTGCCAGTCAGCTGGTTTCCACTGCTGAATGCTTCAAAAATACAGGACAGCAATGACAGATTGCTAGGCCTCTGCTTGCATCTAGTGCAAAATAGAGCATCTGAATGAATACAATGCTGAAAATGCAGTAAATGTGCGTTTTGACCTTATCCTTACTTTCCTATCCTTAAACTAAGCAGCACTTCAACCAATAAACCCATATTTTTAACTAATCGCCACAATAACTTGTAAATAAATAAATTTAAAATACAGTCGTCAGACACTTTAATTCATATCATGTTAAAACCATCTCTTATGTCTGCTCAGGCTGAATCCAGGTATTAAAGTAATACTCTCTTGATAGAATATTAGGACAGTGTTGCTGACTACAGGATCAAAGGTTCAAAATCAGGCACAGTCACTGTCTGTGAGGAGTCTGCGTGTTTACTCGATGCCCACATAGATGCCCCCTCACCCTGCCATGGACAGGCATGCTAAGTTAACTTGGTCCAGTATGACTGACTGAACTCTGGTAACGGACATTTTAGGTTAAACTGACGACTGGGAGACGGCCCGTTATGCGTGACCGAGCATGAGAATGGGTGTGAGTCTTCCCGGCAATGGATTTGTATATATATGGAAGGATGGAAAGACTTTTACTTTTGTTTACACTGGTTGTTTTTACAAATTTAAGCATAAATTTTAGAGAAAAAGTTTCAGAATAAGCATAAATTAAAATTACTCCGAGTGACAAAAAATAAACAAGTGGTAGCAAAAGTGCTGATTTTCAAGATTTTTTTTTTATTTTGTGTTCATTCATTTGTATAATTAGGACTGTTTCATTTAAAAGATCATTATTTAATCTCAAACAATTTGTCATAAAACAAATTGTTTGATACCCAACTAATTATTTGATACCACCTAATTATTTGATACCACCACCAATACGATACAAATTGCTTCTTATGCTTTGCAAGCTTCCCTCAAGGAGCATTTAAGGCATACAGCAAGAGTTGGTAATTCAACAAACAGAGAGTACAATCATTTTAAAATGTGAGTATCATAGGAGAGCACAGAGAAAAGCGAGGACAGAAAGCCTTTATTAGAAATGGTCACCATCCCAGGCCTAGTCAGTCAGCTAAAACAAAACTATTATTCTACAGCTGGTAACTGGTGAAAGAAAATGCTGAACTTAAGAGTTGTGTCAACGGCTTGGGTTAAGAAACATAATTAATGCATACAATTTTATTACAAATACATCTTTTATCGTAAAAGCCCAGCATTAACTAACTACATGTCATTAAAGTTTCAGTTAGACAAGGCACCCGGATGATAAATCCACTGTGATCAGCTGTCTCTCTTCTTGGCTGTCCCCAACACCCCCTCCAACTTGGACAAATTTGTGAACTCTGTGCATGTGCTGACACCAACGTAACTCAAACATTTCCAAGCGGCTGACTGACACAGAGACCAGATGCTGACATTATCAAATGCTGTACTGCTTTTTTCCATTGCTTTCTCTTGCCCTGATATGGCTAGTGTATGAATCAGGAAAGCTATCCAAAAACACTCGAGCAGCTGAAAGTGTACATGAGCTTCAGCCTGGGCTGGCTCAGTGCATGGTTGGGGGGAGGTAGGGGGTCTTAAAAATAGCTCTAGTTTTATAGCTAGCTCCCTTTACTGTCAAAGTCCATTCTGAGCGGCACCTGCTGCAGTCATGTTTTTATTAAAGAGCCCACAATATAAGGAAGCGCACCTCACATATTCTTACGTACTTTCAGAATGAATGGTCTTTGAATGCTCTTTAAATGCCTCTCAAATACAAATGCACCAGAAATAGTTAAATGTCTATCTGAAATTAATAAACTGTAATTTACTACCGGTGATGTTAAGAAATCACTTAAATTTATGTTACAATGCCTAAATGAATGAATGAATGAATGAATTTCCACTAATGTATGTAATTCATGTATTATTATTGTGCTGAGGTACCTATGATACTTTTGGCCAATATTAAAACACTCACTAATTTCGAGTTCACAGAAACGCGAAATGTTTGTTATAGATGCACATAAGATCAGAGTGTGGTGGCAAAATGGAGACAGAAAGAAAACTCTCCACCTGGAGGAGACCTAGTTAAAAAAAAAACAAAAAAAACACTTAGCCACCATTTAGGGGCGATAACAATGGTTTGTCTCGTAAACTGTAGCCATGGATGGTCATCCAATGCTTTGCTAAAGCTGGTAAAATGGAACCAAATCACCTCTTCAATGGATTTGGTCCCCTTCAACCAGCTGTAGCTATGCATTGATCACTTCGGAAATTTGACACCTCAAATAAATGGGAGGGAAGATGTATTTTTAAATGTGTTATTTATGACGACCCTGTTTTCTCCCAAGATCGAAGAGACATAGTAATTTCTTTATTAACCTGTGTTGGTCTTTTTCTCCTTGTTTACATACATTTGTTACCATAAGAACAATCTCAATGTAATATAAGTGATAATATACTACTAGAAAATTGTGTTATTTAACAAATTACAATGTTTTTATAATTTCAATGAAAGCAAATAAAGACAGCTTAAAAAAAATGGTTTTATCTTTTTTAGTTGTATTTCAGCCCCTGAAAATGAATTCTATTGTTGCCCAGAGCATTACATGTTACATTCACAAAAATACATATATATTTAACAGACACAAACAAACAATAAAATCTCTGCAAACAAATATTCACAAAGAAGTATTTTGCAGGGCACACAAAGTCTGCAAAGCGTAAGAATAAAGTACCTCCCATGGAAACAATGACTTACAACATACTCTTCAAGGCAGGAGAAAGCATTCCAGAGCTGAACAGACTATCAGCCACCACCACAGAAGACAGACAAACCCCAGATGCACTGTGACTTAGCTTTTTGTTGTTTAAATCACAGCTAGACTCCATTAGCAAAATCAGGTGCACTGTTGCCCTGCTAAAAGTTGCTTATCATAGCCAGTGCTATATTAGACAGATTGCTTGTCCAAAAAGAGAACAATAATCATAAATTGAAAGGATGAAAATAAGTTTTTTATCATCACGCTGTTCCAGAGCAGAGTCCCCCCAACAAATTCAAAACAGACCAATACAACATATATACTGTAAGTGGGGACCATTTACACCCAGTGTGCTAGTCTTCAAAACAAGTTTTCTACATGAAAGACACCAGAATGACATTCTCATTATGTCAACAATAAAGATCACAACACTTGATTTTCAGCAAACACAATATGAAATAATGTTTATTATAGCAAGTGGGTCAGCGCCTAGACTCACAGCAACCGCAAACATATTCATGGCCCATATATCACCAACTTCTCTCACTTACCCTACCCCCACCATGGAAGCTGTCAAGTTACAATTATACACATTAAGCAGTGCCAAACAACCCCTGCATTACACTTCCTGTAATCATGTGACAAATGAACAGACTATATTCGCTAATTAAAGCCTACACGGAAACTGGCATGTAACAAAAATTCAGGTAAAACTGGTTTATTCAGGAGGGCATTTATGTCCCATTAAAAATATTTTGTTAACTGGACAGCGAGTGGTATTACTGTACACAATGCCACAGAAAGAGGATTACCTTCTTATCTGAATCATCTCCACTCTGGTTCAGTATGCACTGTGCAATGATCAGGCATGTAGAAGCAAAATGGCCTCTTCTTGCCCAAACATCTTAAACTGTCATGGTATTGTGTAATTTGCTTCAGTCCCACTCCGTACAAATATTATTTTCTGCAATTTAAAGTCCAACCATTATAATAATGAACAGATATTCATTCCCATTACTTTAAATGAGGTGCATACTCAAATCTTTTGAAAAGGTTAATATGATTCCTCTCATTAAATGGTCACCCATTGATCCTTAATAATCAGGTTCTCTATGTCTGATTGACACATATATTTGTTTTCCCAGGTTGCATTCCTTAGTGCTAAGCAGCAAAAGAGAGATATAATGCATTAACCTTTCTCATGGAAGCACATATTTTCATTTAAAGGTGTTAATTCTTTAAACATATACACTGTTGACTTCAATAGGCCATGTTTATGAGAAATGTTTCAAAAATTATAATTTTCAACAGCTATTGCAGAGCTGCACAACAAAAATACATTAATCAAATATCCCATTTTGGCCGATCAGCAGACACAAGCACCAGTTCTTGTCTTAAAATGTTTTTGAGTTGGAGAGACTCACAAACTCATCAATTTTTACAATGGTAAAAAGAAATCAAATACATGCTTCATATGGCTGATACAACCCGATATTCTGTCACTTCAAATTCCACACAGCTGCTGCCTTTCCCATCATTGTGTTTGGAAATGAATATATTAAGCTGAAGGTCTTAGAAGCACCACTTTAATTGTTCTGCACATGACTTAGTGCATAACAACATTTGAAAACAGTGAAACTCCTCAAAATTTAAATTAACAGCCACAATTATAAAGGTAACCAAACAAAGAAGTTTCTATAAAAGTGATGTTTGAAATGAGGAGAAGCTGTAAACAATGGCTTACTAGCTTATCCAAGGTTGTCACATTCTCCTTGTTGCCTATGACTGAAAAACACCTTCTTTCACTTTAATGCACAATGTAGACATTTTGTCCAATTGGTGCTCAACC
Organism: Erpetoichthys calabaricus; assembly: GCF_900747795.2. Lineage (NCBI taxonomy): Eukaryota > Metazoa > Chordata > Cladistia > Polypteriformes > Polypteridae > Erpetoichthys > Erpetoichthys calabaricus. Next base: position 69,204,102 of record NC_041399.2, on the reverse strand, counting down.
GAATGTCCATACTCCATAGTAATTCTTAAACAGGATATGGGAATAAAGAATTACACTTATTGTGCATTTACCATCACCTCAAAAATATTCAGTTAAGGTTAGTGGGAATGAGTGACCGTGATTGGTTTGAGACACTGTCATGTGATGGACGGGCACCTTGTCAGGGCTGGATACTGCCATGTGTCTGAGGCGACCAGAGAACTCTCCAGCTCCAATATATACACTACAGGAATAAAGCATAAATGAATGCAATTAAGATTACAAATTAAATTTCTCTATGTATTTTCAATAAGGCTGTATCCTGTGAATTTCCCCTTGGGATTAATAAAGTACCTATCTCTGTCTATCCTATAAAAGTGATCATTGACAATATCCATTCAAGCTGATATAACTCACACATTTCCTTCATTACTTTTGTGTGTAAATGTGGGAAGGTATAGTGTTTGAGGATGATTTTATATCAAAATATTCATTACATTCCATTGCTAAAATAAAGTGCTAAAATCAGAGTCACTGATGTCAAGTTCTCTTCAATTCAGTCTGGAGTACCGACAGCCATACCAACATATAAGAAAACTAATTCAAGTCATTCCTATAGTAAATACCGTAAGCATATGTCATTTTAAGATAAAAGAAAGCAGAAGAACTGGAACTTCGGAAAAACTTACTCAGTAAGTAAACCTACTACAATGATATCTTGAAAATGTAAAACAAAATTATATGCAATACATCCAGAGAGGGCAGTTCAGCTTTATGATTTCAAGTTTTTCTAAAAATCTGAACAGAACAGGCATAACATCAGAGCAACTAAATGTGATGTTCATCTGTACACTTTTCAGACATTTCAACTTCTAGATATTCCGGAATATAAAAAAGTTCTACCTATACAATTTCTGTTTTAGTATTTTTACAATATTATAACTCATTTAATAACAGCATGCTTTGGTCAGATTTTTTGTGCATAAAATGTGCATATCACAATAAATAGCAATTTTTTGGGGGGTTTCTTATTTACAAAAATACAACTTTTACTGAACACCAAAACATTTTTGAATAAGCCAAATATATATGTAAGCCTGCATCCTTCTAGTCCAGAACACGCTTCAGTCCAAATATAAGGTTTTATCACGAGGAGCTACATTTGGGGGGAGACGACTAGGCAGGGTTTAAACTAAACCCAATGATAAAGCTTCATTTAAACTCATCACCACACTGTACAGTCACTACAGGTGTACTTAACTACTGTCGGCAAATCTTAGCTAAACCACAGAGGCATTAAAAAAAGAGAAGAATGACATAGTACTTTGTGTATGTCCTTAAAATGTTTAAGTACGATATTGATGTTGTTTCACAGTATTTCTTGTGATCAATTGTTTTTTCACATTTTAATAAAACATTGTGCTTAACAATAAAGAGATATTTGTCAATCCATCAACAGTTTGATTGTTTAAGTATTGGAAACTGCATTTCATTCATATATAGCAAACACTGGAGAAATGTGACAGATTAAAAATACACTTGAAAGACCTTCTTTTCTATTTGCTGTCCCCAAGTGCAACTACAACTAGAGTTTAAAAATTCTGGAAGAAGCTTTGAAAGCAACTGCAGAACAACCTGCAACACAATTTTTCAATGCCATTTAGATGCATTTGTTCCCTCTAAACAAGTACTTTGATTTACAGACAAAAATGAAACTCTAGACATTGCTATTACATTTAATCTATCTGCAAGTAACAATCCATGGAAATCCTGGCATGCAGACAGACGGCTATAATGCACCCACTGTGTAATTAGTGCTGCTAGTGATGGACATATGAAGTTCCAGGAGCTGCACAAAAGTCAGCAGAGTTATGACAGAAAAGCAAGGTGCAGAACTGAAACACCACAGAATGCAGAAACAGCCTGTAGTGGATCCATGCCAAAAGCGTCCCATGACTTTATAATGTTAACAATCCAAACACAAACCAGACTGCTTATTAAAATATAAAAAAATTCACATCACGGTTAAATGTTAATATGTGGTTGCAAAAAAGTTAACAAGAATCAATTTCCAATGCAACAATGTGAAATTGATGCCTAATGGTCCGTTTTACAAATAATTTGCAACAATGCGCAACTGTAAATTTGAAAGGCCAAATAAAGGTGAATGACTGATAAGCGGCAAATTATTTTTTATGAATATCTCGGCTTGCATCTAATGCTGCTGGTATCCATACAATTGGGTAAATGGGTCAGGAAGATGGATGAATGTTTACAACATTTCAGTACCCTATAAAATGCATTAAGTTACAAAGGGCACCATATTACAATCAGAAATCAAATAATGTTAACATAATAGTGCATAAAGGTGATCAAAACATTTTGAGAAGGACAAAGCTACGAGAAGACAAGTATTGTAATGCTGCCTAGCAAGTAGAAAGCAACTAAGAAACCTTATTGTCAGGCCCCTAATATATGCCAATTACCAACATCAAGACAACATCATTTTACTCATCTCAGGTTTTTATCTTTGGTTGAGAGTTGAATTGCTTGCACCACCTTTACAGACAAACACAACAAAAGGATGAGCGATGGTCAGCATTAGAAGCCTGTATTTGTAACTGTGTACATCTGACAAAGTTCCCTGGAATTACATAAGCAGTAGTACAGCGGGCTTCACAAGGACCCTTCAAGTAATCATCAGGAATGAGGAACACCTCAGAGTGTCGTTTCCCTTTCACCTACAGGAGCCACTTAAAGTGCAGGAACTCTCAAGGTAAAAACCGCACATTATCTAATGAGTACAGCTATTACTACCAGCATAAAATAAAAACTATAAAATAAAATCAAGAAAAAATACTTTTCAGAAAAAAATAAGCTCTACTATGGACAATCAGTAGCACTTTAATAAACCATCAGTTTACATATTCTTATAGTGCAAGAAATTGAACAGTAATACCCAGCATTTCTGACACACAACTCAACATTATGCACTATGCATACACACTTCTGAAATCCACAACCCACAGACCTCCATGGAAATAAACAGTAAGCACAACAACTAAAAACACATCAAAACGTTTAAAATGGATTATATTCAGACATAATGAGACACAGAAAGCAACACTTTGGTGCAGAGGTGATAAAAAGAAATGTAACAGAATTCTGAATACTGTTTGCCCCAGTCATGATTTGTGTCAGTAAATGTAATCTGTTGCCTGGAAAACCGATGAAACAATAATTTACAAGCAGCATTTCTACTGCCATGATAATATTGACCTTATGACGCAAAAATCGCTACACTTCAGACAATCAATGCTAAGAAAGCAACCATAAATAAGCAATGTTGGGAGTCAAGTGAACAGAAATGCCATGAAGCCGAGTACAGAGGCCTTCAAAATGACAAACCTGGCTATGGACCATGAAGGAAAAGGGGGCGAGTGATGAAATTTAGAATGATGACCAGCAGGTAAAATACAGACAGTATTAATCAAAATGCCATTTCTTGCATCTTCTTGTTCCTGAGTAAAAGCCAAGTACCTAGCTAATGACAATAAAGTGACGTTCATTCTCTACAAAACACTACAGTCATACCTTGAAAACCTTCTACAGAGTACCTCATGATCAATCAAATAAAGTTGGAGGTCCACTAAAACAACGTAGCTACAACTTTGCAAAGATGTAGTCGTCTAATAAAAGAAACTTTAACGTAATATATTTCTCAACATAAACAATAAATCTGCAAACATCAAAAATGATTGGTTATGAAAATATAACGCACAATTACAACTTTTACAACTGCAGTTTCAAGATCAGACCTAACGGTTACACTACTGCAAATTAAGAAAGTTTACATCAACCACATTTTCACAAAAACAGTATAATCAGAAACACTATAAAAAGATCATAAAAGGCAGCACAAGAACTGGGACCAATGGTCTCAGAAAGTAAACTTTTGAAAATATAAATGTTTATTTCTGCATGATGCTTGTTTTAATAAATCAAAAATGCCCACCCAAACGGCCTTTATTTTTGCCTTAGCAAAGCACAGTCCGCTTGATTCTTAACATCTCCGTACTTAGAAGCGGCGATTATAAACAGCCAAGCCATTCTGAGAAGAGAAGACCTGTAACTTACCTGGGGTTCCCTCGTAAGGCTGCATGGTGAAGAGCATTAAATCCATTGTTGTTGGTGATGGTAACATCTGCTCCAGCCTCCAGGAGCACGGACAGCATGTCATCTCTCTTTTTGCTAATTGCATCATGAAGAGGAGTATCACCTTCAGAGTCCTGGATACAATTATAACAGCAGGGTCAAAGGAAGGAGTAAGAATACAAACATTTTAGTAATTAATTGATCAAATTATTAATTTTAACTTAAATGCCTCACTCAAAAAATACTATTTCATCCCTTTTCACTTCAATACTATATGTAAGGTGTTTAAATCCTATATGAATGTTATAACAAAGCTCATACAAATCAAGGTAAATCAAAGCACATATAATTTTCCACCTACTCAGCAAGTCCTGGTAGGAGCAAACTCTGAACTCTTAGTAATACTGGGGGGCAATTTGGACTTACAAATGAAATTCGAACCCAAGTCTTTTGGATGTGAAAGGAAATAAGAGTACATGAAGAAAACAATACCACGAGACAATGTGAAAGTCTCACACAGTAAGTGAGTGGGCAGAGAATCAAATACAGGTCTTTGAGGAAGCGACTCAGTAGTGCTAACCACTGTCTCACCCCTGTCGCAAACCAGATAAAAGTTCAACGTGTTAAATTACAAGAAAGAAACCAGAAACGTTTTGCACTATTCAACTACTCCACAGGGATGAAAAACTAGCAAACATGTCAAAAGAGAATGATACGCATCCCAAGAACACAATTTCACTGTTGTCACTAAAAGGTAGATTAATAAAGACATTTAATAATAAGCCAGTGTAGAATTTTGTGATAGGTATTTTAATCAATTGACATTATATATTTTGACTTTGTGTGAGGTAATTAAAGCACTACGTAAACTTCCACATTGAAAACTGAACTGAATCACCTATCACAGCCAGCCAGGTGAACGGTACTTCAACTTAGATCAATATGCATGCTGTAAGACTGTAATATTATTATCACTAAATGAAAAATGACCAATACTGAAGCAAAAAAAAAATGTATAATAACATTAGGATTTGAACAGCCTAGATTAAGTGCAACTACCTGACAGTTAAATGGGTTATTCGATCAGTAACGTCAGCTCAATTCATACACTATTACCTGGGCGGCTGCCCGGAAGGATAAAGTCATTTCAAGCAGTGAGTAATGATCACAGAAGGAGTAAGGAAACATGAGGCAGACAAAATGTGTGCGGGATGTTAAAGAGACTAGTTTGCCAAATCAGCCAGATTATAAACAGAAGAGCAAAAAAAAAAAAAAAATTCCAAAATCAATGGAACTGTTAAAAAATATACTTAATAAAATTATAATAATAATAATAAAATAAAGAAGGCAAGCAGGAGCACAAATGAAAATAGCCATGCAAAAGGAGTCCACATACAATGGCTGAACATTTGCTTCAAAACAGACTGCAGATTGCCAAGATTCCGACATAACACAAATACATTTGGTGTAATGTAGAGAACCTTTAACAATGTAGCAGATATCATGGGCAGATCCCCATATTTTTTACTATATTTTACTCATATTATATATATATATATATATATATATATATATAATGTATGGATCTGAGGATACAGTACACTAAAAAGGAAAGCAAGAAGGAACACAGCCAGTGGTGCTGAAGACACAGCACATGTGCACATTAATCAAGGCAGACAGCTTGTGAAAGCCAAGAGCAGATTTGCAAGAGAAGCTTTAATGAGCAAGGAAGCTAATGGCTTTCCAAAAAGGAAGGCTTGTAGACTACTAAGGATAGATCTCGCCAACAAAAAAACAATTCCGACAAGCACCAAGGCGCACATTACAATCTCCTCATATTAAGTGGACCAAAGAGAGGTGGGAACAGTTATTTATATTCCAGGCTGGGATGGATGGAGGCCAAGCGAGCCAAGACAGACAAGGGAATGAGACTGTGGACAAAGAAGAGGTTTCATTGGCGAAAGGGTGGGGCTGCTAATAGCACCTAATCTTATGTACTGCTATGTTTTAGCAATGTAAATTACTAGACTTACCATATCATTAAACAAAACAAAATACTGAATTCATTTGAGTTAATATAAATCAGTGATGTTTAGTTGAAATGAAATTAATTCTCCTAACAGGCCCATAATAATAATTTGCAAATACTGGACACAATTGTTTGATACACAAAGTCATAAATGAATAAAACATGAAATGTATGATTCACAGAATATCTTTGACTCTGTAAATTAGCCAGATTACTATATACAGTACTGAGTTTAACATATACAATGGGAAATGATGACAAGTCTTAAATACCATATTTAATTAGGAAACGCTTTTGCAATACAGGCTATGCAAGAGGTTTAATACTACATAAATGTACAGGTTGCACAAGCTGAGGTGATAATAAGTTTACCTGAAGACTGGGATGACAGCCAAAGTCCAGCAAAGTCTTAACAACTTGCAGGTGCCCTTTGTTTACTGCAATGTGTAAAGGAGTCTGTCTGCGTTTGTTTCGAGCGTTCAGATCTGCACCGCCTCTGTGCAACACCTCAATAACCGAACCTTCATCTCCAAAAGCTGCATGATGCACTGCCCTGTCTCCATCTTTGTCCTAAAACACACATATAAATATAGACTACTTAAAAGTGCATTATACTGTTAGTAAAAAATTATCCACAGGAGCGGTTTAATAGGAAACAAAACTCTGACTTCATTCATTTTCCCTCTTCATGTTTTTGTGAAATTGAATTATGTTTTACATTGCCCATAGCACAAGAGAAGAAGTCAATATAAAATATTGACTGATTTTGGGCCCAGGATTGAAGTCAACACTGTTAATGTGGTTGTCTCCCTTCAGTTAAAACAGAAAGTCGTACTGTATGTCTGAGTCACTATTTGTTGTACAGGTCTAAATTAAAAATCAAAATTAGAGGATTCTTTGCAGAGAAGTTGGGGCATAGAAGTTCTAATTTTAAGCTCCATGCTATCATTTATGACAAAAAAAAAACCATGGACCTTTAAAGCAAGCAGTGATCAAAATGTTTATAAAATGTAACACATGCTAAAGATTGCCCAAGCAGAATATAAGTAATTTCACAGATAAACCATGACATGAACAAGCTGATGGAAAACACTTTCAAAACAAAAACATTTGAACAGCTAATTCCCAAAGACTCGCACACATTTCCAAACTCCTACATTTTTCCTAATTTGTTTTAATATTATTAAACACCAACACAGAATAAAAGAAGGGACAAAAAGCACCTGCTCTTAAGAACTTCCATTTTTTATTCCAATTAAAATTCTTGACTAAAATATGTAACTGAATTTCTCTGCGTTTAATGCTTGTTCATTTAGTGTTTGCCAGTGCTGATCCTGGTGATATACCATGGCTGGTTTTTTTTTCTTCTTCTCCCCAATCCGACCAATTTTCAAATCAAAGGCCAACTTAAGCTAAGTAATCATTGGATGATGAGAACATAATCTTGCCTATGAGGAGAGAAGAATCTTCTGCATTAAGAAGATTATATGCAAGCTTGCCTGAGCTCTCTTAATTAATTTAAAGCTCAGGTAAACAATCCTGGGTAAAACAGAGGCACAATATTTAGAGCTGCTGCCTCACAATTCCATGAGACCGGGTCCAAAAAAAATTCAAAGACCAAAAAGGACTAAAGAAGTGCATAAATGAAGCAATAAATGACGGGGTAACAGTGTGCTAGAGTGGTCATCGCTGATGCCTAACACTGCAGGAGGCTGATCTTAGATCTCAGCGTGGTCACTGTCTCTCTGGAGTCTGCATGTTCCGTCCCATACTACACTTTTCCTCCTCCATCTCTAAATGTTAGGTTAACTGGACGATCTAAACTGGCCAGGTGTAAGTGAGTGCAAGTGTGCCCTCTCAGAAACTGCCTTTCTATTCCTAAATGTAACAAATATGTCTTGTGTATGACAGCGCACAAATATGACAGGTTCAGTTAGGCAAAGAATTTCACTGAAAGAAATTAAGAAGTTGGTTGGTGTGAAAACAAGCTATAGTGTTCCCCCAGGGCTATGACTGGTAAACACTGAATAAGCCAAAACATGTAATAAAGATGTAATAAACATATAATAAAGTAATCTCTAAGCTCTTGGAACTTTTCTAAGAACTAATCCCTAGAAAACAGAACTAAAAATGTGTTGTTTCCCTAATCCACACAATACACTCTTATCTTCCGACAAATTATCTTTTTTTTTTTTAATAAAAAATAAAAAGAAGTCTGTGTAATTATTCAAATTCTTTGTTGCTCGAAGCTCAGATTAGCTCTATCTAACATGGCATTGAAGTTAAGCATATCCCACCTATGCTCATTCACCGCTGAATAATTCTAATATTACTGGAAGAAAAAGCAAGCCGCCCTGATGTGAAAAGCAAACAATATAAAACACATGCTGAAATAAAGTATGTCACACAAGCAGCTGCAAAAGGTGCTCTATGAAACTCGTTGTTAAAATGGACTTTGCAATCACAAAGATGCTCCTTTTATGTGGGTACTTTTCCAAAGCAGTATTGTCAGCTGCCCTCTCCCCTCCCTGATGGACATTTACACCTCCCGCTGCCTCAGCAGAGCAAAAAACCTCATCAAGGACAGCTCCCACCCAGGCTCTGATCTCTTTGACCTGTTGCCCTCAGGGAGGCGCTATAGGTGCATCACAACAAGGACAAACAGACTCAAGAACACTTTTTTCCCAAAAGCCATAACCATTCTAAACTCACACATGCACTGACTACACAGTCTAACCCCCCAACCCCTGGACTTCCTTCTATCCATCAACTGTGCAATATCCAATATCTAAATGGTACTGATAATAACTATGCGATAGATAGATAGATAGATAGATAGATAGATAGATAGATAGATAGATAGATAGATAGATAGACTTTATTAATCTGTATACTGTACAATATCATTACTCTCAGAGTCCAACATCCACTACTCACTGCACATCGTCATCATTATTGTGCAATATTTAAATTATGTGCAATAACCTAATAGTGCAATACTGTAGTTATTATTCTTTCCATATGTATATAGCATCACAGAACTTTTTTGCAATTTCTTTGCAGCTTTTTGCACCATTTGTTTATTTACTTGTTGTGTTCTACATATATGTTTGCACCGAAGGAGCTGCTTTTAATCTCATTGTACATGTGTATAGTGACAATAAAAGGCATTCTATTCTATTCTAAATGGTTTACCACTACACAAGGCCTAAAATTACTAAGAATGAACTGCAAGTAATAGTGAGTAAAATAAGTGTTTAGCTTTAACAACACACTGTACAGGAGAGTGGTAAGATGAAGGTCAGGAAATATACAGTATGATATGCAACACAGGTTCTCCAACAAAACTCTTTAGTGGACAATTGGATGCCATGCTTACACAGGTGAAGATTAATAAAGTTTGCGTAATAAATGACTATCATCATGTTAGCACAATCCTCATAGTAAGATGTGAAGGTGGCAGCCTGTGACAAAAATTGTACACCGCAGTCTAGAGACGATGTCACTGCCACATTGACGGAGCCTAAACAATTTGGTCATAAGGGAAGTGGAAAAACATCTCTGAAAAAGGGGTTTCCACTAAATATTCACTCTAGGAATACAAAGACATACAAAGCTAACACATTTTGGTAAACTTAGGTAAAAAGGGTAGGCATCTAGAGAGATTATACACTTTAATCGAGCCAAACAACGTAAACAGTAACTTTGCCAAGACTGTATCAAGAACGAAAAGATGAAATTACCATTCATAGCCACCAGAGTCTCTGTTTTAATTTCACAGCAATTCTTACAAATATTAATATTACCTGTTTCAAAGATTATAGGCAGCCTTAGGGGCAAACAGAAAATTAATCATTTGACGTCTTTAAAAACGTTTAAATCTGCATCATTCGAAAGAGCCGTTTGCTTTAACCGGTGAAAATGCAAAGGCATTGTGAGTTCTCAGACAGATAGAAAAAACTATTCTTTTAACTCAGTTCTGACACCAATCAATTTTTCCACTATCTAACCACAAAGAAGCTAACAGAGACCATGCCATTTTCCACCATAATTTGAGTATGGAAAAATGGTACAGTAAAAAATAAAAACAGCCCTAGAGACCAACAGTTGATCCAGAAGAGAGACTTTCAAAATGCCAAAACATGAACATGTATTTAGTTCTATTATGAACCAAAGGTGGCAGTAAAGTCGTAAATCAGACACTCCTCGCGGTCTTAAAAGGCACAACAATTTATTAATCCAGCATTCATTTTCATTATAAAAACTCTGCTCCATGTTCTGCTAATTATTTATCTAAACGTACAATCCAGCCAGGCTGGGCCTGAGGACATTACTCAAAGTCGGTGTCCAATTTGGATATACTTTGAATCATTTAAATCTTGAAAGCTATGTGTGTGATCTACAATTCTATGATGAACTGCACTGTGCTTTTCACAGACCGATGAGAAGTGTATGTTAAGAATGACTGAATTCATTGTTTGATATGTGAACTTGAGCCTGACATTGTCTAGATTCTAACTAGCTGAAAGATCTAGTATTACTACTAATATTCACCTTACTATTAGCTAAAAGACAGACATCGATGTATAATTATGGTAATTATAAATAAAAGAAGTTTGTTACAGGAAAGATAGCTATTGATGGGAGGTAACAGAAATTAAACAGGCTTATTTTAATGAAGTTTGTAAATTGTAAACAGAAAATAGATTGTGACAGGAATTCTAGATGTGAGACATAGTCGATTAAAAAATTAATAAACATTGTTAAATGATTTCCACACACTAAAGAAGGTTAGAACATACAACTATCAGGAAACTGGAGAAGCAGAGAGAAGCATCTCTACATACAGCACTCGCAACACTAGCAAAAGATTAAACACATTAAATTACATTATTGTTTTTTTAATGTAAAACTAGCATAAATACTCTTTTAAATTTCAAATATTATGAAATACGATTTAAGAAAAAACAGTATTGAATTTGCATGCAAATTTCTAAGAACAGGCATGTCACAGAATGCTCACTAACAGAAAACAGAAATAAGGATGATAAGGTAAAATATGTTGCACATATTTAATACTAGTATTTAATTAAGTCTTGCATTGTCCTGTAATTTCCATTTTCTTGTGGCATGGATAACACAGTTATCATGAAATTACAGATAGGACGAGAAAAATTACAGAATACTTATGACTTCCCTATTACCCGGAGTGGTAATTTTAAACTACCAGTTAAATTATTGCACAGGAGCAAGTCAGACATAAGAACTAATAAAGAACAAAGGAGAATAAACAGAAATGCTAATGGGTTCAGATTTCTTAAAGGACATTGATGATGTGAGAAGTAATACAGAAAACGGAAATGGAAAATTCAAAGGAAACTAAAAGCTGTTACTGTGCTTCCAAACTATAAAATAATTTGAGATGTACATTTTAACTCATAAGAAACTGATAGATATGCAGACTGAATTCTGTGAATAACTTGCATTTTTTAAACACTGGAGACAAATTTTTCTCTATAATTATAAATTAATTTTTGATTTCTGATATCCCATAGGGATGATAATAACTCTTCTGTATATATACAATTTTGTATGTGAAACAAATACAATCAAGATAAAAAAAAGATCTAAGCAGGACCATATCAATGAAATGGCTGACTTGCAGTCAACATACAACCCTCTGCACTATTCTACAACTGGCACAGCAGCCCGCTTGAAGATCACTCATAAATTAAAAACATCATCAGTTTTCTCCACTTGTTTTCAAGGTTAAATGACCAATCCAGGGAGGTGGTATTTTTCTGGGCTTCAGAGTCACATGATTGATCCATTAGTAACAGCCCTCTTTTTCAAAGTTGTCAGTCAGTGAGTCGATCATGAACACGTAACAGTAAATATCTATCTAATATTCATCAAGATGTCACCATTTAACTGCAATTAAATTGTTAGTGAGCTTTTCCTGCAAGTTGTTACTGATTTATATTCTAATTAATAATAATAATTCTTTGCATTTATATAGCGCTTTTCTCTCTACTCAAAGTGCTCAGCAATTGCAGGTTAGGGGCCTTGCTCAAGGGCCGAACAGAGCAGAGTTCCTATTGGCATTTACGGGATTCGAACCGGCAACCTTCCGATTGCCAGTGCAGATCCCTAGCCTCAGAGCCACCACTCCGCTTCTACAAAATCTATTCTGCTCAGAATCTGAATGAATACTAAATACTTTTTATGAAATGTGCATTGGGCTGGACTCAATAAAATATTCATATTTATTTTAAGTAAAGCAGCCTGTTATATATTGCAAATATATAAACTACTGCAAAACACGCAATTTAAAGCAAAGCATTACAGAATTTAAAATACTGTCCATAAAATGTCAGTTCTTAGTTAAAAAAAAAAAATCAAATAAATCAAATGCTTTAAAAATGTGTTTACTTTCTATTCTTTGGTTCAAAGATGTAGAAATGGGGAAAAAAGTCATTTTTCTATTTGCCCAAAACGAGTTGTGATATGCAGAGGCATAGCTAGGGTTTTCAGCGTCCGGGGACAACTGAAGATTTCGCGCCCCCCTCCTGTTTGCTAAAATGCAATGGGGAAGGAAAATTTGGCGCCCCCTGGATGCTGCGTCCGGGGACAGATGTCCCCCCCTTGCACCCCCCTAGCTATGCCACTGGTGATATGTCAGTACTTCCTAGTACAGAGCACTATATTGATTAACATCAATTTTGTTTAGCAAGGAAGCTACTTTTTTCAGGCATATTACAAGCCTTTTTCCTAATCTTTATTTCCATAAAAAACAAGAAAATGTCATTTTCCTATCAATACTATAAATGGATTAATCAGTGAATTTATACGAGCATTTGGAATAAATGGGCACAGTTTCACTCTTTCAGCAAACTAATTCTGCCTTCAGTTTTTTGGTTATATTTGTCTTTGTTGTCATAGACATTAAGAAAGCAGAACCGTTAAAGGTACAAACCTGTGAAAAACAGTGGCCATCTAGGAAATACACTATGATGCAGTTTATTTTGATATACAAATTCCACCATTATCACTGTTAACCTTGGATGGATTTACAGATATTCACGTAGTGATCCCAAAGAGATGTTTAAGGTCCAAAAGTGAAGCGACTACAAAGGTCCTCTGAAAGCAACTATCAATTGGAACTATCCATATAAATACACTAGTCACAAAATATTTACATTTTTCTGCATACTGATTTGCAGGATTTATTTGCTATCCCTAACAAATTATTTTTTTGGCTATATTATAGACCAAAAACTACCCTGGAAAACAGGAACATTTTCAATGAAAATAATAATATAACACAACAGATCACTCAATTTTGAAACAAAGTAAATATTTAAAAAAATTACAAGGGTCAGTGAAAAGTGGCTGCCTGTGGCTTACTGTAGGAAACTAAAGAGCCTGTAAGTACACCACTCAAATAATGCATATTAGCAAGTTGTCTTTTTTAACAACTCATCCTGTCAAAGGTGTCATTAATTAAAATGCTGTGAAGAGCAGACACATACCTCAGCTTCCAGGTCCACATTATGTTTCAGCAGCAGTTTCAGAACATCCACATGGCCATTTTGGCTTGCTGCCTGCATAGCAGTATGTCCAGCACACTGGCCGTTCACCTAAGAAACATTTTCCAAAAGAAATAATAAACGTGTTATACCAGAGTCACAGCTCTGAAATATGCCACTGTATAGAAAATTAGAAATGATTTTTTACAAATAATAATAATAAAAAAGCTGCATGATCTCTCATTGTTAAGGTTTACTAGACATTAGCAATATGCACAATGCCGCCAATTTAGAGCAATTTCAGAAGTTAGTAAATGTTTGAAGGAATTTGTGAAATGCAAATGGTGAACAATTGTAACCCATGAATCATTATTATTATCTGTTGTCTCTCTTATGGGTCAACAGTAGATCAACACCACCAACAAAACTGAAATAATTCAGCCAACTAACAGCAGAAATGATAAATGAATAACACATGATACTATAATGTAATATAACAGAAAGCAGTATGGCATAGTGGCTAAGGCGCTAGACTGTAAGGCAGTCATCTCAGTTCCTACTACTGTCTTGCTGTGTGACACTGAGCAACTCACTTAACTTGACAGCTCTCCAAATTAAAAGAAAAAATAAAGCAAATCTATAAACGATTGTAATGTATGCAAAACTTGAGTCACCTTGAATAAAGCTGTCAGCTAAATACATAGACACAAATACATATATGCTGTAATCTTTTAAATTCATCTAAATAAAATAGAACTTAGCTCCTATTTTTCAATGTATTGTGTCTATTCACTTTTTTTCTATTGATTGTTCATAGAAAAACATTTGATTAAATAAAAAGAAAAAGTGAATAAGAAATTAGCTGGAATAAAAATTCAAAGACACAAGGGACTCAGAAAAATGTTCACATTCTTGACCTACTGGCAAGAAAAAAAGTAGTATTTCTACCCATAGATCTATTGAGGTAAAAACATTTATACTTACAACTGAATCATAGAGACTGTATCTCTCTATTATGAAAAAAAATCTTTGGGAGGGAGACGAGACGTGATCTTCTCGGAAGACAATTTGAAGTCCCGCGAGAGACACTTTAACTTGCTCCCAGCTCTTAAAACAACAACCAACGACAAGCAAAACACATAGCTCGCCAGCAGCAGAAACCTAGCAAATGACCCGACCGCATCTCCTTAGCGTGCGTTCAGTCACCCTAACCCCACCCCCCAACACAACACGAGCGGCAGAGACGCAAAGTGGCAAAAGGACCGCTTCTTTAAAAAGATCGACGGGCAGCGCAACAGCAGCAGAAAGACAGCAGTTGATCCAATGGCATCTCCTTAGCATGCATTCAGCCGCAAATCCCCCGCCTACCGCCCCACAATGTGAGCAGCGTTATACGTCCTGCGAGAAAGAGATGTAACCACGCCTGGGGCCGGAAATAAAAGACAAGTATTGTTTTTACAGCATCACATGAGACAAGGCAGTGAGACATCATTTACAACAAGTCCATGGACATCTAACCTAGCAGTTGTTGGATTGCTTTTGGCAGACATGCTTCATGTGCTCCCAGCTCTTAAAACGACGACAAGCGACAAGCAAAACACACAGGTTGCCAGAAGCAGAAAGCCAGAAGATGATCTGACCGCTTCTGCTTAGCGTGCATTCAGCCACACCCCCTTCACAATGTGAGCAGCGTTATACGTCCTGTGAGAAAGAGATGTAACCACGCCCAGGGCCGGAAATAAAGGACAAGTATTGTTTTTACAAAAGTTTAAAAGTAAAAGTGAAAATAATGCATATGTAACAATTCCCATGAAAATAACAATCTCTTTAAATTGTGCATCCGGTAAACCAAACCCGGGGGTGGGCAAGCGAAGCAAGCAGGGGGCAGAGCCTCCTAGTTTACAAAAATAAAAACCACCTCCAGATGGTCCTTTACTTCATAAAAAACTTTTAAACTTTCAGAATTCCCATGCAACAACCACAATGACCTTTGCCCACAACATTTTTGTATTCAAATGACATGAAATTCCATGAATGGACAATGGGGTTTGCCAAAGTCATTAGAAATCCACAATCATGCAATTAAAAAAAAAGAAGGCTACGTTTGTAGGATACGTCTTATGAGGCACCCATTGAAGCCCAGCATGCTAGTAAGGTATTTATAAACTGTTGGTTTTGTTTATCTCTTTTAGCTACTATACCTGCTTGGACAGATTTATTCAGATTTGAAGACGTTTCTTGCAATTTATAGTTGCCCAGAAAATACAAGTTTATGGTTTTACATAAACATATACTTCCTAGAATCAGCTCCAGCTATTTCAGAAAACCAACATAATTGCTGGGCAGATGGGAAAAAGATGTCTTTACAAACAAGTAACTTTGTCCTTCTGAAGAGCTTTTGATGTTTTTCACACTGAGATAACTCCATATTAAAATATTCCTCAGGGCAGTAGTATGTTTTTCACTGACATACTGCTAGAGTATTAGAGGCAGTGCAAAGTATAAAACATATGCATACAAGCTACTGTATGTACTGCCTATATAGGAAACACCAGGTGGGTGGGAATGGTGTTCCAGAAAGTGGCACAAGCTTTTCAGAACAGCTGAGATATAGCTACAGGCAACCATCGAGCTGATAAGATATACAAAAAGGAAAAAATGTGCAGCATTACAATGATCTTTTTCATTATTCGTTGATAAACACCCATTTGGGTTAGATTAGGGACAATAGGGATACAAAAGCTTATAACACTTACATCAACATCAGGTCTCTTTAGTAAGTCTTCAACTTTGGCAAGATCACCATTGGCAGCTGCCTTTACCAGCTCTTCATTTATATCTCCAGATTCTTGTGTTTCAAATAGCTTCTTTAGTAGCTGAGAAAGACGCTCTGTGGAAACAAGGATGCAAAATCCGTGACAATTATTAAAAAATACAAAGAGTAAATGATTTTTTAAATTATATGGACTTGCAATGTTTTGGAAATGAAATAAAAAGCATTTTACATGGTCAGAAAATATGTCTATTCAGTAGCACCATAAAAAATGGTGTTATATGCAAGATGACTACATGAATCTATGAATAAGAGAGCTCCTTTTATTTTATTCATTCCTGCTACTTAGTGTTCAGATGATTATCAAACAGGTTATTGTATTCAGAGAAAGATTATCATTGCATTGCTAAATATTTTTTAATCAATATCACTTGTACTGGCATAAAAAAAAACTTTTAGCAAAATATAAATGCTTTCATCATATAATTGGTCTTCATTTTTTCTTTTTTTCCAGCTAGCATGTTAAACTTCAGGAAATATATTTCATTCAGAATCACACTGGTTCTTCTGTTTTTTTAATCTTTAAATTCTATTACTGTACTTTGGACCTGTAAGGGGAATATAAATACACACACATAGTTTGCATGGATGAGCAATTTTAAGCTAGTTTGGCTTCAGTCTGTTCTGGTGTTTCACTTGGTCTGAGCCACCAGGTGGCACAGTCACTCAAACTGGAGAAAAAAAAGGGAAAAAAACAAAATGAACACAGGCAAAAAAAAGGGTGGGGACATAGTCCATGGTCATGAAGATGGTGTGCGATATTGGTACAACGATGTGGATTTGTATACCAGACAGACAGATTTATCTATGGAAGCAAAGGTCTGATATCAGAAAGAAAAGACCTACGGTCTCTGATTTACATACATACAAGTTTCACCGGACACACGTTTAACTGGGACACTGTGAAAGTAAAATTCAGGGCAAATACTAAGAGTGCCAGAGAGCTGGTGGAACGTTGGCTCTCTAATGAAAACACCATTAATCGACACTTGGACTTGAACCCAGCATATGCAGGCTTAAAAAGAGGAACCCTGAAATAATTAAGACTTTGTGACCAACACCTTTCGAATCCCACCTATTAATCCATACATATATACATTATACACAGACAGACAGACAGACAGACAAATGCACTATACAACAGATCACAGGTGTCCAACTCCAGGCCTGGAGGGCCGCAGTGGCTGCAGGTTTTCATTCTAACCTTTTTCATAACAAGTGACCAGTTTTCACTGCCAATTAACTTCTTTTCTTTAGCCCTGTTTTAAGGATTCAGTCCCCTGAATTGATTCTTTTCTTCATTAAATGACAGCCAAACAGAAATTAGACGTGAAACAAGCCAACAGATTATCAATTAAACTGGGGATTCAAACTCCAACCAATTTCACTCCAACCAGTTTCTTAATGAGATGCTGATTCTTGTTATTAATTGAACCCGTCATTTAATTCCATGGCTTGTTGCTACTCTCATTCTGCCACAGCAGACTTTTCCAAAACTGTTGATTGTCTGTTTTACGGAGACCTTCACCCTTCTTTATTTTCAGCTATTGTGTGATGGGCACAGGGGAACTGGTCATGTGGCTGCTTGTTTTGTGTCTCATTATTGTTTGGCTGCTAATTAAGGACAAAGAAACAACTAAGGGGTCTGAGTCACATCAATTAAAACAAAGGCATAAGAAGTTAATTAGCAGCAAAAACTGATCACTAAGGAGATGGTTAGAA
Source organism: Erpetoichthys calabaricus (assembly GCF_900747795.2). NCBI lineage: Eukaryota > Metazoa > Chordata > Cladistia > Polypteriformes > Polypteridae > Erpetoichthys > Erpetoichthys calabaricus. Next base: position 69,185,855 of record NC_041399.2, on the reverse strand, counting down.
GGAAAACCTGTACCCACTGCGGCCCTCCAGGACCGGAGTTGGACACCCCTGCGATCAATCGATAGATCGATAGATAGAACCCAGCTGCACCTCGATGTTCAAAGTATCTGAATTCTTATAAAAAGGAAACTTCAGTACAGTGAGACTATCACAGCATAAGAAATTTGATCATTCTGTTAAAATTATCTATCTCTACAGTGCGTGATTGGATTGAAGCATAGATAAAAACATACCTCCTGATGCATTTGTTACAGCAGAACCAGCTGGGGCCACCTTAGTAACAGCTGCAGGATTGTACGTCCAGGATGTTCCACAAACCTCCACCTTCAAGTCATTGTCAGAATAAATCTGCTGGACTCGTCCAACTTTTCCAAGAGTCTGTGAGATAATACAAGGTGAACTGATACAAGAGACAATGAACTAGAAACCCCCACCGACCATCTAAAAGATAGCAAATTAATGCAATGACTTTTTGAGATTTACTGATACTTTACAGCATTATACTATTACATCTCAAAAATGTGAAGGGGGGTTGGGGTTGGGGGGGGAGACTTATTACAGTTTCCTCAAGGGCCTGAAAAACACACTACATCCATCTTGAAATAAATCTGCTGTTCTCTGTGTGTCAACCGATGGAAAAAGATAAATCTGAGATGGCTTTGTAAACATGGAATGGCTTAATTTGTATACAAAAAAAGATCTGAGTACTTATGTATAATTTTTGTATATGTACGGGGAGAACAAGAAGCAAGGACAAACACTTGCACATCTGTATTGCATTTCTGGGACACTTGCGCGAGCTCTTATAGTGGATATTTGGACAATTAAAGATTATGGGTTATTGAGTCTTTATCTAGTAAAACAAGTTCTATTGTAATACCTGCAGTATTCAGATAGCTGAATAAAAGTCTCAGGTTGATGCATCTGACATGCTCAAAATAGATCACCTATAGGAAAAATTACAACTTTTCTTACACTCTGTAAAGACTATGGCCAAGTATCACTAATGGGAAAGCCCTAGGCCTACACAGTTTTCCCAAACACCACTGGTTTAACTCACTTCTGGGTGTCCTGGATTCCACAAGACTCCTGCTCTGTTTCAAAGGATCAATAACAGGTTACAGAATTTGAGGACAGCGGTGGAGCATTTTGAAAGAAGAGGAGACTTTAAGATATACTTGAAAAGACCACCTACAATATTTGCATCCTGGCAAACATGTATGATAACGGATTAACCTTAAATGTGCAGTACCTAGTAAAGAACAGATGACCACAGATGGAGAGAGAAGTTTATAATGCACAATAAAAGGATGACCCAAAACTATGACCCAGGTGAAATCTTTTTTTGGGGATTGCTAAATGGTATAGATGATTTATCTCTTAATATGCTTGTGTTTTGTAACTTCCCCAGCGATACCATCAATTCTATTTGTAAAAAACAAATATGCATTAGGAATATGGAAATGATCTGCCATGTGTGAAATTAAATTGAAAATATATTTAATAGTCTTAGCTAAGCCAGATCTTTAGACATCTGAAATATTAAATGAATTTCACAACAATGGTTCGCCCACTTATAACAACATTAGAAGTTGCAGGCACCTTTGTGACTTTTCATGACAATGCTCACACATAAAATTAATGAAGGAGACGTTCCCTTGTGAAAAGGATTTTTACTTGGTATGTGTTAATAGCATTTCATTAAAACTCACTACATTACAGGAAATTGTGGCTTGAATTCATTAATACTAGAGAAAATATTTTTTGGTAATACATTGCTTGATCAAGTATACTGTAATAATGAAAACAACTTAGTGGTAAACACAAGATGCTAGCTAAAGAATCTGTTTTATGGCATTGATTTTTCTGGTAAATTGTTTTGATGCAGAGATAGAAAACATCTAGGTAGCAACAAGTAAACTGCAGAGTCAGCACATTCCCTTCCTTGCACCATCACACAGATGTCTAAGATACTACACACTGCAAAACACCTATAAGCAGGGGCTGTGAGCCAATGTCCATTGATTTATGAGGCATGATATATTATTCTGTAATATGATCACCAAAGAACACCACAGCTCTGCTTCCTATTAAGATAAGTCACTGTCATATCAAGGTCATTTATAACTCATATTGTAGGCTGAAGATTGTCTGTCTATATCACAAAATGTAATTAAATGCAAAAAGCAAGTAAAAGACAAATCACCTTGGATTGTAACTTCACGTGATTTTACACATGTGGCAAATTAGGTGCATTTTAGCAACAGGGCTTCCAATATGAAAGTATAAATAACTAGTGTCTTATAATAAAAATACTAGCACTGTTAATAATGATTGCATGTTAAATAAATGGTTTTATATATACTGTGATCTCATGTTCTAGCTGGTGTCAATGAACTGTCTACATGTATCAAGTGCTGAAGCACCTAATGGAATAAAGAAATAAGAGAAAAGCTTTCACATAGCAGCACACAGCATATCTCACAGGCTTTCTTTAATTATTTATAAAGTTGAGAGAAAACAAACATTTGAATTTAACATTTACATTGCTATTTCATTTAGCCAACCAACATACTGTAAAGCTTAACTCCCACAAAAGTACTTCTGCACAGGTTTTCCCTAGTTGAGTTGATACCTTTTTAATCACAGCTACTTATGAAAAAAATATTTTAGCATTGTTCTAGCATACCTGTATACATTATTCCAACTAAGAATGGCTCATAGTGCAAAGTAAAAAAAAACATTTACCTAAAATACACCATTTATTCATTCATTCAATCATCATAGCCACTAAATAAAATTCAGGATCATGGTATGCCATAGCACATCTTGACAGCATCAGGCTCAAAGACAGGTAGCAAGTTCGGAAACAGCGCCAGTCCACTGCAGGACACATTAAGTATGTTATCAGTGAAGAGTTGACAGTAAGTCAAACTTGAACACGTTAACAACGTGCAAGAAAAACCACAGAGAAATAGACATGGAAATTGGGAGAATGTGCAATTTACCTACTGGTCCCAACTTGGTCAAGATTCAAACCTAGTCTCCTAGAGCTATGAGGTACTGGTTACCACTACTTTGTCATGATAATCTATATTACCATATTTCTGTAAATGATACTGTTCTGTGTAGAAATTAAATAGAAAAATAAGCATTTCTAGACTTGTACAAGTATGTGTTAGGTTAATCTAGAGCAGACAATTAAAAATTAGAGAAAGGTCTACAGATAGGTTGTTTCAGTATTACTCACTAAATATATATAAAGTCAACAATACAACCATATTAAATTCATTTATCAGAATGCTTTAATCAATCATTTTCATATGATCTGCTTATTTAATTAAATTGAAAAAAAAATGTCCAAGTTGAAATAATCTTCTATTCAGTATATGTCAATATGTAGGACACAAACACTTACTGGTAGCATGGCTTCTGCCCATTCTCCATGCCCTCTCTGTAAAAGCTTAATTCTCTCAGTGTCATAACAAATCTGAACCAGGTCACCAACAGAAAACTGCGAGACTCCTCCTTCTGCACCTGCTGCAGCATCACCACTCCTTACCACATTTGCCTTGGTCAGGACAGCAGGGTTGAATGTCCACCTATATTGAGCACAAAAGAAAGAACAGGGATTATTAATGACATGGAGAGAAAAACAAATCAACACATACCTGGCCACAAACCTCATACACACTGCTCACTTAAGAGATTAAGATACCTTATGTATCACAAATGTAACCAGCAGAAACTCGGGAATAAAATAAGTTGCATATGACATAGGGAAAGTCAAGGAAATTTGTAAAAAAAAATAAATAAATAAATAAATAAAAATACCATAAATATTACATAGAAGAAGCTACAGACGGATTTCCATATTCATCCTATATATGCACATCTCCTTTTCTAGTTGATTTCATATAAGACAAGAAAATTCTAAAATAAGATCATCAAAAACATACAATTTAAAATTTTGGAAAGAACAGACAACATTAAGTTTTTTTTTGGTTGCTTGTTCTTGTTTCATTCGTTCCACATTCCATAAATAAGAAAGCTGATCGCCCAATAAATCAATCTGGTTGTTTCATATGGTTTTTACTGCTCTGAAAACACTGCAAAGGAAAAGAGTCAATCATCTCATTAACGTACCGATTGCCACTGGGATACTGTACTACAATGTCATGATCTTCATCAATACCACATACTGTGCCGGTGGTAGTTAAGGTCTCAAACATTCCATCAGTCCACCCGCCATGTCCATGCTGAAGAGACTGAACAATTTCTAAATCTAAGTCAATGTTCACCAAATCCCCAATCTGTAGGCCCCCTGGATTGCGATTGCCATTCTGTTCACCTGTATTTGGAAATAACAAACACATTTTACCACAACTTACCATTTGAAATGAAGGTATTCTTTAAATGTCAAGGTGCATATGAGGAGTGTAAATATATGCTGCCATAACATAAAGCTTTGACTGAAGCTGTTTAAAGACTTTTGACAAGAGAAGACTGCCCTCCAGTGGTGGACTAGAAAGCAGACGGGAAATGGAGAATACAGTAACAACTTTGTTTCCTGTGTGTACAATGGTGACATCTAGTGGTGTCAGAAAACAATCGAGATGAGTAGAGCGATAGAGAATACAAAGTTACAAATAAGCACTCGTTCCTTAAACCACCTTGAACATTTGCTTATTTTATTAAACCTACATATTTTAAAGAAGTGCCTCTTATTATTGGAATATCTTGTACAATTTCATATTTCCCTCTAAACCCTAGTCAATGACATTTAAAATTATGAGTAATATGAAATTAAAAAATAGCTATAACCAGGTGGCAATTGTTACTTGCTGTTGGTAATTTAACTGGTTCGGTTCATCAAAACTTTATTAACAATTTAAAAGCTGTTCAAATATTGTTTCAATTAGTTTCAAGAACAATGAGAACAAATGTAAAAGTGTGCATACTGCAAGAACTTTAACAAAATTCAGTTTCAATGCTACATGTCAATACTGCTTTACTGTGAAATCATTCAAACAGATGTTTGTGAACATTTCATAAGACAGCAAAAACTTCTAAGTAGAGCAAAATGCCACATTTGCCAAAAAGTCCCCATCTATAAAGACAAATAATGCCATGGAAAATACACTGAAGCCAAGTTCCTCTTTTACTTTCCTGACATTGAGAGTTTTATAACAGATAAACCCCATTAATAAATTAGCTACATCAAAGGTATATAATGCGTATTTGTTACAATTACCAAAATTATGAGCAATCCTCCTTCAGATAAAGTTCAGCTTGTTAATTCAGTTTAGAACAAAACATTAACTAAAACCTTAGATATTCATGGTACCTATCGTCTATGTGACATTTTTCTGGCTGCACTATTTGTCAAATATATACCAAAATCTTCAAACTTTGATTTCTAAGGAATACATTCGTGCTGTTGTTTGCCTTTCACTTTGTTTTACTGTTTAACTCTTATTGTTCACAAATACATAATGAGTAAGCAAAAGTCCATTGGATGGTGGGAAGTGGAGAGAGGCAGGAGTTTCAGATTATTCTCAACCTCTCCTCCTCCTCTTATTTTTTTCCCAATGTTATCACTTCTTAATTGAAAAAAAAAAATTATCATAAAAAAAACAAAATACAACAAGAAAATGTATGCAGATACTGGAGATCAAGGTTGCTGTTGCAGAGTCTGCCAAATAATGACATACTCAGTTAATGCAAGAGCTGGAGGAACGAGTGCCACCGCTGGCCTGTATATGACCTAGTATTAAGAAAGCCTACACTACAGTCTCAGCTGGGTCTTTACAATCTGAATGGCCAAAGACAGGAAGCAAACACCACTTTGACATGAAACAAACAATCAAGATGCTTAAAGGGAAACTGCCATGTTTGTCCATCTTTTAAGAGTGAAAAGCAGCCTTTTATGTGGGAGATTTCAAACAACTATAGCATTAAATGATGCAGCCGCTTTCATAGAAAAGAGCAGACTTTTGGCGCAACTGGTCTAGTATTGCGGTGGTGGAAGAATTCCAATTCCAAGAATCAACACTGCAGTTAGGGGACAGGCTGGCCATTCATTTTACTCCATGAACTGAAAACAAGGCTTAAACCATGACACTTCAAATCATGATTCAAAACGGGGATCAGGAAATACTGTCTTTCTCTAGTTTAGTAAAAACACATTTCATTTTAGAATCGTTTATCAAAAAATGATGTATGGTAGGTCATCAGCATCATACGGATTGATGTATAAAAATTTTAAAGGAGAAATAGTATACTTTTTCTTTTTTTTTTAATTTGAGAGCCCATAAATGCTACCCAGCTGGCATTGTGTTATTGTGGTATGGACATCGACTAACCTCCAGGAGATGCCTGGAAGTTAGAAATTCAGTATCGTTCTGTTGGATAATTCTGAGGAACATTCATAGCTACATATAGTGTAGGTCTTTGATTTTGTCCATATTTGCAAAATATTAGGCTAATAAATTGCAAAACATTTCATTATAGCTTAAAAACCCTGTCTAAAGAGATAAGCACTTACAACACTCTTCCAGAACTGTATACGCAAGACCAATTAACTACTATTTATCTCTACAGTTGAGGCTTGCTTAAACTTTGTTCTGGTTATTGGCTGTTAAATACAGTTAACTAGAAGACTATTATTTATGTACCTAGTTATAACTACCTTGCTGATGGAGCTAATTAACTTTATGATTCACCTGTTTCTGCAAATAATACACCATGCATCTAGTATTGTAAAAACACTTAGAGGACTTCTGGGTACAAAATCTTTCTTTTAGAAAAGGAAAGACTAATTTTGATTGAGCTTGCTACAGTGGGCTGGCACTCTGCCCGGGGTTTGTTCCTGCCTTGCGCCCTGTGCTGAGGTTGGCTCCAGCAGACCCCCCGTGACCCTGTGTTAGGATATAGCGGGTTGGAGAATGACTGACTGACTGACTTTGGACTTCATAGTATATACTGTATAACAGTACTACAATTGTGCTTCACAAATTTTCAAACAGCAATGAAAGAGCTGAAGATCTTAGTTATTATTACTGCTATTATTCACAGTCAAATCAGAAAAGCTATTAAAATGTCAATTTAAATGATTATATGTGAGAAGAATGACAGAAGGAGGCAATAATTCTGGAGCTTTCTGAAATATCCTAAAACAAAGGATTACGGTTCGCTTCCAACTCAATTAATTACAAACATGAAAATGAAAAATGAGAAATCCATTGAACATATTTTTACAAAGCACAAACATTTTTACAAAGTAAAAACATCTGCAAAACTCACCTAAAACAGGACAATGATCCCTATAAAATGAGCCACCTTTTGCATCCTGAACACACTTTAGGTCAGACTATTAAAAAAAGGGAAAAAAGCAAAAACATTGCATGAAATGGGGTTGCAACAAAAGATTCCAGAAGGAACAACTTATTTTTTGCAATATGCAAAGATCATGAACACCAACAACCCAAGCGTTCAAAATTAAAATAGTAAATAAAATGCTTCACAGTGCACTATAGGCAACAGAAGTGAGAGATGATGCAGTATAACATCAAAAAGAAAAAGTTAACAGAATAACTTGAATTCATTCAACCAAAACAACAAATAACGTTTCACTGTTTTAACAATTCATTTTCCAACCTGATTCACCTTTTAGTTAATCCAGTCAGAATGCACTAAATATATTTGTAGTATCAAAAATTAAGCAGGCCTTTTAAATGATAGTTGGGATTCAGATATAAAGCAGGAAGGCAAACATAAAATCATCTTAAGGGAATTTCTACAAAGTCCTAACATATCTAGGAACACAAATATCTGCATCAGATCATTACATTCACTGTTTTTCTAAGACTAGAGGAAAAACACATTGAACTAACTCAACTAACCCCCCATCCATATGATCCCAGCTTTGACTAGCCAAAACTTTTATCAAAACGCTGTCAATCTTTAACCTAACGGACAAGTTCTTCACAGCACAAAAAAAAAATGCTATATTTAAATTGTCCAATGAAATGCGTATTCCCTAGTGTTCTCTCTATGGCTGCCTCAGAGGCCACAACCTCTCACTGAACAGACTTCCTTTCATATGCATACAAGGTTTACCCACATTTCCAGCTGCACTCACAATAGACCTCATGTCTGCAGAAAGATGCTTGGCGGCAACAATAGAAAACGGTAAGAATGACATATATAATGAATTGTGTGCCTGAATAGTTGGTGGACTCCCACTTTTGTGCAGATTTTCACTCACCATGCCTTCAAAGCCAACTCTGTAAAGGTTCTTGGCTCCATTGTCCCACAGAACATATGCTGCACTGTGAGGGCTGGCAGCACTCCAATCCTGAATTTCAGTCACCTAAATGAGAAAGGAAACAGAAAAAAATAATAATAATTATCAGAAAATTTCTCTTTAATCAATATCAATGAAAACAGAATAAAAATGTGAAAAAATATGCCATTAAAATGTAAAAATGTAGTTTCATACAATACTAACACCCGCTGTATACATTCATATACATTTTCATGTGTCTGCATTACAGCTATGATGTGTAACTGTTTTTACTAGCATATTATGTTACAAAATTTAGTCTCACCTCAGTTTTGCAATATATAAATTAAGCATTTCTGAAAATGAATGCAAAGCATTAAAACAAAAATAACTGCACATCAATAATTCACACAACACATTCGCATGGAACAAAGACATTCATTCGGATTTTGCTGTTTAGACCTCATTATTATTGTTTTTTCACAGTGAGTAATTTTGAAATTAATTTCACTTGTCAGAACCACTTGCTTATTTAAAAAAAACAATTTCACAGATGAATTAAATTTGATGACAGTGAGGAATTAAAATTAAAATACTCTATAATACTCTAAGAATTATCTGTTTGCTCAACACGCTCCCATGTTGTCAGTGTAATTTTCATTTTTTGTTTTTAAATGATACAAAAATTTTGTAACTTTATAATTTTGTCAAAAGAAAACATGTAGTGTCCAATGACAATAATTAAAATGAAGAGTTTAAGTAGAGCAGTTATACAAAAATTACATTAGAAATATTTTTAACAAGAGTGGAGTTTGGAGATTTCTTGTCAACACATCTCTATATCATTTAAATTTTCAGGAACAGGGCCTTACTACATGTAGTTATATTTTCATTTTTCTAAAAGCTCTACTTAATGCACTCAAATGATCAAAATGATGAGATATAGCAGTAGAAAATCCTGCACAACTGATTAAGGCAAACAGGATGGGGCTGGGGACATCTTGGTTATTGTTGAATAAACATGTCAAATGAGCATGAAATATGATAAATAACAATACTTTATTGATGAATCTTTTGAAAAGAAGCATTTGGTGATAAGTTTAAAAACTTTTGATCACTGAACTGAAGAAAAGAAAAAAAAAAAAACACACTAATGTGAACTGATGGCAAACGCTCCACCACATTCTAACACGGACCAAAAGCTTTATGGCATGAAGAGGCGGGGCTTAATGAGGTGTTGCACAGGCCTACATTCCCGCAAACAGTAATAAAAGCTACAGCTGCTCCATCTCGCAGCTGCTGTGATAATCAATTGTGCTCATAGCTTTACTCGTGAAACACAAAAGGGGTCCGTCTGACCTGACAGAATGCTCTAAGCCTCTCCCCCACCCATTGATTCATTTGCATTGGACAAGCCCTTACTGCTTTTGCTCTACTCTTCAAACTGCAAGTGTCGGTGTGTTTTGTTCAAGGCGTGGAAGAGGAATAAACACAGAAAGCACTATAAATAATATGGAAACATTTGCAGAGCGTTAGGATGAATTAATGAGCCTTCCAAGTCTCAAGAGGCCTGCTTACAGAAAGATATACTCTAACTATATACAAGGGTGGACAAAAGTAGGTTTACAGTTGTTTGAATGGACAAAAGCATGCAGGTTATGATTGCTACACCCTAAGCACACTTTAATAATAAGACGACAATAAATAACACAAATAAATAATACAATAATTAAAAAATAACATAATAACAAGAATAAAAACTCTGTTTCACGTGCTCACAACTGTAAACTTTTGCCCACCCCTGTATTTTCCACTGCTTGCTTAAACCTCTTTAAGTCCCAACAGAAAGTGGTACAGAGACAGGCAGACAGAGGTAACAAGAAGAGCGGACCCTTTTTTTTCTTGGGCGCCTGCATCCCTTTAATGTGAGTAGTGACATCCTTTACATCTTCTATAACTCTGTGATAGCCAATGAGACTTTCTATTCTGTAGTGTGTTGGGCTGGTAACATCATTCTGTAGTTGTGTGTATTTGTGTGTTTGGGGGTTAGGGGGTGGTGTTATATTTCTTGAGTTTCTATTAAAAAAAAAAAAACGCTAAATTTCCTCCTTGGGTAAAAATGTACTACCAATGAAGCAAAACCTTGCTTCATGATTAATGAGCTGCAACATTTTTCACTTGTTCAATTGATACCAATTTCAGTGAGTTTTTAGTGAGATTAAAAATATTTAACTTTTTTTTTTATGTAATTACTACTTTTCAATGGACAACAGCTACTAAGAAAATCAGTTAAAGAAATCTGCATTCTATTTCGAAAGTACCAGTTCTATTGTACATAAATATGGTATAATACTTCCTTCATTTTGCCAGGAAGTTCATAACATCAAGAAATTATAGCATACTATTTCATAAAAATAACAGTTTCTTACTCAGTTTTGCTGACACTTTGGCCTAGTAATTAAAAAATAATTTACTGTAAATACACAAAATCTCCAAAATGTATTCGTTCTACAAAAAAAAAATTTAAATGCATTGCTTCAAGAATTAGAGTATTGTTTTGCAATGATACTGCATTATTTCACAAAAGATGCAATATTTAACAAAAACATTGTTTTATTTTGAAAATTCCATTAAACACAGTGCTAGTTTGCACTTACAATTATATTAATTTTGAAAAACCTATTGTGTTATTTTGCAAACACTATTATGTAAGTCACAAATGCACATCTGAGGTTCATCTTCCAGGCTCATTGGAGGTAAGTACTACTACTTCAGGACATGAGGAAGCGCACTCGCTGACAGTATCATCTCTTTTTCCTCCCACAGCCCGAGAAACCACCCACTGAGGGCAACCGACTCCGCCATTTTTGGTCCCTCCACTGTGAAGCCGAGGTGCACCCAGCAAGGGTCGTCTCATTCCGGAGAGAACAGGCCTAAGAATGGAGCTCCCACCTGAGTACTGACTACATTAAGAGAACACTGAATCCTCCTGTTTACTCTTTTTTGCATGGTTTCTCATTTGTAGTTATTAGATGCACCATTTGGAAATTGTAAATATTAAAAGGGGTGACACGGTTGGTTCCCCAACATTTCCCCTATGACAAGCATGTTCCCTTGGTCGATGACATGTTATTTTGCAAATATATTTTAAGCTTGCTGCTAGAATCACTGCACAAGTTTAGGTACAGCACACTCATCACAGGCAATGTCGAGCCAAAATCCATTACAAAACAATAAACTTAGCGTTAGTTACAGAAATTAGAATAGGGAGGGAGATCCAAAAACTAATTCCCATGTTTCAATGTGTTTTTAAGTTCATTTAACTGTACGACATGGTGGCACAGTGGCTTGTGTACATTCCTTAGAGTTCCTTTTTCTCAGCTTGATTCACGGCCTGGTCACAATCTTTTTGAACTGTCAGCATTATCATGGATTGACTGGTACAACTGAGTGTGCACCTTTGTGTCATCTGTGTTGAGAAATTGTTCTGTGAAATTTACAAAACCCACATTTTAATAGTCATTCAGTTAATGGCCTTATTTACCAATGTATATGTATGGCATAGTGGTTAGTGATCCTGCTGCCTCACGAGTCTGGAGCTCTGGTTCACATCTATTTGAAGTCTGCATGTACTCCTTTATGTACAAATGCCCATATAGTGGCTATATTTACAAACCGATACTGTAATACATGTATTTAATCCTTATAACATATATTCTGTTATTGATGCTGAAAATTTAATCCATCCACCCTTCTTTCTAGATTTATAAACAGGATTTAGAAGGGAATTCATTACTTCTTTTCTCTGTTCGTTTGAGCTACCACTACTTGAAATTGCTGCCACATACACTATTTCTGTAGAAGCAGACTTTAGATTACATATATCTATGCTTCTACAGTAACATGTTGCAGCATTTATTCAATAAGCAATAGACAACTAACATTTCAACAACTTTGTGGCTCTAGATTACCGAGGTCTTGCTGCTATCTATATATCTAAACAGTTTTTGTATGTGTTATAGCTGAAGTAAACCTGTGAGAGGATGCTACCAATTGCACGTCTACAAGCAAGATCTACAGTATAGACAGAACTTATGTTGATGGCACTGGTCAGGAAACATACTAGCTCACTTTCAAAAGATATCACTGGACACTGCCACACACATTCGCTCATACGGATATCTCCACAAACACACAGACTGGGACACCCTAGGAACAAAATCTGAGCTCTTGTTGCTGTAAGGCAGAAGTGCTAGCCATTGTGCCTCCTTAAGGTTCCAACTTAAATTATTATCCGAGATCAAATATAAAATGATTGTTTATATTACACAATAGGTTTCTGTTCAATTTCCCGCAACACCCCACCTCCTACTTGACCTCAGAAGAAATGAGAACAGACTGTCAGTTCTATCAACCGAGAGAAAAGTAACACTATCACAGTGACAAAATTGCACAATTGTTTATCATCTTATATAATACGCTACCGTGGCTGTCCAATTGTCTGTCCAGGATTTTAGATCGCAAACCATTTGAACTATTGACTGGAGATTTGGTACACATACACTACGTGACCTCTACTGTCCGTTTTCGGGTGATGATTTTTATTACTCTTTTTATTTTTAATTTTATTTTATTGTAGAATCAACTCTCGGCAGCGGCCAGCAGGATGGCCATGCGGTGCATGTGGATGCGCGGCGTTCTCATCCCTACCACCTTCACCGTCACTTCCCTTACCTCTTCATGTTGTAAATCATTCTTGAGGCAGATGGCAGACTTAAGTGCCAGCTTAAGTGAAAAATTAAGAAAAACGTACTAAGTAATTGCAACACAAAAACTGACTTAATCAGTTTCAAAGCGAAAAGATGCCGACGAAAGAAGAGAAGAAGCAGGCCGCTAGGGTGGAGAAAAGAAGATCTGCTCAGGAAGCAACAAGAGCAACCACCTCTGAGCAAACGAATGTTAAACGTACAGAGAAAGAGGATGAAAACTAGGAATGCTCAAGTCAAGTGTATTCACTGCACGTTATCGTGCAGTACGCCATTATTGGCGCAATATAATGACATACTTTTTTTTTTTTTTTTTTTGTTGAGGCGCAGCAATGACCCGCACACTACTATAGTCTTCATAGCTCCGCAAATGAATTGAGGCTAAGGATCTGCGCTGGTATCCAGAAGGTTGCCGGTTCGAATCCCCGTCACTGCCAAAAGAGATCCTACTCTGCTGGGCCCTTGAGCAAGACCCTTAACCTGTAATTGCTCCAGGGGCGCTGTACAATGGCTGACCCTGCGCTCTGACCCCAAGGGGTATGAGAAAACTAACGAATTCCTAATACAAGAAATTGTATAAGGCGAAATAAAGAACAAAAAAAAAAAAAAAAGTGTATCAGTATGGTGCATTCGGTTAACAAGGAAATGCAAATTAAAATTGTTCAATTTGTTAAAAGTGTATATATACAAGAAGGAGGTGGATACTTTCATTATGTGGCATATCAGAGCACATTTAGAAAAACCAGTGTGCAAAAAATAAAATCACATTTTGGCCATAAAAATATAATTTTATTTCACCTATTTTTTCTATTATCAGGGTTATTTCATAGATTTAAAGCCATCTCCAAAGAGCAAGTCCTTTAATTCTAATTAAGACAATGGCAATGACATGCCTGCTTTGTGGAACTCGGCAAAAATGTAATTTCACTGCTTCTAGAGACCTGCTAATGAAAGATGGATGAGGATCATTTTAAGCTGTAATGTTAAGAGATACATCTCAATAAATATTTTTGTTTTGAGAGATGCACGTGATAGATTTATTAAAGGTTTACACCTTTTAGCAACTATCTGTTCAAATTAAAATGTCTAAATAGTACTGTTTACTACAAAGACACTGGCTCGCTCAGAAATATAGGTCACTTTCTAATACTTTGCTGTGGTTGCTTTTGCCATTACCTGGTCATGGCTCACCCCAAGGTGAAATTAACATGTGAGAAATGTAACAGCCGCATACAGCCCTAATTTTAAGTCACAGAAAAAATTTAAAAAATGCTGTGTCACATCCCCGTGGGCTGGAAAGTGTCATGTGGAATGTATGAACTAAACAAAGCCAGCATCCTTGGTAATTGTTATACTTAATAATAAGGTGAATTTGCAACTAGGCTCTTTAAGTGAATAAAAGCAAAAGAAAAATATGGAACCAGGCGTGAAATTCTTGAGCACCATGGCAACCTAGCTGCCAGCATATGAGCCCTGCTTTAAGTTTAAAGGACATTAAGGCTGAATGCTTATTGCTGGTGTAAAGCTTTCCTCATAAAATCTTTTGAGTCATTCTGTCCCAGGAGCCACTAAGCAGAACAACACTACACTTGACCTGTGGTTTAAGCTCATTATTATGTCCAGCTTATTGGGGCTTCTTTTGGGTAAGGTTAGTTTATCATCATCACCTGATGGTACTCTAAAGAGTACATCAGGGAATTTGGCTAGTCTTCGGAAAATATTCAGGTAGATATTGAAGGTATAGTATTGGACACCGGTGTTACACTCTTCTCATTTCAGTTTTATAAAAAAAACACTATTATTGTTTAAAAATGTATACAAATGCCTTTTCATATTTATCTTATCTTGGTTAATTCAAGTTGGAAATTATGTGAGACACAGAGAAGTCACAAATTCAGCCACCTGCACTTAAAAACTGGTAATGTCTGTTGTAGCATGCGGCTGGGGCCCTTGCTGGCCAAGACACCTCCACACTGGGAGGGCCTGGGGAGCAAGCATGGCCAGAGCGTTACCTCTCCCAGGACGCTAGATGGCAAACCCCCCTGGGTTGCAGCAGTGCGTCACACTCCCGCAGAGCTTCATGGGAGTTGGAGTTTGGTGCAGGCCTACTGGGATTCACAGGCGCCGCCAGGGTCTGCTGAGCCCTTATGGGCCATTCTTCCACCACACCCAGAAGTGCTGCCCGAAATGATGAGTCATCAAGCACCTGAAGCACTTCCGGGTGCCTTATAAAAGGAGCCAGCAGCCACTACTCGGGGAGCCTTAGTCAGAGGAGGAAGACTAAGCTTGGCCATAGGAGTGGAGGAGAAGGAAAAGAGAGCGAAGACTATTGTGTTAGGGCTGTGTTTGTGCTGGGACTGTGTTGTAAGCATGGGAAATGCCTTGAAGAAACTAAAAAACAATATGTGTGCCTTGAACTTGCGTGCGTAGATAGATAGAGATAGATAGAGATAGAGAGAGAGATAGATAGAGAGATAGAGAGATAGATACTTTGTGTTGGGTTCAGGCAGCAGTGCCAGCCTGGGTGGTCCACACTGTAAACTGTACGTCAACAAAAGGGACTCGCAAATAAATAAATACGGGGACAACTTTGAAATTCAAAAGTAGAAAGCCCACAACCAAAGAGAGAACCAAGAATGTAACAAGCTGTAATGTCATTCATTTATTTTCCTAACAAACTATTAAAGGCGATTGGACATTATATTAACAGGCCTGGCTTCTTCATCTATAATATGACATTTTTAGCTCATTAGTAAAAAGATGATGTTAAAGTACAGAGATTAAAATAAACTTGATAAATGGACACACTGAATGCAGGATTTGAAACCTTGATGTAAGAACTCAAAATAATTACTCGCTAGTAGCTCCAACAGTACCATTTCTATTTTGCATTCCACTAAGGCAAAGTCTAAGGCTTTTTTTTTTTTTTTTTTTAATTTTGATATACATCTTTTGATATATATCTTTTTGCATTACCTTAGGGGGTCGGAGCACAAGGTGGGCCATTGTACAGCAACTCAGCAGTATTTTTTTTTTTTCAGGTTAAAGGCCTTGCATGAGGGATCAACGGAGTAGGATTCCTTCTGGCAGCAACAGGATTTGAATCGGCAGCCTTCCAGATACCATCACAGATTCTTAGCCACAGAGCCACCAGACATATAAGACTTGAAAGTTTCAAAATCTGCATGAACGTGAATTCTTAAAGCCTTTGCTAATCTTTCTTAATTCAACCTGAAAAGGTAACCTATGTGATTTGTAATCTGAACAGCAAACAGATTTCTCCCAGTATTCAATATGATATCGTGTTATATTAAAAACTTTGATTATGTGACAGAAGATAATTCAATGTAATGCTATTAAAACTCAAAAATATAATATAATGCTTGTGAACAGTCCGTTTTGAATAAAGCCAGCAAAACCATGATTTTGAACATTACATTATGTAGTTACTTAAATATGAAGTGTCAGCACTAAACTTTTTTGCTCCTGTCCTATTCAGTTGACAGTTTCATAATATGCACCAAAACTCTAGGAAATATTTCACGAGCACTCAGCACCCCTCCAACATGGAATTATTATTATTATTTTTTCTTTTTAACTGTTTGTTCCTTTTTCAGATTCATGTCTACAGGGCACTCTTCTTACATGTTGCATACAGAAAGGCTGTTTAACTGACTGCCCTTATTTAGCATGAGTAAGAACAATGTTTTTGGCAATTGAAGTCCTCTTTATATTAACATTTTCAATTGGTGGGCACCTTGCATATAGTTGTCCAGTGAGCACCAAGAAAGCCCATATCCCCAGCGAGAACACCAGCAAATGTATCCTGGTTTACTTCATGCATACTATCAGTTAACATTATCAGTATCAGGACACACTTAAAGCATAAAACCACTTCCATAAAAGCTGTTTTTATTGGTCACTTTCTAGACATAATATGATTACTAGGCCCAATGACAAGAACAACTTCCAATGTTTTAGGCAGTTCTTTTATTACATTACTGTATGCTGCCATCTGTCTTTAAATCTTTTAGGAATGAGCTATGTATGGTGAATTTATTTTCCCCAACTTGTCATTGTAAGAGTGACAGCAAGCCAAAATATTTACACTTGTCTAGAATCACGTTACATGTCAAAAAATTCATAAACACAGACAAGCTCAGTGTCATTATTAGGTTCATATCATTGCTCCTGATATCAACTTTTAAATTGACTAAAACCATAAATTTGTTTAGGTGGTGACACACAGGTGGTGCGCATCAGGTAGCCAATTTTTAAGTTCTTCGATTTTCTACATGTAAAACAGGCTAGTCATCTAATCTAATAAAATCTGTTACCCTGTGTGCAATACTCATGTATTTCCTTTGTTGTTTATTCAAATTCTGTCATACATTTGGAATTACTTTAGTTATTAACTGTACAAAGAGCCACTGACACTTTCATCGTTTTGCTGTTTTCAGTAATTTGAAAACAATTGGTGTGCGGAGTGATCTACCTGTAAATATTTGTATAAAAACTGGTGGCATTAAACATCTTCACTTTTAAACATCAAGAACAAACTCTTTCGCAAATTGTACAAAGAGAACTTAGTGATATTTGAGCATTACAGTAAAATGTTTGTACTTGACTCGTGTTATTAACCATCAACTAGCCAACTGCGAACCCATTATGCTGTACTGATAAAAATCAGTTTATTCTAACTAAAGCTGATCAATAAAAGCATAGTGCTAACTCCATCCATCCATCCATTTTCCAACCCGCTGAATCCGAACACAGGGTCATGGGGGTCTGCTGGAGCCAATCCCAGCCAACACAGGGCACAAGGCAGAAACCAATCCCGGGCAGGGTGACAACCCACCGCAGTAGTGCTAACTCATAGCGGTGAAAACAAATGTAATTAGTCAGTCATTTTCACTATACTTATTGATTCCAAAAAGTGTGTTTAATAAAATATGAGTAGCTTTCCAAATAATATGTTAGGTTAACCAAATGTTAAACAGTTTCACTTGAGCATAATTAATATATGGAACTGAGATGCATACACTTACATTAATTACATATTGATATATACAGTACAGTATATCAATGATGGAAAACAGAAAGTCAAAAGGACAGGACATGAAAAGCCTCTACCATACAGTGTACAACGACAAACTACATACTTTGCCTCTTCGCCCATTTCCTCCATCCTGGTCCTCCCATTGCCAGTCCACTCCTCTCACAACTCGGGCCCCTGTGAATATCCCTCGGGCTGTGATTTTCTTTGATTTACGACGGGACTCCAAAAGAACTCTGAAGAAGGGGGGGAAGAAAGAAAGGTTTTAATGTTTAAAAATTGGGTTAATGTAATAATAAGGTGCATGTCAACTAAATGATCTATTAATGCCAACTCTAAACAGGCTCGGCATGACTGACAGTGTGGCAGAGTGTGGCTAATTTAGGCCTCGTAGCCAATGCTGCCAGGATCTGCTATTTAATTTCTCAAACACTGCAAGATAAACCATAAACAAATTATTTTTGACTATTCTTGATTATCATCTTTCAGCCAAAAAGTCGATTGCTGTACAAATATATTAGAAAATAAAAACACAACACAATTTATACTGTACCAAACATTCACGCTTTGAACTAGGTAAAATACTTTTTTTTTTTTTTTAAAATGGGTTAGTCTGTAAATTTTTGTAGTTTCATTAAGTGTGTTATTTCTGTGAACAAAGAACTGCTAATGCTATTTATTATGCATCTTGGCAGCATCAGGCCCTGCTGGAATCACCTTTGAATGGAGCGCTGGCCCACTGTCCCACTCATGAACAAAGCCACACAGTGCCAGTTTACCCAAAACACATGCTACTTGGAGGAAGGACGAAAAAAATCCACAGACACCGGGAGGAAGTGCAGACTCTCCAATGACACCAAGCAAGCACATGCAGTACAGGACGCTGGATACATGGAACAGGAGGCAGACACTGGCACTATGCTATCCAAGATCAACGGTTGAAAGATTTCACTCTATAATTAGTATTTTGTAAATAATGTAATTTGTATAACCATATGCACTTTCTATGAATTTGTATAACCATATGCACTTCTATGCATCCTACCTATATATATTCCACCTTATCAAATGAGATGCAACCTGTGCTTTGTGTTTCATTTGTAGCAGCCTGGTGGGTAAAAGTGTGTTTACGATAGAAACTTGAATACAATATGAAGAATTTGGTGTCATGACAAATATCCACTGCAGATTACAGAAATAAATAGAAAGATGAGCAATTAATTACTTTTGATATAACTGGTTCAGTTTATGAATCTTGTGTTTTTCATATGTTTTCCTCCTTAGATAAGCAATTTTAAACAATATAAAGCACAAATCCAGTTGGATGTACTGTACGCAAGAGACAATGACAGCAAAATTTAGCATCAACTCTTCACAGAGTATGTACTGATCGTTAAAGTCCTGCACATAAATATAACTGAATAAATACAGTACATCCATTTTTCATAAAGTATATGTTCTTCTTATAGAGATTTGATGTCATACTGATTAAACTAAGACATTAGGCACCCTTCCACTTTCACTTCTCCAAAAAGTGTCAGTTTAGCACCAGTGAGATACTCAAGCCAAGAGCCATCCAAGCAATAAAAGTTTTGAGAAACACAACACTGGAAGACCTACAGTCATATGAAAAAGTTTGGGAACCTCTTAATTCTTTGGATTTTTGTTTATCATTGGCTGAGCTTTCAAAGTAGCAACTTCCTTTTAATATATTACATGCCTTATGGAAACAGTAGGATTTCAGCAGTGACATTCAGTTTATTGGATTAACAGAAAATATGCAATATGCATCATAACAAAATTAGACAGGTGCATAAATTTGGGCACCCCAACAGAAATATTACATCAATACTTAGTTGAGCCTCCTTTTGCAAATATAACTCCTCTAGACACCTCCTATATAGAGCCTTTGATGAGTGTCTGGATTCTGGATGGAGGTATTTTTGACCATTCTTCCATACAAAATCTCTCCAGTTCAGTTAAATTTGATGGCTGCTGAGCATTGACAGCCTGTTTCAAATCATCCCATAGATTTTCGATGATATTCAAGTCAGGGGACTGTGACGGCCATTCCAGAACATTGTACTTCTCCCTGTGCACGAATGCCTTTGTAGATTTTGAACTGTGTTTTGGGTCATTGTCTTGTTGGAATATCCAACCCCTGCGTAACTTCAACTTTGTGACTGATGCTTGAACATTATCCTGAAGAATTTGTTGATATTGGGTTGAATTCATCCGACCCACAACTTTAACAAGGGCCCCAGTCGCTGAACTGGCCACACAGCCCCACAGCATGATGGAACGTCTACCAAATATGACAGTAGGTAGCAAGTGTTTTCCTTGGAATGCAGTGGTGTTCTTCCGCCATGCAAAGCAAATAACCCAATTTTTGTCTCATCAGTCCAAAGCACGTTGTTCCAAAATGAATCTGGCTTGTCTAAATGAGTATTTGCATACAACAAGAGACTTGGTTTGTGGCATGAGTGCAGAAAGGGCTTCTTTCTCATCACCCTGCCATACAGATGTTCTTTGTGCAAATTGCGCTGAATTGTAGAACGATGTACAGACACACCATCTGCAGCAAGATGTTCTTGCAGGTCTTTGGAGGTGATCTGAGGGTTGTCTGTAACCATTCTCCCAATCCTGCACATATGCCGCTCCTGTATTTTTCTTGGCCTGCCAGACCTGGGTTTAACAACAACTGTGCCTGTGGCGTTACATTTCCTGATTACATGCCTTACAGTTGTTCCCAAACTTTTTCATATGACTGTACTTGTCCACAGATTAGTATGTACAAATGCATAGGTGCAAATTCAGAAATGATGCCTAACCTTGACATGTTTTTGGATGATGGGTGTAACCCAACAACTGTGCAGGAAGAATGTGAAAACTCCATAAAGATGCCAATGTAGCCAGTAATACTCTAGAATAAGGACTACCTGCTATCTATGTGCATCTATTAGTCACTTGAGTAATAAGTCTTGTTTTGTTTGGTCCTAACAACACCCACAACAACCAAGAATAAGGACTACCTAGAGTGCACCAATGATCTGCTGACTACGAAATAACTAGAGATTAACTCAAATGCTTTTTTGTGTTAGTAAGTGTGTAACAGATGCACTACAGCAAACTCTTAAAGTCCATATTCTAAACGTTTACCACACAACCTGTACTGAGGTAGAAGCACGTGACAGCAGTATTCGGTACCAAGAAATTAATACAAACTTTATATTTGGTTCTTTAAAATATAATGGCAAATATCAAATAGAAAGAAGGTATCGTGTGTTTATTTCCATTTCTCAAAAATAACAAAATCAGTACTCTGCATATGGTCTCTTTCTCTGGTTTATCACTTCACAGGGCTTAATGAGAAATTTGGAACTTGAACTTCTGGTAAATTAGGTAGGTAAATAAAAATGTAAAATCTTTCTGAAAATAAACAGCAAAAATTTTTTTTCCTAAACCAACATCTCATGAGGGAACTAATTTTTTTACTCACCAAATAACATCCCCAACAACTGAAGGGATTAATCTATTACCCCTTGTTAAATTCTGTGCCATATACAGCCTAAAGTTGCAATTGAACACAAAATCAGAAAGGCATGTGCTTGTAAGCAAACATCTGTCATACAATTCAGGTTCTACAGGTCAGCCAAACTTTTTGGCATGGCTGGGAAGATTCAGGATTACCATCTATTTAAAATTATTTACATTCTATGTCAAAACAGAAACCTATTTGGGCCTACTGTCAGAAAAGAAAAGGCTAATAAAGGAAGAGTTCTTTCCTCTTATATTAAAAGTAAAAAAAAGAAGTGCTTGGATAAAGAAATCTGTAAACAGCAAGCAATTACAATATGCACCCTATAGATTCATCATTTTAATATATAATTATGTATAGCTTGTTTCATTCAATAAAAACACTTCGATTAAAGGAAGAAATGATTGCCACTAACCTCTCACTTCCTGGTGTGGTTATTCTGTAGAATCGGTGTCTCAGATGATGCTTGTCCCCATGATAGCAAGTTGTGCAAAGATCATAATTTGTACATTCAGCACACTTCCAGCGGATCCCAATGATTGGCTGCTGACGGCAGGTGTCGCACATAGTCCCATCATGCTTAATGCCTTCAAAAAGAGAAATAAATAATGCCATTTTAGAATTCTATGGTCATACTAACAAATTGGATATCTCCTGGTATACGCATTCAAGAAGAAAGATTCCATTTTGCAAAAGCCCAGCAATATGTGAAAACGTGTATATTAATGTATTTATAAAGGACATTTAAAGAGTACCAAGTCTCAGGTGGCATGGTGGCGCATTGGGAGGGCTGCTGCCTCGAAATAAGATGACCAGGGTTCATGTTTCAAGTATATATATATATATATATATATATATATATATATATATATATATATATATATATATATATATATATATATATATATATATATATATATGTGTGTGTGTGTGTGTGTGTGTGTTCATCTTACGATGGACTGGTGTCTTGTTCAGGGGTTTTCTCTGCTTTGTACCCTAAGCTAGCTGGGATTGGCTCCAGATAACCCTGCTCAGGATTAAGCAGTTTTAAAAAATGGTACTGTATTATCATTTCTTATTATAGGAGTGCAGATTTCCTTCTACATATGCAGCTTTTATACAAAACACATTTTTCCCTCAATAAAATTATCGTTAAAAATGATTATTACATTAAGAAAAATGTCCCTTATTTTTTAATATAGTACTTTTTTCCGTTGTTCTACCAACTATGAAATGTCACCTTTACATGAAAATATTCTGCAGAAAAATAAACTTGTGTTATGAAATTTTTTTTGTAGTAACTTTTTTCCCCCCATACACTACCCCTGTCTGTTTTATTTTTATCTGGTAAGGTCTAATTTAATTTCTCATTTCTCAGTTTATAAACACTTCTCTTTGTTGCCAAGCTGACTCAATGCTTACTAAAAAGGGTGCTATGCAATGTTGCACGGATATTAGGGGAAATTTGTAAATTGTCTACGTGTGTGCTGCTAGCCATTTGTGAATTCACGTGTCAAGCGTCACGTCCTTTCAGCATGCTAGATCTCAGTTCTACAGTCATTTGTTTTGCTAATTCTTTTTCAAGTTGTTCAACAACTCTGTGCACTACGCTCGAAGGGAGCTGTTAATCACTGCCACAAGAAAAAGGATAAAAAGAGCATGGTTGTCATGGACGATTTAATTAAAATAATATTTTTTTAAGACACAATAATTAATAGCTGCCTAGCTTCAATTTCATCGAATCAGCTAGAAAAAAAAGTCACATTTTCACATTACAGCTGAACCTCCCGTGCATCACTACAAAGCTGATGTCCTGACTTGGCAAAAAAACAGATAACAAATTTCTTGAGTTAAACTGGGAGATGCATGCAAAAGGCGAAACAAACAGAAATAAAATAAAATGAAGCAACAGAAATCCAGACAAGAGGTAAAAATCACATCAGGCAAGAAGTTGAAAACCAAGCAAGACACGAAAATAAATCACAAAGAGAATACAATAAAGGTTTAGTAGGATCGTATCGGCAGAGCATATAAAGCGCAGTGCAAATGTTGACCTTTTATCCCGTCTGCTGATGAATTTGTGGTCAAAGCCCCAAAGACCACACCCCTAAAAATGTAGGACCTGACCATAACAAATGATACCCAAGCAGGCTTACATTAACAGGAAAAGACTGAGACACCAAAATTCATTCCTGATCAAAACAGCTGAGAGCCTTTACTTATGCAAACAGCTGGACCTACAACATTATAATCTAAAGCAGGGGTGTCCAGCTCCGGTCTTGGTGGGCCACAGTGGCTGTAGGTTTTCATTCTAACCCTTTTCCAAATCAGTGGGCAGTTCTCACTGCTAATCAACTCTTTTTCCCTTCACTTTAATAACCTTTGTTTTTAAGGATTCAGTCCTCTGAACTGATTCGTTTCTTCATTAAATGACAGCCAAACAGAAATGAGATCTGAAACGAGCCAGGAGATGACCAGCTAAATTGGAACATCAAACTCCAGTCAATTTCACTTCAACCAGTTTCTTACTGAGAAGCCAATTCTTGCAGTTAATTAAAGCAGTTATTGAATATCGTGACTTGTTGCTGCTCTCATCCTGCCACGGCAGACTGTTGATTTTCTGTTTTTTCTAAGACCACTGTCAAGATGTTTTGGTTACCTGAGTAGACCAACATGACAAGACCTTCACCTTTCTTTATTTTCAGGTTAGCTGGTCATGTGGCGGCTTGCTTTATGTCTCATTATTATTTGGCTGCTCATTAAGGAAAAAGAAACCACTAAGGGGTCTGAGTCACGTCAATTAAAACTAAGGCAAAATAAGTTAATCAGCAGCAAAATGGCTCACTCATTAAAAAGATGGTTAGAATGAAAACCTGCCCACCGAAACCGGAGTTGGACACCCCTGGTCTCCAGTGTTTTAGATTGAATATCGATTTGTCAACAGTGTTGTAAAATCTCTGAGAATCTCTACAGGCATTTGCTGCTGAACAGACTCTGATGTAGTCCTGGCCTGTACACCATTCTTGATATAGTTTAAATATTATTAGCACCTCTTACCTCCTACCACAATTTCCCATGAGTATTTACATTTTTAGAAATGTGCTTTTTGTGTCTGTGTTAACAATCAAAGAAAGTTCTTATATCGCATATTTTATTTTCTATCAATTATTTGTAATTATTTACTAATGCATTTGTAAAGCTTCATATACTGTACTAGACATTAAGCCCATTACAATAACGGGCGCTAGAACAGTAGTGCATAAACATTAGTAGGAACAGTCTATATTAAATGGTAAGGGACCGTCTATTTTCTGTTACAGTAATCCTGGCTTGTATGTGGCTGTAATATGCGTCACTGTATTGTGTGCCTTTAATTTTCTCTCGCAGTAATACGTCTCTCCAGCAAGTACTGTGCAGTGCCCCAGCAAGTATTTTAATCTGTGCTGGCGTGCAGCTGATTATTGTATGTGTGGCATCTCCCCAGCAACGGATTGTATGTGCGTGAAAATAAATTACTTTTAAAAGTCTTCCTATTGTAATATCATGAAAATTTGTATATTTAGGAAAACCCCCTCAACAACTGACACTTTACACTTTACAGGGCCAAGTTTGTTAATCACAAATCTGACATCCTCAGAGTGAACACCTGCACAACAACAAACACTAATCCCACCTCTTTGGGGAAGCTGGTCTCCGCGTCTCAGTACCCGATTGGATTTTTCGTGCGTTATGTTTTAGGTCTTACCTCATTTACCGAAATCCGATTGGATCGACCACGCAATATTTTATAGGTCCCGCCCTCTGTCTTGCGTGGCGCATGCACACTTTACCAGAAGACACACACAGGACACTAGGATATATTTTCCAAGATTATTAGTGACACTTGTCTTAAAAGATCATAAATTTTATTGTAAATGAAATAAATATCAAGTTAAGTCAATAATACCATGGAAGTAAAAGAAGTCTGACTTCACATGTTGCTTCAATATACCGCAGAACTTCTGAGATTACATACAACTTTAGCCCTAATTGGATGCGATTCATTTAGCTCCAGGAGGAAGGGTGGAGTGAGTGTTTAAAGTATCGACAGCTACCTGTTCTTGCCTTATGGGTACCTGTAGTTAATGTATGCATACAGGAGTATTCTGTCAAGTCAGACTACATTAGCAGCCCTTATTTGTAACACAAGAACATAACAAATTTGATAAACGAGAGGAGACCATTCAGTCCATCAAGACCCTTTTCCTTAGCTAATAACTCGGCTGTTGTAAAATCTCATCCAAACAACATGACCAGTTATTTAATAGGCTCCGGTATCTTTACTTAAATGTGAACCCTTAGCCCAAAAAAAGTTACTCACCTCAGGAGACTAACAGGTCCTGTGGTAATAATTACTTTACCCCATTTCCTGGTAGTCCTGTCCAAATAGGACTTTAGACTTAGCTCGGTGCTTACAATTTCTGATTACTTTAGAAATAAATTTTAAAAAATAAATAAATAAATAAAATGTGCATCACCAATTTACATGTAGTGTCTTATTACATCACCAGATGACAGAAAGCAAACTGTTGGCAAACCTAACCCTAACCCTTCTACACAAAGTCATCAGTGTTATAAAAAGATTTTACGAGCTTTGCTTAAAAAAAAATCGTTTTATTATAAGAATTTTAAGTATACACATTAAAAGAATTATGACAGCTCACATCCAAAAAAGCTTAACAGTTACAGTATTAAGTTATTTTAACTTCAAGGTTCAATAAAAAGCAGTGGTCAGCCACTGACTGATATTATTTCCTACAGTGGGCTTCAGTATACCATACTAGCGATTGTTTCAAAGAAAAGTAACCACAGGTGGGCTCAACTAGGTAAGCCAAAAAGTCACTTTAGATTTGTCTCATTAAAAAAGTATTTATTTTGCCCATGATCATTAAACAACTGTACAAAGTACTTTAATTTTTTGATTCCTATATTTAGCTCATTATCACAAGGAGCCAATATATATTGCTAATACCTATTTCCAGATTTCTAACCATATATTTTCAAAGTGAAATACTTAATTATATATACATGGGGAGAACAAATAAAGTGAGGAAAAAGATTGTTTCCTAAAATTGCCTCTTTTCTCTGTAGTCTGTAAAAAGTGATAAATAACATAACCCACTTGCTGCTCATACTGACCAAGTATAATCACTCTGGCACCACCGTCAATTGCCGGAAAGTAATTTTACTAATTTGTAACTTCAGTAAGTCAAATTTCCTTCCCTTTTGACTTGGCCCAGAAACGCAAGCTCTGCTTAACAGCTTCAAATACAAGGGAAAAAAATTAACTTTACACTTGTTTGAAGAAAGGATTAACAGTCATTTCCTGTCGAAGCCAAACACTCAAGCAGACACCAGTGTCAGGCTCCTAAGCTTGTTTCACAGGATGAGTTCCATATCCCTGTCTAAAAGTCTCGTTTTGACCACTTGTACTGTGACCTCATTTGTTGGGCAATATCCGATTCTCAGATAAGGGCTAACTGGACACAACTGATACCGATATGAATGGAGAGATGAACTGAGAGACGACTGCTGCTAACCAAATTTATGTTGCGCAACTAAAAAACATACTATTTGTGCACTGTAGATACAAAATTACTTAAATCAAGTAAAAGATGAAAGTCTGTTTGCTCTGCTAAGATTTTTTAATATTTATTCTGCCAAATGGGAGGAACCAATTTTTTTATGAGAAATAATACTGCAGTGTAGCTTTTAAGTCAGACACACTCAACTAGCTAGACACTCGTTCAACAAACTCTCCTTAGCTGAAAACAAATTTCCCAAACATTCTGTGTAGAACACCGCATAACTTTCTCAAAAGGTCAACATGATGCGGGATCGTGAAGAGCTGAAGCCTATCCACACTGTCATGCTCAAGGTATGAAGCAACCCTGGATGGGTGCCTGTCCATCCCAGGGCCCACTCACTCTCAGATACACACCATGACACTCAAACTCAAATGGCTAATTTGCAATACTCCTTCATAGTTTGCTTATATAATTTAAAAGGCCATATTTGTACACTAAATGTTCTGAAATTATGCCATTCTACTTGGATCACAGCAAGCTGGTCAAGTGTCTGGTGTTGAATGGTGGCAAATGCAGTCAAAAGTGAAAATTCAACAACAGGAACAGTTTCTCATCACACCTCTTCAGGATCACAATACCGCCTGTCAAGTTTCACCCAACAACATCAAATATATGGCCATAGAACGCACTCAAAGTACAACACCAAAAAGTATTTGACACTGAAGGCACCAGCTAACAACTCATTCAAAAGAGGAAATAAAATTACAAATTCACTCGAGCACACTGAAGGCACCAGCTAACAACTCATTCAAAAGAGGAAATAAAATTACAAATTCACTCGAGCGAATATTTGAAAAGCAAAAACTACTGCTGCCACCTTAAACGTTAGCTTAAACATTGCCGTGCAATCCTGCGGGACTGCTTTGTGCAGGATTAAGTTCTGTTTGCTGTAATCTGTTGATTTTGCAATCTCAGGCAGATCTGTTGTAAATCAAATATAATGAGGGCTTTACTTCTATTATAATCACAGATCAGCCCCCAAAATGGAAATCCAGTGCCCCCGTACTAAATTTGTTCTGCTGCAGACCTTTCTTTATAGTCAAACTAGTCATTTAGCCCGTTACAATAACGGGCGCTAGAACAGTAGTGCATAAACATTAGTAGGAACAGTCTATATTAAATGGCAAGGGACTTTGACCTCATTCTTTTGGTTGGTCATATTTTTCTTTCCTTCAGCCTTTCTTTTGTTGATGTTTACTTGCTGAGCTGAC
The DNA here is from genome assembly GCF_900747795.2 of Erpetoichthys calabaricus. Classification (NCBI taxonomy): domain Eukaryota; kingdom Metazoa; phylum Chordata; class Cladistia; order Polypteriformes; family Polypteridae; genus Erpetoichthys; species Erpetoichthys calabaricus. The sequence goes on along the minus strand of NC_041399.2, from coordinate 69,157,370 downwards.
CGTTCTTCGTGGGCTGCCGCCGTGTATTGTGTGTCTTTAATTTTCTGTGACAGTAATACTGTCTTGTACGGCTCTATTCAATAAGGGCGCGTAGATAATTTAGTTCAAATGGCTCTGGAATATGTGAAGAGCAACAGGTGCAGATCTTTATTTACGCGCGCCTTTATTCGCTGCGCCCAATTGAGGTCGTCCATTTGAGGCTCGCCTTTTTGTGCGCGCCCTTATTGAAGGATACTGTCTTGTACGTCCGTAATATACCTTTAATTTTCTCTGACGGTAATACAGGCGTGCGCGTCGGTAATATGCCTTTAATCTCCTCCGACAGTAATACTGGCTTGTATGTGGCTGTAATATGCGTCACTGTATTGTGTACCTTTAATTTCCTCTCACAGTAATACTGGTTTGTATTTCCATAAAACGCCTCTAACTTTCTCTGACAGTAATATCGCGCATAGCACCGTGCCCCGCGCATGCGCACTTCACCAGAAGACACCCACACACGGACACCTGGACGCACATAGGGATTTTATACATATAGATTATCACATAATTTTATATGTACTTGTAATTTTCATAGCCTCCAAAATATGAAGCACAGATGTAAAGCAGGTCCTGTTTGCAGTTTATTTTTATTACACTAAAATTTAAATTTACTCACTTGAGGCCATGTCGCATTTCATGACTTTCACAGCAATTTTCAGTCAGAGACTTCATTTACATGAAGTGAGTCGGAAACAGTCGGCAGCACGTTGACATAACTGACCACCACATAGTCTGACATGGCCAACGATTCATAGGGCCCTATAATTTCCACAATGCGGAAAACACGAACGGAATCACAGAATTAACGCATAAAAACGGATTTTAGATTTAAAAACAGAAATGTGCGGAATCTAGAGACTGAAGGGGTGGTGGCTGTTACAAAACCTTCCAATAAATTAAACGATTGAATAATCTGGAGTTGTCTCATTCAGACACTATTTTCTAGTTTGTTGTTTTTCAATTTTTCGTAGCAATTCGGTCATGCCTCTATCTGTTTGTGTGCGTGTTTCCTGCATGTATTCTCGTTAAAGGCACATGAATTAGCTAGCTGTCGAAGCGAGCAGTATCAGATACCCTAACTACGTAAAAAAAAAAAAAAAAGAAAACATGAGCTTAACTGCAAAATTGGCACGAAAAGATACTTTGGCGAGTCAGACATACCGCTCAAAAAAATGACAAAGATGCGTCCTTTCTTAACCCCTTAACCGCCCTCTGCCGGATATATCCGGCACCGTTGTTTTATTGCTAACGCCATACTGCCGGAATTATCCGGCACATTTGCCTGTGGTTATATGAATGCCTGGCAAGTAGTATAACTGACGGTTTGGCGTGGGTATTATTACTACGTTGTATTTCGACAAGTCTGTGGTTGTTTTGGCCGGTCATGTGACGTGATTCGCATGTAACAGCTGTGAATATGGCGAAACGTAAACTGACTTCAAGTGAGGCTTTGCAGGCGATTTTGGACAGTTCTGATCATGATTGTAGCAGTTCTGAAGAAGATTTTAGCGACAGTGATGAGCAGCAACGTGCGCTGCATGATACTGTGAATGAAGACGCATCGGATGACGGCGCTGAGTGGGTGTATCCCCAGCATCTCAGCTGGGCTGCTGCCCGTGGTGAACTACCTTTTCTGCATTCGTTTGAGGGAACGTGTGGCTTTATTGTTGATGTAAACAATTACACTGCTGAGCAGTTTTATGAGCTGTTTGTGTCACCTGATTTGATCAGACATTTTGCTCATCAGACAAATCTGTATGCAGCACAGTTTATTGAGAAAAATCCCAATTTACCTCCACATTCCCGTGTTCGTGCTTGGTTTGACACTGATGAAAACGAAATGAAAAAATTCATTGGGATTTTGATGTTGATGGGAATAATCAGAAAACCAGATATTGAGATGTACTGGTCTACAGATCCTATGTATGCAACACCTATTTTTGCAGCTGTCATGACACGTAACCGATTCAAATGAAAGAATTTCAGCAGCAAAGAGAATGACAACAGAAACGAGCCAGATAAGAAAGATCCAAACCGCGACCACTTGTTCAAGCTACGTCCTTTGATTGATCATTTATTTGAAGCATTTCAGTTGCCCTACATGCCAGGACCGTCAGTTGCAGTTGATGAAAGTTTATTGTCATGGAAGGGCCGCTTACAGTTTCGACAGTATCTACCATTGAAATGGGCACGGTTTGGTATCAAGATGTTTTGCTTAGCTGAGAATTCAGGTTACATTTATAGATTTCGTATATACACTGGCAAAGAGGATCCTATGAGTAGTATTTCAGCAGTGTTGCCAGATGAATGTAAGGACTTTGGACTTTCAGAAAAACGCTGTCATGTCTGTTCAAAGAAGGGTCAGCGTAGAGACGTCAAGACCTTCTGCTCAAAGTGTCCCAGCAATCCAGGACTTTGTGCAGTTCCCTGCTTTGGCCTGTGGCACAGCAAACTCAAATACTGGGAATGAAACTATGATTGACTGAACTACTTTTGACTTTTGAATTACTTTTGACTGTTCCGTTTTTGTAGTTGACAATAAATCCAGAAGCCTGAGAAAAGGTACATTTTGTGTTTTATTATGTGTTTGCCCATTTCTAGAACTTGCACAACATTTAGTGGTCAATACTGCTTGAATAAATGTAAAAAATGTAAAAAAAAATGTAAAAAAGTAAAAAAACGAAAATTGTTCAGATTTTGCCTGGCGTGGGGAATATTTAGGGAGTTGGTGGTTAAAGGGTTAAGCATTGCAAACAAGAAGGCGCGCTGCCAGAAACCGAGTCTTTGTCAAACTCATTTGCCCCGTGTCTTTGAACAACATATGAACGCCATTCTTCGAAAGATTCGTGGCAATAACATTTATGTTGTAGTTGATGAAACCACAGATAGCCGAGGGCACATAGTTGTCATCATAGTGATAGGTGAGTAAATGTTTGGCTATATGGTAATTCTTTTATGTAGGCAGCTTGAGCTGTACCATGAAATTATATTTAACCAGTATTAATAGTCTTTCCTGTAGAAAAATGTTATTAGTGAATGGCACTGGTTGTTAACGGATTCCCTTTTAAAATTTAACGACGACGTTTCTGGATTTAATAAATGTTTTGCCTTACGGTGACGAGGCACGCAAGATCCACATTTGACTCTTCCGTTATAAACGCAGCACCTACAAACCTGGGCAGAAGAGCAGGCTTCTCCTCAGATGCAACGAGCCCTTAAAAGTGGGTGTCTTTCTTTTTTTTCTGTTTAATTCCCGGATTTAGTGCCTTGTAGATTAATTAATTACAAAGCAAAAGCAAACTATTTTAAGATATGCAGTAGATAAAGCTACTGATGTAATGATGCACATTTTAAATCTTCCACCTTTTGGCAAGCAGCACCCCTGTCCCTTCACAACAACCAGCTGAATCTTAATGACATTTTAGCAGCATACAGCACCATGGAGGATCTGGGCTCCTACCTGATGAATGGAACTGTAAAATAAGGTTCAGTTGTGCTAGTGTGCGGTTTCATTAAAAGGAATGTAAAGTGCCATTTCATTATTGTTTGTTTTGTTGTAGCGGTTGCTACTTAAAGGAAAAATAAAAACGGTGAAAACCGAAAATAAAAAAAAAAACAAAAAAAAAAACGGTATTTATGAAAAAATAAAAACGGATTCCATAGGGCCCTAGATTCAGTCCAACTAATCCACGACTCAGCCTGACCAAATCTAACAGGTTCAATTTTGTTTTTAGTCACAGAGGCAGGCTATGTGAGGATGACCGCTGACAACCAATGTGCGTTCACCAAAAAGTTCAGTTCATATCATTCAGTGACAAGGAAAAGCATAGAACGGTTTTAGAAAATCACCACACTGTTGGGTAAGTTCACTGGCCCAGCAAATTTTTAGTCATGTAACCTGCTCCAGGAATGAAATCAACAACTGCAGTCACCAAGTCTGACATCCCCCGTGACAAGAAGCCGTGTAATGTGACACCAGCTGTTGCTGATGCTCTACTAAGATCACTTCTGTGTCATTTAGACATTAGGCGTATCAGATGAATTTCATTGCATTGGAGGAAATTAATCATCAAGTAGCCTACTATATGAATGTGAACTCTTATCTAGTTTACCTCAGATCATGTGTTCACCGTGGAATGTCTCATGAACATTTGTTACTTGGTATTCTAGTTAAAGTTCCTCCAGGGGCAGCGTCGTGTCAGAAGAATGGTCACATTCAGAAGGAGGACGTCCCATATGAACGCATCACTCTGGTGATGTAAGATTTATGGGTCTGATCATCGGCTACACTGGGAATTTGTTTCTCGACACCTAAGTATGTGGTTTGATTGATACAATCACAAATTCTTTTTTTTTTTTTTTTTTTTGGTAATGCCATCTGATCGTGAGAGACATTAAGAGCCTTGGAGGCTGTAGCAGGGGCTTGATCATATTTATGCAATTTTGTATGTGTGTGTGTGTATTTTAGATTGCCTAATTACCAGCAAAAACGGTGTAGCATGACAACCACAGCTTGAATAAAATTTCCCCATAATGCATATTATTTCCCGTGGTTAGTTTGGTCCAGTGTCTAATATAACTCATGCTTCACGAACACCGCTCCAGAGTTCTCTTCATGCCACATAGAAACTATCTATTTCCAAAGGAAGGAAGGTAGAGTTGCTTTGGTCCACACCGGACTGCAAGTGCCATTTTCATCCAGACTACAGAAGAATAAAAATAAAAAAAGCACACCAAACAAACTTGGTGTGAAAACGCCTATAGTAACAGCTAATCACAAAGTGCATTACAGGCATTAAAATGCAATATGAACAGCTTCATCAACAGCAGCTTAAATAAATGCCTGTTGTGTTCACATGCTTACATTTTATCTTAGCAGAAACTTTGTTTCGAGGAACCAAGGAGTTCCAGCATGATATAGACCCTGGGCCACTGGTGCTCTCTGGTCACCTTCAAGTGTTGCCTCCAAACCGCAAAACAGAAACCATGCCCTTAATGCAGAATATATGGTGTGCAAAGAAAAGTAGTGCAGTGTGAAGTGAGGCACGTTCATGAGTTCACAGGTGACCAAACCCCACCCCATCCATCCTATATCCCAAACCTTATTGCTTTAGACCGATCATGATTTCACAGAGAAGGGTAATGATATGTTCCACCTGAAGTGGAAAGTCAGAATTTTCAACTGGATGCCCCTTTAAGTCGGATTGCCAACTCAGAAACTCAGGGCTGCTCTGTCAAGTCCAACTTTGTCAGACTTCAGATCACAACGTCAATCCAAAATGACGATGTACCCCTCGAACCTTCATGGAAGTTGTAAGTATATAAACAGTATAACAGTACATTCTTGATTCCGACTATGTGTCTTACACACAGTATTGTCCAACTTCTACCTGTGGACATATTGCTACTGTGTTTCGATATGCAAAATACATAATGCGCTGTTATCATCTTTTAGTTATTCCAATGGAGCAAACACAACAAAATTTATGAATATTTCATTGGAACACGGTCAGCCTTGATGTGACGGCATTCCCATTTAGGACATCCACCTTCCTAGGTAAATGGAGCGCAGCATATGGCCCCAATGCCACGCACAACAAGGCCCACCAGAGAGGCAGCTATAAAGAGTGATGTGGTGCAAAGCATCGCCCAGGTGATCGCAACTTTACAGGGGGAAATTTTTACTCTGATGCAGTGCATGGCAACACTTTATTGCATCAAACTGATCATGACTTCATGGGGGAGATTACTGCATTGGCAACTACGAAGAGTAATGCACTGCAAAGTGTGGCGCTCCACCTTCACAGATAACTCTTCAAAGTCCAAACTATTAATAGATCTGTAAGATGGCACCAGTGCTTGAGGTCAACCAAAAAGCACATTTAATCACCTGAGCCCCACCTATGATAGTTCCTGGTTGAGAATGGGAAAGGAGCTATAAAAATAAACTGTATTATTATTATTATTGTAGTTGTTGTTGTTGAACAAAAAGTGCATACCATGGAGGAGCAGGAGCTAAAAAAACTACATGGAGCTACAGATGGCCTGAGCTCCTACAGTGGGAATGCTACAAAAGTGTCCAAGTTTCTAAAAAGGTCCAGTGGTGGGAAAGTGTCTAATGAGTCTCCAACCATAATTTAAATTGCTGTGACCAAATGGGACTCCAATATTGGCAGGTACTGGGGCTCACTGCAGAGTTCAGGGACCGCTACAACTCCGCCTTTTGTGTTAGACAGAAGATTAGTTTTAAATACTTGGATAAGTCGGAAAAGAGAAAACCTACCATAGATACTCGCGTATTAGTCAATCTCGCAGGTAAGCCGAGTGTATTTTTAAGCCGAAAATTACGAAATTTGTTATGACCCGCGTATAAGTCGAGGGTAAAACTTTACCGCTATCAGAGATAGAGGGCAACAATCAACTGTTAATGGCGACAAAACTCACTGTCATGTCACAGGCACTCCCTCTGTGCTTTGAGAAATGCTAGACTCGTTGACTCGGCAACTAATCCTTGCGTGTGCGTGAGTTGCAAAATGTAAATAAATGTAAACAAAGGCAAGATGGCATCGACATGTCACAAGGGAGCGAAGCGAGTGCAGAAAAGAAAACACTCGGCAGACGATGTTTTTGCACATTATCGCTGAGTCGGACTCTGATTTTTCAGAATCGGATTTTATTGACAGTGATCAGGAATCGAGCAAGAGAGTGAGAAGCCAGCATCAGCTGATCAGACACCAGCCAATGCACCTACGGCAAGGTTCGCGTGGGAGGAATACCCAGACATTGATCCGTGGGAGTCGAACTGGCTACTGGACTTCACAAGACAGCATGGCTTGCTGTTGGACACGACAGATCACGCGCTGCTGGACTACTTCAGGCTACTCTCTCCTGATGCTGCTTTTCAGCTACTGTCAGACGAGACAAACAGGTAGGCAGAGAAATTTTTTGAATCGCGGGCTGCGCTTGCATCGCATTGATAGCGTGCGTTGCCTTGGTTCTTTTGATTCCAAATCTGGTTGCACGTGGCAGCTAATGGTATGTTTGTTATCCAAAACCTGCAAAAGCTAATGCTCAAATTCAAGTATTTCACAGTTTAAAGAATTATTTAATGAAATTAGAAAAAAAAACTAGCTAATTAGCAATAGTATTGCTGGCTTATAATTATTTCAAAGACCATGGGAAACGGCAGATGACCGGTGACTTAACACCGTGAAGCGTTGAGTGTACAATGTCATTACCCAAATTCTATGGACAATTGTGTTGCCCCGTGGATAGGTCGACCCTGTTTTTTTTTTTTTCATGAATTTTAAAGCATAAATTTTTCGAGTTATACGCAAGTATCTACGGTACATACGCTTATTTTAAAATCAAGCTATGCAATTATATTATTGTATTTCTGAAATGCTACCTAAGAAGTGCAAAGGTTATAGAGATTTTAACCTCAAAATTAAGTAAAAGACAGAAACCAGTCTCCGATTTATACATTGGTTATAATCAATGCCAGTGTCATCCTCCAGGAACTTGAAACAATCATCAACCACCACTCATTGGACCAAAGCAAAAAAACAGTTAGCACCTAAACCCTCCCCCCTCCATACCCCTAATCACAATGTACTTTAAAAAGAAAACAAGATTTCAGCAAAGCCTTCTTGTCAAATGGCAGGTCAATCTTATAATTCAAATTAACATAATTAATCAAGTCAAGTGTTTTAAAAAGGCGACCTCTGACAGACCAAAGTAAAATGGGTTTTGGAACTCCTCCTCATTTTGTGTGCTCCAATAACACTCACGATCAGAACTTATAAATACTTGAACAAGCAGCAATCCTACACTGGAGACGTTTATAACAGGCATGGAAGCAGCAATGACACAAGTGAGACGAGCTCGCTCAGTGAGACTGGAGTGGGCAGTATGGGTATTTTAAAAAGAAGCAGCAGCAGAACTTTCTCGGGTTCAAGACACAATATGTTGAGAATTGTGTATCATCCTATGTAACGGTTGTTGAGGTCACTTCTATCTTACAGCTTTAACCATTGTAAGCAGAGACAGCTTTGCTTGCACCTGCTACATTGTTTTTCAGATTATAGCCATATTGGTGGGCTGATGGAGCACAAATCAGTGTGTTGTTCAGAATTTTTATTTCCATAAATGACAACTGTTAATTTTATAACACTGCATTTAAAACCAATGAGTTTTTGCACTTACTGTGTTCTTTCTATTTGTTCTCTGTCATGGTCACAATATTCCAGTTCTAAGTGTCCAGGAGGCCAAGAGTGCTCTTCTGTTGTTTCAGTACTTCAGTTTTGTTTTATAGAGTAATTTGAACCTGCACTTTTAATTTTTAGTGACTAAATGTGACCAAAGTCAAAACCATTCTAGTGCATACTTATGAGAAAACCTAAGACTACACAGGGGGCAAAGGCATACAATTAGAAACTTAAGAGACCCACTATAGCATCTACCTCCTTGTGGTGTAGGGTTGGATATTTGGTACTAAGTAACAAAAAGATGCATTTACCGGTAGTAGAGCAATAGTCAAATAAACAAAAGGCCAAAGGAAAAAGAAGCCTTAGAGCTTAGAGGTCAGGAGGCTTCTTCCCAGACCTTAACTTTACTCAAAGCCTACAGGGGGACAAGGGAAACCTTCATGACAAGGGTGAACAACTCCAGCTGATGACCCCATAGCCAGGACCAAACCTCAGCAGAAAAGCCTGGATGATAAGGTCCATACGACTTCGGCCGGTGGCTCCGTGGTCAGGACCAGTACGCAGTTCAATGCCCATAAGGCCAAAGGGGAGGCTGGGCAGTCAACTCCAAGGACACTATCCACTATCTGTACCCAGATATGGCCCACATAAGGACAGCACACAAGGCCAACGGAGAAGCCCCAGAGCTAAGAGGCAAGAAAGCTGCTTTCCCAAAACCTAACCCTAACTCAGATCCTACAGAGCCAGGATGAAAAGGATAAAGCATCATGTCCCCAAAGCCTGACCCAACTCCAAAGCCCACAAGGGCTCAAGGGAAGTTGGAAAAAGTCTGCAAACAAGCTGATAACTCTAAGGGACCCCACCCACCATCTGTAACCAGATATGGCCCTCAAACCAACACCAGAATCACCTGCTGCGATAAGGGGCAACAGCTCCAAGTTTGGATGGACAGTGCCTTCTTCTGTCCCAACCACTCCCCAGTGCATTCTGGAGAAAAGTTTGGGAATGGAGTTTACCTCACAAAAATCTAACCTGCCCTTTACTATTCACGTTACTGTACCAACCATGCTTTTTCTGCTTAAGAAAGTGAAACACACCTATTTTCTAACTACAGTGCCTTCCGTAATTTTTGGAACAAACACTCATTTTTTCTTGATTTACCCCTCTGCTCAACAGTTTAAAATTACAAATGAAACAAATCAGACAGGATTAAAATTTAAAGGTATTTGCATATGTTTCAGTCACACCATGTAGAAAGGACAACACTCTTTATACATTGTGCCCCCATTTCAGGGTACCATAAAGTTAAGAACACAGCAATGGTAGGTCTGTTAAAGCAGTCACATTATGTTATGCTTGGTCTCGAAGTGACGCCTTAAGTTGTAGTCTTCAAATGCAGCGATATGCCCTTTGCATACCAAACAGATTGTTTTACCATTAACCACCTTGAAAAAATACTTGGGTGACCAGGATTTGAGGAATGATCCGTTTTCTGCATCAACTTTTTGTTTTTTACCGTTCATTTTTGTTGTGAGCTTGCACAAAATGTGAATGGGACACAGATTAACAATAAGGGTCGTCTTCCTTCATTCAATATAACATGAACAATCTCTGTATCACTCCTTTCTCTGATGCAATCTCCTGCAATTCAAGCTGTGATGCACACAAACATGTCCGCACTTTCCACAGGCCAGACAGAACCAGACCTAGACAACGATCGAACTTGACGATAGAGGAAGTAAAAGTCGTGACAAGGGTTCTGTGGGTGAAACAGCTGAAGGATCTGGTGTCCCACGAGACTCTAACCCCATATTTCCTATAAGAACAATGCTTCAGTATCCACATTTTGCATATCTGCTGGGTTTTTCAGGAACATGAAACTCAAAGATAACAGGAATTGACTGTATATATAAATGAACCTCATCATACCATTTATACCCTTATTATAGCTGCTCGTACAACTGAAAAATAAAGAAAACAAAATGAGTTATCAATCTAAATCAAAATTATTACATTTATGATTTCCAGCAATTAGTAATATTTTTTTATTTTCCAATTACGGTGAAAGCCCTCTGTGAAGAGAAGTCTGTGGTGTTGGGATAATTTTAAATAATCATGTGTGGGGCTCCAATCGGTTGTATTCCATGGCTAATTGGGGTACTTGGCCGATTGCACCGCATACTAGTGCAGCAGCAGGCAGTTCAGATGGGGGCCTGAATTGTGCCTCGGAAGTAGCAGTTTTGTTGCACCCAATACTGTAGGACAGCTAAAAAGGCGCCTGCATAGAACAAACTGGGAAAGACAAATGAGCAAGAGAGAATGATCGGGAGCAATAAAGAAAGACGGAGGCAGCAGGTGTTTAAGCAGTGTGCATGTGGATGCAGGCAGGAAGCCACAAGAGGCAGATATGGCGGACGCTTGACAGGGCTGAAGAAGGTCTACTCCAGTTACAGGACTCAATCCTCCAGTGGGCTCTTACGTAAGTCTGAGGAGAGGCAGCAAGAGACAAGGGGAGTGAAGTGAGGTTTGGAGAAGGAGTCTGGCTGGGTGCCTGTGACCAGCAGGGACGTGAGCCTGGATACAGGAGAGGGTGTGCCTATCGGTGGGTCGTTTACTCGTGTTGAGAAACCATAGCATGTAAGCCAGGGAGACATCCATTTTTAGAAGGAGCTTATATATCTTTTGACTATGCATTTTGAAAAAATTCTACCTGCTGTAGATTTTAACTTTGTTTATCTGGACATGTTTGTGGAGATTTTAAACTTTTTAATGGATTTATTTATTTATTTGAGGAGAAGACTACTTTATTTTGATCTATTTAATAAAGGTACTGTTCACTTTTTTGCAGCCACCCCTTACTGTACATGTGTGTCCTCATTTGCCTGGTTCATCTCAGTTATGACTATTTACGGCTGAAGAGCATCCTAAAAGTTAAAAGGGAGTGTGGCGCCTACCTGCATGGTCACATCCTCCTGTGGATTGGTGATTTATCCACCTTAATCAGAATACATCATCTTTGGTCAATGCCTGAACCAAATGCCAGGACCACATCAATATGAAAAAAGGTCACTAACCTAAGCTATTACTATTCATTCTTTCTGTGTATGAGTGCTGCATATGAAATAGACAGGTGATGATTATTTTAATGAATGTTTTTCATGTACTTTTTGGGTCATACACATTTAACTGAATCAAAGCAAATAAAACTCCCCAAATTTACTGCATTGACATATAAATACACACACACACACACACACACACACACACACACACACACACAGTATATACCCATTCATCCATTTTTGGAAGTTGGCTAAACAATGCCGGGCTACAAAAATCTAAAGACTAATTCATCAGTACGAGACACAGTTTGAAGGGGAAAAAAACTGTCCACGTTAGATTTCTTTTTTTATATTTCCCAAGAATTCTAGCTCTTGGGGATTCTAGCTAGGGTGACACCATCAACAACAAACTAGCATCCGTGGAGGTGGAAAACAGTGTTCAGCAGTCTGTTGCTGGTAGCCTCACATAGCATCCAGTGTTACGTAATGTTCTGATCACTTTATTGCTGCTTTCTGAAATCCTAATGTGCTATGTGACTGTGGGAATTTTCAAGTGTAAAAGAATCAATTCACAGTTCTGTTATCAATTTAAGTCAAGGTACACATCTAAATAGAATTACAGTTTTGAAGAAATACAATCCCTGCAGCCAAATATACATTTTGGGAATACATGAGACAAAAAAAAAAAAAAAACAACTGAAGGGGGGGGGGGGGTGGGGGCTCAAGTATTCACAACCTGCCTGTAGAAATACAGGAGTAGCTCCATTAGCACAAACGGAAAAAAACAAACCTGAATGAATAACTGAGACATGAAAACTTTAGATTACAAATGCGTATCTGTTATATCAAATTTGTTGTAAAACTTCAGAAATTTCTGTTAACATCTTGAAACTCCTACAAAAGCACAGAAGGAGAAATTAATATGCTATTTCCACAATATAGTAATAACTTTCTTCAGTTGTCAAGTTGTGACACGTATGTTACAAATTCAAAACACGTCAAACACATTGTAGTTTTCAGTAACAAGAAAAGTTCTGAGCTGATTAACTAGATGCTTTCAGTAATGCTGCATATTCCCTTCCTATTTTTATTACATTTTAAACATTTTTTTAATTTGATTGCAGACCTTTGTTGTGGCTTTAGACAGATTTACACTTCACACAATTGTGGGTGAAAGCCAAATACCACACTAGCACCTCTCAGGCCTGCTGCACAAATAATATATATAGAATAAATCCTCCACATAATAAACTGCTTTAACAGTATATGTATTCATCTGTAGATTACCTATATGCTTAAAAAATCAAGACCTGTTGATTGTAAACTGGCAAATAAAGCCATTCACAAGTGTCAAAGTTTTCTCCAACATCAGATTTTATTTGTCATCAAATTTGAAGTATTGGAGATGCCTATGTGATTATGCTATACATTTCCTCTGTTTAAACTAAGAAATTACAATAATAGTAATAATATAATAATTCTTTACATTTACATAGAGCTTTTCTCACTAATAAAAGTGCCTTACATAGTGAGTGGGATTCACTTCAACCACCACTAATGTGCAGCATCCACCAGGATGATGCGACGGCAGCCATTTTGGGCCAGTACACTCACCACACATTAGGTTGTGGGCCTCATCCAAAGAATGACGCAGGTTTTTACAGTATGCTTTCACCATCACTGCACTGGAGCACTGTGATCCACACACAGATCACAAGGTAAGAATCCCTGATGGACTCATCAACATCCTCTTGTAGCAGAAACCAAAGGTTTTCCTAGGTGGTCTCCTGTCCAAGTACTGGCCAGGTCCGAATGTGCTTAGCTTCAGGTGGATTACCTGTTCTGAAGTACATGTGGTATGGCTAATGGATAGAACACTGGAGCAACCAAACAATCTAGTAAAGCATAATTATTAAATATTGTTAATTTGGTGTTCAACCTCGGGGTATGACCTTTTTTCTTTTGTGACAAATGTCGATGTATGCTATAATTGGGCTATAGATGAAGTTTATGGCACTTGAATTTCAAATAAGCACAAACAAATAAACTTAATTAAAGGGGAAGCTGCAGGCTTATTGGGAAAGCAGAATGAAGGAAAAACCAAAGAGGTGACCCAGTTCCAAACTGGAATCAGCTCATAGTCACAGTAATCGAATTCCAGATCTAAAAAGGGGAATTACACCTGGAGCAAATTCCAAAATAATGTACAAGACAATAACCAAATTTCTGATCAGTAAGAAGAAGACAGGAGTAGTGCATACAGTATCTACTGTATATCATTCTCTATTATATATATATATATATATATATATATATATATATATATATATATATATATATATATATATATATATATATATATATATATGGTTGAAATAGTTTACTGTCAAATAATGCAAAGAGTACGCAACACGTGTTTCGCCCTAATTCTGGGCTCATCAGGCGTACACACTCACTGCACCCCACTCTCGGGGAATTGAACCTCGGACATCAGCGTTAGAGGCTTGCGCCACGGCGTGTGGTTCATTCATTTGACAGCATGTAGATCAGGGTAATTACATTCATTGCATTCGTAGTCTGTGTCACAATCTGATTGTATGGGTGGTTACCTACCACAAGCGTTACCACCATTCTATGATCTGCTTCTCGCAACTGAAATGAGGGCACCGTGGCGGATGTTAGCTGACTTGCTGACCAACCACAAGCGTTACCTGGTAGGTAACCACCCATACAATCAGATTGTGACACAGACTACGAATGCAATGAATGAATATATGAATATATATATATATATATACTAAAGAACTTCTGTAAAAACACAAATTTACCCCGAGAACAAATAATCTTCTGTCTATCATACAACCTATAAAACTGAAGGAGGAAGCAGCATTTATCTTGTCAAATCCTAGGTGGGACTGAAAAGACAGAATCCTTTTATGGTCTAATATTTAAGGTTGATGTCTACAAAGGCGTAATTGAAATTTCATGCGTGAAGGAACTTCTGCTTATGCTTGAGGAAAGTTGTCAGACCAGGCATAGTGTAAGATGAGGTCCCAAAGTAATCTTTTTTTTTTTAGTACAGAATCACAGAAACAATAAATAACTAAACTTACAAACGTCAGCTACCTTGTGCACACTCACATAGTGTCCTTAGAAAGGGGCAGCGACATTTCTTCTCTAAACAGTCTCAGACCCACACCTCCATTTACAATATGATCCCCAACTCCTTTTCAGTATATTCTGCCAGAGGAAATTTAGTCCAATTAACATCTTTATTTTATCTGATTAGAAGCAACTAACATGTTAAATACACAAGAACAAAACAAACCAAAAAAACCTAAATGGGCAACTGTAACAGAAGAGACATCTGGAACCATTTGCTTTGCTTGGAAAATCCTTCCATTTAAAAAGGAACTCTGTGACCAGCAAGAGATCAGGTCAACAGCTTTTTTTCAACAATTTTAAGTTAACATGCCTTTCTTACACTCACTCTAAAACAGTAAGTCCCCTACATACAAACCTTCAAGTTATGAACTTTCAAAGAAGCAAACATGCATGTCCAATAAAAAAAAATTATTTCAATAATTGAGAAATTAAAGCATAACTTCAAATTTTGCAGCAGTGCGTAAATTAGTTTGCATGTCTGGCGCTAGGCAAAGAGCAAATCCCACGTTGTTATTGCTTGCATTCTCAGTCACGTGCATACATCCTCTACAAGTGGTTGTGCTTTTGGCTGTATCTCTGTTTACACAGACTTAATGCGTTTTAATTTTAGCCCAAGATGTTCAGAATTAAGTGCATTCAACTAGAACACGGGGACACAGGGAGGCACATTAACATGCCAAACTAAACCAAGTAGTGTGGTGGAGCACAGGCGCCATAGGGACCATCAGTAGGACCTCGTGAACAGCTTGTTCTTGTCTTGACTCTAAAGTCTGATCATCAGATGTGAGCATCCCATCAGGAGTACCACGGGTTTAGTGAGGATTTTTTTTTTTTTTGTCCTCACTTCAAAACCTGCCATGAATCTTCACTGCAAACACTTACAGAGCATCAGTATTAAGTGATGGGCAGTAAGAGTCGAGTGATAATGTCATCCGACTCCTTAGTTTGTGTGTGGCGGCCGGAAGTGGATTTGAAGACAAACACAAAGGCTCTTTCATTAGTGGTAAGCAAATATACTGTACCAAGATCAGATGATGGAAAACAATGGAAATAAAAAAAAATAATAATCTTTCAGTTATTTGTTGTTAAAATTCTTCTCTGTTGTATAGCATTGTTCACTACTCGGTTATATAATTTTTTTTTTTGTCCATGCTGCATGAAAGCATAAAAGATTAACAATTTTCCTCAGCCAGTCCTACAAATTACACAGATAAAGTAAATTCAGAAAAACCAGATGATAAAATTACAGCAAAACACCTCTTGATCCTTTTTCTAAAAAGCACATTAAAAGCTTCACATTAGTGACAAAATATATTTGTACCATAAAGCTCCAGACTACATGTAGGCTTCCTGTATTAATTGTCCTTTTTCACAGTACCCATTTTTATTGTTTTATACTACCCCCATTCTGCACTAAACGCAGTGTCGTCTGCTGTAAATTTAATGTATTACCCTCCTGAAACAGACGCTTGCATAATGCAGGTAATCAGCTAGGAAAGCTCTGCAGTAAGTGGAACGTTTTGTTAAATGTTGTTACGATAATAAAGAAGAAAGATTAAAGACCTTGTGTGAGAATTGCAACTTTACAGCACCCAGCGGGTGCCTATGCAACTTCACTGGATCTGCACCCTCCACCAAAACATGAGCAGGGTCTCCATCTTAAGATAAAGACACTAAATTTGAAAACAAAAAAAAAAAAAAAAAAATCAAAAAATGATGTTCACTTGCTTTCACATGATAGTAAACCAAACGGAGAACAACCACTCAAATGCCAAAAAGTGCCTTCTATTGTGAACAAATTCAGAATCCTAGTGCCAAACAGGTCATTGGAACTCTGATTAAATTAGATATCAAGAGGGATGTCACAACAGCAGAATGTTTGTACTCAATACCAGTGCCATGACATTTTCTGAACTTTGGGACTAAGTTAGTACTGAAATAATCGTTTTTTATGACATCCCTAGATACCGATAATGAATATATGTTGATGTAACTTCTGCTCTGTGAACTCCTTTCTATTTCAAAGTGACTTAACCATTATAACAACAACAACAACATTTATTTATATAGCACATTTTCATACAAATAATGTAGCTCAAAGTGCTTTACATGATGAAGAAAGAGAAACAAAGACAAAATAAGAATTCAATTAAGAGAACACTAATTAGCATAGAATAATAGAATTATACTCCACATGACTATAGGATTTCAACAGTATAGCCTCTCCTGGCTATCTACACAAAGTAAATTGTAATAATAAGGAATATAAAATCAAAACAACTAAATAAATAATATTACCTTCAACAAAAAAAATAAATAAACAGAGCAGCAATGTAGAAACCACTTACTCTACTGACAGCACCAGAAGACTGGACCACCACTCGGGCAGAGCAGTTCTGAGCCCTGCCTTCCACAACACAAACTCCATGCCATCCACTGGCTTTGACACAAGGACTGCACTGGCACTGCTACAGTATTTCAGTTTTCTTATTGTGGTTCCACTGACGCAACAGACGAGAGGAAGTCATTAGGCCAGCCTTCTTCAATTTCTGTAAAATACCCTCGCACATTCTCGGCTGAATAGTGTTAGAAACTATTAAAGCTCCTGATCACAATACATTTGTAGACGTATGCTCCTCGAGATGCTCCATGTTTAGTAAGTACGCCAACTACAGTTTTTAATTTGCTGCTTAGCGAAATCAAACACATGCATGCATGGAGGTATTTCTGCGATTGTTCAAAGGGCATACATAACGTGGACTGCCATCTCATGTTGTCATTCACTGTTTCCATCGCTATTCCCTGTCCCGTAGTTTTATAGTATGTTACCCATCCTGCATATTGTAAATGGTGGTGGGGGTTGAGACTGTTTAGAGAAGAAATGTCGCTGCACCTTTCTAAGGACGCTACGCGAGTGTGTACAAGATAGCGGATGTTTGTAAGTTTATTTATTTATTGTTTGTACAAAAAGACCATTTCAGAAATGCTGTTTAAAATGCAGTGGTTAGCACTGCCGTCTCTCTGCTTAAGAGCCCCAAACTCAAATTATGATATTCAACAATTTCTCTGCATGTTCTACCCATATCTAAATTTGTGTTTCTCAAAGTTCCCCTCCACATCCCACATATGTGCAGACGTGTCAAGAAATGAAAACCTACTGCAATATGCCTTTGTAGCATAGCTTAGATGAAATGACAATTTAAATTTTCCTCCACAAGGCGCCCTTATGCCAAAAAGCAAACCTGCCAAAAGGCCAAAGTGTACCACCTAATGATGTGACCAACTTCATGCCGTGATGAAGCACTTCTTCTGTTGATAAGTCCATCTTTCAGAACAAAACAACATTTGAACTTATGTTGGCTTCATGAGTGTCACACCTAAATCATCGCCATTTTACCGCCTTCATGGTTTTAGTGAAAGGAACAGAGGTAACTAGGTGAAGGCCATTCTGGTACGTCATCATTGTAGGAGTTGTTCATTTCTATCAACAAGGCTGAATCCAATCCTTGTTTTATTTAAGAACTGTGGCACACTCCTCCTGCAGAATTACGGCAAATCCCATGCTCTGGTAACACTTGGTGACCTAAAGATTGCTGAGTAACCTCAGACTGATGTTTCAGTTTTTTGGCTCCTGTCAGAGAGTATAATATTGAGAAACTGACATTGCATTTCCATTTGTTACATTTCTGAAATTATGTATTTGGCGCCCTCTTAGATTTCCTTATTATAAGAAAAACGCTGTGCCTTTTTTAAAAGGTTCCTGCACATTCTTCAGGAGAATGACACAGTTGTCTCAGCTTTGGGGTTTTTCTCAGAAAACAGGAAACTAAATGAGTTAATAGCAACATACCTTCAGCTCCATTACTGAGCAGGCTCGGTGCACCAGATGGCACAATAACAATTTTGGCCATTTTGGACCTATTAGAATAAAGTTTCAAAATACAAGTGAATGAACATCCTTATGCAAAATCTACCATCCACATTTATTTCAATATTTTGCCCACCACTGCCCCATTCTAAGATTACTAACATTTTGAAAATATGAACATTTCCACGTGGTTGAGAGCAAACATAAAACTACATATTAAAATACACAAACACCACAGTTGAGTGCCTGAAAGCTTCAAAGCAACTTTCACCAACCATCTACTCATTCTATTTCGAACCTTACTTTTTATAGTCTAGGGTGGCAGGCCATGCCAGTGGTGTGCATGGGACAGAAAAACCAATCAAATGCAGCACATAATCATAGACACAACCGCCAGGCCAGCTGGCCACTCTAAATCAGTCCAGCAGCATTTGGAGGCTACCAAGAAAGGAGCAACTTGCAAGAACCCATGCAGGCCCTTAGACTTCTGTCCAGTAACATGTTGTGGAAATCACCTCCTTCTGTTATACCGTGGTGGTGCCGCGCTCATACGTAATATAAAACAGATTTAGAAATGCACACAAACGTTTAGGATTTAATGCTGTAAACTAGAAGAATTAGGAATTAAATGATCACTTTTTTTCCAGTGGACACCAAATTTTGTTTAAATAGTAGATTTAAGAAGTGTATTTGATTGGACAGTGGCAAGGGTGTTGGATTATAAAGGAAAATTAAAGACACTGGACTGTGTAGATGTGTGACTACAAGCAGGCCACTAAATAGGACAGGGTAGATGGACACACTCTCTACTAGTCAAAAGTTTTAGAACACCTCAGTGTCTTTCAGCTTTTATGGAAATGCATGCAGTTTAATGTCTTAAATGTTTCATGAAATCAAGGCATAGAACAAATTACGGCAAATACAAAAAATAAGTCGAGGAATCATTAAGCGTACAAAATTTTACACAACTTTTAGATTCATCAAAGTAGCCACCTTTTGCTGATATAAGAGCCAAACTGTGGTAACCCTTATGATTCAGAATGCTAGTCACTCTGCCTCCAGCAAAAAAACCCCAGACCTTCACACTTTCTCCTCCATGTCCAACAGTTGGTGTCACACACTGAGGAACCGTCCTTTCACCAACTCAATGGCATACAAACACCCTGCGTGATGAACTGAAGATTTCAAATTTCGATGCCTTGGTCCATAAGACGTTCTTCTAGTCTGCAGTAGTCCACGGACGGTATTTCAAGGTCCTGTTATGTCCTTTAAGGAATGGCTTTCTTACTGCCACTCGCCCTGTCAAACCTGCAGCTCATAATGTCCTCCTCATAGTAGACACTGAGATTTGCTTTTTTTTTTTTTTTCTTCCCACCAATGTTAAGCTGTGCTTGAAGCTGTTGTGCTGTGAGGCGCCTATCACCCAAGCTGGTGACCCTCAGAAACTTGTCTTCTGATTGGGTCATGACTTTGGATCTGCCAGATCTCTTCTATCAGAGTTTCTTCCAGTTGCCTTTGGATTGTGTAGGACACCACTGTTACTCACGAACACTTTGGTTGTCTTGCAATGTGAAGGCCAAGTAGATCTGGAAGATCCAAAACCAGAAAGGGTTCAACACCTGGAAAGCATTGTGGCTGCTTGCACTTAACTGTAGTTTTTGGTCAAAGTCAAACTTTAACATTTAACTTCTATGCTGCCTGATTACCTACTTTTTAAACAATTCAAACAAATCAAGAATGTCTACTTAACCATTTCCAACTACATTTGCCACAGACGTGTGTTCTAGACATATACTGTAATACTTTACTCAACTAATTTGTAAAGTGCAGCTGTTTAAAAGAAGTCATCTCACCACAGACACCCAGGATTAAATGGAATGAGAAGAGCTTGTTGACTGGTGTCAGTGTCATCTTCACACTCACTACAATCAGACAGACAGGCTGACCAATCCAAAGAAACTACATAACGCTGCCGTAGCAACCAAGCAATGCAAAACACAACAGAACAAATTAAACATAATAAACCAGATTTAAAAATAAAAGACTGTACAGTGTGGCATAGTGGTTAATGCTTTAGACTTCAAACCCTGAGGCTGTGGATTCAAATCCTGCTACTGACACCATGTCACCCTGAGCAAATCAATTCACCCGCCTGTGCACCAACTGCAAAAACAAGAGAAACGTAACCAACTGTATCACAAATGTTGCAAGTCACCTTGGAAAAGGGCATAAGTAAAAGAAATACAAGAAAAGAAAGGTAATATGCAGCACCGAAAGCAGTTGCTTTTATTTCCCTACTGAATTGTAACCAAATCCTGGGGTAGACACTGCTGCTTCACAAGTCCATCATCCTGGGCCCGATTCTTATGCACTGTATGGTCCATCCTCACTGGCAACACCACATCATGGGCAGCACCTGCTCTCCTCAAAATTGTAAAGCACCGCAGAGGGTGGGGGCACAGAATAATCCCACCCCCTGGCTGTGTTCTACTGAGGACACATGCAACACTCGCTGCCTTAGAAACACAAACCGTATAATTAAAGCCCTTAGCCATCTCACAGGCACTTTATCATTGCCACCTTCTAGCAAACAGGGCCGTTGGCACCTGCCCCAGTAGATTCAGGAATAGTTTATACCCACAGATTGTGAGGTCACTGAACAGTCAATCACAACAAATATAGTAAAAATACTTTTAATTTAAAAATATAAAACAGTGTGTTTGTAGTAAGGCTGCACCTAACAGCCGTTTCTGAAACATCTAGTGATTATTTTTTCAATTCGTCGACTAATCTAATAAACAACTCATAGCATCTACAATGATCATCACTGCTGAAGACCCCGGCGGCTGGACCAGGCCAAGGGGATGCTCACGTAACACCTGCCTGCAGAACATATATGGTCATTTCCGGCGGGTGGGACTGGATCGGGTGTCTGCCTGGGGGGTTACCAACTGGGATCCCAAGCTGTTTCATCGTGTGGCGGGTGCGTCACACCCCGCCTGACCTGACCTGTTATTTTAAATGTATGGCTGATGGGATGGTATGTATATTATGGGATATAGATGAAGGGAAGTACATGGCACACATGCAACAAGCCATCCTGTGGTTCCGAGTCCTTCTAACAGAATAAAGCAGCAGAACACATAACATAGTGTCAAGAGTTAAAAACTAAACACTTAAAAATAAACTGTTATGGGTGTCGCCCGAGTTCCTTCACCTTGAATGGACTGGGATTCAGTCAATTTGCCAAAGTCATGGCGAAAGATCAAACAGCTAATGTTCATGGTCGCTCTTCAAGATGAAGGGGAAAAGGAAACGTGTACTTCCTTGCTGCTGTGGATTGGTGACAAAAGAACGGAACGTCTACAGAAGACAACAGTAACAAATTGCAACTATATTAGGACTGTTTAAAGGCTGATGAAATGCCAAAAGCAAACCCAATATTCACGCAACAAATTTAATGAAAAGGAGCAGGACCTGGTGAATCGTTTGAACAGTTCCTGACTGAGCTACAGCTGCAAGTCAAAGACTGCACATATGGGAATAGCTTGACGCGTCCAAGTGTAAGGCTGATGGGATTAACTACATTATGGGATGGTATGTATGTTATGAGATATAGACGAAGGAAGTAAATGGCACTTGTATCAAGCCATCCTGTGGTTCGGAGTCCTTTTAATAGAATAAAGCGGCAGAACATGCAACAAACTTGTCAGTCAACAAGAATAGTTTTGGATTCCTTTCCTCTTCTTTCGGCTGCTCCCGTTAGGGGTTGCCACAGAGGATCATCTTTGTCCATATCGTCCTGTCTTCTGCATCTTGCTCTGTCACACCCTTCACCTGCATGTCCTCTCTCACCACATCCATAAACTTTCTCTTAGGCCTTCCTCTTTTCCTCTTCCCTGGCAGCTCTATTCTTAACGTCCTTCTCCCAATATACTCAGAATCTCTCTCACAAGTCCAAACCAATGCAATCTCACCTCTTTGTCTCCCAACTGTCCAACTTGAGCTGACCCTCTAATGTACTCATTTCTAACCCTATCCATCCTCGTCACACCCAATGCAAATCTTAGCATCTTTAACTCTGCCACCTCCAGCTCTGTCTCCTGCTTTCTCATCAGTGCCACCGTCTCCAACCATATAACATAGCTGGTCTCACTACCGTCTTGTAGACCTTCCCTTTCACTCTTGCTGATACCTGTCTGTCACCAATTACTTCTAACACTCTTCTCCACCCACTCCACCCTGCCTGCACTCTCTTTTTCACCTCTCTTCCACAATCCTCATTACTCTGTACTGTTGATCCCAAGTATTCAAACTCATCCACCTTCGCCAACTCTACTCCCTGCATCCTCACCATTTCACTGACCTCCCTCTCATTTACACACATGTATTCTGTCTTGTTCCTACTGACCTTCATTCCTCTCCTTGCTAGAGTATATCTCCACCTCTCCAGGGTCTCCTCAACTCCCTACTATCGCTACAGATCACAATGTCATCAGCAAACATCACAGTCCACGGGGATTCTGGTCTAATCTCGTCTGTCAACCTGTCCATCACCATTAAAAATAAGAAAGGGCTCAGAGCTGATATGCGGACAATACAAGAATAATTTTGGATCACTCCATTAAAAATCTAACAAATACCAAAAAGAAAACATGAAAAATGTGTATCATTAAAATATCAACAGTTCATGGTTTAATAAAGTGCAAAGAAATGCAAATTCAAATTCTTTACAAATCAAAATAATTTCAGTTCGTGAATAAATGTTTGATAACAAAAGTAGTGTGGTTTGAATTGTATATTACAGATCAGACCTCCTTAGCAATACAACGTAAGTGCGAAAACACAAGATCAAGCAAGAGTGGAGTTTGTTGAATCAGACTTCAATAACACACAAACATATCATCGGATTAACAGTCCAACATTAGTGATGTTTAGTTTAAGTAATACTTGAACCCAACTTATCAATTCAAGTGATTAAAAGTTTCAGATTATGTAACAAAAAAAACTAACATAAAGTGAAAGTAAAGTAACGTATCATAAACCTCACAATAATCACTAGCTAACAATATGTTATCCTGCTTATTATATGCTATTTCTGTAACACCGAACATTACTTTTTATATATACTAATTATAAGCTTCCTCAGGGGGGAGAGTCTTGTTACTCAGCACAAGCCTACTATTGCATTGTTGCCAGGTGACAGGTCCTTTATGAAGTCCAGCGCTCAGTAAAATAAAGGACTGCAGGATGCAGCGATTTACCAGTCAGAGCCAACAAAATTAATTAGGACTTACAGCGCTGTCTTGGCTGTATTTCCATAGACAACTCCCAAATGCCTCTCTCCTAGATGTTCCTACATAGTTGTTGTGCTGCTACGATACTCCATTTCACATTTACAGAGTGTACACAGCAGAATATTATTTGGCTTTAGCTTAGAGGAGTCCCATACTTTTACACGAAGCACCTGCAGATGGACTAGGCACTACCCTGTTGATCTCCTTAAAGATAGTAAAACGTAATGTGCCAACGTGTGCCACACCAACCGACAAATTTAAATAATCAACTACTTCTATGCACCGTAATTGCACTAGTCTGTATGTATGTTTCATATTGTAATGACCTGATGGCAAGGAAGACTGCTGAAGAGACACCAGTAATTGTTAAATGCCCTCTTTATTGTATGCCCTACTGGATGCTAAATCACCATCCCGAACTCCCATTGTATGGCCAGTGATCAAAAGCCTTCAGGCATCAGGCGCTGTCCGGCAGTGCCATACCAATTGTGCAGTTTTTCTTTCCAGTTGCTCTTCAAGGGACGTCTGCAAGTAGCTGTCCTGGTCTCTTTTTATGTCACTCATCGGTCACCTGCTGCACAGACCTCACCTGTGTGATTTCCTCAGAGGTCCGGCATTACAATACTGTTTGTGTGTCTTGCTGGTATTGTATTATTGTACCATGAGACATGCAAGTAACAATTTTATTGTACTATGCTCACTTATGTACATACGACAATAAACTTGGACTTGCCTGTATGTTCTCCACATATTTCCATGAGATTTCCTCCCACAAAACCCAAAATGACGTTTGTGTACGTGAGTAGACCCTGTCAAGGACTAGCATATGACAAGCCAAATTAATATTTAGAAGCACCTCAAAATTAATTTCAGATACTGTTATCACAGAAAAGGCAAATCCCCTTTTAAGATACTAGAAACTCAAATTTGTTCCTTTACACGCATTTCAAGGTATCTCAAATGCATCTTCAGATATCCCTAACTGACCCTGGAAGCACTGAGGTATCTCAGAATCAACCTCCTGTAAAAGTTCCGGATGTTTCTAGATTTCTTGAAATACTACAGCTTCCGTTGCATTTCAAGATAACTAAAATAATTTCCTGGTCACTTCCAAGATATTTCAAAATCATTTCAAAATATCTTCAAGCAGACAGGAAGTCCCATTGAAAACACAGGCAATTTCACAGGACTCCATTTTAAGGCTCAAGGTTGCTTTGAAAACATGAAATTTGCCTTCTCAGTTGCATTTAATAACAAGACAGAAATAAATGAAACAAAACAAATAGAGACGACAGGTTAAGGTGAGGCAGTCTGATAATACATATTTACACAAAATTTGTTACAGGGTACATATCAAACCTTAATCATTTTCACCGATATTCCTTATAAAAAAGTTGTGCGGCACTAGGATTGATTTGTGTGGGTTTTCAAAGCGACTCTCCTTCCTGATTTACTGAAGTGAAGTTCTACACGTAACGGATGTCTGCTGTCAGTTGAGATTATTTCTAATTTCTTTAGCATTGTCCTCTGACACAGGCTTACCAGATCATCCACATCAGTCCCAGTAACTTTAGCTGCATGCTTAGTAATCTGCCGGAGCTTTTTTAACTTTTGGTTTGTTAGACCACTAAACCAGGCAATGAAACAAAGTGAGAACAGTCTGAACCATACGGCGATAAAAGGACAACACGAGGTCCTTGTCTACTTTAAATTATTTTGAGTTTACGGAGAACAAATAAACAAGGTATCTTGAAAAGTATATCTCAAACAGATACATTTTCAGAAATCTTGAAAACCTATTTGAGAGATCTTAAAATGCATTTAGTATATCTTGAGAAAAATCTATTTTCAGATATCTGTAATTCATTTTAAGTTTCTTAAATGTATATTAAGGTACTGTATCTCTAAATGTTAATGTTGCTTTGGACCTAGTCCTGTGGGCACCACTGAACTGCAGTCAATAAACATTTGAGAATATTATGTAATTTTTATTTTTCAACAAAATGGAACAAGTGCACATCAAAGGTAATTTGTATTTGAATGAATAATATTACATTACCAGTAACGGCACACTGCACGATAACGTGCAGTGAATACACTTGACTTGAGCATTCCTAGTTTTCCTCCTCTTTCTCCGTACGTTTAGCATTTGTTTGCTCAGAGGATGATGCGCTTGCTGCTTCCTGTGCAGCTCTTCTTTTCTCCACCCTAGTAGCCCGCTTCTTCTCTTCTTTCATTGGCATCTTTTCACGTTGAAACTGATTAAGTCAGTATTTGTGTTGCAATTACTTAGTACGTTTTCTTTAATTATTCACTTAAGCTGGCATTTAAGTCTTCAATCTGCGTCAAGAATGATTTAAGATATGAAGGTTGTAGGGGAAGTGACGGCAAAGGTGGTAGGGATGAGAACGGCGCCCGTACACTTGCGCTGCATGGCCAACCTGCTGGCTTCTGCCGAGAGTTGTTTCTACAATAAAAT
This sequence comes from Erpetoichthys calabaricus, assembly GCF_900747795.2. Lineage (NCBI taxonomy): Eukaryota > Metazoa > Chordata > Cladistia > Polypteriformes > Polypteridae > Erpetoichthys > Erpetoichthys calabaricus. Next base: position 69,131,250 of record NC_041399.2, on the reverse strand, counting down.
AAAATTAAAATAAAAAGAGGAATAACCTTGGAGGCTAATCATCGCCACAAAAGCAGATAGTAGACATGACGTAGTATATGTGTACCAAATTTGAGGTCAATAGTTCAAACGGTTTGTGAGCTACAGGTGATTTAAAATCCAGGACAGACAAACGGACAGCCACAGTAACGTATTATATATAAAGATTCTTGACGTCTTCTACATTTCCTTTACAGTTTTCTTGGTCGCCTGCCTCAAAGCCTACAGTATTTCAGGAGCGACAGACCCTGGTGCTGAGGCTTCAACTCATCTTGAATGGACCCCAAGCCATCACTGCTCATGCTTATTGACACAAAAACGGCACCTGTAATAACCATGCACTGTATGAATTATATAGTGCCATTAGCTACACGAACTGGGCACTTTAAGGGGCAAACAGGATTACCAAACACCTTTATGCTGACTACATACCATATGTGTCAGATGTACACATTTAGTGTGGCAATCCCACGTCATGAAGTGCCAATTTCAGGAGGCGCTTATGTCGGCTTCATACCAGCATTGCTCTTATTTAGTTTAGGACTTTTTTCAAAGCACATGAGGACACACTACAACTGTTAACTGGTATGATGTGAACAACTCAAACACTGACAGTTTAATCAGGGTCAGCCACTGTGTCAGTGGTAGAGTCCAGCTATATATTGTGATATACGGCCAGCTGTTCATCCCGGCCAATACCCCCAGGCCGCCAGTTGGAGCCCTCCCTGCAGCATGGAAGTGCCCCGAATGCCAGCAGGGAATCCTGGACAATGCAGTTTTTATCCCCAGCCCTGCTGGATACCATGGGGGCCACTAGAGGACGCTGCAGGGAGGAACAAGGATTATTTGCCCTACACCCCGGAAGTACATCCAAGTCACATGAACAGGAGGAATGACGTGCTTACAGGGTGAAGAAAAAGGATTTTTATCTGACATGGAAGTGTTCCTAGTCACGTGGACAGAGAGAGCGAAACACTTCCGGGACTATAAAGGACTATGGGAAATCCCAGACAAGTGAGCTGAGCTGGGTGGAAGGGTGGCAACGCGTCTGGGAGTGTGTTGGATTGATTACTGCTTGTCTATTGGTGGATTTAATGAGTATTGTGGAGTGTAGGTGCTTTGTGCACTGTTTATTAATAATAAAGTTGAATATTTGGACTTTTACCTGGTGTCTGGAGTCAAATCTGAGGGTTCAAGGGAGCGAGAGCACCCCCTATAGACCACAATATCTACATACAAAAAAAAAGAAAATAATGCTGGGGATTTCAAAGTGTGAACACTATACAAAGTCAAGTAACAGTCTCTAATCCAATTCAGCAGCACTCACTGCAGGAAACTGAGGTAGTCAGAACACCAATGCCATGAAGGGCCATATTTAAAATATAAATTAAATAAGCAACTATCAGGATCGGAGGCACATTAAGAAGACCATCTGAGGACACACCAGACCTTAAATCTGGGTGGTCAGTCTGAACATGGGATCATGGGTCGGATGCATTATTGTTCATTTTCAGAAAGTGGCACATCCCTAATTTAAGATGGTAAACGTCTTGCCTGGCAATTCACAATACGCTTGCATTTTAGAAGTTGCTCTATGGCAGTTGTGACAGGTAATTCACAGGTGGTCACATACTTCAAAGTGCTGGACCCCTTTTGATAACTTTGCACTTGCATCGGGAATTTCAACATTTTTCACAAACCCCAACTTACTTTCCAGAGATGCACAAAGAAGAAGACAGAAGCTTAGGGTCAGGGCATAGGGTCAGCTATTTGTACAGATACTGAGGGCCAGGCTCAAGGGCCTAGTGGAGTAGTAGTAGTAATAGTAATAATAGTAGTAGTGCTCCACCTGGCACTGCTGGGACTCGAACCAGCAACCTTCCAGTTACCTGTATTGACCCCTTTAACTAGACAGCCACCCCTTTGCTACAGCATGTCTCTCTCTTTGGCTATCTACATTTCAGGTGTATTGTATTGACCCCCCTTTTTTTTTTTTTTTTTTGACACCCACTGCATGGCCTACCTACCTAGAAAGGGATCTCTTTTTGAACTGCCTTTCCCAAAGTTTCTTCCATTTTTTCCCCTACAAGAGTTTTTTGGGAGTTTTTACTTGTCTTCTTAGAGCAGGGGTCCTCAATCACAGTCCTGGAGAGTCGCAGTGGCTGCAGGTTTTTGTTCTAACCCAGTTGCTTAATTAGAAAGCAAATCTTGCCAATAATTTAATTTCATGGCTTGTTAGTGTTTTAACTCTGCAATGTTGGGTCATTCTCATATCTTCATCCAACTGATTTGAAGGCTAAAATGGATGAGTAATTCTCAGTCCTTCACTTTTGTCTCTTTACTTACCTTCCAAGTATTTAATTAAACCCAACAGTGCATGATAAATACACACACTGGTGTAAATGGTAACAAGCTAAATGGAGAAATGCTCGTCTCTTTTGTCATTTGCATGTTATTGCTAATTAGGAGCAATTAAAAACCAAGAATACAGCTGTTGAAGACTAAAATAAGCCATAAAGGTTCAAAATCTTAATGAGAGAGACAACTAAAGTGAAGCAGACGTGTTACTTGAGCAGTAAGTGCTTCTTATTAAGCAACTGGGTTGGAGCAAAAACCTGCAGCCACTGTGGCCCTCCAGGACCGTGATTGAGGACCTCTGTCTGAGAGAGTCAAGGCTGGGGGGCTGTAAAGAGGCACGGCCTGTTAAAGCCCATTGAGGCACTCGTTGTGTGATTTTGGGCTATACAAAAATAAATTGTATTGTATTGTACTTATGACTTGCAACATTTATGACACAACTGGCTCCATTTCTTTAGGTTTTCCAATTGGAGGACAGGCAGGCCCAGTGACTTGCTCAGGGTCACTCAGCGTCAGTAGTCGGATTTGATCCCACAACCTCAGGGTTTGACGCCCAAAGCCTTAACCAATATACCAGATGTTTGTTTTCTACTACTACCCGAAGTTTCATTTTTCTACGGCTCTGCTGTCAGCTGCCCATACATTTGCAAACAGGATTTTCTGTCAGCAAGGCACAGTACGTGTTGCATTTCACCGAAGATCACCCATCTCTCTTTTCCTGCCATTTAAATACAGGTGAAGCTATAAAGCTACACGGCACGCTTATGGACTTTTCTGTCGCTGTGTTAACATTTATAATCCAGTGACACATGTAAGAATTTAGAGAACGTTCTCCATGCTTTTTAATTCAAATCGAAGTCACAGGAGCAAAGCCTATCTATGCTCTTTAAAAAAAAACATTCTTTTGAAGACACTTTAATGGGTTGTGTGGTTCCTCATAGAGCCACTGCTTGACAAACAACCATTTTTTGTTCTGTGAAGAGTTTTTTTTTTGCAGAGAAAATTGCTTCTTTCGGCTTTGAAAAAGATCTTTATATACAATACGCTACCGTGGTTGTTTGTTTGCCTGTCCAGGATTTTAAATCACCTGTAGCTCGCAAACCGTTTGACATGAAAATTTGGTACACATATACTACATGACGTCTATTATCCACTTTCGGGGCGATGATTGACCTCCAAGGTTATTCGTTTTTTTTATTTTTATTTTATTATAGCACAAACCCTCGGCAGCGGCCAGCAGGGCAGCCGTGTGGCGCAAGCATATGGGCGCCATTCTCATTCCCTACCACCTTCGCCGTCACATCCCCTACAACCTTCATATCTTAAATCATTCTTGACGCATTCTTGAAGCACATCAAACTCTGAGCAAACGAATACTAAACGTACAGAGAAAGAGTATGAAAAGTAGGAATGCTCAAGTCAAGTGTATTCACTGCATGTTATCATGCAGTGCGCGGTTTCTGGTCTTTATATATAATCTGCTACTGTGGCTGTTCGTTTGTCTGTCCAGGATTTTAAATCACCTGTAGCTCACAAACCGTTTGAACTATTGACCTCAAATTTGGTACACATATACTACGTGATGTCTACTATGTGCTTTTGTGGCGATGATTAGCCTCCAAGGTTATTCCTCTTTTTATTTTTATTTTATTTTATTGTAGAAACAACTCTCGGCAGAAGCCAGCAGGTTGGCCATGCAGCGCAAGCGTACGGGCGCCGTTCTCATCCCTACCACCTTCGCCGTCACTTCCCCTACAACAACCGTCATATCTTAAATCATTCTTGACGCAGATTGAAGACTTAAATGCCAGCTTAAGTGAATAATTAAAGAAAACGTACTAAGTAATTGCAACACAAATACTGACTTAATCAGTTTTAACGTGAAAAGATGTCGACGAAAGAAGATAAGAAGAGGTCCTCTAGGGTAGAGAGAAGAAGATCTGCTCAGGAAGCAGCAAGCACATCAACCTCTGAGCAATTAAAACTAGGAATGCTCAAGTCAAGTGTGTTCACTGCATGTTATTGTTCAGTACACCATTACTGGTAACTAATATGTGGAAAAAAAACCTAAAATCTTTATTGCATAGTGAGCTTCCTAGCCTGATACCGAATGATCCAAAAAACCTAAACTTTGTGTTATCCTATGCAGCGGGGGCCCTTTTAAAATCAGGAGCTCAGTGGTAGTTCGCGCATCTGCTATCATCTATTCACAGTAATTTAGGGAACCTGTTTAGGGATCTAAATAAATAAAAGGTTCTTACTGGAACCTTCATGTGATGATTCTTATCAAAACCAAAAATGTCTCACCTATGGCATCACTCTGAAGAAGCACTTCAGCATCTTATCTTTACTTTATAAGAGTGTATCCCAGAAGCACTGAACACGCAGCCCTGGACAGGCACCAGTCCATCACAGGGCCCACTCACTCACACTCCTAAGAACATTAGAACGATGTCAACAGGAACAGGCTATCAATCCTATTCACCCAATTTCTGCAAAAATTAACGAGCCGAATTTTAATCTGTTAAAGCTGCACTGATTGTTAAATTATATAAATGTGCCTACTGCTCACTACAAAAAAAGAAACTTTCTAACATTTGTGTCAAATCTCCACTTAACCAGATCTTGTATTCTTGTTCAAGAATTTATTTCAAATTAACCGGAATCCACTGCACCAGTTCCTTTAATCATTTTAAACATTTTGATCAGCTCACCAATTAATCTCTGTTTGTTTAAAGTGCGAAGGCACAACTCCTGCACTTTTCACATATGATTTTTGACCAACGAGGAGACCATTCGGTCCATCAAGCACATGTGGTCACCTAAAAGCTTAGCTGTCCCAATAGCTCATCCAGACACTTTAAAAGTTGTCAAGATCTCTGCTTCCATTACATGTCCCAGTAGTTTGTGTCAGATTTCGACAACTCTTTGGGTAAAGAAGTGCTTCCTGGCTTCAGCAATATATGCATGTCGTCTTAATTTCACAGCTCATACGTGTTAGCTCTGGAATCGGCCTGGTCACTCTTCTAGTCTTTCCCTACTGCTGCTATGTCTGCTTGCAGTATGAATGAATAAATGTATCTTTATTATCATTGCACGGGTACAAGAAAATTGGATGAAAGACCATGGAGACCAAAGCTGCACACAGAACTCCAGCTGAGGTCTCAATAGTATGTTATAACTTAATAATAACCTCCCTTGACTTGTACTCCGCACGTCATAGCATACAACCAAACATTCCATCAGCGTTCACAATCACCTCATGGCACTGACAGGAAGTGACCAGTGAAGAGTTTACGATGACACCTAGCTCCTTCTCGTAAGACGTAGTTTCAGGTGTCAAACCTCCCATCGTGCATTCAAATCCAACACCTCTACCTCCTCAGTGCCATACCTTACACTTGCCAATATGTGAGGCGAGGAAGACTGACACTTCGAGGTAAAGTAGTTACACCCACTAATCCTGGTGCCGAAGAGTGGCTAAATGTTGAGTGCTGACTGGCGCTACTCTGTAGGTGTCAATAATGACAACACAAACCAATTAACCAATTGTCATCTGTCCAAGTCTGTCCAAGTCCATCAGTAATGATCGGAATGATTCTCCATTCCACCAAGTTTGGGAGGATCTCCATACTTTGAAAGTCTCTGTTTACAGTTATTTACTTAGCAAACACTTTCATTTACATTTGCTTATTTAGCCGACATCTTTACCCAAGGCGACTTACAATATTTATGACACAACTGGTTCCATTTCTTTTGGTTTTCCAGTTGGAGCACAGGCAGGTCGGGTGACTTGCTCAGGGTCACACAGTGTCAGTAGTGGGATCTGAACCCACAACCTCAGGGTTTGACATCACCAGATGTTTGTTTTCTACTACTACTTGAAGTTTTCTTTTCCCACTGCTCTGCTGTCTAATGTCCATATATTCACAAACAGGATTATGGTACAGTAAGTGTTGCATTTCAGCCAAATATCACTCATCTCTCTTTTACTGTCCATTTAAATACACGTGAAGCCAGTGACGTGTGGGGAGGTTCATGGCGGGTGAGGCACGGACTCCTTCAGAGTCCGATTTACAAACATATGAACCCAAAAGAGTAGCTTATTCACTATTCAGCTGGCTTCATGTCTCATAAGCATTCTTTACACACATATAGGTAAGGCACATATTTAGAAAGAACGTTACATTTATAGCGGCGAGAGAGCGCATTTGCTCTGCACCCTCCATGTGTTCAAAATTTGCCGTTTCAATTCCTCAATTCATACTCTTTCAATAGAAATGAAAGTATAGAGTGGTGTACAAAAACGGATTTCAATTCTGACCTTAATTGAAATATTTAGTTGTTTTTAAAAGCTTTTAAATTCTGATGCTTTACTCAATTTAAATAGAAGCTGTTCAACAAAAGGATAACAAGAAAAACAAAAGAATATTTAAGGTCAAAATTTAGTTTTTAAATATTGGATTTTTTTTGGTCTGATCCTATTTTTCATAAAACTAAAAACTGTTTATGGTCTTACAATTATTTATAAATGAAGTCCATGAGTCTATCCATCTCCACGAAAATCTCCTTCACTTTCTTGTATCAGTCCTGCTTATTTTTCTTTAGTTTTAAAAGTCTAAATCTTCCATGTTGGCAGTCTGTTGGAACAAAAAAATAAAAATAAAACGGACCGCTGCTGTGCACTTGACTTTCTGATATCGCTGACTTATTGGCAGCCTGAGCCTCTGCGAAGAACAGCAGCAACGAGAACCTGTTTGGCTCACATGCACCCCCTTCGGTGTGGCACGGTACTGTCTGCCTCAACTTATGCCTTTTCACTGGAGTTTTAAGTCCGATCAGCAAGACTACATATGTCACACATTCATCAAAGATATTAGCGAGACTGTGGAAAGTCAGGGAGTATAATAAACGTGTCTGCAAACATCATATTGCAGGCATCAACCCCGTGTGTGAGAGACAGCAAAGTCGGAGGTGAGGTGAGGCTCGTCACTGCAGTACCTTGCGTTTCTCTCCAGTATTTGAACAGGTAATGCGCCACTTCAGCTATTTTGACTATACAATTATCAAAATTATTGGAATCATACAGAAAACAAACTTATAGCACAGTCCAGTGGACAATTTTATGTTGTCATTATTAGTTTTTTTTTTTTTTAACTTTTCACGCCTCCCCTTTCACCACAGGTACCTGGGTGAAGCTATAAATCTGTGTGTTTGAGTACACACGTGCTACATGCTTATGGAGTTTTCTGTTGCGGTGTTATATTTGTAATCCAGTATCAGTAGCAGGAATTGAATCCATGGCCTCTGGGTTTGATCACTACACCACACTCCAAAGTGATTTACATAAGACGTGAACATAACTGAGTCAACATCAACAGCTAATTACTTATATTCTTATTTACATCATTTATGTCTTTACAAAGAGGAGGTGTCCGTAAGGTAATTCCATAAAGATCTCACTTCGCGTGACCCTTTGCTTCCTACCCGTACTTGAACGTTGCACCTACCAACTCACAAGACCATGAGCTCCCACTTTTAGTTTTGATCACAAGCCTTCCGTGTAATACCGTATCAAAAACTTTATCAAAATCAAACTAAATAAACAGCACTTGCATCTTTTTTTGATCACATACTTCTGTTGCTCCTCACAGAATTACGGAATTATCAGTGAAAAATTAGCCCCACCAAGGTAGGTTAGTATGGAGTCACCAGCCAGCCAGCCAGACTTCGAGGATGCGGAGATAGGAAGACCCTCAAGACAGGGGAACCGTGGCACTCAAAGTCAGGCTGCTGCATCGGTGAGGCGGCACCGCCGTCTAAAGAATTGCCTGAAGTAACCCATCCTTTGACTAATGAAACATCATGAAAGGTGCACAGCGTGGATCCGACGTGTCTGATCGCAGCATCAGCGTCCTCGTCAGACAGAAATCTTGGAACAAAGCAAACTGCGTTACATTGACTACATTTATCTTTAAAATCAATCAGGCTAACATTTTCTGCGCAACTTATTGAGTCAATTCTCATGAAAACTGATTTTTCCCTGCAATAATCCGAGTCTACTCCGCACTTTTTTTTTTTCTTCTCATCAAAGTTAAAATCTGGATGTTGCATTTGGAGACAACTAAGAAAAGCGGAACAGACCCTCTGTAGAAGATGCACACAATCCCTACAAGATCAAGGGGTTAATCGAGTCGAGCAAGTGCAAGGCGACCCCGCTCCCCCCGGCAGGCCCATTCGAATCCCCGCGCTCGCTCCGCTCCGAAGCCCCAGTACCTGTGGGCGCACTGTCGTAGATGCGCACGTCGTAGGCTCCTGAGCAGCGGTAGTTGGCCGCCGTGCCGTTATCCCACACCACCACCACCTCCTCCGGGCTCTCGAAGCTGCGCACAGTGCCGACGTGGCCCTCTCCGCCGTCTTGCTTGCCCCACTTCCAGTCGGGGCCCCGCACCACTCTCGCCCCGACTCCTTCCATCATAACACGGTTGTTGCGCCCGGTTGTCATTTGCGGCTCGGCCGTGGGAGAATCCAGGAGTGGGAATTTCGGATGACCAGTAGGTAGAAAGAGAAGATGCGAGTGTAGCACGATGGAATGTAGGATGGACTATCCGTTACAACTTCCACAGAAATCCCTCACGCAGTAGTCGGCTGAAGTGCGGCGCTTCGCCCGTCATGCGGGTCTCCTTCGGATGCACGCAACTCCAAGAAGGCGTTGCTGGAATTCCTGAGTCGAGGGTCTAAAACAAGTGGGCCCACATCCGCGAGTCTTTTTTTATATATGTATATATAAAGCGGCCCCCCACAACTCAGGAATTGCGTGAAGGTAAGTAGTTGACGAGGCTCGAAAAGAGCGCCTTTCCGCTCACGTTCACAATCCACAACAAAAGTGAGATCAGGAAATAAAAGCGACAAATAAGCAGCAGCAACAAACTGCGGTTTAAGGTGTTCTGTAAATCAGTCCAGCGACAGCGATCGCACCGTCTTACCACACTGGGGATTTTGCTCTAGCTGCCCAACTTTTGTCTCTTCATCTGCACCTCAATTTCCAGTCGCTAGCTGTGCCGAAACAAAAACAAAGCGCTGCCGGTGACGAGCAAGTCAGTCGGATCATACAGCAAGCTCTCCGAGGGAAGAAAAGAAGGAAATCTGGAAAATAAATAAATAAAAGAAGCTGCGTCTCCAACTAAAATATACAAAATAATCCTTAATGTGCAGCTGGTGACGTTACGTGGACGCTGTAGGAGACAAGAAAGCTGGTGATCAGACAGCGTAGTGAAATCCTCGTTCAGTCAAACCGTCACAAAGTTCCGGATCCTGGCAACCCCTCAGCTCCCCCGTAGCAAAAAAAAAGGCACTCGAGATTAGGACAGACGCTCGTCAGAGAACAGGATGAGAGTCTTTGAACGAACGACCGGCCGGCTGACTGGCTGGCTAGACAGACCAAGCAGATCAGCCACTTCTTACTCGACTTCCAAGATCTCGCGACTGCGTTCTTCCACTTTCCCGTCCCTCCTAACCACTCTAGTGAACACAATCCGAGTCTCTAGTATGGATGCACGCTGTCCCGAGGATCAAATCAGGGCGGGGGGAAGAAGGGGGGTTGTTGTTGTAGCCGCACAACTCAAAGCAGATGCATCGCCATTATGGTCACTCGGAGAAGAGGTGGGAGGCGGAGCCCTGGGACGTTGGCGTACGTCGGCGGCAGGAGACGGGATCGTCCATAAGGAGGCATAGCCGGGCTCTGATGTTTGAGGTCCTAGCGCCCCACACCGGCGTTTTGCTGTTCTTAATTTGGTTTCGCCGGGATTGCCAAACCTCCTGCCCGTGATCGCCAAGATCCCAGGTCCTGTAAACGTATTAGACACCTCTGGAGTGTATACTATTTCAGACACTCACGTGATTTAAAAATCCACGCCCGTTAAAAAGTCATTAAGCCACGCCCGTTTTTACCTCCAAAATCTTGAAGTGGACCAATAAGAACGCCGATACGAAGGACTTGTGAAGACTTGATGGCGCATTAAAAGTATCGGATGTTTCATTTTGTGAAATATACTTAATTAAAAAGCCTTCCTCAACAATGGAATAGTTAGGCAGCAGTATGGCGTAGTGGTTAAAAATTTGAAATTCACACACTGAGGTTGTTGGTTCAGATACCTCCACTCCGTAATCATGAGCAGGTCACTTCACTTCTCTCTTCTCCAAATGGAAAACCAAACAAAGTGTAAACAAATATCCATCCATCCATCCTCTTCCGCTTATCCGAGATCGTGTTGCGGGGGCAGCAGCTTGAGCAGGGATGCCCAGACTTCCCTTTCCCTAGTCACTTCTACTAACTCTTCCGGGGAAATCCCGAGGCGTTCCCAGGTGTCCTGGGTCTTCCCCGGGGCCTCCTCCCGTTTAGACGTGCCCGGAACACCTCACCAGGGAGGCGTCCAGGAGGCATCCTGATCAGATGCCCGAGCCACCTCAATCTGACTCCTCTCGATGCGGAGGAGCAGCGGCTCTACTCTGAGCCCCTCCCGGATGACTGAGCTTCTCACCCTATCTTTAAGGGAAAGCCCAGACACCCTGCGGAGGAAACTCATTTCAGCCGCTTGTATTCGCGATCTTGTTCTTTCGGTCACTACCCATAGCTCATGACCATAGGTGAGGGTAGGAACATAGATCGGCTGGTAAATTGAGAGCTTTGCCTTTCAGCACAGCTCCTTTTTCACCACGACAGACCGATGCAGAGCCCACATCACTGCGGACACCACACCGATCCGCCTGTTGATCTCACGCTCCATTCTTCCCTCACATGTGAACAAGACCCCGAGATACTTGAACTCCTCCACTTGGGGCAGGATCTCGCTCCCAACCCTGAGAGGGCAATCCATCCTTTTCTGGCTGAGGACCATCAGATTTGGAGGTGCTGATTCCCATCCCAGCCGCTTCACACTCAGCTGCAAACCGATCCAGTGAGAGCTGAAGATCACGGCCTGATGAAGCAAACAGGACAACATCATCTGCAAAAAGCAGTGACCCAATCCTGAGCTCACCAAACCGGACCCCCTCAACGTCCTGGTTGGACCTAGAAATTCTGTCCATAAAAGTTATGAACAGAATCGGAGACAAAGGGCAGCCCTGGCAGAGTCCAACTCTCACTGGAAACAGGTTCAATTTACTGCCAGCAATGCGGACCAAGCTCTGACACTGGTTGTACAGGGACCGAACAGCCCTTATCAGGCGGTCCGGTACCCCATACTCCTGGAGCACCCTCCACAGGATTCCTCGTGGGACATGATCATGGACACGGTCCAAGTCCACAAAACACATGTAGACTGGTTGGGCAAACTCCCATGCACCCTCCAGGACCCTGTCAAGGGTGTAGAGCTGGTCCACTGTTTACGACTAGGACGAAAACCACACTGTTCCTCCTGAATCCGAGGTTCAACTATCTGACAGACCCTCCTCTCCAGGACCCCCAAATAGACTTTTCCAGGGAGGCTGAGAAGTGTGATCCCTCTGTAGTTGGAACACACCCTCCGGTCCCCTTTCTTAAAGAGGGGATCCACCACCCCAGTCTGCCATTCCAGAGGCACTGTCCCCGATGTCCATGCGATGTTGCAGAGGCGTGTCAACCAAGACTGTCCTACAACATCTAGAGCCTTGAAGAACTCCGGGCATATCTCATCCACCCCTGGGGCCCTGCCACCAAGGAGTTTTTTGACCATGACAGCCTTGAGTCTGTGTGCATAGGTCTCTATCAGCTTTGCACACCTGGATGCTGCCATTTGTTCCCCATTCTTCGGGTTGCAGGTTGATCAGCCTTTGTCTAGTCAGTCAGTCAGTCATTGTCCAACCCGCTATATTCTAACACAGGGTCACGGGGGTCTGTTAGAGCCAATCCCAGCCAACACAGGGCGCAAGGCCGGAACTGCAGGGCACACACACCCACACACGAAGCACACAATGGGACAATTTAGGTTCGCCAATGCACCTAATGTGCATTTCTTTGGACTGTGGGAGGAAACCGGAGCACCCATAGGAAACCCACGCAGACACGAGAAGAACATGCAAACTTCACACAGCGAACCTAGGTCTCCTTACTGCGAGGCAGCAGCGCTACCACTGTGCCACCATGCTGCCCCCTTTGTCAAGTCCAGCCACCAATTCTCAGTTGGACTGAGATCTAGGCTCTGCCTCAGCCATTCCTCTGTAGCTTTTTTCTTTATTCTTAGGGTTTTTGTCCCACTAGAAAACAAATCTTCTCCCAAGGCACAGGTTTCTTGCGGACTACAGCAACTTTTCCACCTTGATTTCCATGTATTTTTCTGTATTCATTTTACCCTCACAAGTCGTCCAGCATCCCCACAGCTTGATGCTGCAACCGCTATGCTTCACAGTGGGCATGGTGTGTGTTTGATAATGTGCAGTGTTCAAAAATGGCATCGAGTCTGATGTCCAAAAAACTTAATTTTGGTTTGATCAGCCATGTTTACCTTCTCCCAGCTCATTTCAGATTCTCCCATGTGCCATCACAAGACATCATGTGCGTTTTTTCTCTTTGCCCCTCTTCCATAAAGTCGTGACTGGTGAAGCACTTGGACGACTGTAGCTTGTAATTCCTTCAGAGTTGTCATAGTCCTCTTAGTGGCCTCCCTCACTCGTCGTCTTCTTGCACAACAGGACATTTTTGTGGATGCCTGCTCTATAGGCAGATTTACATTTGTGCCATACTCTCTCCATTCCTTAATGACCGATTTCAATGAACTCCAAGGAATATTCTCTGCGTTGGATGTTTTCTTATCTCCATCCCCTGACTTGTGCTTTTCAATCAACTTTTCATGCAGTTGCAATACACTTGAAAAAAAAGAGGTAAATGAGTAATGTCATGTGACTTAAATGCATTAGTTACTTTTAATTGGTTCTTTTCAGATAAAGTGTTCTGAAATATTATATAATATGAAATTTTCCGGGTGGCACCATGGCGCGGTGGTAGTGCTGCTGCCTCGCAGTTACGAGACCTAGGTTCTCCCCGTGTCTGTGTGGGTTTCCTCCGGGTGCTCCGGTTTCCGGACACAGTCCAAAGTCATGCAGGTCAGGTGCATTGGCGATCCTAAATTGTCCCTAGTGTGTGCTTGGTGTGTGTGTGTGTGCCCTGCGGTGGGCTGGCGCGCTGCCCGGGGTTTGTTTCCTGCCTTGCGCCCTGTGTTGGCTGGGATTGGCTCCAGCAGACCCCTATGACCCTGTAGTTAGGATATAGCGGGTTGGATAATGGATGGATGGATGAAATTTTCCATTTATGCCTAGAAATGCATACAATTTTGTTTTAGGGTGAATTTTGTTTTTCATTTAGAGCCAAGAAGACAGACATATGCACCTCTTAAACAGCCCCCTCCCACAATTCATTGGCTACAAGTCTAGCTCAGTATCAGCTTATTCATCGGTTAACACTGCACATCATGTGATATGAACATTGCAGAATTTGCTGAGACATGTGTACCATTAAAGATTGAAAGGTAAAGAAAACGGAGTAAAAACTTTCTCATGAAGAGAGTTGTAGTCACCAGGGGGCGCTCCCGCTCCCCAAACTTCCTACACAGAGGCTCAGACACAAGTTCCCCAATGCAAAGGCTTTTATTTTGTGTGAAACTCTTATGGGAAGAGTTTCCCACGTTACATCCACAGTCACAATTACAAGTACCCAGGGACTCTTTGTAATTCTCTGTCATCATCATGTTCTCTCTGCCTCCTCCGCAAGCTTTGTCCTCCTCCTCCCGACTCTGGCCTCCAGAATAAAGCAGGACTGCTCTTTTTATATTACGCCTAGGAGCACTGCTGGTGTCCCAAACCTATGGCCCGGTTGCACCCTGCCTGCCATGCTTTACAGGGCATCATAACACACTGCTGGCTAGCAGCTTGGCTGTTTTGAGTTTTGTCTAGGCAGACAGAGTGATGCCTGCTGAAATTCACCAAAGGATGTTGATTTGTGAGATCAGTAAGCTGTTTACAATACCCCAAGTCATCATGCACTCTGGCACATGCAGATCCATAACTGATGTCCAAATGTGCAGAAACAACAGACAATGTAATCCATCGGTCTTCTCTGATGAAGGCATTTACCATGTCAATGTGGGCTTGTGTGCTTGATGCTGATGGATGGCCAGATCGAGCTTCGTCAGTTACGCTTTAAACCTTTCTGCCCATTCATAAACATCGGGCTGAATCATGCTGTTTCACTTCTGTATTGAGCCAACATCCTCATTGAATTCCAGAAGACGTCACTCCCTCTGCCCAAAGAAATCTCACTATGGCACATTGTTAATGGTGCAATCCCACAGCAGATGGTCTATGTTCATTTGATCTTGGCTTCAAGTAGACTAGCAGCAGAGCACTATGCTGTGTGTGTCCAAACTACCCACAAGCCATTGCAAACGTGTTGCATTGTGTCAGCTTTTATCTGTTGAGATTATTGTGTGATTTTCCAATTGCTCTTATGTTTTGGTTTATCCCTGTATATGTAGACATATAGCAATTGAGTTGTTTACTTGCAAAGTGCCTGCCAATGATATCCTCATTGTATGAAATAAATTAAAAAAGTATATTTCTCTCCTAATGTTGTTTTAGATGCTAATGTTGCTCATTCTGAACAGTAAGCGTAGCTTCAGTTAGTTCTTAACTTGAACAAGCAACCTGCCCTTTTTTTGAGGACTGTTTGAAGTGTTACATAATTTTTTTTAATGTACTTGTTTGGCTGGCATACAATATGAAAACCACCACTCACCCAAAATGCGTAAGTAAGAAAACATTAATGGAACACTTCACTCAAAAATTACATTTTTTTCTAATGTTTTTATCGAGAACAGTGATGACAAAGTTTATAATGCAATAGGATTCAATGAGGGACTGTGTTGGAGCCAATACTGAACGACTGCAAAGAATATTAAAAGATCCATGCAAAAGAAATTCAAATTATAGTAATCCCTCCTCCATCGCGGGGGTTGCGTTCCAGAGCCACCCGCGAAATAAGAAAATCTGCGAAGTGGAAACTATATGTTTATATGGTTATTTTTATATTGTCATGCTTGGGTCACAGATTTGCGCAGAAACACAGGAGGTTGTAGAGAGACAGGAACGTTATTCAAACACTGCAAACAAACATTTGTCTCTTTTTCAAAAGTTTAAACTGTGCTCCATGACAAGACAGAGATGACAGTTCTGTCTCACAATTAAAAGAATGCAAACATATCTTCCTCTTCAAAGAAGTGCACATCAGGAGCAGAGACTGTCAGAAAGAGAGAGGAAAGCAAACAAATCAATACTGCTGTTTGGCTTTTAAGTTTGCGAAGCACTGCGGCACAAAGCTGTTGAAGGCGGCAGCTCACACCCCCTCCGTCAGGAGCAGAGAGAGAGAGAGAGAGAGAGAGATAAAAAAATCAATACGTGCCCTTCGTGCTTTTAAGTATGCGAAGCACCGTTCAGCATGTCGTTTCAGGAAGCAGCTGCACAAAAGATAGCAACGTGAAGATAATCTTTCAGCATTTTTAGACGAGCGTCCGTATCGTCTAGGTGTGCGAACAGCCCCCCTGCTCAATCCCCCTACGTCAGGATCAGAGAAAGTCAGCGCAAGAGACAGAGAAAAGTAAGCTGGGTAGCTTCTCAGCCATCTGCCAATAGCGGCCCTTGTATGAAATCAACTGGGCAAACCAACTGAGGAAGCATGTACCAGAAATTAAAAGACCCATTGTCCTCAGAAACCCGCGAAGCAGAGAAAAATCCGCAAAATATATATTTAAATATGCTTACATATAAAATCCGCGATGGAGTGAAGCCGCGAAAGGCGAAGTGCGATATAGCGAGGGATTACTATACTTGTGTCACATAATCCACATATTAGTTATCCAGTTGTATGCTCACAACGTGCTAAACGCATGTATTATATTGTTAAATAAATACTTTAAAAAAAATCAGGGTAGTGCATAAACAAAAAGAACATTCATATCGGATCAAGCTTTTGAACTGAAGACAGGACTCTCAACCAGTGAATGAAGGGAGAGGTGGATCTTCAATTCAAAAGCTCAATCCTGTTTCTGTTCATGCACTACTGTGTTTTTGGGAAGTATTCATATTTAACAATATTTCACCACTAAATGTATTCATTTTGCATATTGTGAGCATATGACTGTCTTCAGAGACACATTTGTAGACTGGCAGTAAGAACTGAGAAGCAGCTCAGATCTGGCCTATGTGGTAAAAGAGGGTTAGTCAGGAGACAGACTGACACAGAACAGAGGAACATTTGAATAGAACAGAGGCTGAAAATATTGAGAATTAAAGCTCTGCAGGGTCCTGTAGGTTAAGATGATAACTCTGAACTATATTCTAGCTGCAGCTGGAAGACAGCCGACAGAGTGATGCAGGAACAAGATGTAGAATATATCAGTTAAGCAGCAGCACACTGGATAAGTTGGAGTCCAGCCTAGTAGAGAATGTTGCAATGGCCAAATTGAGAGAGAATGTGAACCTGAACAATGAGTTGAGTAGAACAGGTGGTAAAGAAGGGTCAAACATTATGAATGTTTTGAAGAAAGAAATAAGAAGGGTGTGTCGTTGAAGAAATAAGTCGACTGAAAGCAAGAGAATCATCCAGGGTCATGCCAAGGTTCTTAATATTCCCCACTGATGAGAGAGTGACATCTGTAAGAACAATCCCTTAGAGCAGGGGTGGGCAGCGTCGGTCCTGGAGGGCCGCAGTAGCTGCAGGTTTTCGTTGCAACCCAATTTCTAAATAAGAAACCAATCCTCACCAAACTTAGACCTTATTTCATTTTATGGCTTGTTAGTCTGCAATGTTTGGTTCTCATAGCATTATTTTTTCCTTTCCAAGGATATCATCCAAATATTTTGAAGCCTAAAAGTGATCATTTTCAGTCTGTCACATTCTTCTCTTAAGTGTTTTATTAAACCAAATAGTGCGTGATGAATCCACACAGGTGTAAATGGAAGCAAGTTAAATAGAGAACTGCTGGCTCCTTTGTTATTTGGATCTCATTGCTAATAAGGAGCCATTAAAGTAGGGAATGCCACTGTTTAAGACTGAAATAAACCATTAACGGTGGGGAACCTTAACAAGCGAGACCACTAAAATGAAGCATCAAAATGTCACTTGTGAAATATAGAGGCACTGTCGTCCCCTTGAATCCTCAGATCAGACGTCAGACACCAGATAAAAATCCAATTATTATTGATTTTATAATAATAATAATGTGCACCAAGCACCCTTCTCTCCACAATACTCATAACTAATCACCAATAATCAATACAATAATCCAATCCTCCTCTCCCAGACGCATTGCCACCCTTCCACCCAGCTCAGCTTGACGTCTGGGATTTCCCATAGTCCTTTTATAGTTCTTGACCCAGAAGTGGTTCCTTCCCAACAATCCATAAGTCCTTATCACTTCCGGGTCAGATTAAAAGTCCTTTTCTTCAACCCGGAAGCACATCATTCCTTCCAATCATGTGATCATGACGCACTTCCGGGTTATAGGGCACGTAGCCTTCTGTAAGCCTCCCTACAGTGGCTCCTGGTGGTCCCCATGGTATACAGCAGGGTTGTTTATAACAACTACAATGTCCATAATGCCCTGCTGGAATTTGGGGACCTTCCATGCTGCTGGGAGAGCTCCATCTGGCGGCCTGGAGGTGTGGACCGGAATATTTGGCCGGCCATCCCTCACACACTTGAGCAATAAGTGCTTCATCAGTAATAACTGACTTCTCATTAAGAAACTGGGCTGAAGCGAAAACCATCCAGGACCAACATTGCCCACCCCTTCCTTAGAGCATAGTTTCTTAAACTACAGATTGTGACCCAGTTTGAGCCATGTGTTATGTGATTTTTGGTCATGCAGGGTCGTGATTCACAATTGTAATCATGAGGAAAGGGTCACGTACAGTTTGCAGTGTGTCTTGCGATGGTTTGACACGGATTGTTTAAAGCAGACACCATTGCCCCAGTATAACATGCAAGTGCAATACTTCAAAGGAGACCCCTTGTGCTGACTATCAGTGACAATTCTCCAAGGAGGAACATGGGGAAGACTGTCAGCGGCGAAAAAATAGGGAAAGATCTGTGAATAAAGAAGTGTAAGGTTAGTACAAGGTTCTGGATTTGGAGAGGTTTAAGTTTAAAATGGTGTTCACTCATCCATGACGAGACGACAGCAGTACATTCAGAGGGCAATTAAAGAAAGATCTATGCATCATCAGAGCAGCGGTTGTAGAGGTAGCCATGATATGAGATATCTAGGGAACAAATGCAAAAAGAGAAGAGAAGGGAGCCCAGCATAGAAAAGTGAGGCACTGTGTATCATAAGATGTGCAGAAAAAATGGAGTGCCTAGAAAATCAATGCCAATTATACACAGGGAGTGACTGTCCTGGGATTTAAATATGTGCTAAACCAGAAAATCTCAATAGAGTGTTAATTGTTGTTTCACCACACTATAAGCCATACCTCTTACATTATACTGGAGAAAGAACAATTGTAGCAAAGGTAAAGGGAAAAGGTGTGTCTCCCACAGAACTGGCTTTACCGAGAACATATTCATTAAGAAAAAATAAGCCAAGAGTGCTTGGGAAGGTAAAATTAATTACTGTATATTTGTATTATATGTGAGTCACCAAGCAGGACCGGGACCTCAGTTTCAGGGGCTCTGTCACATTAACAACAAAACAACACTGAAGTATGTCTGATACATTTCCATAGTTGTAGGAATAACCAATCAACCCCATGTGCCATTCACTGACACAACATTTATAATAACTGTGAATTTACTGTTGTCCCTTGATGTAATTGTGACATGCTATTACACCTTAACTGCATACCATATTGAAAAGTGGTAAACCTCTATTTATAGTGAGCAGCTTTTAACTAACTGCAACCTATGGCTCATAATGTCAATCCTCCCTTCGTTACTAACGTACACCTTTAAGGGTGTTTCATCCAAACACATTTAAGAGTTTACAAATAATCTGTCATTGGAGTGTGTGCTCTACACGCTGAACGTATTTGAGTAAGGCGATGGATCACTACGGTCTCTGTGGATTAAATTAGACAATCACTACTAACACTCCAAATGTCAAGTGTCAGGCACAGCTTGTTTGCTACGCCATGACCTTCTCCCACATGATATCCTTTTCTTCTCTATTATATGCCCCATGTCACAGATGGCCAGGGTCCTTAGGACGCCTCTTCACAGAGAGGACCGAGGGAGCAAGTGTGGGCAGAATAGTTCCTCCCCTGGGACACTAGATGGCAGCCCCCATGGGTTGCAGTGGTGCCTCAGATTCCCGCAGGGCTTCATGGGAGTTGGAGTTATCTACAGTTCTTTTGGGATATGGGGGTGCCGCCAGAAGGCAACAGCTACTGAGCCCTGGACAGCGGCTCTGTTGCCGGAAATAGGTCATCAAACACCTGAAGCACTTCCGGGTGGGCCAAAAAAAGAGCCAGCAGCCACCACTCCAGGAACCAGAGTCGGAAGAGGGAGACAAAGCTTGCCGGGAGGAGTGGAGGAGAAAACAGAGAAGAAGAGTATTGTGTGTTGTGATAGTGATAGTGATAGTGCTTATTGGTACTGTGTTGTGCCTGTGCGAAACAGGGAAGGCATTGCCCACAGGCGAAGAAAAGAAAATAAAACTTTTGTGTTTTATTAGTGTGCCTCCCATGTCTGTCCGTGTCAGTTTAAGCGCTGGTATAGCAACATTGACACTCCCAATGTAAAGAAAATGTGTAAGCCGCCACAATCACCTCCTCCTTAAGACTTACCCTTTAAAACCTCAAACCTTTACAATGCAAAATATCTCAGATTATTGCCTCCAACTTTATCTCTTTCGTTCTGTTCTTTTAAAAATTCCGTTTATTTGTTTATGTACCAAATCTTGTCAGGCAGAGACATTGTTATTTCATTTGTACTTCATTTAGTCTATCAGTGTAATTGTGGGGTTTTTAATGGATCAGTTGGCGAAGGAGGAAACCTCGAGCAATGCTTTCCTAAATCAATATGAGGTTCATTTTCAATAAGTAAATGAGACACATTTTAGAATGGTGCTTATTAACATGTTAATGAGCCTGGAGCTGAATTAAGTGGCTACATAAATAGATGGATGGAGGTGTTTTTAACTCATATTTTGAAAATTGGAGGAGTCAAACTTTGAAATGCTCATAAAGGAATACTCCACCCAAAAATATTGTTTTTTTCTATGTTACTTACCCCATGTACTTTGTACTGATGGCCGAGAAAATATGTTTTCTTGCAGAAAGGACAAAAGTTAATGATATACTAGAACCCAATAGTGATCAATGCTGTACAATTTTTTTTTGTTCTTTATTTTGCCTTATACAATTTCTTGTATTAGGAATTTGTTAGTTTTTGCATACCCCTTGAGGTCAGAGTGCAGGGTCAGCCATTGTACAGCGTCCCTGGAGCAATTACAGGTTAAGGGTCTTGCTCAAGGGCCCAGCAGAGTAGGATCTCTTTTGGCAGTGACGGGGATTCGAACCGGCAACCTTCTGGATACCAGCACAGATCCTTAGCCTCAGAGTCACCACTCCGCCCTATAATCTTTAGACAAAAATGATCTCATTTTACTTGTATTGCAGAATTCTCGTGTCCATTAATAGTCTCAAAATGTTCAAAGTGCATGCATTGTTTGATAAAATATTAAATGGTTATGTCCAAGATAATCAGCGCACATCATAAATAGGAGACGCATTCCCACAATACTGTGCTTCTATATTGACTCTTGACCAATGAATGAGGGGGAAAGACGGATCTCTCTGTTCTGCCTGAAAACAGGAGATTAAACATTTTTCTTAACCATCACAACAACAGTGGATGTTTCCTTTAGGCTGCTGTTAAAATATCAGTCATATCTCTGTATTTCTTTTTAAATGAAGAACATCAGCAGCTGCATGACTTTAAATATACATTGTTTTGGGAATTCGCCACAATCCATCCCAGTTTGAATATGTGCGCTGTGGTAACTCCATGATGTCTGGATTACAAAGGTCCTCACCAGTGGCTCCTTTCAGTGTGAGCTACTAGGAGGACTCCTGCCCTCATGCACACAGAGACTGCCTCTAAACCCTACAAACATGGTGCTCCCTGGTGACATCGGTCGGCTGAGCTCACTCTCACTCAGCCCCCAGCTTCTGTGCAGCACTGACACTCCAAAACAGCACACTGACACTGAGGTAAAAAATGATAAATATGTTCCCAAATAATGCTATATTTTGTATTCCCCAAAGCTGATCATCTTTGTGTTGTTAGATGAAAGTTACCAGTAGTGTTTTGGCATAGAAATTCTGGTGGGGCCATATCATAATTGTCTATTATGCATGCAGACTTCTCTAATATAAACATTTACTTATTTAACTAATAATATTTTTGTCCTTTTTTCCCTAATTATTAGTGAGATATGCAGGCTAATGTACCTTTCACATCACAAAAAAAAACCAATGTAACAATGTGATGCTGGTGCATGGTCTCTGTTGATGAACATCATCGTCATCTGACAAAATATAGCAATACAGATTTAAACATTAGGTAACCTGAGAGTCTCGTAGTCACCCACTACCCAGGAAAGTCTGTTGGCTATGAACTGCCTACACAGCTACAGCTCAAGTTTAGAAATGGTGAAAGAATGTCACAGTATGACAGAAAGAACATGCAGACGACAACACTGCATGACTCAAACACAAGAGTCTGGGGCAGGTAAGGTACAGGGTGGCATGGGAAAACGGGAAATTTTAAATTGACGTTCAATGCACAAATAAATACATTACAAAATACATCTAATGATGAAATGTATTGTACAGGATATGCAATTAATGATGGCAATCAATATTCATTCAATATTCATTTTATGTTTTGAAGAAAACATCATGAAGGTGTTGTCCATTTCTCTGTACACACTCTGATAGCCTGTTGTGGAAATTCTGCATTGCTCAACGTAACAGGAATAGGAGGAATAGCAGCGATTCTGTTCAATCATCCTTTTTAGTTCAGCAATGATTGCAGGATGTGTGTGGTACACTTGTCTTTTAAGATGTCCCCACAGGAAAAAAATCACAAATCAGATCTGGGGAACTCAAAAGCCATGGAATGTCAGCGTTGCGTGAAATGATGCGCCTTCCAAACAATCGTCGAACAACTGCCATCGATTGTCAGGCAGTTTGTGAAGTGGCACCACCTGGGGTCTTCTTTTTTAAGGCTGAACACATCTCTTTGAAATTCTGAACCCATGTTGTAATCGCATGAGCAGATGGGACACGATCATGACATAATGATGCCAAAATTCCCTTTGCGCAGCAGTCACACTATTACCTTCTTCTTCTTTTGGCTGCTCCAGTTAGGGGTCGCCACAGCGGATCATCTTCTTCCATATCTTTCTGTCCTCTGCATCTTGTCCTGTTACACCCATCACCTGCATGTCCTCTCTCACCACATCCATAAACCTTCTCTTAGGCCTTCCTCTTTTTCTCTTACCTGGCAGCTCTATCCTTAGCATCCTTCTCCCAATATACCCAGCATCTCTCCTCTGCACATGTCCAAACCAATGCAATCTCGCCTCTCTGACTTTATCTCCAAACTGTCAAAGCTGAGTTGACCCTCTAATGTCCTCATTCCATCCTCGTCACACCCAGTGCAAATTTTAGCAGTCACACTATCATCATTCTTATAAAAGGCTTTCACAGCGAACGCTCGTTACGCTCACTCCACTGCTCCATTATAACTAATGGCAAGGGGTTCTAAACGAGGTCACATTGGTCCCAAACAACTGCCCATGCCCCAGGGTCGCCAACACCTAGTTCCAAAATTTCCCATTTCCCTGCGACACCCTGTATCTCTTGGAAAATGTCAGGCTGGCAAACAATCAAACATAATATTTTATACATATATATAACTCTTCTTTGTGCACCAGCGCCTGTGTTTCTTTGAAACAGGAGTGTCACAAAGCTGGCTTCTTTTCCAAGAAGTGAAAGGAGCGCACATAAGGCTTCCTTGGTGACTTTTCTCCTCAGCAGTAGAAGCAGATGAAGATGTCACTGACCAGTCTTGTGCATTCCTAATCTTAGCCCTTTCGTTCCTGACATCGATCTATGTATTCTACCCACAAGTCATAAGGTTGATGAACAGTCAATTATATGAATTCAATTAGGATTCAGAAATTTTTCAGACCCCTTCATTTTCTGAACTCTTCATTGTATTGTAGATTTAATTTTAAATGGACAAATTTAAATACCTTTCTGGTCAAATTTAAATACCTTTCTGAAACTGTGTCCACTTTGTCATTATGGGCTACTAAGTGTGGCTTGATAGGTAAAAAGGCAAATGTATCCATTTAAAATTAAATCTATAATACAAAATGTTCAGAAACTAAAGATGTCTGAACATATTCTGCATCCACCATATGTTGCATGTGTATTTACAGTAAAACCACAGATTTGGTTTCCACGGTTTCAGTTATCCACTTTACCATGGCCCAAAATAGATAATTCCAGAAATAAAAAATTCATAAGTTTCTAAGCAAATGCTCTCACCACTTTGGACACACACCACCACATGCACATCACGGCTTTCTGTGCACAGCATGCAGCATAAATCCACTGTGCCTCTGTGTCGGATGTCATTTTCTCCACAATGATGCGCTCATTCATTCAAGACAGAGAGAGAGAGAGACAGAACAAGTATGAAAATGTACAATATCATGTCATCTTCTAATCCGCCTAATCCAGACCGGAAAAACAGGAGACAAGACAAGATAAAAGAGTTGGGGCACCTTGAAGGTGAACCCCATATAACTGATGGAAAAAAATGCAAAAAACAGTTGATAATCAAATGAGGTCTTTTCAGACTGGAGACAAAATTACGAATGACACAAAGGGGTGGTGGTGCCCCTTAAGGAAGAGCCAGATGATAAGGATTGGGGCCAGGAAACTGTGACCCAGAAGTGACGTCATTGGAACTTCCGGTCATCCGATCTGTAGAGGAGAAAGGAATTACTATCAGATAAGCCTTTAAGTAGTCTCCCACACGTGAGTCACACATATAGTAGTAGTGTTTCTTGACACTGCTGAATAATTTGTTGGCTGAAAGTTCTCATAGTTAGTGTGTCAGAGAGAGGATGTGCAGTATTATTCATAATGGCACTCAGTTTTATTTCAATTCTCTCCTTTGGTACTACCTCCTGGGGGTCCAGAGTGTGTCCCATAACCAAGCCTGCCCTTTTAATTAACTCATTGATTTGGTGAGCCTCTCATGAAGTGATGTTACCAGTCAAATACACCACAGCATAGAAGATCACACTGGCCATCACAGACTTGCAGAAGATGTGAAGGATGTCACTAACTACATTAATGGAAAACATTCTTCTAAGAAAAAAGAGCCTGCTCTGTCCTTTCTTATACAATTCTTCTGTGTTATAAGACCAGTGCAACCTGTCAATGATGTGGACCCACAAGTACCTGTAGGAGTGGACCACCTCTATCTTCCTCCTGGCTCTAAGCTCCCTTTTCAATCAACCAGCAAATGGTTCCCGGTTGTCTGTGATCCTGTGAGAGGCCTGGGGTTGACTCCTAAAATGGCCAGAGGCCCATACTTGTGGAAGGAAGCAGCTGCAGAACCTGCATATGTCCTCAGTTAACTACTGAAAAGTGTTTTTTAATTATCTTCACTGAAATGTATAGAAAGTGGCAAACATGGATTTTTTTTCTGTTAATGTCTTTTTTACTATGTAAAAAATAGAAAAGAGTATAATACTGCACATCCAGAGAAGCAATTTTTGTAGCTGATAGGAAAATAGTAATTAAAAATCTGTGATGATCAGTGTGGTCTACTTTGTTTGGTTTAACCGGGATACAAACATAGATGAGTGCTGCCTGATGCATAAATACAGCCATGTGTTTTTTGGGTTAGGCCACTATTTTAAAAGAATCTTCTGAAATGCTTCATAATTATTGGAACTCTGTAAAGAAAATCATGCAGCTGAGGTGTGCATGCATGCATGTACATGTTATTAGAGTTCAGCCGCCCATCTGCAGTGTTTAAACATACTAAACATAACAAAGTTAATTAAGGTCTGAGTGGTCTAAAAGGAATGCCAGGAAAGGGAGAGCAGTATGGGTAGACTGGGGGAGAGACAGGATTCATACAGATAAGTGGCTGGAGGCGGCTGAGGGTGAGGGTTTGGTTAGGACAGGGTTTATGAGCAGCAATACCTGAAATAAAAAATAGTTTACGCAAAAGATGATGTACAGTAGCTACATGTGTACAGGTTAATTTTTATATCAATGTAATTAAGGTTAAATATTAAAGCTCATGGTTAAGCTGTTGGAATGAGAGGTATCAATTACAATTACAGCATACAAATGAGAAACGAGAAATGAGATACAAATGAGAACAGCAGTGATGGCTTCTGGTATTTTCATTATTTGGGTTATGAGATTCCAGTGCTCGGGGCTGGTTGGGAGCATGCACTGATACGGCGTTGCTGCACCCACCACATGATGGATTGGGACCTAAATGCAGCGGGTGACACCTCAGCACCACACTGGACAGTGTGAGGTTTTATATGGTGGCCGGAGTGCCAATCCTGCCACCAACACCCAAGTCTTCCCTTTAGCTGGAGGACCTGCTTGCAGGGCTGGACGCAGGTTAATGTCATACCCAGGACGAAGCAATTGGAGGTTAAGGGCTTTGCTAAGTGGCCCAACGGAATAGAGCCACTTCTGGCATTTACAGGATTCGAACCAGCAACCTTTCAATTGCCAGAGCAGATCCCTAGCCTCAGAGCCACCACTCTGCCTGTGCTCTAGACTGGAAGGAGAAAAATCTCTGACATTAGTAAAAACGATTCCTACCTTAACCTACACTGATGATCAAGTGGGGGTACATTGAAATAGCAACAAAATACAGAACTCTAGGTACTGGGACATGCTGAAGCAGAAAGTCAGTCGAGTTAGAGTTCACTAACCAAGGTCAAGACCAAGATTTCTGCTTTTGAAGGTTCTGAATAGTCAATACTAATAATGTAATAATTCAGTAAGCTTTACATCATGTCAGAACTAAAGCAGAGAAAATCCTGAACCACATTATTTAAAAAAATCTAACTGTGCAAATATTATGCAGTGTAGCAATATGTGCTACAGTACCTATAAGAAGTACTCACTTCTTGGAAGAGTTCGTTGTTCTACAACAATGTTTTTTAACCAGTGTGCTGTGCCATGAGAGCTACTCAGGTGTGCCATGGAAATAATAGTGTAACACACTTGGGTCTGAACCTGAGAGGCACAAGCTCCGCAGGTGGTCCATACCTGTCTAAGGAGGACAGGACTATATGGAGAAGCTGACATACAAGCAGCTCCATAATCGCCACGTTAGAGCACTTTGGATGCTTCTCCTGGCTGCTACAGTCCATCTGCCAGGGTGTATGGCTGCCAACGAGCCTCACAAGGTGGGTGGATAGTGGGCATACGAGTTGCCTCTGTGGCAGAGAAGGTCGGGCAAAGGAGCGAAGCAGCTGGGAGATGTGGCCAAAGTGCTCACTAAGTTGCTTGTCTGTGAATGCTGATCTCAGAGCTATTTTTCTCCTCCAATAGTCCCGTCCCTTCGGACAGTTGAGCACGTTTATCAGATTTAATGTGTTTGTGGCTGGTAAGAAAGTGGTGGTGTGCCTTGGGGTGATTTTGATTACAAAATTTGTGCCACTACAGAAAAAATGGTTGGCAAATACCGTTCTACAATATTGAATCACAATTGATTTAATTCGGCTCTTCTGACTTTTAATCAGCAAAAAAAGACTCATCAGTGTCACAATAAAAACAGACCTGTGCAAAGTGGTCTAAATTAATCACTAATCAAAAACACAAAATAATTGATCATGTAAGTATTCACCCCCTTCAGGTCAGTATTTAGTAGATGCATCTTTGGCAGCCATGACAATCTTGAGACTGCGTACACAGATCTTTGTCAGCTTTGCACATCTGGACACTGCCGTTTTTCCCTTCCTTCTTTGTTAAACTGCTCAGCTCTGTCAGGTTACATGTTGACTGTAAGTGAACATCCCTTTTCAAGTCCAGCCACAAATTTTCAGTTGGACTGAGATCTGGACACTGATTTCGCTACACCACTATACTAACATTATTGTTTTTAAGGGATTCTTGTGTAGCTTAATGTGACACACCTAAATCATCACTAGCACATCCAGTTCATTTTAGAGGTCACATAATTAGTTCAATGGAGATGACCTGTCTGTAGTCCAGGGGTTTCGATTGATTGTACTATAAATGCATTTTGGTATCTGGAGTCAGTATGGTTGCATAATCTACACAATGAAGACAAAAGCAACTGTCCACACAACTCTGTGATAACGTGATTAAAAAGTACAAGTCAAGGGATGGAGACAAGAAAATATCCAAGTCACTAAATGTCCTTTGGAGTCTAGTCTAATTAGTCATTAAGAAATGGCTGAAAAAAATGAGTGATCATATAAGAAGATGACTAGTGATGGAGGCCACCAATAGACCTGTGTTCAGAATGCAGTAGCAAGAGACAAAACCAGAAGATAAATGAGAAACTCCACCAGTTTTAGCATCACTAACACCTTTTCCAGGAGCAACACAAGCTTTTCCTAGATGGTCTCCCATCCAAGTACTGGCCAGGCCTAAACATTCTTAGCCTCGGGCAGATGACCTCTTCTGAAGTGCAGGTAGTATGGCTGCTACTTCACAAAGCCCAGGGGTTGTCATCACAGAGAGCTGTGCACGTTATGAAGACTGTTTCATTTCATAGCAGTTTTCTTGTCTCATTTCATTCTTGACATTCTTATCATATTGGTATTAAGCTTGTCAAGGCATTTTGAAGTTTTGCCTTCACATTCTCCAAAAGTGGCTGGTTAGCTGTTAAAATCTTTAAAATGAACTTGAACGTTTTCAGGTTTGCTTCCATTACTTTCTGACAGTAGATGGTACTATACCAGCGCTTAACCATATATGTTGGCATTTGGACCTGTGAGCATTGTTTTATAATGCCAGATGCAGGAGGCACACTAATAAAACCAAAAGTTTAATTTTCTTTTCTTTGTCTGTGGGAAAGCCTTCCCCATTTCCCACAGGCACAACACAGTCCCAATAAGCACTAGCAGTATCACAACACACAATACTCTTTGTCTCTTTTGTCTCCTCTACTCTTCCCGGCAAGGTTCGTCTCCCTCCTCCCAACTCTGGCTCTCCTGCTGGGTCTTCAGCAGTCCCTTATAAAGTCCTTGACCCAGAAGTGCTTCTCCTCTTCTGTTCACATGACTTGCCAGCACTTCCAGGTCAGACGGAGAATTCAAGTTCTTTGATCAGCCCGGAAGTACTTCAGGGTTTCTGTCCTTGTGATTCCCCTAGTACTTCCGGGACAGGTGAGAACTTCGTCTCCCACCATCTTCCCACAGCATCACCTGGTGGCACCAACGGTACCCAGCAGGGCTGTGTTGCCAAACTCCATGTCCCATAGTGCCCTGCGGGAATCCGGGGCACCGCCGCAGTCCAGGGATTCTGCTATCTAGCGTCTTGGGGGAGGCAGTGTCCTGGAAAAGCTGCCTTCCCCCATCCTTCCATTTCAGGTGCGTCCCGGCTGGGTTGAGCTGCCGGCCGTCTCCTATAACCTACTGGAGGTATCGTTTTTATTTCATAGTATTTTATTCCACTCTCAAGCACTAAGCATTACTCCTCTGTTAGTAGGTGCTGTACAGTTAACTACTGATGTGTACTAACTTGTATAAATGGGAAGACAGACTTAGAAGACAGATATTCTAAAGAGGGCAAAATGAAAGAGGTAAGACTTGAGATGGTGCAGTCACTTCACACATAGTACACCCGCCGCCCCCTCGTGGCTGAGATGCAGTATGTCCTTGTTGTGTTTCAGTGGGGAAGTCATACGGCCACATTAATGTCTGAAAACAACAGAAGTGCTTGTTCATACATTGACCAGAACAACAATAACAACATTTATTTCTATAGCAGTTTTTCATACAAATGATGTAGTTTAAAGTGCTTTACAAGAAGTCAAAGAAGTAGTAACACGCAAAGAAAAACAAATTAATAATTATGTATAAATAATATACAAAAATAGATAATGCACACTTAAATTTCATCATTCATCCATTAACAAACCCAATTTTTACTTTTCTCGATCCAACAACAGTTTAATGCTGGATTTTGACAGTTAATTGTGCTTACAATTCTCAAGCCGGGATCCTGTGCATTAGGGGTAGAAGGGGCTCTGCCCCCATCCTCAAGCAGAAGGTACTGTGATCAAAAATTAAACAAGAAGTAAACAGGCCTCAATAACTTAACATATTGGTAAAATATTTATAGCCAGCTCCACTAAGGAATCACAAGTTTTCCAATTTTTCATGATCTGGTCAATGCAATTTCTTGTTCAGAAAAATATCTCTTTTTGGAGTATGTGAATTTTTTGTTGTGCTTAGCCTGTGTCTGAGTTGCTGCACCTGGTGCTTCGATATTGTAATGTTCCAGGCATACTGCTTTGATGGTTAAATTTGGTTTTTTTTCTTTTTTTTAATCTTTTGCTTTGTAACATTCTTAGCCATGATCTGTACATGGTACTGGTGGTTTTCTAGATGAAGGATTCTGAATTTTTGGCCACAGTGCTATCATGGATCCTGACAAGCACCACTATTTTGTGTTGATCACATCTCCACAGGAACATAATAGCATTCTGTGGGGATACGGCACTGATGACATCTGAATTGGTAACTTGTTTATAGGTTTCTCCTAAATGATGCCATGACATGTGACATTTTAGGATCCCAAATCTCTTTCTGTGCTTTTTTTCTTGCAACTTATTTATTTTTGATCCCCCAGTATTAGACTTTGTGCTTTAATTTCTTGGTGTCTGATTCATATTGTGCTTTGTATTTTGATGATTTGCTTGGCTCGATCTTGGCTCGAGTAAGGGTTAATGTACATAACTCGTAACTCTTTAAAATATTTGGAAAGCATATATATGGATAGCAATTATATAGAGTATGTCTACTTAATGAGACTGACTTTAAATTTTACCAATCATAGTCATTCAAAACATGTGATTTTAACAGGAGGTTATCTGCTAAGAACTAACTGAATTTACTAGTAGAGACAGGTCTCATTGGAGGGAAATGTGAATGGAGCAAGATATACATGAACAGAGTGACCTGGCATACAGTCATATGAAAAAGTTTGGGAACCCCTCTTAATTCTTTGGATTTTTGTTTATCATTGGCTGAGCTTTCAAAGTAGCAACTTCCTTTTAATATATGACATGCCTTATGGAAACAGTAGGATTTCAGCAGTGGCATTAAGTTTATTGGATTAACAGAAAATATGCAATATGCATCTTAACAAAATTAGACAGGTGCATAAATGTGGGCACCCCAACAGAGATATTACATCAATACTTAGTTGAGCCTACTTTTGCAAATATAACAGCCTCTAGACGCCTCCTATAGCCTTTGATGGGTGTCTGGATTCTGGATGGAGGTATTTTTGACCATTCATCCATACAAAATCTCTCCAGTTCAGTTAAATTTGATGGCTGCTGAGCATGGACAACCTACTTCAAAGCATCCCATAGATTTTTGATGATATTCAAATCAGGGGACTGTGACGGCCACTCCAGGACATTGTACTTCTCCCTGTGCACGAATGCCTTTGTAGATTTCCAACTGTGTTTTGGGTCATTGTCTTGTTGGGATATCCAACCCCTGCGTAACTTCAATTTGACTGATGCTTGAACATTATCCTCAAGAATTTGTTGATATTGGGTTGAATTCATCCGAGTTTAACAAGTGCCCCAGTCCCTGAACTAGCCACACAGACCCACAGCATGATAGAACCTCCACCAAATTTGACAGTAGGTAGCAGGTGTTTTTCTTGGAATACGGTGTTCTTCTTTCGCCATGCAAAGTGATTTTTGTTATGACCAAATAACTCAATTTTTGTCTCATCAGTCCAAAGCACTTTGTTCCAAAATGAATCTGACTTGTCTAAATGAGCATTTGCTTACAGCAAGCGACTCTGTTTGTGGCATGAGTGCAGAAAGGGCTTCTTTCTCATCACCCTGCCATACAGATGTTCTTTGCGCAAATTGCGCTGAATTGAAGAACGATGTACAGATACACCATCTGCAGCAAGATGTTCTTGCAGGTCTTTGGAGGTGATCTGTGGGTTGTCTGTAACCATTCTCACAATCCTGCGCATATGCCACTTCTGTATTTTTCTTGGCCTGCCAGACCTGGATTTAACAGCAACTGTGCCTGTGGCCTTCCATTTCCTGATTACATTCCTTACGTTGAAACTGACATTTTAAACCTCTGAGATAGCTTTTTGTAGGCTTCCCCTAAACCATGATACTGAACAATATTTGTTTTCAGATCTTTTAGAGTTGCTATGAAGATCTCATGCTGTCACTCTTCAGAGGAGAGTCAAAGGGAAGCACAACTTGCAATTGACCACCTTAAATACCTTTTCTCATGATTGGACACACCTGTCTATGAAGTTCAAGGCTTAACGAGCTAATCCAACCAATTTGGTGTTGCAAGTAATCAGTATTGAGCAGTTACATGCATTCAAATCAGCAAAATTACAAGGGGACCCAAATTTTTGCACAGTCAGTTTTTCACATTTGATTTAATTTCATACAACTAAATACTGCTTCACTAAAAGTCGTTGTTTGGAAAACACCCCAGTATTCAGATGTTCCTAGGAAATGAAAGACATACCACGGTTATCTTTTTGAACGTAGAGTCAATTATTATGCAGGCTGAGAGGGTTTCCCAAACTTTTTCATATAACTTTAAAACCTCTTTAGGCTTTATTAGCAAAAGGGAACAACCATAACTGCAAAATATGTCAGAGTCTGATGTTAGCGTTGAACAGTTTGGCGATGTCTCAATGGCAAGTGAAAACACTGCAACTAGCTTTGTTCACTTTAGCAGTGGGTTTGCTGCCAATACCAATACCAAGTGTGCTGGAAAATCTACATCCGCTCAGCCATCATTTGTTGAAGAACAGGCCAGGTCATGAATTTGTCTAATATTCACTCCAACTCCTGTTACAGCCAGTGAGGTGTGTAGTTTTGTGGCTCATCAATATAACAGATATTAGTGGAGTACAGGATATCAGATGAAGTGATCTGGGCATTTTCATAATAATTTAATTGAGGACAGATTCATTCATAGATTGAGAAAGTGGAAACGCACACATCAGGTGTACAAATGCAAATTACAAAGAATGTCAAAAATGGTAAACTGACTGTGTGTGCTATGCGATGGGTTGGTATGTCATACATCTATATATATAAAATTCTTTTTGCGTTTGAAATGGAAATTACGTATGACCACACGATATGGAAATTACACATAAAACTTAAATTACGTATGACCACAGAACATATTATAATACAGGAACTAATCACTTAGTTTGTGGACACCATTTTTATATCATCTTTATGAATTGTTATTATTTGCGTGAGAGTTATTTTACTGATATTAAAAAGAAGTAAACACAAACATGCCGAGAAGTTTTATTTATTCGTCCACGTGACTGTCGCGGAAACTGCCACATTCTAACTTTTTTTTAGTTGGCAGTACTTGATAGTAGAAGAGATGAGGAAAACAGCTTTGCGTCTTTCTACTTTTTAACTGTGCAGAGCTGTAAACAATGGGTCGGGCAGAGTCCTCTCTTCTCGCACTGTTTGTGACACTTCAAGTGCCCCGTCGGCTCCTGGGAGAGTGGAAATCTTTGTGAATGAGTGTAATCGGCGCCATTGAAGCAGGACTCTGTTTGTTCCTTAAGGTGAGTTCGGGTCACTGAAACCCTGCAACATTCAAGGTTGCTGTTGTGATCAATTATTTTAAGAAGATGGAGAGTTTACATCTAATAAGATGTACAGACCTCTTCATGTAAAGTGTTGGACTTGGGAATTGTTTGGACCTTCTGCCTGTTAAGCACGGAAGGGCAGCATCCACATTTATCAGAATTATTTTTCTCTTAAATCACAGGCACATAGTGCAAGGTTGTCAGACAGAAATTTGGACGATCACATAGAAAATGTAATTTCTATACCACAGCGGTTGGGTACCGCCTTTCAAAACGTATCTACTACCGACAGATTATCCAAATACATTTTAGCTGCTGTTAGTAATACTTACCTGTTGTGTTACTGTATACTGCCTTTAAAATGTAGTTTACCCAAAACCACTCCAGTAGTGCTCAATGTATCTTTACTTCTTAAAATGTTAATGTGTTACTGTTTAATAACTTATAGACTACATTTTATTTTTTTCCCTTGCACTCAGTGAGTGAAGCCACTGGGTAATCAACTAGTATTATCTAAAAATAGACAGGCAGTTTATATTCACCATTTCTCTCTATTATAATAAAAAAATCCTGGGACGAGATGTGACTTTTTCAGAAAGATTCTTTCACGTCCCGCGAGACGAGACTTTGTACCATGAGATTTAACCACACCCGGGGCTAGAAATAAAAGACAACGAGTAGATGACAAAGTAGAATGTCATAAAGAATTCAAAAACGTTGGCGCGGTACACATGCAGAGCAGGTTAGAGATAAAAAGTGCTAAAATTCGAAAGTCTCAAAAAAATGATATTAAAGATCGCATTAGTGCAAACAAATGGAAATTATTACTCTGTGAAATAGCGAAACAGCGAAAAGAGATCGAACTTTAAGTTGGAGACTTGTAGATTATCTAATTTGTGTTAGGGAAAAGTAGTGTTTCTTC
Organism: Erpetoichthys calabaricus; assembly: GCF_900747795.2. NCBI lineage: Eukaryota > Metazoa > Chordata > Cladistia > Polypteriformes > Polypteridae > Erpetoichthys > Erpetoichthys calabaricus. The sequence goes on along the minus strand of NC_041399.2, from coordinate 69,097,040 downwards.
CCAATGAAGAGGCGAATCCACGAGAATTAAAATATTTGTTGTTTGGTGAAAGTGAAATCCACTTACACGGGCAGCAGAGATGTTGTGAATTTTTTTGTATTATTATTAGGTCTCTTGTCACTTTTGTGCTTGCTATAAAAACCTATTGAGGTTGTCCTTTAACAATGGTGCATGATCAGTGATTGCTCAGATTTTGACAGAAAGCTTTCAAACATCCATTGCAGTAAATATACAACAGCTGGCTTTCTTCCTCATTAACAAAAACACACTTTACTTTTTAATATTTCTTTTGTTGTTTTAGTAGGTGGAAATACTCAGTTTGAAGAGCCTTTTAAACTGACAATATTTTGTTTGCCCGCCTCCATCAATACCCAGCTTCACATTAGTCTAGCATCGGGCATGATAGGAGCATGTATCACGGCTTTCATTCTCATTGTATTGGTACACATTGCTGAAAAAACATAGAAGTGTGGCTTAAACACCTTGATTCAGAGTTATGCAGTGTTTTGTTAGATTTCTGTTCAATAAATTGTTAGTCTTTCAGCTTACTTGAGGAACACAGAAAAAGAAAGACAGAAGGAACATATTAGTAAGCAACAACCTAGTAGTGGTTTATGCCACACTCAGAAAGTGATAAGCCCAGGGACAGTAAGAAAGGTCAGGAGATGGAAACATGATTAGAAGAAACAACAAGGTCCAAAAAGCCAAATCAAAGACACTGGAAACACCACATTTAATCAACAATCAACGTCAGAAAGAAAACACACAGTTGAAACTGTTAACAAGAAAATGCAGGAAAAAGCATAGAAAAGTTTGGCTTTGGTTATCCATAGCATTGGATGCCAGATTTCAGCTTAAAAGATATCACTTTGATGATGATACGACTTTTGGGACTGCGGTCCTAGCCATGATTTGCTGTGTGGGAGCCACCTAGCCACAAAATGGCATTGACCATAGCAAAACATCACATTACTGAAGGATCTGAAAGAAAATAATAATATGATGATTATGGAAGCATTATTGCTCAAAATTATGGTGCACTGCTATTAAATTAGAGGACAATAAAAAAAACATATTTAATAAGATTTACTGCATTGTAACATCCAGTTTGGTTGGTCCTCTTCATGAATTGTATTTTGACCAACTAGGCCAGAAACTTTGAGCACCCCAAGTCTGACCTGAACAAGCACTGTAATGCCACATAATGGAAATAATTCATATTCTGTTGCAAACTCCCTCTAGATTCACTGTATGCTAATAAAATGTCATGGTTAGGTTTTAGAACAAAAGGAATATTATGTTGGAAAAAAGTAAAAGAATAGTTATGCACCATAGTTTTAGATTCATCATTCATCAGGTTTTAAATTAATTATATTTTTCTGTTCTAACACTTTGACACTATAAGGGATTTGCCATACAATTGTGCAAGTAAACTAACTTTGGTAAATCACCCTCATCAAAGTTCCTTTTATTCTTTCAGTGTAGATTACTGAACATTCAAATATACTCCCGTGATTAACTGGCAGCCAACGTATTCATCTTGTTTCAGTTTCACTGCTTATGTTTAAAGGTGCTTTTTTGTTTTCAAAGCAGAAGTAAAACCTAGACAGATAGTACCTACGCTATCTGTGATTTTGGGAGCATGAAAATGTATTGTTTTAAACAGCTGCACCTTCTTGAAATTGCAGCCACCATAGTGGTTAGTAAATCTTGACATCACTGCTTTAAAAAGTGCTCACCATGTGTGTAACAGAGCACTCAATGTAAAATTTCCCAGAATGGTGTTCACCACATAAAGATGCTGCATAAGATAAAATGTGTGCATTTAAGGGTGCCACAAAATCATTTCCAAGTTCATTAAATCATATTAATTTAGCTTTACTTACACCTTATAACACAATATGCCATTAATACAATTAATCTTCAGAAAATGAATCTTTTGCTTCAGTTAGAGGGGTTGTGGAGGTAGTACACCAACATTTAGTCTTGTTTCCCTTTCTTCCTTACAAAGCTGTTCACAGTCACAGCACTTGGGGTCTGTTGATGCCTGTACTCTTCAAGTTAGACTTAGGACAGCCACTCAGGGAAATTTCTCTGACAATTTCCAAACATTCTGTATGACATATTGGGACACCATACAGTAGCTAGTAGATGACCAAACAAGCTTGATTGCCTGAACAGTCTCCAAACACTTGACAAACATGTTGGTATATCTCTCTTTTTATTCCTTATACACTTGTGACTGTGTGAGTTGGCTCTGTGCTCCCTCTTTCATTTGGGAGCTTCTTGAATGTGCCACCAACGATACTCATCACCAAGATGAGCTGGGCAAATGAGGACACACTCACAGCAAAGACTAGATATAAGAAGTGTTCAAGTGCTTTTATAAAACTCCAGCAAAAGACAGCCTTCAAAAGAGAAGTGCTGCATCCAGAATAAATCAATAAATAATCTCATAAAACAGAATCCATGTGGAAGTTACAACCAAATCCATAAATAATTAATTAAAATGAGTCCCACTTCAGGGAGCCATTCTAAAATCTCAGTTCCCAGTGCTTCCTTTCTAAAACTGATGTCTTCTCTGGTTACCCGATACGGGATCCTCAAGATGTCCTGCAGGCAGGCACAGCCAACCTTCTCTCCTAAGTGGGTGTCCCTGCTGCTGTCTATGGCTAACGGGCAGGGTGCCGCACCGAGTCTCTCTTCTCCGATTCTGCCCCTCCTTGACCTTATGCAGAGACTTGCTTGAACAATGGGTCACAATGGGCCCCTGAATGTCAGCCCTACACTCCTCCAAAGGGCTCCCATCCTGGCTGTCTGCCTCCTTTCCCCCGCACAGGCTCTCTCCCATTCCTGTCTTCGTTTCCATCTTTTAACCTGAATTTTTCTCTTCTTTGTGCAGGCTTCTTTTATACCTCTTATGTGTAATTGGGTGCAGGTACAACACGTCGCGTCCTCTGAGACACAATTGAGGCACCCAACCATTCTGCTCACCTCCACACGTGTACGCACCATGTTCAGCCAAGCACCCTAATTAGCCACAAAGCAAAGTGTGCACACTCACACCCAAACCCGACTGGAGTCCCACACATGATTATGTGTTTGAGATCTGCCACGGAGCACTTCTCACACCACTTTACTATCATACTGACTCTATGCCTGCTCCAGGTTCATTGTTCGGTTGAAATGGGAACTTCTCTCCCAATTTCAGTTGTCACACAGATGGCAGCAGGTTTTCTTGAACAATCTGTCTATATATTTATCCATTTAGTTTCTTTTCCATACTGAGAAATACATTTAGCTTTACTGAAGAAAATGTTTCCAAAAAAAGAATGCTGCCTCTGCAGTGCTTTCTAACAACTACGACATTCTTCTTTGGACAATGTTTGGTTTTCACCAAAAGATACATTTTCTCCATTTAGACCAAAATCACAACTGAGATAAATTATATGAATAGTGGCCACTTTATTAAGTACATCACCTCTTTAACATAACTGGCCTACTTAAATGACTTTTAAGTCAGTATATGGTGTATAGTGTTCAGTTGTGAATAAGAGGTTTATTTGTTGCTTACCCAAATATTAGATTGGGCAAGTCACAAGCTAACTAACTGTGACCGCAGTGTGATTGATGCTAACTGTCACACAGAATTTATGTAGTGCAATCGTTGGATGTGTTGGTTTTGACTTTTTTCCCTTTATGAGGATTTATTAATAAGTGATATATATTTTTATACAGTATCATATATACTGTAAATAGCATTATCACAACTATTACTATTTTGACAGTGTTTTCAGTCCAGACTAGTTTGGGAGACACTTTGTGATGTAGACATAAAATTACTGGAAGTCAAATGTTTTATAAAAAGTCCACCTAGTTTGGGTATTTTTTTCTTGTCAGTTTTTTATAATTCATATGTTATCACGTTTACTCCCAAAGACCAAATATAGTGTTTATGAATAGTCACAGATTAGATAAGAGACATAGAACTGTCTACTGTCTTTTTAATCTATTGTGGATTTTTAATATTTGTCATCTCTATCCAGCTGATGATGAAGAGGAGCCACACAGTGCTGTTTTTATTTTGTTTTGCTCAAATGAAATGATCTGTTATTCTTCACCCATTTTTTTCTAATTCTATTATGACTAGGTTGTAAAATAATAAAAATCAATTGAAACTTTTAATAACAATTTATGTTCTAGTTCCACAGTAACTCATTCATATGAACAATTTTCTGCACCACCATTTTGTGGTTTGTTTTCCTGATGGCATCTCCAGTTTCTGCACTTATTCTCTGTGCACTCCCATATTGGTATTAGTAACAACATGAGTTGCTATCACGAAACCAAATCAGCATCATAAACCCTGACATCATCATGTCTGCAATAAAAAAGATAGGACTGCCAAAAAGCAAAGTATGAGGGGAGTCAAGCTAAAGTTAGAAAATGGGATATCAAAAACTGATAGTCATTTCTCAATGGAGAATCCACTCTTCTCAATAAACTTGCGCTACCTGCCTGGATTCCAGCAGAATAAAAGGTTTTGTCTTGTCCTCACAACCACTCGTGCACCGCTTTCTTCATGTCATCATCTGTCTTGTTTTTATAACGGTTCAAAAAGATTGAAATCACACGGTGCCAAATACCTCAAACTTCAGTTTCTCCAAAACAGCCTTGGTGTTCTTAGCAGTGTGTGGACAGGTGGGCATTGTCTTAGCAAAAGGACTGCTTGAGACAGCAGCCCCCGCCGTTTGGATCGAATAGCAGGCTTCACGTTGGTCTCCAGAAAGTCACAGTAACTCGCACTAATGACTGTAGTACCCCTCAGCATGTGGTGTTTGACAATAACTAGGGTGCACAAGTGGGTGCGAGGACAAGACAAAACCTTTTATTGTGCTGGAATCCAGGCACTTCCAGGCAGGTGGCGCAAGTGCATCAAAGAGAATAATTTGGAGGTAGCAATAGAAAAGTGTTTTGGTTTACAGTGCACATTAAAATAATAAGCATTTCTTTTAGAAATGTCATGAAGAGAACTACTGAATTGGTTAAGTAAATAAAAGACAAAAATGTACTAGGAGAATCTTTGATGTAATACACAAAATGTACTAGGAGATGATTAAGAGAAACAACAAGACTGGACAGTTGTCACATACACTGAGATTTCAAGGGTAATAGATGAACCTAAGAGATATGAGAAGAACAAAAGTGTAGTAGACTTTAATTTGGGTAAGTTATTTGGTGTAAGCCAACAAACCAACAAACCAATCAGAGTAAATGTATGCATTAATCAGCACAGTTATGTAAATTCAATTGTTTAAAAATGGATCTCAGACCTTTTTTTTTTTATCATTCTGTAACAGATTATGGTGATGAATGCTCCCTCTTCAGCATTTGCTGAAGAGTAAATAAAAGATGCAATGGACAAGTTTCCTCCTGCCTGGTTTCTGTCTCAGAGAGGTTTTAGAGAAGACAAGATTTCTTTCTTTATTATATCTTCAAATTTAATTTCTACCAAATTAAAACGCCACATAAACATGATGGCTGACAGGCATGCAAAACAATGTCCAGGATACGGAATGCAAGAACACCCCAGGGACAGAAATGTGCAGCAGCAATGTAGAAGATCATCAAATAGTTAAAACATCCAACCATATCACTACATCCTTACATCGACTACAATGTTACATGAATGATGTGATCAATGTCAAGCAAATTTTTTTTAATGTTGAGAACAAAAGGGTGTGTTGAAAAAATAGAAATGTTCTGCTTGCCCTGAAAGAGCCATCCAAAGCAATAAAATCCATTATGATGTCTAGAGGAACTGAGGGAAGTAACTAGTAAGTGTAAATTCTTACATTTGCAGACAACAGGCAGAGAGTTTACTGTTGTTTACATCTAGAGTCTAGATGTAAACAACAGTAAACTCTCTGCCTGTTGTCTGCAAATGTAAATGTCTAGATTCTAGACATTTGTGGTATCAATTTATAAAATATAAGAAATATCAACAGCTCCTTATCTTCATCTTGGTTTTTATTTGCCTTTTATTTTAGGGCTGTGGATCTGCGTGTTTCTCTAGTACTAAAATAAACAGGATGTAAGAACAGAATGTTGCTAGGTTTTTACAACTGACTGTAGGCATCCTCCTAAGGTTTATTTTCCCCAGTGATGCTGCTGACTGTATTTTTTGTTTTCACTCCTCTTTTGCAACTAGAAGAGGTAATCTGAAGGAGATTGAAGACTGCAAAGTGGTGGCAGGGGAAAGTGTAGTTAAGCAGCATAGGATGGTGGTTTGTAGGATGACGTTGGAGATCAAGAAGAGGAAGAGAGTGAGGGAAGAGCCAAAGATCAAATGGTGGAAGTTGAAAAAGGAAGACTGCAAAGTTGAGTTTAGGGAGGAGGTGAGACAGGCACTGGGTGGTAGTGAAGAGTTACCAGACAGTTGGGAAACTACAGCAGATAATGTAAGGGTGTCAGCAAGAAGGGTGCTTGGCATGACATCTGGACAGAGGAAGGAGGAAAAGGAAACCTGGTGGTGAAATGGGGAAGTACAGGAGAGTATACATGAATGAAGAAAACAAGAGAGAGAAGATTTTGGATGATATGGAGATAGTGAATCAGGACATGCAACGAATTAGCAAGGAGAAAGCAAGGACAGCTATGAAGAGGATGAAAAATGGAAAGGCCGTTGGTGCAGATGACATACCTATGGAATCATGGAGGTGTTTAGGAGAGATGGCAGTGGAGTTTTTAACCAGATTGTTTAATGGAATCTTGGAAAGTGAGAGGATGCCTGAGGAGTGGAGAAGAAGTGTACTGATGCCGATATTTAAGAATAAGGGGGATGTGCAGGACTGCAGTAACTACAGGGGAATAAAACTGATGAATGAAATTATGGGAAAGAGTAGTGGAAGCTAGGTTAAGAAATGAGGTGATGATTAGTGAGTAGCAGTATGGTTTCATGCCAAGAAAGAGTACCACAGACGCGATGTTTGCTCTGAGGATGTTGATGGAGAAGTTTAGAGAACGCCAGAAGGAGTTGCATTGCGTCTTTGTGGACCTGGAGAAAGCATATGACAGGGTGCCTTGAGAGGAGCTGTGGTATTGTATGAGGAAGTCGGGAGTGGCAGAGAAGTACGTAAGAGTTGTACAGGATATGTACGAGGGAAGTGTGACAGTGGTGAGGTCTGCAGTAGGAGTGACGGATGCATTCAAGGTGGAGGTGGGATTACATCAGGGATTGTCTCTGAGCCCTTTCCTATTTGTAATGGTGATGGACAGGTTGACAGACGAGATTAGACAGGAGTCCCCATGGACTATGATGTTTGCTGATGACATTGTGATCTGTAGCGATAGTAGGGAGCAGGTTGAGGAGACCCTGGAGAGGTGGAGATATGCTGTAGAGAGGAGAGGAATGAAGGTCAGTAGGAACAAAACAGAATATATGTGTGTAAATGAGAGGGAGGTCAGTGGAATGGTGAGGATGCAAGGAGTAGAGTTGGAAAAGTTTAAATACTTGGGATCAACAGTACAGAGTAATGGGGATTGTGGAAGAAAGGTGAAAAAGAGAGTGCAGGCAGGGTGGAATGGGTGGAGAAGAGTGCCAGAAGTAATTTGGGACAGACGGGTATCAGCAAGAGTGAAAGGGAAGGTCTACGGGATAGTAGTGAGACCAGCTATGTTATGTGGGTTGGAGACGGTGGCACTGACCAGAAAGCAGGAGACAGAGCTGGAGGTAGCAGAGTTAAAGATGCTAAGATTTGCATTGGGTGTGACGAGGATGGACAGGAATAGAAATGAGTACATTAGAGAGTCAGCTCAAGTTGGACAGTTGGGAGACAAAGTCAGAGAGGCGAGATTGCGTTGGTTTGGACATGTGCAGAGGAGAGATGCTGAGTATATTGGGAGAAGGATGCTAAGGATAGAGCTGCCAGGCAACAGAAAAAGAGGAAGGCCTAAGCGAAGGTTTATGGATGTGGTGAGAGAGGACATGCAGGTGAATGGTGCAACAGAACAAGATGCAGAGGACAGGAAGATATGGAAGAAGATGATCCGTTGTGGTGACCCCTAATGGGAGTAGCAGAAAGAAAAAGAAGAAGACTCCTCTTTTGTCGACTGGGCAGAGATCAATGCCAATGATGTATTAAGGTGCAGATAATGTTAGGTTTCATTTATGTTAATCAGTTTGTAATTGCTTTGCTTTTCAGTGTGTTTAGAAAATCTGTATCTTAATGGGTATACACATTATGTAATTATTAATTTGTAAAATGGTAATTGCATTTTACCTGTGAACTTGTTATATCACTCTGAGCCTGCAGACTTTGAAGAATGCTATTTCAAAATAAACTGAATTGATTGAATTGATTGATAAAGTTCAGATATCCATGTTAGCATACTTACTGTACATGCACCAGGTCCTTCCACTCGATTATATTTTCCATTCCCAGTATAAAAAGGTTATCATTTTGACTTCATTATCATGCGTTTTACGACATTCTCTTTTCTACTGACCTTTTGAAATTCTAGACTCTTTCTTTGAAATTCTAACAAAATAGACCTTTACTGTTCAACTATGATTGCGTTCTTCCTTCTGGATGTGTTTCTGAATTTGTTCACAGATCCTTAACTACTGAAGTGGCAGGCAGCCTTCTGAAAACCATCCAGGCAGTTCATTTAATGCTAGAGGCTCAACTGAGGGACCATATTATTTTTATTTACGGTACCTAGAGCTTCATTTGCAAGTGGAGCTGTTACCCTGGTCTTTGCATTATGTCTTTTTCCACTGCTTTGTAGCTTTGTCAATTTGCTTTTGTGAGGACACACTGTATGTAAATCACAACAAATACTTTTAATAGTATTCTGGTCATTTTTTTTTATTTAACTCAACAATAGGAATTTTTGGCTTCACAAGAAGGCCCTTCAAAATTTATTTGATATTTGTGCTCATTTTAGGATCTGTTGCTTTTATAAAATGTATTTTTAATAAGCTCCTGATAGAATCTCACTCACTATCAAAACCATGCATTCACTCACAAGCTCACTTTGCATTCCTTACAAACATGCCTCGCTCCTTACTGCACTTGCAGTTATCGTTGTGACTGAATGTCAGCAGGATTTGTCTCATTAACAATTTCAGAAGTTCAAGTGAAGCTCTCCACAGGAAAAGGCAGGCCCTGCATACAGAACTTAACATCTTAACAACTAAAGAAACTGAACAACTTATTTATAAGTCTAGACATCATTACTATAAACACAGAGAAAAAGCTAATAAGCTTTTAGCTCAACAAATTCACAAATAAGAAGTTCGCAATGCAATACCAGTAATTACCAACACGAATGGAGAAGAAATTATAGACCATAAAAATATAATGCACGCATTTAGAGATTATTATAAATCCTTATATTCTACTGAGCTCAAGGAAGACAACACAAAATCAATTGCATTTCTGGATACATTACAGACACCACAAATAGATGCTTTAAGATGCTGAGGAACTGGATAAACCTCTAACGCTAACAGAATTACAAGATGCTATAAAGTCACTACAAAGCGGGAAATCAGCAGGTCCTGATGGTTACCTCGTAGAATTTTATAAGAAATTCTCCACTCAGCTAGCTCCCCTCTTATTGGCAACATTTACAGAAGCTAGAGACAACCAAATACTACCTCAAACATTTCGACAAGCATTAATCACCGTCTTTCCTAAACAAAATAAGGACTTGTTACAATGTGCATCATACAGACCAATTTCACTCCTGAATAATGATGATAAGATACTCTCAAAAATCCTAGCTAGAAGGATGGAGAAAGTGCTGCCCTTGGTAATATCACAGGATCAAACTGGATTTATTAAAGGCTGACATCTATCTTCCAATCACCAACGCTTGTTTAATGTTATATATTCACCAGCAAAATCAAACACCCCAGAGATATTACTATCATTAGACGCAGAAAAAGCATGTGATATGATTGAAAGGAACTACCTTTTCACTGCATTGGAGAAATTTGGGTTTGGCCCGAATATTTGTGCATGAATCAAACTACTGTATACCAATCCAGAAGCTTCAGTTTGTATTAATAACATTTGCTCAGACTACTTTAAGCTAGAACGTGGCACCAGACAAGGATGTCCCTTGTCGCCACTGCTGTTTGCAATCGCTATTGAACCACTGGCGGTTCACTGACGAAATTCTTATCAGATAAAGGGGATTGTCAGAGAAGGACTGGAACAGAAAATTTCTCTATATGCAGATGATATGGTTTTATATATATCAGACCCAGAAAACACTGTCCCTGCAGTTCTAACAGCACTAACAGAACTAACAGAATTTCAAAAGATATCTGGTCTTAAAATTAATCTGAATAAAAGTATACTCTTTCCAGTGAATTCACAAGCATATAATATTAGATTGGACACCCTACCTTTTACCATAGCAGATCAGTTTAAATACCTAGGGGTAAATATCACAAGTAAACATAAAGCTCTTTATCAACAAAATTTTGCTGTCTGTATTGAAAAAATTAAGCAAGACCTGGATAGATGGTCAACCCTTCATCTCACTCTAGCCGGAAGAATTAACGTTGTTAAGATGAATATCCTTCCTAAACTTCTTTTTTTATTTCAAAACATTCCAATATATATCAATAAATCGTTTTTTAAACAGTTAGATTCAACAATAACCTCATTCATTTGGAACTCAAAACACCCACATATCCGAAGAGCAACCCTACGAAGACCTCAGGCAGAAGGTGGCATGGCTTTACCTAATTTTCAGTTTTATTACTGGGCAGCAAACATACAAGCCATAAAAACCTGGACACAAATAAATGAACATACACAGGCTTGGTCCGCAATAGAAGTAAAATCCTGTAGTACTTCTTTATACTCCCTGCTCTGCTCTCCAATAAATGCAAGTTATCGCAAATATACTAATAACCCAATTGTGCTTTACTCACTTAGAATATGGAACCAAATTAGAAAGCATTTTAAGATGGAAAATCTTTTATCAGTGGCACCTCTGCAAGAGAACCACCTCTTTCAACCCTCGCAAACATATCCAGTTTTTAATACCTGGAAAAGTTTTGGGATTAAAATGCTCAGAGATCTTTATATGGACAACATATTTACATCTTTTGAACAATTACGTTCAAAATTCAACCTCCCAGCTACTCATTTCTTTCACTATCTTCAAATTAGAAATTTTGTTAAACAGAAATTGCCTGATTTCCCCCACCCCACACCCTCCACAATGCTGGAAAAAATACTGCTCAATTTCAAGGAATTAAACACCATTTCCTCATTATATAAAATCCTATTAGAGTCCCTACCTTTCAAAGATCCAAGAGGACATTGGGAAGAAGATCTCTTAATCAATATATCAGAAAAGGAGTGGAAGGTAGCAAAGTAGAGAATTCACTCGAGCTCCATATGCGCAAAGCATAGAATTATTCAACTAAAAATTATGTGTCGAGCTCATCTGTCTCGCTTAAAACTGTCCAAAACGTTTCCAGGGCAAGATCCAACCTGCGAACGCTGCAACCAAGCTCCAGCCTCACTGGGTCACATGTTCTGGGCCTGTACCAAATTAACATCATTTTGGACCAAAATCTTTAAGTGCCTTTCAGACAGCCTTGGGGTCACAATCCCTCCTAACCCATTAACAGCTGTGTTCGGTGTTCTTCCAGACGGACTTGAAATGGAAAAGGACAAGCAAATGGTGATTGCATTCACTACACGTTTGGCACGCAGACTTATTCTGTTAAATTGGAAGAATCCTAATTCTCCTCTTATAAGTCAGTGGGAAACCGATGTTTTATATTATTTGAAATTGGAAAAAATCAAATTCTCAGTTAGAGGATCTGTACAAAATTTTTTCAAAACCTGGTAGGATCTAATCAATTTTATTTTAGAATAAGAGAAATAACTATAACCGCATTTAATTCCCTTCTCCATCTCTTATTTACATAGATATTTATTTCTCCCTTTCTTTTGCTTATTATTGTCTTATTAAAAAGCCCTAAGCAATTCTCCTTTAGCTAAGCTCTCCTTCTCAGGGGTGGGGTTTGATTTGTCTTCAATTGGTTTGGTTATAAATGGATCTATTTGTATGGAATGATTACAATAAAAATTAATAAAATATAAAAAAAAAAAAAACAATTTCAGGAGTTCAAAATTAAGTCATACGTTGCTAAAGAAGTCATGATAGACATACAAGACAATACCACACAAGAAGTACAATATGTCTGTGTTATTTTTAACTGTTTACATTACACAGCAAATTTTTTTTAAAGAAATGTCTTCCTTAACAGCAAAACTTACCTTTGGGAGTTTAAAGCAATTAAATTTCATACTAAAAATGGAAATTTAAAAGTAAAAATAATTCAGACAAGTGTGACAGTTTGCAGTGTTAATGTGCAGGCTTTTGTCATCGATGAACTTCTATTTAAATGCAATTCACTACCTGTTCTCACCACTCTTGTGTAATCTGGTTTTCCTCCATTGTACGCGGTTATTGTTATTCAAATTGCGTGACTAAATCTTCCCATTCTATGTTGTCACCTTTAAGATTCAAAGACTCATCATGTTTAGCTTATTTTATGGATCCAATACATGGCTGCTCTGCACACTGAAAAAAATGTCAACTTTAAACATCTTTTCTAAATCATTTATTTCTGTTGTCAAATTATTAACATGACATGTTTGCCAAGTAATTAGTGTCTTTACTCATAGAATCTATGCAGCCTGTCATTTTCATTTAAGTTGGGTTCAAGAATTTCACTTGAGAGAATAGTTTGTGGTTCTCCTGAATGGTTTGCATTAGGGTGCAATTGTGCAACTGACCAGCTGTTATGGTATAAATCTACTCACTACAGATTCACCACTGACAACCTCTCCCACCTTGCATTGTGCCATTGTGATGACTTCTTTTAGGACACATTTTGCTGATAATATTGTATTTTACTGTGTAAAAAAGCATTGCATCCGAGAATGACTAGGAATATTTTAAGCTGTGTTCTAGCATACCATACACACAATCTTTAATATAAATGTTTACATTACATTTTCTTTCTTTACTGAATCAAACCAAAACATTTGCTCAAGTTCGCTGTAATTGTTGATAAATTAAAAAACAGACTTGTAAAGTAGGAGATAAGACTTTCATCAGAACTAGGATTTGTAATGCTCTAGGAAATGATCAGACACTCATGATGTGTAATTATGAGATTAACTAACCAAACTTCATGATATTTAAACAGCAATCCCCAAACCAGTGCACATAAGCTTTACAAAATCTACAAAGAACTCACAAAAGTGTGGAGTAGCTACAGCACAGCTTTATCTGTTGTTATGTAACACCTTAGGCATTATTTCTTCTGGAACTCCATTCTTTCTTTTTAGAGCATTCACATTAGGAATGAGGACAAGTCGGTGTATTCAGAAAAATGGTAAACTACTGCCACCTTAAGACAGCTATTGGGAATACAACGTTTAGTTGTGAATTTGAAAGTCCTCTCTACCTCTATCTATCTATCTATCTATCTATCTATCTATCTATCTATCTATCTATCTAATGGAATTAGAAAAAAAGCCCACTGAGTAATAAGAGTGAATTTGGCCTGTGATAGACGGGTGCCCCATTTAGGGTTGATTACTTGCCCCATGACCTTTACTTGAATTGATGTGAATCTAAAATGAATTAATAGACTCCCACCGTGACTTAAATTTATCATTTATGGTCATACTCTTGGATACTGTGGGCTCTAAACATGTTTGGAAGGGTCACTGTTGGCCACAAGAAGCTGACCAAAGCTTAACAACCTCTGACTTAAAAAAAATGTATCTTGAAAAATGGAATATAACATCAGGGTGAGAAACATGCTAGAAAGGAAAATTTTTGGAGGTCACAGTGGACCTGCTCTGTGAGATATACTTAGTTACAGTAATACGTTACGCCTTTTGTTCATTCCTCCCCTGACTATGCAAATTTTAGACTAATAGTTATAAAATTTTATAATTTCTTATCACCTGGCCAAGCTGCTTAAAGTTATAAAATTAATTTCCAACACTTTTTACTTTTATGTTTAGTTCCACAGAGGTCTTTCAATGCCTCATAAAACGACAGACATCTGTATTACAAAAGCTTATGTAGTCTCGTCTAATTATGAGGCCAAACTCTCCTAGGAGTACTTTATGGAAGTATAGAAACCTTTCTTAGGAGAGCTCAGTGATGTATGTGCTGAAAGGCTAATAAGTGTACATATATACTGTACCTTTACCTTGCTCTCTTTTTGTTCTTTTATATGCTGCACATTCAACATATTAATGCATTAATGTATAAACTGTTATAGTAAAAGTAAAGGCTGTTATAGTAAAAATAAAGGCTGATGTACACGCTACACTCCAGCCAATTCACGTCTCTGCCACTCGCGTTATGAAGGCGGGGGGGGGGGGGGGGGGGGGGGGGGGGCGGGCGAGTGTTGGGGGCTGAACACACGCTCAGGTGATGGAGTCTGATCGGCTGCTGTCTGGCTCCCAGTTAAGCACAGAGCTGATTTCCAAATCCTTCTTTTAACTTATAAAGCCTTATATGGCCAAGGATGCTGCTTACTTATCTGAGCTTATCATTTCTTATAAACCAGGGTGCACATTGAGATGTCAAGATTCTAAGCAAAAATTAAAAAACAGTGCAAGGTCAAGCTTTTAGTTACAAGGAAATGAAGCTGTTGTATGATCTGCCTGCTATTATAAGAGATGGCCCTCCAGTCTCAGCTTTTAAATCCCGGCTGAAGACTCACTACTTTAGTCTAGCATACCCTGACTAGAGTTGCTGATTAGCTGTGTATACTGCATTACTGCTCGCTAGTCATTTGTACAGAAATAAATGTATCACAGTATTCTTAAACCATTACTAGCCCTCTTCTATAATGTTTCACTTCTCAGTATCTGGATGTGGCACTTGGTTGCCATTGCTCTACTTCCAGGTTGCTCTCCTGCATATGGAAGTGTCATCTCGGATAAAGCAGCATAGGAATCATCGGATGGAAAGATTCTCTCATCAGATTGGACAGCAGCACAGACTCCACAGTAGAAAATCCAGGAGTGGGTAAGCGGCCAGTTGGCTGAGGTCTCCAGGACTGTGACTTGATTATTGAATTTCTCTTGTACAATTTTAATTTCCACCAACAGGCCACATGGTCAGATATTGTTGGTTTCGAATCATGTTTAATAAGTTTCTACCTTGTTCTTTGTGTGTTTTAATAAATCTGCATTTATATATGTACCAGTTCTGTATTTAGTAATTAGTATAATCTATATGTGTATTTAAGCAGAGAACTGTTTGCAGCGCTTTGAGCCTGCACTCAGTATACAGCATTATACCAAATAATAAGTTGTACTGTATTGCATTGTAATGTATGTCATGAAAATACAGTATATCCCACACCATCATCACACTACCACCACTAGCCTGGATTGTTAATATTGGACAGGATATCTCAGTGGACTCATATTGCACCAAATTGTGACTCTTCCATCAGCAAGATGCAAAAGGAAACAACATTTCTCAGACAAAGTAACTTTTTTCCCAGTCCACATTATTCTTGTTTTAATGCTTTTTTCCCACAGGATGGACACTTTGTTGTGTTTTGCTGACAACATTAATACCTAACATGGTCTTAGGCTGTTGCAGCCCACTTGATACACAGTCTAATTAAGAGGTGCATTCTGATTTGATAACCTTCACCCTATTGTAGAGTTCGGATGTGATTTGCTTGGTTGTGGCCTATCTGTTTATTTCCCGCCATTTTTTTGACTATTCTATCACTGGTAGTTTTTTGGTTTTCACACCTTGAAACAATTATGGGTTTAAAGTTTGTGATGACAGCTGTTTTGGAGATGCTATGACCGATACGGTTAGCACCAACAATATGCTATATTCAAAGTCACTCAGATCACTCATTTTGCCCATTCCAATGTTCAATCAAACACTAAGTGATGCTAGCAATGCTAATCTGCCTGATTTATATAACACATCACTTTCATGTTAAGGATAAGGGATTGGAATGTGTAACTTCTACTTTCTCAGTAGCCAGGCTATAAACAAGAGCTTAAAGTAGTAGTTCCTTTATATGTAGATTGGGCCTGAGTATGAAAGGACACTGGGTACTGGCCATTGAACGTCACCTGTGAGTTTTGTTGGCTGCCAGGAGGAATAATGGCAGTAGCACAGTTGATGCACAGAGTATTGCAGTTGGCACAAGGACACTGCATGCCCAGTACCACGACTAGCTGAAAGTAAAAGCAACCAATTTCACCTATAGACGCTGTCATGCATGGATGGGTGCCTGAGGATCACCTTCCAGGCTCAAACAAGGTATGTAATAACTCACTGGGACAGGAGGAGGCACCAAAACATCTCTTTTCTCTTTCCTAATTCAGAGAAACCACCCATGGAGGACAACTCAGTTTTGCCCCCACATAAATAAGCCACACTCCTGAACCCCTTATTTTGGGATGGTATAAAGCTGTGGACTTATGGAGGATGTGTGTCTCAGTGACACAGTTGATGGAACTTTGTCCCACATGCACGAGCTTCCTGAAGCAGACCTGCTTGAGAGCTGATTGTTTAGAAAAGCCATTGAGGCTAAAAGGGCAGATATCTTACATGTTTTCAGTTGTGCTGCCGCATGTTCATTTCTGTTGTATTTTGTGGATGATTGCACTAAACAGGGTGGCCTGGTTGGCACCCCAAATTTTCTTTGGTTCTCTTGGTCCTTATTTACCGCCTCCACCCTCCACAACTTACACACACTGATGGAAGTGATTCAGCTACATGCCCAGATATCAGTCTAATGTACAATACAATACAATACAATTTATTTTTGTATAGCTCAAAATCACACAAGAAGTGCCGCAATGGGCTTTAACAGGCCTTGCTTCTTGACAGCCACTCAGCCTTGACTCTTTAAGAAGACAAGGAAAAACTCCCAAAAAACCGTTGTAGAAAGAGACCCCTTTCCAGGTAGGTTGGGCATGCAGTAGGTGTCAAAAAGAAGGGGGTCAATACAATACAATACAATACAACACACAGAACAGAACAAATCCTCAGTACAGTATAAAAATAAAAAAATTTCAAGTACGGAGCAGAATTTAACAGTAGATGATATCACATAATATGATTTGGATTTGTTTAGAATCCTACAGACCTCAGCCATCAAGCTGCCTCCCCCAATTGGCCATTCCACAGCTGAAGCAGCGCTGGGCCAGCCAATCCGATGAAAGGACCCCTAGACCCCACGATTCCTGTGATCGTCCATCAGGGATGACTTTACCTTAGGCAGGCAAAACAACTTTGCAGGTGTGTCGTGGCACCAAGTGCCACATTTGAGTACCAAGAAGAGAAACAGAATAGGTGAGTGTTAGTATCCAATTATAACTATCATGTTACTTATGTTTTAGTGCTAATGACTAACAACAGAGATGTAATCTGTACAGTTAATCAGCAGCTCTAGTCAGGATACGCTAAATTGAAGTAGTGAGTCTTTAGCCGGGATTTAAAAGCTGAGACCGAAGGGGCATCTCTTATAGCAGCAGGCAGACCATTCCACAGTTTAGGGTCCCTGTAACTAAAAGCTCAACCTCCCACTTTTTTTTATTAATTTTTTTTTTTATTAATCCTTGGAATCATTAGCAGACCTGTATCTTGAGATCTTAATGTGCACCCTGGTTTGTAAGTCATGATAAGTTCAGATAAGTAAGCCGAACCTTGGCCATTTAATGCTTTATATGTTAAAAGGAGAATTTTGAAATCTGCCCTAAACTTAACCGGGAGCCAGTGTAATGATTTAAGAACTGGAGTTATGTGTTCATATTTTCTTGTTCTTGTAATAATTCTTGCAGCAGCATTTTGGATTAACTGGAGCCTGTATAAAGAATAGTTTGAACATCCAGTGAACAATGCATTACAGTAGTCAATCCTGCTAGAAATAAATGCATGAATTAATTTCTCAGAATCCTGTTTATTTAGAATGCGCATTGATTTCCCAACATTTGTAAGATGGAAGAAACATGATTTGGACAACTTTGTAATATGCGCTTTAAATGACATTCTAGAGTCAAAGATAACTCCTAGATTGTGGACTGATTCAGTAAAATTAATGGTGATTCCAACTGACTTAAATGATGACAAAATATTGTTATGATCAGCATCATTCCTTCCAACAATTAACATCTCTATTTTATCTGTATTTAAAGACAAGTAGTTCTCATCCATCCACTGCTTTAATTCACTAACACAACTAATTAAAGACAACATCGGAGAAACTTCATTTGATCTAAATGAAATGTATAACTGGGTGTCATCTGCATATGAGTGAAAATTAACATTATGTTTTCTAATGATAGATCCCAGTGGAAGCATGTAAAGTGAAAACAGTAAAGCTCCCAGTACTGAGCCCTGCGGGACACCATATCTCACTTCTGTGTATAATGATGGAGTACTGTCAGCACGTTTCTGTATGTATTGGAATCGATTTGATAAATAAGAACTAAACCAAGCAAGCACAGTGCCTGTAAGCCCAACATCATTTTCTAGCCTGTGCAGTAAAATAGAATGGTCGATGATGTCAAATGCTGCACTTAAGTCCAACAACATAATTACAGTGGAGTTTCCTTCATCAGAGGATATCAGAATGTCATTTACAACCCGCGTTAGTGCCGTTTCTGTACTATGACCAGTGCGGAAACCAGACTGGAATGCGCAAGATGTGACTGAAACATATTGGCAACTACTTTTTCTAGTATTTTAGAGAGAAAGGGTAAATTTGAAATAGGCCTATAATTATTTAGTATGTGTGGGTCTAGGTCTGATTTTTTAAGTAATGGTTTAATGACTGACACTTTTAGTGTATCAGGTACTGTGCCATGCAATAATGAACTATTGATAATGTTTAGAATACATACTGCAAGAACATCCATTGCACTTTTTACTAGTTTTGTTGGCACTGGATCTAGGGAACAAGTAGTGGGTTTCATTTTAGAAATTAAAGTTAAGACTTCCTGCTCACTTACAGGATTAAAATTACTAAAGTGCTGAATGCAATGTGAGGCAGGGTCTGCTAAGCTAGTATTTGGTTTGTACTGTGATGCAGAGATCTGGGATCTTATATTTTTAATTTTCTCATTGAAGAAGTTCATAAAGTCTGTACTGCTAATGTCTGTTGGTATTTTGCACTGTAGATCTGAATTCCCATTTGTTAATTTAGCAACTGTTCTAAACAGTACCCGAGGATTTTTATTATTGCTATCTATTATTGTAGAATAGTATTCTGAGTGAGCTTTAAAGAAAGCTTTTTATATTTTTTAACACTCTCTGTCCATGCAATTTGAAAGACATGTAGCTTTGTTGTTCTCCATTTGCACTCCAGTTTTTGACACTTTAATTTAAGAGCTCGAGTGTTTTCATTAAACAGGTGTGGCCTAGTGGTTGTGAATTCAAATCCTGCTGCTGACAGTGTGTGACCGAGCAAGTCACTTCACCTGCCTGTGCTCCAACTGGCAAAACAAAAGAAATTGAACCAATTGTATCTTAGCTGTAAGTCTACTTGTAGAAATGCATCAACTAAATAATAATAATTTATCAGTAATATAACCAGTACAATGCTATTGCCTATAAACAAACTGGCATAGCCACATGGATGGTGTGGTATAGCAAAATGAATTGTGGTGGAGCAGCTGCAATGGAGTTCACAGAAATACAGCAGACACAGAGTATTCTACTTTAATATACTTGGTACTGTAGAGTGAGCAGACAATGATCTGTCGCTGGCACTGTCCAACACAGGCACACGCTGGTGTAGAAAGCACCGAAATTAAAGTGCTGTGGACACCTACCGTTGATTCAGAAAGTATTCAGACCCCTTCACTTTCTGCCAAAAGGGCTTCTACAAAGTATAAAATTAAGGGTCTGAATATTAGTAGATATTTTTTAATAAATTTACAAATCTTTCTGAAAACATGTTTTCACTTTTTCATTATGGGTTATTGAGTGCAGATTGACGGGCAAAAACAACACAATAAAGTGCCCAGAAATTTAAGGGGTCTGAATAATTTCTGAATGCACTGTACAGTACAAAGTAATTGTGTTAACCCACTCTAGTGGTATTGTTACAACAGAAAGAGCATATTGATGGAACTGGCACGGCCCGATTTCCTGTAGTAGAGCTGGCACTATGTATAGCATACTAATGACCCCGGAACAGTAAAATGCTCTGTAATGGAACTGGCACAAACACATACTGTGTAGAGTAATATTGCCTGTGCAGAGGTGAAGACCAGAATGGGCATAGAGTAATAATGGGATTGGCATGGACAGGTTCACAGTAGGGGAGCAGGCACTATGGTATAACAAAATAAATTGAAATGGCATGTAATTTTCAACACTATGGGGCAATAGAATTTAAAAGCATAGCATTATAGAAAATCAAACACCAAACAATCAAATAAGGATGGCATAATAGAATGGGTATAAAAATAAACTTGGTACTGTATAGAAATGGACTCTGTTGTTGATAATGGCACAGTGATGAAGCTAATGCTTCCATATACCAAGTAATAATGTTGGTACACGAATGTGGCACAAATGTCAAAACGGGTGTAGACAAATACGCTATAAGAGAAAGAGAACAATAGTATATGGAGTAATAAAGGTCGCATTGGTGAATACGCCATAAACATATGGCACAGCTTAGTGACCCCAGTGAAACAGAACACAATTAAGCATACACTGAATGGGTGCATAACTATATTGTACACAGCTGCAAAGCTGGCACAGCCAAAGCTTGGGTAAAAGAGCCGCGCAGAGAATAATACAATATAATAGAACTGGCACAGTGACAGGAGTATAGTAATGGGATTGGTATGGAAATGGAGTAGATGAAGAGCTGTAGCTGTATTGTACACAACAGTATTTGTGGCAGAAACACTCAATTATAAAACAGTACCCACTTTGAAAAATGGCACAGCTCTACAGTTGAAATCTATCAGCACACAGTTTTTAATGCAACCTGAGTTTGAGAAAAACATCAATAATGTGTTATAATCAGAGAGCAGCTTACAAGACTGCAAGGTGCAGAGTACAAAACATAATGCAAAGTAAGCACAAAATATGTACAAATTGTTCTGCAGTTTTTCAGAAGTGCCAGTTTTGCAAACGTTGGATATACACATTAATCACTTCATGTGTACTCCTGTATATTTTGACTGTTTGTAATGATCAGCAGTGTGAGCACTTGTGGAGAAAAACTATAAAGTGAGTGTGAAAGGAGATTTGTAATGCAACATGATGGATCAGTCAAACTGTAACAGTACCTGGATTTGTGGAATTTTATAAATGGGATCAATCCCAGCTGTTTATGCCTCCAGTCTGTGTAACTTTTTACATTTCTGGAGCTCCTCAACTCGCATTGTAGCTGTCCTTGACGTCTCGTAGCTGAGCAAGGATTTTTCAGATTGGGCCTCGGCTTTCAGCCACCTATAAACAGAGGAAGATCAGCATTTTAAACCAGCAGGCATTATTAATTACACACACTGCAAGATATACTATACTGTAAGTGTGAACCTATTTTTATCTGCAGATGTGCAGATATTTAAATTTAATATCAACAATTTTTATAGGTAGTGTATGTTTTCCATTTACATGATAGTGATCTATTGCGCAACACATTACATTCTCAAACTAATTCATCTAATTCAGAATTACTGGTGCCCAGAGCCTAACCACATATTATTAGACCAAGGCAGAAAATAGCCATGGATGGGGTGCCAGTCCACCCCTGGGGCTACTCATGAACACACAAATGCTCACATTCAAAAACAGCTATTTATCTTGTTTTTGCTTTTCTCCTCTCACAAAGAATATACATTTGAACAATTAAACTACACATAAATCACACAGCAAAACTGTTCTTCTTTCATACTGTTATTCCAACATTAGCAGTCATATTAGTACTGTTCATAAAAGTTATCCAAAACCACAAGAAGTCTTAAACATAAGGCAACCAGAGAAATGGAAGGGCTGTTGGTCAGTCTCCTGACTAAGTGACATTTATATCTAACTAGCCTCCCCTCGGCCCACTACCTCTGTCTCGGATTAGCGTGAATATATCACTCCTGCAAGTGAACTATGAATCTTAGTGCAATGAGAAAAGTCACAAAATCAACTGGAATGTTAATTATTAAGCAAATTATAAAAAAAAAACATCTAAATCCGTTAAGTAGTTCTCTCGTGAAAAGTGGACAGACAGACAGATGTTGGATTTTATATATATATATATATATATCGAGAGAGAGAGAGATTGAGTCAAACAATTATAACATTATGTGCACTTAATGGAAACAACATCAAAATATCTTCACATGTATCAAATCAACAGATCACAAAAATAAAGATTGGAATTAGATAATCTACTTGTGGGCTCTAATACAGCATGATGTTTGGTGTTGGTGCTGCCTCAAGGAGAACATGCAAACTCCATGCAGGGAGGACCCGGGAAGCAAACCCGGGTCTCCTAACTGTGAGGCAGCAGCGCTACCCACTGTGCCACCGTGCCACCCCTTTAATGAATATTGTAAAATAAATTCTTTTTTCACCTAAAACACCAGAATCAATAACACTACCCTGTGAGAAACGTTTTAATAATACACAAGAAAAAACAGTTTCAAGAGAATAATACAGAAGTTGATCTCATGTGCCACCATAAAATATGACATAATATCATTTTTTATACATTCTTTAATGGGAAGCCCCTGTCAAGTGGCAAAATATAGTTTCTATGGCAGTCCTCATTTTTGAAAGTATTTTTACCACACTAGTCCAAAATCAAAATATTAAATAAATGGCACCTGACAGAACAAATGACATATTTTTCTAACTTTTTAAAGGTATCTAATGAAGTTTTGCAACAATAACTGGCACGGAGTAAAAAAAAAAAAATTGCTACCTTAGACTTAAAAAACTGGTTCCATCACATTGCGCTTCAAGGGTTTTAACCAAATGCTTCAAAATCAGTCTTTCACATTGAAAAACTGCTTTAATTCTTGTAGAAGCGTTTGTCATTGTTTGAGCATGAAGTGCTTGTTGCCAGTCCTGCCACAGTGTCTCTGTTAGGTTTAGGTGTAACTTGAATTTGACTTGGCCAGTCCAGAACTTTAATTGTGCCTTCTTTTAGCCAAACTAACGTTTTGTGCTTTTGTTCTTTGCTGTATGGCCCAGCTATGCCTGACATTCTTAAGAATTCATGGTCCCCTCAATAATGATATGTTGTCCGGGTCCTGAGGCAGCAAAGTTCCCCAACACCATCTCACTATTATTGCCATGTCTCTGATGGTTGGAACAATGCTCTTCCTGTGAAATGACGTGTTTGCTTTATGTCAAATTTAACAGGCCCCATATCATGCAATATGTTCTGATTTCATCTCATTTGCCCATAGAAGAATCCCCTGAAAAGTCTGAGGGTGTTTCCTGGCAAATGAAAGAAAACTATTTCTTGGTTGGAAGTGGTCTCTGACTTGCAAATCTCCAATGAAGCCAATTTTTGCCTCGGGTATTTCTAATGGTGGAGTCATGAACGTTGACCCTTGCTAAGGCAAAAGAAGCCTGCAGTCTGTCTAGCTAGCTAGCAATCCATCCATCCATCCTCTACATAAGAGGGGGAGTCAAGCTAAAGTTAGAAAATGGGATTTATTAAAAAAATGGAATGAACCTTAACAAAACTGATAATATAATTTCTCAATGTAGTCTCCACCCTTCTCAATGCACTTGCGCCACCTGCCTGGAAGTGCCTGGATTCCAGCACAATACAAGGTTTTGTCTTGTCCTCGCTACCACTCATTCTCCCAAGTTATTGTCAAACACCACATGCTGAGGGGTACTACAGTCATTAGTGCAAGTTACTGTGACTTGCTGGAGACCAACGTGAAGCCTGCTATTCAATCTAAACGGCAGGGATTGCTGTCTCAAGGAGTCCATTTGCTAAGACAATGCCCACCCACACACTGCTAAGAACACCAAGGCTTGTTTGGAGAAACTGAAATTTGAGGTACTGCCGCATCCTCCTTATTTGCCAGATTTGGCACTGTGTGATTTCCACCTTTTTGGACAGCTAAAAACACATCTGGGTGGTCGTCGATTCAAGACAGATGACGACACGAAGAAAGCGGCGCACTAGTGGCTGCGAGGACAAGACAAAACCTTTTATTGTGCTGGAATCCAGGCAGGTAGCACATGTGCATTGAGAAGGATGGAGCCTCCATTGAGAAATGACATTATCAGTATTGTTAAGGTTCATTCCATTTTCTAATAAATCCCATTGCCTAACTTTAGCTTGACTTCCCCTTGTATTTTCCTGGTGCAATCCTACAATTGGCCATGTTTTGGTAAATGAGCTCAGTATTTCTCTTGATTAAATAGTACATTTTATAAATGTGTGCCTCAGAACAGTGATTATTTTTTTAATTTTAAAAGTCTATAGGGTGTTGGGTACTTGAAGGCAAGATCTTACCTTTTTTATGCATAAATGACAATAATGATTTGGGAAAGATCTTACTTCCAGTCTTCTTCATCAGAATAGCTTCAAAGGCGGACATCAGTGTGGCAGGATACTATATAGTTTGGGTCAGTGACTTCACAAGCTTTTTCCTTTGGTCTACAAGGCATAGCATTCAATTCTTGAACTGGGCTGGTATGCAACCATGGGGGGCACTTCTGAAACCTCCCACCCTGCACGCCAATCAGCTGTTAGTGTATTGCAGTCCTTGAGATTATTGTTACTTTTGTATGTCCACTTCAAGCACTGCTAGCATTAAAAACATAGATGGCAACTTCAGTGAATGCACATGTACTCAAGGCTATAGAGAAGAGAAATCTCTACCTCAAACTTTTCACCAAGCATTAATCGCCATCTTTCCTAAACAAAATAAGGACTTATTACAATGTGCATCATACAGACCAATTTCACTTCTGAATAATGATGTTAAGATACTCTCCAAAGTTCTAGCTAGAAGGATGGAGAAAGTGCTGCCTTCGGTAATACAGTATCACAAGATCAAACTGGATTTATTAAGGCCGACACTTAGCTTCCAATCTTCAACGCCTGTTTAATGTAACATATTCACCCACAAAGTCAAACACCCTAGAGATATTATTATCGTTGGATGCAGAAAAAGCATTTGATATGGTTGAAAGGAACTACCTTTTCACTACATTAGAGAAATTTGGGTTTGGCCCGAACATTTGTGCATGGATCAAACTACTGTATACCAATCCAAAAGCTTCAGTTTGTATTAACAACATTAATTCAGACTACTTTAAACTAGAATGTGGTACCAGACAAGGATGCCCCTTGTCACCACTGCTTTTTCCAATTGCCATTGAGCCACTGGCAGTTCATTGTCGAAATGCTTATCAGATAAAGGGGGATTATCAGAGAAGAACCTGAACAGAAAATTTCTCTATATGCAGATGATATGGTACTGTATATATCAGACCCACAAAATTCTGTGCCTGCAGTCTTAACAGCACTTACAGAATTTCAAAAGATATCTGGTCTCAGAATTAATTTGAATAAAAGTGTGCTCTTTCCAGTGAATTCTCAAGCACACAATATTAGATTGGACACCTTCCCTTTTATCATTACAGATCAGTTTAAGTACCTAGGGGTAAACATCACAAGAAAACATTAACTTTTTTATCAACAAAATTCCGCTGTCTGTATGGAAAAAATTAAGCAAGACTTGCATAGATGGTCAACCTTTCATCTCACTCTAGCTGGAAGAATTAACGTTGTTAAGACGAATATCCTTCCTAACCTTCTCTTTTTATTTCAAAACATTCCAATACACATCAATAAATCATTTTTTAAGCAATTAGATTCAACCACAACCTAATTTATTTGGAACTTAAAACATCCACGTATCCGAAGAGCAACCCTACAGAGACCTAAGGCAGAAGGTGGCATGGCTCTACCTAACTTTAAGTTTTATTACTGGCCAGCAAACATACAAGCTATAAAAACCTGGACATGAACACAAATAGACGAACATACACAGGCTTGGTCCGCAATGGAAATAAAATCCAGCAGTACTTCTTTATATTCGTTGCTTTGTGCCCCAATAAATACAAGTTATCGCCAATATACTAACAACCCAATTGTGCTTCACTCACTCAGAATATGGAACCAATGTAGAAGCTTTTAAGATACAGAATCTTTTACCTGTGGCACCTCTACACAAGAACCACCTTTTTCAACCCTCGCAAACATATGCAGTTTTTAATATCTGGAAAACATTTGGGATTAAATCACTTAGAGATCTTAACATAGACAATGTCAGCAGGGTGTATCAAGGACCGATAATGGGACAGAGTGGCCTGTTTTCATCCAAATTGTTGCAATATTCTAATTGCCACACATTAAGGTTTATATAGGATTGATTTTTTGGAGGGAATATTATATATATATTTAATCAATTTGACTTATTTTTATTTTTTATACTAACATTCAGTAGTTAACTAGTTTTCATGTCAATAACTCTTTTGAAATCTCAGTTTTACTTGAAAAGTACCCACTTGAGATTCCTGAAAGCCCAATGTGACCCAGATATGCAGCACACAGGGTGAGTGAGTAGAAACTTGGAAAAGTAGTGTCTAGCAGTACATTATTTGATTTAAGTCAGATAAAAATGCTATGAAAAGGATGAATTTGTTCCTGGTTTTTTTTCTACTAGCATGTAAATCCAGGAGTAAAAAAACTATTATAAATCAGTGAGTGATAAAGTTTGCTAGTAACTTATTCAAGCCTAATAATAACAAATTTTAAATAATAAACATAGTGAAACAATTCACTTTAGGGGTTCAAACCCCACTCCTCAAATGATTTAAATGAATGTCAATTGAAACACAATAAAAATGTAAGGCTCATCCAAAAGAATAAAGCAGTTAAAAAATGCTGAATTGCCAGCTTGATATACAGTGCATCCAGAAAGTATTCACAGCACATCACTTTTTCCACATTTTGTTATGTTACAGCCTTATTCCAAAATGGATTAAATTCATTTTTTTCCTCAGAATTCTACACACAACACCCCATAATGACAACGTGAAAAACGTTTACTTGAGATTTTTGCAAATTTATTAAAAATAAAAAAATTGAGAAAGCACATGTACATAAGTATTCACAGCCTTTGCCATGAAGCTCAAAATTGAGCTCAGGTGCATCCTGTTTCCCCTGATCATCCTTGAGATGTTTCTGCAGCTTAACTGGAGTCCACCTGTGGTAAATTCAGTTGACTGGACATGATTTGGAAAGGCACACACCTGTCTATATAAGGTCCCACAGTTGACAGTTCATGTCAGAGCACAAACCAAGCATGAAGTCAAAGGAATTGTATGTAGACCTCCAAGACAAGATTGTCTCGAGGCATATATCTGGGGAAGGTTACAGAAACATTTCTGCTGCTTTGAAGGTCCCAATGAGCACAGTGGCCTCCATCATCCGTAAGTGGAAGAAGTTCGAAACCACCAGGACTCTTCCTAGAGCTGGCTGGTGATCTAAACTGAGTGATCGGGGGAGAAGGGCCTTAGTCAGGGAGGTGACCAAGAACCCAATGGCCACTCTGTCAGAGCTCCAGAGGTCCTCTGTGGAGAGAGGAGAACCTTCCAGAAGGACAACCATCTCTACAGCAATCCATCAATCAGGTCTGTATGGTAGAGTGGCCAGACGGAAGCCACTCCTTAGTAAAAGGCACATTGCAGCCTGCCTAGAGTTTGCCAAAAGGCACCTGAAGGACTCTCAGACCATGAGAAAGAAAATTCTCTGGTCTGATGAGACAAAGATTGAACTCTTTGGTGTGAATGCCAGGCGTCACGTTTGGAGGAAACCAGGCACTGCTCATCACCAGGCCAATACCATCCCTACAGTGAAGCATGGTGGTGGCAGCATCATGCTGTGGGGATGTTTTTCAGCGGCATGAACTGAAGGACTAGTCAGGATAAAGGGAAAGATGACTGCAGCAATGTACAGAGACATTCTGGATAAAAACCTGCTCCAGAGCGCTCTTGACCTCATAATGGGGCGACGGTTCATCTTTCAGCAGGACAACAACCCTAAGCACACAGCCAAGATATCAAAGGAGTGGCTTCAGGACAACTCTGTGAATGTCCTTGAGTGGCCCAGCCAGAGCCCCAGACTTGAATCCGATTGAACATCTCTGGAGAGATCTTAAAATGGCTGTGCACCGACGCTTCCTATCCAACCTGATGAGAGCTTGAGAGGTGCTGCAAAGAGGAATGGGCAAAACTGGCCAAGGATAGGTGTGCCAAGCTTGTGGCATCATATTCAAAAAGACTTGAGGCTGTAATTGCTGCCAAAGGTGCATCGACAAAGTATTGAGCAAAGGCTGTGAATACTTATGTACATGTGATTTCTCAGTTTTTTTTATTTTTAATAAATTTGCAAAAACCTCAAGTAAACTTTTTTCATGTTGTCATTATGGGATGTTGTGTGTAGAATTCTGAGGAAAAAATGAATTTAATCCATTTTGGAATAAGGCTGTAACATAACAAAATGTGGAAAAAGTGATGCGCGCTGTGAATACTTTCCGGATGCGCTGTATAATGATCATAAAGTTGCATGCAAGTAATGCAATTCCAAGTCACAGTGAAAATGATGACAAAAAAAGCCAAGACTGTGTTTACTTCTTCTCAAATGACTTCTGCATTTTGCCTGAATTGTTACATTATAAATGACAACGTAAAAGCTTTGTTTTGTTCGTCATCTGAAATTCGACTTAATGAGGACCAAGAGGATTCTGACTTAAGTCCTGCTCCCTAAAAAACATATCACATACTTACTTTTACGCATGACTGTATCCTTACACAGGTTCTTGGTTTTCCCTGACCATTTAAATTCCACCCCTTAAAATACAGGTTTAGGTGTATTATGCCTCTTAGAGGTCGCTAGCTGGTCGAGAGCATCCAACCCCTGCGGTAGAGCCACCCATTCTTAAACTGTTCAAAGAGGAGCAAGACAAGCAACATCATGTTTCTGAATGGCTAAAAAATATTAAGCAAATAATCTAAATAATAATAAACCAAAAATAAATAAATGTGCCCGACAAAATACATCGGAAATCCAGATGGTATTAGTGTGTTTCATTACCCTCACTCCGTATCTCAGCTTATTTTGTGTTTGTCTCTTCTTGGGCCTTTTAACAAGCCATTACTATACTGTACCATACGATACCATTTTCCAAAGCCGCCTAATCCTGTACAGAATAACAGCAACATAAATTTCGTTTTTTAACTGTACCAGCATCTAGACAGACGGTCTTACAAAATTACACATTTCGGTACCCACCGTACATTCTGGCAGCTCCTGAAAGGCGGGCTTTCACTTTCTGACACCTCCCTTAGGGAGGACCAATCCAGACATCCAGGATTTTGACTGGATAGATGAAATGTCTATCTAATTATGTTACCTGATAACCTCCCTAGACGAGGCGTGTCCTGGACTGGCAGGCAAGGTTAACTGAGTCTCTGGTGGGTGCATTTAAAGTTCAAGTTCAGGTCACTTCCAAGGAAGCTGATCAAGGGACTTGGCTCGAGTCAGGCATTACCGTTACACTTGGCGTGTCGAATTATCCTTAAATATGTAACAAGGATGATTCTTCATTTATCACAGTATCACAATGGACACTACCGCTTTAAGTAAGGTAACACTGGAAAACCGAGTGAGAGTCAAAATGTTCCTCATGTAGAAAAGAAATAAGACGTAAGAATGACAGCTGCTGGCACCGCCCATATATGCCTAGACAGATTGCCGGGACCGGATGTGGGCGTGCTTATCTCGGAGCTCGCATCACAGCTCCAAGGCTTTGTAACAGCAAGCGGCAGCAGGATTAGAACTGTGCGGACAGCAAGACATCCTTCACTTCGGTCTGTTTAAAGTCGACGCGGTTTGTGGGAGCAGCTTCACCATGGTAACACTGGAGATGAATTTAAACATCCTAACCAGAGACCTTTCGCTTTACCTGGAAAATCAAGTCAAAGTGGGCATCCTTGGCTCGGGTGTGGGCTTGTCCTTGGTACTCGGGTTCAGCGCTGCCTATGCTTTTTACTACTTGAGCGTTGTGGCCAAGGTATGTGCTTCACCCTCAGGTCGTGTGTACCCCTAATGTCTCTTTATTTGTTAGTTGGAGCCTTATCGATTGTGGTTGCGGCAAACGGAACACAGCCTTGCGGTTAGAAGACCTCCATTCCAAGTCTGCGGGCAGGAAGTCCCGTGTATGTCATGCCACCCGGCGCATCACCTACATGTCGAAATGGCTTTTTTTAACCCAATGTGACCAAAGCGAGTGTCTTAGCAGGTGCAGAAGGTATCCTTTTATGTAGTACATTTTAAAGCAGTACTGCTTTGTTTCATGAATCCGCATGTGATAACCAATCTGACAGGTAAAAGTCGATTTGTCAGTGGGTTTCCTCGGCATTAATAAAGCGCCTTCGGAGTTGGCCAGCTTGCAGTATTTCTGTTGAGAACTTCAATGCATTCGAGTGACTGTGTGCTTTCTCTGTGTCACTGTGAGCATGTGTAGCTCTGGAAGATAGATTTCATGTGAGGGAAAAGGAGAGATCTACTGAGATACATTTACAGAGAGAGAGAGGACGAGATTAAGTGTATATTATTTGTATATATTTTTATAAGATGGTTTTGATAATGTTATATACATCCAATATACATCCACGTGTTTATGCGTTTTTATAAGGAATGGATTACATACAAAGGTAGATATGTAGACAGCATATAATATACACATACTGTATGTTATTATTTTTTGTGAATCTATTCTAGATGTGAATATTGTAAACGGAAGCCTGAATACATGATTGAGCGTTTATTTTTTGTAAAATATGTAGAAAGACGAATGTGGATATTTCTAAAAGCAAAATATATGTAATACACTGTCAACCCACATGTGTCATCTTCAACCATTCTTGAGCGCCGATTACAAGCATTTTATGGATTTAAAATTAGGCTCTCAAAAATCATATTATTATTTGATAAAATCCTAAAATTCTGCAACACTCTCTGACTTACCCTATTCAGCAGCCCAGGGTGCAAGTCAGGAAAAAGAGGGTGGACAGTGTGTCCAGTCTGTCATAGCACCACTCACCCATCTACTCACACTCACACAGACCCAGTTTGGAATCAACAACTGTCTAATACGGCCAAAAAAAAGTTTTAATTGTTTTTTGTATACACTAGTACTCTTCACACAGGACTGTTTCACAGAGCATTGCTTTGGTATGTTTTTTGTACTAAAAATATTTAATCCTGATCTCAAGTGTTTGTAATTAATTTATGTATGTTTTCCAAGTTATTTTTTTTCTAATGTCTGTCTCAGAATTATGATATTTAATAATATTAGAATGTTGCTTTTATATTCCTTGTTGTTTGGTTGTTTATTCAAATAGCTTTATTTCTTGTATATTCCCATATCTCACTACATATCTTTTTTTTTTTCTTTTTTTGCATTTTTGTATAATTTAAATGTAAGTCAGCTTGTTTTTCTCAGTTCTACTACTTTTTTCCCGTCTAGTCATAAGGATCCTAAGAAACATTAAAGGCACACTTATGACAATGTCTGTGGCACTGTTCTCCTTGTTATATTATGTCAGATTATCAGTAATGCTAGCTCCTCAGTACAGTTAACTTCCTTAGCAAATGCCTCAAAGGAATGTAATGTAGCCATACTATTCCCCTGACAACCATATAGTCCGGGCTTGTAGTTTTGTAGGTGGCCCACGAACTAATTGCAATTGGGAAAATGTAATTTTTCTAAGATTTGCACAGAGGTTTACATTATACTACACAATGTAAGTTATTACTTTGTACTGGTGTTCCCACTCTCAACAATCCATATAAACATGCAGACTTGAAATCCACATTGGCTTTCAAGACAGAAGTAAATGCCTTTTAGGGTGAATTTGGTAAAATAATATATTCTTGTCTGCCATGAAATTTCTGAATGTGTTATTTCCTTGAGGTCCTTGAAGTTCTGTAAAACGCAACATTGCCACTTTAGTTCTTTACATTCATACTTTGTTTCATCCATTCATTTTTTTTTTATGCCAATTTCATTTAAGTTTAGGAGAGTTGGTATCCGAGCCCATCATGGCAGCATCAGACACAAACCAAACCATAGTGATAGAACCCATTTATGCATTCCTTCACATTTACTTAAACTGGGTCAGTGTAGAATTATAATGGTAGGAAAATTGGATTATCCAAAGAGCCATTCATAAGACACTTGGGAATGTGTACACTCCAAACAGATCGTGAAGGGCCAGGATTTAAATCTGGCTTACTAGAACTGTGAGGGTGCAGCATTAAAGTACATTTTTGCAATTTATATGTTACTTTACCCAGTAGTTTTTTGGTTAGCTTTGGTACCTCTTAATTTCAAAGTACTTGGCTTAAATTTATTTCATTTTATTTTTGTATAGTGCTTTTCATTGCACGCTCAGAGCACTATAACAAGTTCACAGGTAAATGCATTTGCAAAGTTTACAAAATACTAATTACATAAATAATGCACAGATTTATTTAAACTTGCAGGCTTAAACCTTGGCACTGTCTGTGCTGAGTCTTCATGTTCTCCCCAAATCAGATTGTGTTTTTTTCTGGGCACTCCTATATCCCCTCACATTGAAAGATGTGCTAGTTAGGTTGAATGGCGACTATTCTGTAAATTGTCAGATGCAAGTCAAATCAAGTTTACTGTCAGGTGTATGTAGCATCCAGAGTACAATGAAATTCTTATTAGCTCACAACAGTGATGGTGATACAATACCAACAAAGACACTATGGCCTGTAGGTGGCATTGCAGCACCCCAAACCCCAGACACAACTGCACAGACGCATGTTTTATTATATAAAATACTTTACAAAAGTGACACAACACAATTCTTCTCTTTTCCTCTCTCTCTCTCCACTCCTCCGGATGAGCTTTGTCATTCTTTAATCCCAACTCTAACTCTCCTGGATGAGGTTGAGCAGCTGTTTTTGGACATCGGACCTGGAAGTACTTGCTAGGGCATAGCCTGTTTGAAGTATTACCAGGTCAAATGGAAGCCCCAAAAAGTAGGGATCATTAATCCCAGCAGCTCTTCCTGGAGGCCCCCATGGAACCCAACACCCCAAAGAGTACAGGTCCCAGCATGCCCTGCAGGTGACTATGTGGGAATCCTGACCCAGGAGTGCTGCCTTCTAGTGTTAGTGTATCAGGGGAGCTTGTAATCCTGACACGTTATCTCCTTCTGTCCCTCCAAGCCAGGTATTGTTTTTTGCTTCTGCACTGGCATCTATTACAACACACACAAACAAAAAAGTACACATAGCATGCAGCACAGTCAGTGCCTTTTGCTTGACTTGTGCCCAGAATGTACTTTGTCCTCTGCAGACCTTACTTGGAAGAATCAGGTTCAGAAAATGGATTTTGCTTTGGATGCAATAAAATGGTAAATGACTGCAATGAAAAAAATATGATGAGGATGATTAAAAGAAATTCTTTCACCTAATTATAAATTTCAGTAAAACATGCCTGTACTTATTTATTTAGCTCATTTACTATTATTTCACATTGTAGAAACTGTTTCTAAATTTGCAATTGGAGCTTTATATTCAATATTTAAAATGGCACCATTCATAAGTTCATCAATTTACTGTCTTAGATTTAATTAGAGCATTTAAAGCATTGAGGCTAAGAGACAAAGCTGCACTTCTTACAAGTTAAATTAGTCCGGTTGTTTCTTTTCCATCCTAGCTCAGCAGTAAAACATAATTGCTTTTATTCCAGCATTTATTGAAAAGTCTTTTTTAGATTAGTTTGTCAGTGTACATTCAGTTCATAAATGTGCAGGTTATGACTTAGAATAATTTGTATTACAAAAGAATAGAAAACAGACAAAGGTTCCTTGTGTTCTGTCTTTTGAAATGAATTAATTTTCAATTAAGTTTGTGGATAAAAAAATCGGGAGTGGTCTCCCTAGACTTTCTCATATACTCAGATTTTGGGATAGTCATTTGAGGTGTAAACCGCAAGACAATGATTATATTTTTATGTTATGTACATTAAAGAACCATCAAAAACAATTCCAATCAAACTAATAATATATTGAATAATTATTATAAAAGTAAAGTTGAATAAATCGGACTCTGCAACTGCATAAATAAAAAGTAAAGTACCACTTCTGATAAACGGAAATAGCCCAAAAGTTCCTAAAAATCTATGTTTTGTACCTGATACTTGTATACAAAATTTGGTTGACCTAAGTGAAAGTGTAATCAAGTTATCGTGTTTACATACTGTCACAAAAATGACCATCAGACATTGAGAAGGTTTGGGGCAGCCACCCGTATAATTGTTCCTGGCTGCAAAATTGATTCAGCAACAAAGACATGTTCATTCAACTGAGTCCAAAACAGAATTGACTCTCTCGAGACAAGATGGCAGCTTTAAAGGCCAGTGGCGGAAGTGATGTCATCAATACCGGAACCGGAAGTGACGTCAGTGGCTGTCCCAGAGCCGGGTGGGATTTCCCTAGATTGGTCTGCAAAAGATCGAGAGGGAAAATTAGTGCACTTCGCCACCCCCTGGTCTGGCATGGAATCACATGTATTCAAGCCCTTTAGTTGTCTCCTAAACACATGTGTGTGACAATAAATACACACACAGACACAGACAGACACACAGACGTAATTCCAAAAATGGTATTTTCAGACCCAGGGAGGTCTAAAACGTCAAGATTCATCAAAATCTCAACATCGAATCTTTGGATGATTACAGGACATTCCCTATACTTCATAAACTAGAAAGTCAGGGAGGTCCAAAACATTGCGATTCATCAAAATCTTGACATTGAATCTTTCGACGATTACAATACTTTCCCTACACTTCGTATATGAGAAAGTAGAGAAAGAAAACATCTTATGAAAAGGGAGTTTCACTTTGAAGTAACTAAATCACAATTACCAATGTAGCTGTAAACATCCCTGATATTAGGCTGATTGGCAATTAGCAGTATGTGTTGGCTCTAAAAGTGCTCTGACAATAAGCACTTTGATCTGGGAGTTCTCAAGGAAACATGATGCATATGACGCAGCCAAAGAGTTGGTGTCCAAATTGTTCGGTGTAGTGGTTGCAAAAACTGTTAAATCATTTAATGTTTTATGAAAACGGTCACGAAAATAATTAGCATATGCTAAACATGGTCAAACAGAATTGGTAAAGTGAAGCTCAACGACAAAAACAGATTGACACATCACAGTTTAGTTAAAAGCCTCAAAAATAAATCCTAAAAAATTGAGAACTGAGTCAACACCTCTTCTACCCAATCTCAATAAAAACTGCACATTGTGAGCTTCACAAAGCTGAAATTTGTGGCATGGGTGCCATTTAGAAATTGCTTGCATTCAAGGCCAACAGACAAAAACAAGTAACATGGTATAAGAAAGTAAAAAGATTCTTTCAAATCACAATGTCTGTTGCCAGCTGTTGAACATGGTGGGGAATATGTACTGTTATGGAGAGCCATCTTATTGGAGTCATTAAGTCTGATGGCTGTCCATCTTACAAGACCAGGTGCACACTATTGCTGGGCTCATATGCTGTCAGGCAGACTGTAAATCTGAGTTGTCGAGTCAGAAATTCCACGTGAACACCCTACCAACTCAGAATTACAACTCGGACAATTCAGACAAAACAAAGCTACTCGATTCTCTGAGTTGTGGTGTAACGCTGACCTTTCACTTTAGTCAATTGTTAAAATAAAACATATAACCTGGTCAATCCAAAATGCCATTTTCTTAAGTCGAAATGCATTTGGAGCAAAGTGATACACATTTAATATGTATATTTCGCTCTCTATTTCCACCATAAAATACAGTTTGCCATTTTTTTGTAGACCAAGTACTGGTAACAAATCAGCAGTGACCTCACATTTTTTTGCAATCAGGAGCCCTGCATAAAGACTTCTTAGGTAAATCAGCACTTTGGTTATCTGCGTTTCTGAATTTAAATATTTTATGCAATTTTATGCTGTAAAATATGTGGCTTATGATTATAAAACAAGTTAAATCCAAAAATGGCTAGTTCTTCCTAATAGGCAGAAGAATATCCTAGCATTGTAGCTTGTTCTCAGTGGAGACACAAGTGCTGCCTTCTTTTAGGAAACAAATGAGGAGAACTTGACTCTTTGCTAATTTACCAGGGGAGATCAACTGAACAGTCATTCCTCATTTATGAAGTTCCTTATTTTCAGTTTACAGTGGGTATTGATCCTAGAAAGTACACCATATTGTGAACACTGAAGGCAGAGGTTAATATTTTGTTTCAATGGCAAGATGAGATAACTAATGAAAAATGTAAAAGCTTTGCTTCAGAAAAGTGAGGTTATTTTACCACCAGTGTTGTGCTTCTCTTTTTCTTTTTCGCTTAACTAGAAGCCTCAACTGATCACGGGAGGTGAGAAGCTGTGCAATTTTCTGAAGGCTCATTGTCCTGTTGTTTCTGAGACATATTATCCCACGTTCTGGTGCTGGGAAGGAAGAATTCAGACTTTGATAAGGCCATTTATTACAGCCAAGCCCTGGGTTGAATACAGAAAGTAAGCAGCAAATATATTTTATTGTATTTAACATGTGTACTGCTTTCAAACAGTTGGAAATTTCAAGGACAAAAGGGTGAGGGAATGTGGTGTGATAATGGCACAAATATAGCATCGCTGTCCTCTGGAGCCTATACCCTAGTTTGGTTCTCTGCTGGGGTGTATGTAAAATATGCATTTTCATTCATTTTTAAACAACCTAGCAAGTAAGTGTGAGTGCATCCATAAGTGATCCTGGTAATGGAGATGCATACCAGGCAACACCTTATTCCATTTTGACCCCCTGTGGCTTCCTGGTTAACTTTCAACTCCATGTGATCTTGACCAGGACACAGTAGGGTTCAAATTCAATAGATGAGTCAAGTTAGGAAATTACATTTTTTAAACGTGATAAAACTGGATGAAATTAACAATTGTGTCCTGTTTTGTATAATATTTCATTTCACTAAAGACAGAGATTGGGAGCATACACTGATTACATGACGAACCTCCTGGATTGGGACCCAAGTGCAGCGGGTGGCACCTCAGCACCACACTGGAACAGTGTGAGGTTTTTTACGGTGGCTAGAGTGCCAATCCTGCCACCAACACCCACGTTTTCCTTGCAAGTTGGAGGACCTGCACGCAGGGCTAGATGCAGATTAATGTCATACCCAGGACAATCCCTTGCCTCAGAGCCACCACTCCACCCACATTTCACTAACTGTGACTGACAATTTATAAAGTTAATGTGAAAGATCCTTTCCGTCTAAACACATTGACAGGATTTCATGCCCATAGGAAAGGAAGCAATTCCAGAAGACAATCTACAGTATCAGTCTTTATACTGTAAAACTCAAGATTAAAGCTCATTATGTGTAGGTAGCAGTTGGACTGGCTGCTAGTTGCATTTTGTGAGCAGGTCGACTCATGATAACAGAAAAAAGAATGAACTTGGCTATAATCTTTAGTGCTGTCAACAAGTTCATATAGAAATCTGTCAGTATCTGGATAATATATTGGGGCAACAAGGTTCATCTGTGGACTGACAGGTTTATGTTCGCACTTACGACTCAAATTTGTATGTATGTATGTATTTTGCATATGTCTCTTCTGATTACTTGCTCTATTCATATGTTTTTGCCAAACAAGTTATAATGAGCAGTCATTCTTTTTGCAGCTCTCATGTTGATCCCTTTCAGATTGAAGCAGCATCAAACAGAAATCAGTGTTACGTAAATTTGGCATCCCATTCCACTGCCAACAAATAGTTAACCTTTTTGATGAAGACCTTGGAAGAGTTTTGAAAGCAGCTTAGAAACATTCCTTATAAAGATTATGTTGCTAAAATGTTTAATTTTAGTGATTACAAGAAGGATTAGCAATTAATTGTACCAAGAGCCTCTGTGTAGGAATGTTTTCTTTACAGTACCGGGTCAGTCCTATTAATGTCAGATGTTTGGCTGGCATGGCTTAACTCTTTTCCTAGTTTTCTTAATATTAGATTAGACTTCATTATTCCAGGGACACATTTGTTTGCAGCAAGAATGTAAGAACTTTAAACATTGTCCCACAGTTACAAGAAAATAATCCAACAGACAATAAATTATATGTAATCTGTTGCAAACAGACTTAACAGCTACAATTTCTAAAGATAAAAATGCTAAATTTGAACAGCAATAATTTAGTATTCATTGGGGTCCCTGGAAAATATTTATAGCAACTGGAAATAAGAGTTTTTTATTCCAAAGTACTGCCTTTAGAAGATAAGTCCACAGCTTGACAGCAAAATTTGTAACTTTGGAAACTGACAAAATGTCAGAGAGAATACTTTAAACTTAATAGAACTGAATAATTTATATTGAGAAACAGTCATACAGTGGTTAGTGCTCTCGCTCACAGATCCATCACATTGGCTTTGAATCCTGTGCCCATTTGGAGTCTGCACATTCTCTCTATCTTTGCATGGGATTTCTCTCCTAATATTTCACTTTTCTTCCACATTCCCAAAGAGATACAGATTAGTTTAATTGGCCATTTCAAAATGTCCTCTTTGTGATTAAGCACGTAGGTGGGTGTGTGAGACTAGTGTCTTGTCCAGGACTATTTCTTGCTTTGTGCATATTGCCACTGGCATAGGCTCCAGCCCACCGTGACCCTTAATAAGATGAATATTATATGTTAGAATAACTTGTACAGGCTTTGTTCTTAGCAGTTCCAAGTCGTGCTATGCTTGGGTTAATATTTGGCTGTTTCCCTGGTATAATGGTGGGTTGCCTGGAATATTATATAGCAGTTTACTAGTAAAAACTGCATGTAATTTTCCTTTTACAGTCACACTGCTGTACATTCATTTTCCAAACTGGGTGATTGTGTTTGAGCGTCACAGTCAGCTGTGGGTTACCAAGCAGGAATAGGAATCCGGAAAGCAGCCATTTATGAACAGGACATCAATGCAACACTAGACCAAAATCTAAGCTAGAGTGCATGTCTTTAGGATATGTAGGAAATGCGTATGGACATGGAGAGAATATATAAATTCTACACAGACGGTGATTGTGCAGTTCCTTGGAACTGTGAGAAAGCTGTACTAACCAATAAATCTTCATGCTGTCAATTGTTATGCTTGTCAGCCAGCATCTAATTAAAATGTATTGGATTTTTAAGTGTAGCCCTGTTTCTTTAGTGTGACTTGTTCATTATGAAAAATAAATATAATCTTTAATGAAAATGTGGTGTCGGTAAGTGCAACTACTCAACAAGTTTAATTTTTTAAAAAAGACTGTTATCATAGGTGTGATTATGACTCAATTTTAGTGAACTAATCTGAGTAAAAGGAAAAGGAAATGTGTTTTCATCTGTGAAAACGTCATGTTTTACAGAGTGTGTGAGCAAAATGAATCTTCTTATACTGTGTGCCTAAAAGCCTAACATTTAATTCCATACTAGATATTGAATTCTCGGTTTATCCTGGATCTTTCAGTGAGCTCATTAAGACAGCAGATGGCGGCCAGATTTCACTGGATTGGTTTGATAATGATGACAATACACACTATCCTGATGTGGCCACACGCCCTACAATACTTCTACTGCCTGGACTTACAGGGACCAGCAGAGAGTCCTACATTCTGCACATGATCAAGCAGAGTGAAGAGCTAGGATACAGGTAAATGTTTTCAGTGACATAATGAACAGCTAGAGTAATTCCACTGCTTGGCATCAGATAGATGGTTTTCTGCTTTTATGTCACCCATACTCCTCCTTCATTCCCCGCTACATCAAATGCATTTAAACATAGCCCCTATCTTTTACAGGGCTTGTCTGCCACTGTGAGTCCATAAGATCTTCAAGGCAGGTATCTGTATCACACTGAAATAATCATATATAGTATATATAATCTGCCTGTCTGTATGTGTATACAGAAAAATACATTAAAACACTTCATAGCCCTAAGGTGTGTTTGGTTAATTTGTATATGAAATGAAGCAATATCCAATTATGCCAGAAAACCATAAACGTGGTTTCGTAATATTAGATTGGAAAGAGTGATATAAAGTAGTACTGACTAGATTTTCTGTCTAAAAATGGAAAACTCTAGTAGTCCATACAATAATTATAAGCAGTGCATTTATGGAAGTAACATTTTTGCACATCATTTGCATTTCAAAATAATTAGGTTTTGTTAATTTGAAGAGTTTAAATGAGGGGGCCAAGATGCAACATTACTGATTTTATTCAGAGCTAACAATAAAGGAGATATATAATGTGTGTGTGTTTTTGTAACCTTTCTCAGATTGCTGCCATCTTGATAATGATGTTTTCCTACAATTTCCAAGCACACCTCACAAAAATTAGCACCTCATTTACATAGTTGCCATCATTATCCAATGTGACATATAAATCAAAAATGAATTGTGCTTCATTTTTTCCAAATAACTTATCTCTATCATGTCAAATTCCAAATCTTAAGTGAGTTGATCAGGTTCATTTATTAAATTTTTGAAGCCTCAGTTACAACATTTTGGTTTACATTCTAACACCTTGGTGACTAATCTATACTGTCAGCAGGTTAACTAAAAGCCTGAATATAACTGTCATGCTATGTGGATAAGTAGCTGCTGTGAAACTAAGAAGGTGTTAAAAATCTGTTTTCAGGGGTAAATAATTAATGTGACACATTTAGAAGAACCCACCCAGTGCTAAGCTCTGCTATACTGTAATGTTTTACTTGTGAATACAGAAATGGCATTGGATTAGCTCTTGCAGCTCACGCAGGTTGATTTTTTCCAATGTCTGCAAGACTGTGAGCCTGTAAAGGGGTCATTGGGTAAATATGTTCTTTGTCGCATGCTTTAAAACCAAAGGAATGAATACTGCAGCTTTTTCTTGTTGAAATGTGTTGCAAAATAATCAATATTTAAATACAAAAATAAAGCTACTGTAATTGGAAGCATTGTATCAAAAACAACCATCAAGGTTATGATTTAAACTTACTTAGTGTATCTGCTATACATTAAATATATGTTTCTGTCATAAACATATTATATGAATGGGGGTTACTGGCCTTTTGAATAATGAGGAGTATACAATTACAGAACAGTTTAAATGTAGAAAAATACTGACATTTTAATAACCAACAGCATCACAATGAGAAGAAATTATTTTTCTTTTAGAAGTTAACAGACAACATGAATTATAAACTGACAAAACAGATTAGTTACCTTTTAGATAAGCTGATAAAATAGACTTAGAACTTGTAATCTGCTTTTCCTAGCGAGGACTGTGCTGCCTACCTACTGAACTAGACAGACCAGGTTCCTCTATCCTGAGTAACATCGTTCTGAGGACGGAGATATTCCATCTAGCATACTCTAGATTTGCCTGTGGGTCATCTTTCATTGCTACACCTCGTACATCTCCATCATGGGAAGCACCGAGGTAACATCCCTGGTACATGCCCAAACCACTTCAGTTGAAGCAGGAGCTTTGTTAAGGACGCCTGTACTTTTTCTTTACCCAGAGCATCTAATCATAGGTGATGATAGGGGTATACACTGACATTTTTGATATACTGTATCTTGAATTTTATTTTAATACAGCATGCTGCCGTTCTAG
Organism: Erpetoichthys calabaricus; assembly: GCF_900747795.2. NCBI lineage: Eukaryota > Metazoa > Chordata > Cladistia > Polypteriformes > Polypteridae > Erpetoichthys > Erpetoichthys calabaricus. The sequence continues at coordinate 69,055,232 of NC_041399.2, read as the reverse complement.
TATTTTTGTTTTTGGAACAGGCAGTCTTATAAGAAAGCTATACTGTTTACCAGTAGGATTTCTTTATAATTATTTGATCACGCCACACTAAATTACCCCACGAACTGAACAGGCATTTATTTACTGTTAATGCGGAGACCGCAGCTAGAATTGTGCTTTGGTGGTCAATATTTGCTCATTTGAGGTCAGCAACAAACGAGGCACAACTGCAACAAAATCAAAACCTGGAGCTCAAAGTAAACAAGTGCACAATCAGTATCTGGCAAAAGAGCAGCCACCAGAAAACTCCGCAAAGCAAGAATTTAAAAACAGCGAAGGCTGAATTGTCACTGTCACTATGCCTCTTAAAGGGGCAACATCAGTAATAAAGGGGAATGTTATGGCATCACTAACAATATGAGCGTGGGTGAGGAGCATCAGGAAATTGCTGTAGAGAATACATTACAGTATATTGAAAGTATGATAAATGTTTCTTGGTTCTGTTATATGCAGACAAATTTGGGGGTAAATGTACAGGTTTCACATACTGTATATATGTACTGTACAAGAGTGTTTGATTATTTTTCACATTACATTTTTTCAGCTTAAGTTGCAAGTGTCCTTGAGCATTATTCTTTTACTGTGTTTTATTATTATACATTACTTTTACATGGATAAAACCTGGGTTTGAGTTTACATTGATGTTATACTGAGGTAACTAAGTTAGTCATAGCTTTTCCTGAATGACTTTCCTGTACTTGAAGTATTTAATTTTGCTGTTTCTTCTCAGCCATTCAAGAGGCAGAGAAGTATGCCAATAGCATGCTGTAGTTATTACTGTGCTTTATGATAGGGATTGTATCTGAAGAATGAAACAGTAGTTTCACTTACCATTATACCTAGTATAAAGGCTGAAAAGGTTGTTGCTCATCAGACTGTAGAATCTTCTTTATATTAATGTTTACAGTTTGTTAAACACAAGTCAAGAACTGATACAGACATTTTCAACAATATCATTCATTTTGCCTGTCAAGACGAGGTGCTGAACACCGAGGCATAGGTTGTCATATGCAGAGCTGCAACCATTTCAATGAACAACCTTCTGATGGTCCTGGCAGTTAATGTGGATGCCTTTAACTTGGTAGTAATTCAAGGGCTGGTTGCAGATATCTGATTTTAAGGCCATTTCCTGGCAGGACCACTTAAATCTTTAGTCAGAAGATGAAGTGAAGGAAAATCTCAGCCAGCTAGGAGTACTAAAGAAAGAATAAAAGAGAGGCAGAATGACTCTTGGTTGTTTTAGAAGGAAGGCAAGTGGGGATAACTTTCAGTGGATAGTTATTGACTCGCACAGTGCGCAGATGCAGTGAGGCAGTAAGGTTTGCTTTATGTTTGTCAATTTAATCTCTATGTTCACTTTTCCCCGTCTGTTTTCAACAAATTTTATATTTGTTTAAGCCTCTTATACAGTATGTGGTAATTCTTGAGTTGTCCATGACCCTTCTTAACTATTAACTTCACTGATTTAAATGTTAGAACATGTTTTTTTATAACAAACTCCCTCTTTGCTATTTGTGCCTCTTAGTATTTGTTTAAGTAGGCATTTAATCACTGCAGTTTGCTTGACTCACGCACAGATTACTGAACACTGATGAATGCATCTTTTGATGATGTTACATAATCTGACGAAAACCACAGAAGCAATGCATGGTACACTGTATAGTGATGCCATTTATTGAATTGTCAGCTTACAGCTTAATGACTTTTTCAGAAAATGTTATTTTAATTGGCTGTATGCCCCACCAATATTGTCCCGATGTTCATGTAGTAATTTAGAGTCCTCATCCCAAAGATTCTGTTCTGAGTACAAGCTCTATTTATTCGTTTAATTAGAAACAATTGAAAATACAAGCATTGTGTTAAAAACATCAAGAATTAGTTGATGGGGTAAACCAAAGTGAGTTAGAATCAGAATGTGATGATTTAATGTATTTGTTTTTTTCATAATATGTATTTGTTTTATGTATTGTTTGATTTTGTTAATTACAATTCCTATCTTGGGCCTTCCTTTTCACACTCTGGTACGTTCTCTTCAATATTATCCAGCAGTATCATTCTCCGTCTTCTGCACTAATCTGGTCTCATGGGTTTGCATTGTGCACTCTGTTGTCTGTGTGCATTTTTCTAAGTTAATTGGCAATTCTAAATTGGACCCATGTAACCCCTGCAATGCCCGGGCATCCTGTCCATTAGATTAAGTGGGATTGAGTTTCAGTGTTCGTATTCTGTGGTATTTTAATATACTTGTATGGAGTTCCCAGCAACCTGAACTTGATAACTGGTGTGATTGAATTCACTATATGAGAATGTGTGGGTGTCTGAGTATGTTTTATGTTAATTTTCAAACTGTTACTTTTATGAGTTTTTTTTGTATTCTGTTTCAGTTAAAGAAAATAAAGGAAGCATGGCTGCTCTGTCACACTTTATGTGGAGTTGGCATGTTTTCACAGTGTCACTGGGTCTTTATCTGGGTACATACAGCAGTTTCTTGGCCACGTCCCAAAGATGTGCCGGTTGGGGTGATTGGTGAATTCAAATTATTTAATGTGAGGAGGTGTGCCTTACGATGGATGGGCCAGTCTACGTCTGGTTCCTGACTTGCTCCTGATAATGTTGAAATAGGCTTTAAATCCTATAAAGCTATAATAGAGTGAAGTAGATCTGAAAATGAATGGATTTTTCACTTGCATTATCTACCTTATTTAAAATACGTGTATGTTGTGCTCTACTTCAGGCACTGATAGGCACACCACTTGATTTACTCAGTTACAGTTGTATATTCTGCTAATCTGCTGCAAATATAATAGCACTTTAGTGTGCTGTTTACTAGAAATGACATGCCGTAAAATGAAATTTTGGATATAGTGTTTGGGGCACATAAAATGTTAACTATCGTCCAGGACACTTGGATTCATTGAATTAATCAAGTAATCATTCTACTGTTAAAATTCAAAAGCCACATGTTATCTGCAATTAGTACAGCAGGGCACCTCAATTGTGTTTTTTAGAACTAGAAGCCATACCTCGTGCTCCACAGAAAGTAATTTTAACCTCTGATCAGTCTGTCTGCTAGTCTGGCTTCAGTCTGTTCTGGTGTTTTACTGGCTCTGAACCACCAGGTGGCACTGTCATTCAAACTCGAGTAAAAAGAAAAGAAAAACGCAAAGGTACCCCCAGGGTCAAAATTTTGGGTTGGATGCACAGTCTACAGTCCTCTGCTGATCAAGTAAAGAAGGTGTGGACATTTTGACAGATTGGTCCAATGGTGTGGATTTGTATACCAGACATACACACACACACATATACACACACACAGATTTTGAGCTTTATATATTAGCTGCAGTCTTAAAAATTACAGGAAAAAAAACATTAAGACTAAAAAGCATCAACACCTGTTTGAGTAGTGACTTAAAAGTGTCCTCTAAAAGCATGTGAGCCTTTCAGGTTCTTCTCATGCCTCATGGGGACAAGCTGAGGTGTCAGCATTAAGCATAGCAACATCTTTCAGTGCTGTCTACTCTGGTGCTTAGGCAGCATTTTAGTGCACAGAGGGGACTAGGCACACCAGCAAAGAAAAGGCTGCATTTGCAATATTGCTTTAAATATTCTGTGTGCGGAAACAGATTTTGTAGCTAAATATGGATAAACTTTTCTATATGTGTATGTTTTTTTTTTCTTTCAGGTGTGTTGTATTTAATAACAGGGGTGTTTCTGGAGAAAGGCTTTTGGTAAGTCTGCAGATTCCCAGTTATTTGCTTTTTATCATTTCTGTGTTTTTAATGCAATGACTGAAGGTAATGACGTCATAAAGAGCTCAAGTAGCCTTGATATATACTGCTGTGAATCATTATTTTCAAGTCAAACAAAAAGCTCACCTGTACTGCTTTGTTTGCTAAAAATAATTTGAAGAGAAAAATATAACAATATACAAAACATGCTTTGATTCAATATAAAAAAAATGATGTACACTTACTGGGACTCTTAATTGCAACAAAGGCACGTTATTTTTTAGTTTGATATACTTGATTAGTTTTACTAAAGAAACTTGCATGTGAGGCTGATACTAATTTATTAACAATAACAAACACAAGAGTTCAATTATTCTGTCAGTCCTGCGTCATTAAGTGAGACTCACTAAAAATATCTCATGCCTTAAACCTCACATGATATTTTAGTAGGGATGGAGAAGCATCAAAAATTGTCATTTGGTCACCAACCGTCCCTGCCTGCCGACCCTCCACCATCTTGTTCATGTACATTCCCTACTAATTTATTTGTTAAGTAGTGTGGTGCAGCGTTACTCAGTTTCATTTCGAAGGGCTCATTTTCACTGCAGGTTTTTGTCTCAACCGATTTTTTTTTCTTTTATTTGAACTCCTATCTTAATCACACTAGTGGGTATTTTTTGGTTTGTATGTTTTTATATCAGTCCAGAAATCACAAACTAGTTATGCTAATACATTTTTATTCAGTGAATAAAGAATTTATATATGTATGATAGATAAGAATGAATTCACTTTGTTTTTTACTAATTTGTTATTTTTTAATGTTCTGGATATTTAAAGCATTATTTACTAATAAACACAAATGCACTGCTGTCCTTTAGAATTCATTGGTGTTCGTCCTAGTGTTTGCTGTGCTTGTCAGTAACTGGATACAATTAACAGGCCAAACTTCATAGAAAAAAACATTCAAAATAAAAAAGAAATGAGTGAACGAGTGTCATTGAATAATATGGTAAAAATACAAAAACTTAATTTCTTATACATATAAATCTCACACTATTGCACTTTTCTGAAACGTCTACGCATGGAAGTGTGTGAGTCTGTCCGGCCCAGAAGTGAGAGGTGGAGTCGGGGTAAGGGCTCCTCCCCCGAGGAAACAGAAAACTCGCTTAGCCGCTAATAACACAAGCAAAGCGAGCACATCAGCAAAACGAAACCTCCAAAGAAAAACAAAGTCGCTTAGCCGCTAACATCGGCAAAACGGTATCCCTTTTACTTTTCCTCCCACCACTAATGCACATGCGATGCGAACACGTCAGCAACACAAAATCTCCTAGGAGAGAGATGCCCAGAGTAGTTCCTTTCAATTACCTGACATCTCTACATTTCAGGATTTTTTTTGTGACGATTTCAATAGTTAATAGTTTGTAGGACCCCAGGCTTACAGATATACAAGGAAGATTATCCTATAGATATGAATACTGATCTATGAATACATATATATAATATATATCTAAAATCCTGATAGAAGTTAGATGGCTAAATACAGATGTATATATTAACATTTTGCAGTTATGTAAAAGATCTAACTTGAGTGATGTTGCTTAGGTACAAAATGCCATTGTAGTAATATGCTAATGTGTGATATGAAGTTTAGCTCTGAATCTGAAATCATGACTAAGTTATATTTAAATATAAGAGATATAAATATATTTATATTTATTTTTTGCCAATGATTAAAATTTCATTTTTCTTGTTTAGTTTAAGGAAATTACTACTCATTCATTTTGAAATGCTAGTAAGACACTGAAACTGAGGATTTAGAGCCTCAGGGTTATCTTTTGTTATCGATAAATAAATCTGTGTGTTGTCTGCATTAGCTGTAGCAATTGACTTTGTTTCAAAGTGGTAAGGGCTAATGGGAGCAAGTAGCTTGAGAATAATAAAGTATACAAAACAGATCACTGTAGCACACCATTCATAATATCTTGGATCTCTGATATGTAATTGACACAACTAATAAAGAATTCTCTTCTTGTATTGTATGAATTAAACCAACTCAAAGCACGATCAGAACGGCCCACCCACTGCCTAAGGCGGTTAATAAAGATGGATTGAGATTTCATTTTTATACTGCTTACGCTCAAATTTCTGTCCACACTAAGCCTACTTCTGACACTCCACCAAACTCACTGGGTGATTGTGTTGGTCGTGTTAATTCTTGATTGTGTACATACATACAGTGGTGTGTAAAAGTATTCAGCCTCCTTGAAAGTCTTAATTTTCTGCATGACAAAAGATTTGTACACTTATTTATCCATTCAGCATTTTAATGTGAACTCTTATGCTGTGACAATGCATTACCAAAGTCAAAATAAACCATTTTCTGTCGATATTTAACTGAGAGAAAAAAAAAAAACTCAAAAGTTAATGTTTATTTGTATCATTTGTATTAATATTTCATCTTGGCTATTGTTTTTTTTTTTTGTCTTGTATGTCTGTTTGACTTATTTAGATATAGTGTTCATTAGTTTTCTGAATACTGTGATTATCATTAATTGAGATCATCATGGCTTTCATTGCACACTTTCAATTAGTCTTTGGTGTGTACACTGCTTTGGCTTCAGTATCACAGCAGACATTTTGGCCCGATCCCAGATTTTATCGGATAAGTAGTGTGTGCCAACAATGGTAAAGGAGTTGACTGTTTTTAGTACCTAAGGTTTCTGTCGTGTTGGCAGTAAACCTTAGCCCGATGATAACCTTTAGCACAGATGTTTCAACATGAGAACAGCTGCTTGTGGAAGCTGTGTCATTGGCAATCCTTTAAAAACTTTTTAAGATATTGACTTTGTCCAGTTTAGGGAGTGGTTCATTTCTTTTGCTGATTCATTTCCTGTCAGTCATATCACACTGGTTTTGTTGTTACATACTTAAATTCTATATTCCTCTTTAATATCCAACAGGTTTTTAAGTGGCTAGAAATCAATGTGAAAAGGCAACAATACCAGTTAGTTTAGTCTTCTGCTGCATCCATTTTTTTCCTTATATGTTTAATTACCAATTTCTCCATAGCAGAAAAAAAATATTAACCATTAAAAAATTCCAATCATCAGAGATGGCCCTTTTCTTTTTATATCTGGCAAACGGATATACTGGAATACTGTCATGTTAAACATGACCCTCGAAAATCCAAAAAAATGCCTTCTGTTGTGCGTCTCTCCATACTTAATACTGAGTCCCTTTTTCCCCACTTTCTTCAGCTTTTGTTGGAATTCATCAATAAAATCAACTACAGTAAGTTTAAAATCAAGTCTGCTGAGTCTAAGCTGAGAGACATCACAAACAGTACCTCACAGCTGGCTCTACTACTGCTATTACGTTACAGAGGTGTCAAAGTCTCCTCCGCTGATTTGTGCTGGAAACTGTGTTATAAGGCAATGACCCAACTAACACAGCTTTTGATCTTGGTATTCCTGCTGCCCTAGAGTCTTATTAAACAATTCGCGGTGAGCATTTATTTAGTTTTATGGCTTCTTTACTCCAGCACACTCAATACTCAAGTGTGTTCATGAGGCTAAATTAATGAAGTCATTTATGACATGGCAGACAATAAAAAGAATGCACAATTTTTATAGTTTGTGACTTCCTTGTGTTGCCCTTGATAATAATTAAGCGGATAAAAGCTGCCATAAGGACTCACTCTTTTGCAACAGTTGATTAATACTTTCTCTAATCCTCTTTATTCATTTTTTTTCAAAGACATTGATATAATATCTGATTATAGCATGTATTGTTAGTTTATTTCTTTATCTTTTCTATAAAGTTTGAAACAGAGTATTGACGGTGTCTGTATTCAGCAGAACTGAGAATGTTTGTCTATCTATCTTTTTGTTTTCGATACACCTTCTATGCTTTAGTGTTCCAAAAATTATTATAAACTGTTTAATTTCAAGTAAAATAAATGAAAATTAACAAAAATATCAAAAAAGAATGAACTATGCTAACATGACTAGTTACTATATAAACAACAGCTTATGCCGCCAAACACACAAGATGACCCATGAATTCAACGTCTGGCCCACAGTGGTCCTGAACTTTGGCTGTGGCTCATTCTCATGGCCAGCAGAGACACGGCAGTGCGCTTTGACACTGCTGACACGTAAATAACAGCCAAGCAGTTATACTGCAACTCTATGAAGTACATAACACAAGCTGCTTTGGTTCCTTGCAACCACAACTACATCCGCAACCGCCACTAACAGTAACACACATTACACCGGCCAATAACACGAGTGTCAACTACAAGGCACACAGTGCAGGTGTGACAAGTATTGACAGATTCCTGTGCACACTGATACTCCAATCCCAAACCAAAGTTTTACACACTGTGTGGCCCAGAAAAGCAACAGGATGCAAAAGCTCAGCTTAGCGTCAATCCAAAAACTGAACCCGTTTCACTGACGATGTTTGGTGAATCAACTAAAATACATTATTACTTCCCCAAGAGGTGTGTGACACCACTGTTTACAATTATCTTTTCCATCTACGGAAGCCTCTGTTGATGATCCCTCAGGACATCTTGCCTACAGTGGAGTGCAAAAGTATTCAATCCCCTTGAAAGCCATCATAATTTTCTGCATGACAAGATTTGTACCCATTTATCCATTCAATATTTTTAACATGAACTCTAATGCTATAACAATACATTTCGAAAGTCAAAATAAACTATGTTTGCAGATAGTTAACTGAAGAAGAAAAAGTAAGTGTTTGCCGAAGTATTTAAACCTCTGTGCTTTGCTCCAGGTTTATACAAATCACAAATTAATCACAAGCGACGCAAAGGTGACAGTCATTTGACCATAAAGAAACATAATTAGATACTATGTGTGAGTCCTGTATATAAAAAGCACCCTTTTTTATGGGCCATAGTCTTTGTTAGACAATCACTGCAAAAATGAAGACAAAGAAGTGTCCTGCTGATGTGAGACACAAAGTCATTGAAATGCAAAAGTCAGGAATTGGCTACAAAAAATATTGAAGAGTTTGAATGTCCTGCTAAACACTGTTAGATCCATCATCAGAAAGTGGAAGGTTCATCACAGAACCCAGATTCTTACTAGAACAGGCCTTCCCTACAACTGAAACATTGGAGCAAGACGTTGAATGGTGAGAGAGGCTACTAAAAATCCAACCGTCACTCTCAGAAGTCTGCAGTGCTCTTTCACTGAAACTGGAGTGAAGGTGCGGAGGTCCACAATTTCAACAGCTCTCTTATAAAATAGGCCTCTATGGAAGGGTATCAAGAAAGAAGCCATTCCTTAAGAAGATCCACATAAAAGCATGTATGGCATTTGCTACAAACCATGAGAAAGACCCAATTAAAATGCAGACGGTTTTATGGTTAGATGAGACCAAAATTGAACTTTTTAGTCTGACATCAAAGAGGTTTGTGTGGTGTAAAATGAACACTGCCCATGAAGACACAAAAAACACCAAACCATCAGTGAAATATAGGGGTGGCAGCATCATGCTGTGGGGATGCTTTTCATGTGGTAGGACTGGGAATCTTAACAGAGTTGGACACTTGTTAGAGGATGGAAACAAATACAACACAATATTGTGGGAGAACTTGTTCTATTCTGCAATGAACCTACAACTCAGGAGAAGATTTATCCTTCAGCATAACAATAACCCTAAGCATAAGGCCAAAATGACACTGCAATGGCTCAAAAACAAAAAGGTGAATGTTTTGGATTGGTCAAGTCACAGCTTCTGATCCGAACCCTATTGAGAATCTGGGGCACTATTTTGAAAACTGCTGTCCCACCAACCTAGAGGATCTCTATAAATTCTGCCAAGAAGAATTGGGAAGAATCACTCCTGAAAAATGTGCAAAACTGGATCATAATTTCCATAAAAGAATTAAGGCTGTTATTGCAGCAAAAGGGTTCTCAACAAAATATTCGTGTGTAAGTCTTGAGTACATGCAAACGTTAATTTTGAGTTTTTTTTTCTTTATCTACTGAAAATGGTTTAGTTGACTTTATTGTTACAGCATATAAGTTCACATTAAAAATACTGAATAGATAAATATGTGTACATTACATTTTATTTGCCATGCAGAAAAGTATGATGACTTTCAAGTGGATTGAATACTTTTGCATGCCATTGTAAATGTTTAAAATTCAGAATCAAATTTATCATTATATTGGTAGACTACACCAATGCAAACACCAGCCTACACCATTTTTCACACTGTAGATCCTGAAGAAGTGCTTTGACAAAAACATTCACACTACAAGACTTCAATGATGTTAACTATTTTTGTGCCTGAGCAATTACAAATATAAAACAAGCTCAAGAATTAGAAAAACAAAACGCACAAAGAGAAGGCCGTTTTAAGAAGTAAAAATGTACATCCAAACTGAATTTACACAGTGCCAATCTATATATATATATATATATATATATATATATATATATATATATATATATATATATATATATATATATATATATATATATATCAGAAGTGGTGTGACTGTTGTTAGTATCAGTTTTAAAAATGTTAAACTTTAAAACCTTGAAGCTGAAGAGCTGGAATTCATCCAAAACCAAATCAGCTTTTCAGATTGTCAAGTGCAAAATGCCCACTAGCATAAGTTGCAAATTGTCCAAAATTATAAGAATCAATTTCGAGTTAAAAACACAAGGTCAATTTTTTCATGAGAACAAAACTTTTTCCATATATTAAATAAGGAGAAAGTAAAAATAAATAAACAAATGGGTGCACTGAAACTTTTTGAGTCTAGGAGAGTAATATTTGTAGTATTTTATGTCAGAAAATATAAATACATAATTGATGTGCTGATTAAGGCTGAATCTATTATGTGACCAAGCAAAAAGCCTTATTTTTTTTAAATTTAAATAAACACAGTTTGTTAAAAGCAAAAAAAAAAACTCGGTTTGTTGAGTAAAAAGCCCAAGATGTGTCAACTGTAGTTAGGAATATTGCAGTCCAGATTTGAGCACTTGAATAGCTGTCTAATAAGGTGTTTTAAAAAGCAAAGGATCATACATATTAGAATGACTACTGCTTTACTGCTAGGCTGCACAGTGGCACTGTCCCATGCATCCAGAGACCCTGAGTTCATGCCCTGGTGACAGTCAGTGTGGAATTTATTCCTAATCTATGTGTCCTAATGGTATCTCTAGATAGTCAGATTTTCGCCCTCATCACAAAAACATATGTGTTAAGTTGAGTGGCAACTGTAAAATGGCCAGTGTAAGCATGTGTGTGAGATAGAGCACTCTGATGGACTGCTTCTTTCTCCAGGGCTTGTTCCTCCTTTGCATGCAGTTCTCCCAGGAAGAGCTCTAACAGCCCACCACCCTGTATTGGTATAAAAGGATTCAGAAAATAAAAGAATGAATGAGTTATCAACGTCAAAAATGAATAAACCTTTCTTTTCTGTGTTGTTTCCAGCACAGTTAAAAAACAGCAAGTGGGGATTACATACTAAACAGAAATTAACCTCATTTCTAATCTCATTAGAAAATGGCACAGAATGCTTATTTACACGTGATGAGTAAAGTTACTTGTCCTTTCAGAAATGGTGAGGAAAGCGTGATAAAGATTAACTAGCTAAATAAACGTCAAATAACAATCTATAACATGACATTGATTGGAATTCTTTAAAGTATGAGTGTCAAACTCTGACACTGGAGGGCTGCAATGGCTGCAGGTTTTTGTTCCAACCAGTTTCATAGTGATTACCAAATTACTATTGCTAATGGACTACTTTTATTATAGTTTTAGCTGACTTGCTTTTTTAAGATTGAAAGCCTTTTATTATTTTATCCTTAACGTGTACCTAAACAGTAATGATAAGCAAAGTGAGTTGGCAGATGTTCAGCTAGCTTAGGAGTCTCCATCTCAGTGGTCACCCCAACCAGTTTTTTAATTAGAAGCCAATTGTTGCTATTGATGAAATCCATTATTTAATTTCATGGCTTCTTATTGCTTTCATCCTGTCGCACTACACATTTCCAGAACTTTTGATTCTCTTTTCTGAGAGCACAATCTAAATGGTTTGTGCACCAGAACAGATCAGCATTTCCCAGAAGCTTACTTTTTTATTTTTCAATATTTTATTGAAATAGGTAAGGTATGATGGACACTCGAGTGCATCTTGGAATCAGGTTCACTCGTCATCAGTTGTTTTGTTTTGAGAAACAAGTAAGGGTTCTGAGCCTTAAAATGTGTGTTAATTAATATTAAAGTAAAAGTAGTATGTTACATTGGCAGCAGTAATGGATTATTAATTAAGAAAATGGCAAGAATGATGACCTGCAGCCAATGTGACCCTCCAGGATCTAAGTTTGACATCCATGCTTTAAAAGCTATGGCGCTCTGTCAGATTAGATTAGATTAGATTCAACTTTATTATCATTGTAGAGGTACAGTGACATGCAGTTTAGTGTCTAACCATAAAGTGAAAATAGTAGAGTTTATATATAATATATCTTGTATTTAAATGTCTACACGTGGAAGTGTGTGTGTTTGTCCGGCCTGGAAATGAGAGGTGGAGCTGGGGTAAAGGCTCTACCTCTGAGGATACACAAGCGAGGCCAGCACGTCGGCAAAGCAAAACCTCCTAAGAAAGAGTCACTTGCTTAGCTGCTAATACAGAAGCGAGGCGAGCACATCGGCAAAATGGTATCCCTTTTACTTTTCCTCCCATTGCTAATACACAAGCGAGGCCCTGCCTTGACTCTCTAAGAAGACAAGGAAAAACTCCCAAAAAAGAAACCTTGTAGGAAAAAATGGAAGAAACCTTGGGAAAGGCAGTTCAAAGAGAGACCCCTTTCCAGGTAGGTTTGGCATGCAATGAGTGTCAAAAAAGGGGTTAAATTCAATACAATACACAGAACAGAACACAAGTAATCCTCAATACAATATAATAGTGCAATAGAAATATTACAAGTACAGAGCAGAATTCAATAGTAAGTGATATTACATAATACGATCCGCAGAAAGTAAAGTCACTGTTGTGCTTTTTTAGCCAGACGGGAAGTGTTTATTGTCCAGGACAGGTCCTTCGAGATGTTGACGCCCAGAAATTTAAAGTTGGAAACACGCTCCACTTCAGCCCCATTTAAATGGATGGGAGTGTGTCTACTGCCTTTAGTTTTCAGGTAATCCGCAATGAGCTCTTTGGTCTTCTTGGTGTTGAAGGTGATGTTATTGTCAGCCTACCATGTTGCTACATGCCAAACCTCCTCTCTGTAGGCGGACTCGTCATTGTCATTGATCAGTCCTATTACCGTGATGTCGTCTACGAAGTATATGATGGAGTGGAGCCATATAAAAGGAGGCAGTCATGGGTGAAGAGTGGTAGAGGAGTCAGCTGAGTGCACAGCCCTGCAGAACACCAGTATTCAGGATGAGTGTAGAGAATTTGGGGTTATTTAACCAGACAGACTGGGGTTCAATGTCCAATTAAGAAAGAGAGGTGCTGATGTTGATATTATTAGTTTATTTACCAAATTGGAGGGGATGATGGTGTTAAATGTGGAGCTAAAATCAACAAATAACATCCTGGCGTAGGAGTTGCCATTATCCAGTTGTGTCAGGGCAAAGTGAGAGCCAAGTATATGGCATCGTCTGTTGACCTATTGGGACAATAGGCAAACTGGTAGGTAGACTGGGGGCAGGGAAGTAGACTGGATTTAAGGTGGACCAGAACCAGTCTCTCAATGCACTTGATGATAATGAAGGTAAGTGCAACAGGGCGGCAGCCCCCTGAAGAGGATAGTTTAGGCACCGGTTCAATTGTTGTGGACTTGAGGCAAGCAGGGATGACAACCTGGGCCACAGACAGATTGAAGATGTTACTGAAGACCTCAGACATTTTCCCAGAACAGGCCTTAGGCACATGCCCAGGTATGCTATCAGGACCAACAGCCCTGCATGCATTCACTTTGCTCAGTGTAGATTGTACAGCAGAAGTGGTAACCACGAGGGGCTGGTCTTCTGGGGAAGGGGCAGTTTTGGGTGTGTGTGCTTTATTGTCGTGATCAAAATGAGCATAAAAGTTGTTTAGTTCGTCAGGAAGGGAGACATTACATGTTGTTGAGGTTGTATTCACCTTCCTGTATTCTGTGATGGTCTGGTTGCATTGCCACATACAGTACGTTTGGGATCAGAGTTTTTGAAATGATCCTCAATTTTTTGCTTGTATTTCTATTGAGCTATCCTGATGCCCTTTTTCAGGTTGGCCCTGGATGTGCTGTTGCTGTCAGCATCACCAAATGTGAAAGCGGTGTTGTGTGCTTTTGGCAGGAGCCTAAACTCTCCTCTCTATTCATCCAAGGCTTCTGGCTAGGGAAGGTCTTACTCTGTTTGTGCATTATGGGTTCATTAATGTATTGTATTGATGTAATCTAGGACAGAAGAGGTGTATCTTTCAATGTCCATTTCTAAGTGGCATTGATGGCAAACTAGCTCCAGATTTTGTGCTGAACCTTCTGCTCTAAAAGTAGAATCTATGTGGTAACAAAGAAGTCCACACCTGGTTTGGAAGAGCATCAGTAGCTGCAGGTGTTTGCTATAATTGATTTCTTGTTTTGTTGTTAACTAAACGTCTTGTATTAATCAGATACATTGCACACAAGAGAGTTATGGTAAGTTCATTTCTGTCTTTAGAAATGAAAAAAAGAGGGTTTTTTTCTTAACCATCAGAAAGTCAACAATATAATATATATAAAAATGAGAATAAAAGGTGAGTGATTAAGTGGTTCCAGTATCTGTTGCTCAACAAAACATTTTCCTGAAAAGCAAAATATGCTTTGAGAAGAACATCAGACACAGAGTGATAGTGGGAGTTAAAAGCAGAACATTTCAGATGCATTTATAGCATGCTGTATTTACCTCAAAGGCTGACTTCTAATGAAGACATTGGTGGAAGGTGCTGTGGCCCTCCATGGTGTGTGTTTTCTCCACCTCTGTACTGATGTAACAATATACACATACTGCAAGAGGAAACTGAAGCTCATACCAGCAAACAGCCACTAGAGGGCAGTAAAGTAACTTTGTTTTTCCTGTTGCCATTGTGATCTGAAAATATTTTGAAACTGATCTGCTTGAAAAATGAAAATGGCACTTGAAATGGAAAAATCGTAAGAGGAGAAATGTACGTTTGTTACAGAAGCTAAATAACCTTTTTTGTGCACCATTAATTTGAAGAAATTCAGAAATTGGAGTACATGTGAAATTTTTACAAAATTGATACATTAGTTTCTCTAATTCCATTGTCACTGATCAGTTTTGTTTTTCTCCCGCTCGTTCCTCAGTATGTCACCCACTGGAGATGGTAGTGACCATATATGTATATAAACATGTGGAACTTGCGAAAGCAAGCTCAGCATCTTTTGACAAGACTGTTGATAGTTTGACAAAAAAGACTAATAAAAATATTGACAAGAGTACAGTTTGTGTTTTTCAAGATGCATTAAAGGACTGTATTCTAAAAAAACATTTGTTGGTACAAAAAAAAAAACCCCACAGATTTCTTGCCTAGTCTGACGAATGAATGATTGTATTATTTTAAGTAACCTCATGAACTATGGCTGGAGTTTCCAGGGACAATTAAACATTTACGTAATCTACAATGTTAAGCAAAGTCCTGATGGTGAATTAGGACTCTGAGACCTGCTTCAGACTTAAATGCATATTTAAATATATTCACAGAAACGGTTTAAACTGTTTTATATGAATATCTTCATAAGAACAGAGTTTACCGTTGATAACATATTTCTAAAATGTTATGATTTGAAGATTAACAATTGCTGCTTTCATGTTTAGTGCCTTGTAATTTGTTCCAGCATGTACTGTATTAAATATTCTTTGCATGAAGAAATAATTTTCTACATTTTGAGAAAAAATTTACTTTAACCTACTTCTATCTTTGCAGTTATGTTCTTTGTTAAAAACAAAATTTTATGCTAGCAATTGCATCCACCTTACTTCATAATTTTACAGCCTTTGATTATTCATCCCCTTAGACTTTGTTTGCTTCAGCTGAAAGGATGTATTCTCACAGCTCATACACTTGGAATTCCTTTTAAATCTGGTCATTTTTGTAATATGGACACCAAAATTGCACACGTCCTCCATTGCCTCCCTCGTACCTAACTTGACACAGTGTGTGAAATTATAATGAATACATGTATATTATTCTATGTTAGACTTATATTTATTTACATTAAAACTTGTTTCCCTTATATATCTACTCATATCTGCATTTGACCCAGGTTCATCTGTAGGGACTCTGCTAAATGTATTCTGCAATGAAAACTATTATGTTCACTGTATTTTTTGTTAATACTAATAATTTCTACACTAAACAAAGATGCCCTGACACTGAGCCTCGTGAAACTCCATTTATGATGTACGTATATATTACGACATAATACTGTTGTGGACTTTGGCTTATCACATTGTATGGCCTTCCATAACAGGCCCGCCTGATGTCATTTTCCAATAGGGCCATACCCGACTGTACATGAATGCCATCTCTCAGGAATGCCTGCATGCCATTATGTTTCTGTATCCCTTATAGAGAACATGAGGGACATTTTTACAATGCTGGGCAGTCCACACACACGCACACACACACACATTATTATTCATCTATACTTCCCTGATTGTGGTCAATATTCTAAATTAAGTTTAGCAAATTACTTCTGTAGTGCGCACTTTAATAATGGAAGATAAATAAATGATTTGGTTTTAGTATAAACAAAACATGAAATGGACATTGTGTAGAAACGTTTTCTGCCTGTGTATGATTTTAACCAGTTGTATAGGTTTGATAGATTTGCACAGCCACATCTAATTGTATATCTGGGCTTCATGGGTCTTTGAAGGGCTACGCCTCATGCCTGAGCCCTTCAATCTCTATTCTATTAGAATGCCTCTGAAAGGGCTGAAGGCCAGTTGGCATTGGTCTGTCAGAAGATTCATCTGTGGATGAGTTTTGAACCCCCAGGGGTTTGTTTTTCAGCATGTGGATCATTCTAGAATATTGTTTCCTTCTCTACAGAGCAACAAAATCTATAACCTGTAGCTGAACTTGTGTGTCCCTTAGCCCTTTTTGCTCCTGATTTAAAAAACAAAAAAATGTCATTACTGCTTACAAATACTTACCAATTTAGATGTGGGAAAGCAAGGGAAAGTTCACAGTGCTACTAAAGGGACCACAAAAATGTTTTTTTCTGTGTGTCATGGTCTTTTTTTATGTATCTTCCCAAACCTACAGTAACTCTCCAGCATGTAATAAATACTCCACGCTATTACCTCATGGTACTTTCTTCTGTAGCTCTTCATGTAAATGCAATAAGCTATCAACAAAGTAGATAACTTAATTTTTAAGGTTCTCCATAGCATCCTTAGTGTTACGTTTACTCCCATAAAATTAATCCAAAAATTTCAGTAAGAAAAAATGTTATTGTGTGTAACAGAAACGTGTAAATATCAAAACATCAACATAAATACAGTAGGAAAGCTATAACTAGTGTCCACTACTGTACTGATGCATATTTAGTACACATCCTTAGTGTCAAATGTTTTGAAATACTTGCAGCAGAAGCCCACTTTTCCTGTGATATGTTTTTCTGTTGCTTGTGCATGACAGGGTAGAATGTCCATGCCTGATCCGCATGACTTACGATCCCCCTGTGTTATTACAGGCTACTACAGCTCACGGCTTAGTGACTTCAACATTTCCCTTGTCACAAATATTGTTACAAGAGTGACATAGGAAGAGAGACGATACTGAAAGGCCATTGAAGAAGAGAAGGAAACTGTTTTGCTCTTTTCTATTTATTTATTTATATTTAGTAAAACATGATGCTGGTGCTAAGATGCTTTATACTTTTTATTGTCTGTTGATGAGACTTCTCAGAAGGACAAACATTTAGTGATGTGCATTGTATTATTATTAAAATTGTTATTTATTAACAAAAGAGAATTTAGAGTTTATTAAGTGTCAAATCCAAAAATATGGGTTATTCATGTTATGGCAATCCATTGAATACTCCCATATTAACTCATAAATAGCCTAAAGATTTGTTTTCAATTGCGCCTAAATGGGTCTCAATTCTTCATATTAAACAAGCATCACAAATAACCTTTGCACCTTTCTTGGAGGAAAAAAAGGGCATTCTGACATTGCTTTTTATTTTTTGTGTTCCCATGCAAACATTTTTCATTCTTGTTAAGACTCCAAGGACATACTGTGCTGCAAACACCGAGGATCTGGAGGCAGTTATTGATCACATCCAGGAGACGTTTTCATCAGCTCCTCTAATGGC
Organism: Erpetoichthys calabaricus; assembly: GCF_900747795.2. Classification (NCBI taxonomy): domain Eukaryota; kingdom Metazoa; phylum Chordata; class Cladistia; order Polypteriformes; family Polypteridae; genus Erpetoichthys; species Erpetoichthys calabaricus. The sequence goes on along the minus strand of NC_041399.2, from coordinate 69,037,089 downwards.
AGCTGGTGTATCCATGGGAGGGTAAGTAGTGACTTTTGCATCTTGTTTGTGTTTTTTCTCTGTGGCAAGCAGCCACTCCAGTCATGGTATGGGATAGAGGGGTTTTATAACAATGATTCTCTTTGAGATTACAGAGCCCGGGTATGTTAACCTTATGAATGATAACTGGGGCCCCATAGAGTGACAACTGTAGCTTGATAGGAATACCCACTCACGATGTGGTCTGCTTCCTTTCTCTTATTCCTCTAAAGTCTAAACTCATGTGTACAGAAGAAGATCTGTTATTTTACATCAGTGCTTCATGACTTTACCTAAGTTTTGGATGTACTTACTTTTCATACATGCAAGGACTCTACTAAACAACATAGCATCATTATAGCTGGCCTAAACTTTTAAAAAAATATTACTCAAAAATAAACTAATGTGCAAAAGATAGCAATTAAGATTTCTTTCAGTGGATGAGAATGGGAATATTCATCTGAAAATGAACAAAAGAAAGAAAGCGAAATGATGATCCCTAAACCAAATGTTTAAGAAAAACAAAAGACTGGCTGTCTAATTAAGCGGGTGTGTGGATTTAATGCGACAACCATGTCTTCAACATTTGAGTGTGGTGTGGAAAATAAGGCTGGGCTCAAGAGATTTAATGTTATGACCTTTGTAATGTACTCTCTGAAGCACTGCAGTGATTACTGTGGATGCCAGAAAGTCAAAACTATGATGATGTCGGTTTTTTGTAAGGGTGAAGTATTTTGAGAACTAGGGAGCAAAACAAGGATTTTCATAATGGGCCATTGAATCTAGAGGGCGTACAAACCTCAATTCCAAAAAAGCTGGGACAGTTTTGTAAAATGCAAGTAAAAACAGAAGGCGGTAATCTGTCACTATCTTTGTCTTGTATTAAATTGAAAACAGAAGAATGACAAGGAATGTTCACCCAGAGCAACATATTTTTTTTTTGGTTTTTGTAAATACATTCCCATTCCAAATTTGGTGCTTGCAACACGTTCTAAAAAGTGGGGACAGGAGCAACATAAGGCAATGAAAATTGTGGAATGTTCAAGAAACGTACTGAAGAAATGTTGCTGTCATGCTGTGGTATGAAAGGGACATGCACAAAATACTCAGTCATTTATAATCAAGGATGGGTCAAAGTGTGCCACTTGTTGAATTGTGGATATGCGACATGAAAAGCAAATGGGGTGCCAGCCAACTTATATGAATACAGTTATAACTCAGAAGATATACACAATAGTGGAAAGAGAAAAAGAACTCACAAAAGATTTCAAATCAAAGGTAAAAGAGAATTTTCTGTGCAGAGAGTGTCTTTTATTACAGCACTACTCATTTAGCCCGTTACAATAACAGGCGCTAGAACAGTACTGCATAAACATTAGTAGGAACAGTCTATATTAAATGGCAAGGGACTTTGACCTCATTCTTTTTGTTGGTCGTATTTTTCTTTCTTTCAGCCTTTCTTTTGTTGATGTTTACTTGCTGAGCTGACCGTTCTTCGTGGGCTGCCGCCGTGTATTGTGTGTCTTTAATTTTCTGTGACAGTAATACTGCCTTGTACGTCCGTAATATACCTTTAATTTTCTCTGGCGGTATTACAGGCGTGCGTGTCGGTAATATGCCTTTAATCTCCTCTGACAGTAATACTGGCTTGTATGTGGCTGTAATATGTGTCACTGTATTGTGTACCTTTAATTTCCTCCCGCAGTAATACTGGTTTGTATTTCCGTAAAACGCCTGTAACTTTCTCTGACAGTAATATCGCGCATCGCACCGTGCCCCGCACATGCGCACTTCACCAGAAGACACCCACACACGGTCACCTGGACGCACACAGGGATTTTATTAAAGAGGATTCTCACATTACAATCTCTGCATCCAGCATTATACGCCTATACACTCCAGCATAGAAATGATCATACAGATGATAAATGTCCTCATGGAGAATGGTAATGCATGTCCTTTCAACCTAGAGGCAAAACTGATTGAGGTTCATCACTAGTGCCTGAGTGTGAGAGACACTGTGTCCAATCCAGTCCTGTGCATGACCAACTGGGGACAGGTCTGCTGAGCATGCTGGCCAGTCTGGGAGCTGACAAACTGCCTTCACTGTACAGCTGTTAAGTTGCACAGTCAGAATTTGGACTTGCATTGTCTTGCTCGAAGATTATGTCTCCCATTTGATGCAGGATCAGGTTTGGCTCAATAATATCCCTTGACGTAAGCAGCACAGCCCAATGTCCCCTATGCAAACACCAGATGTGAACAAGTTCTGTAGCTGATAGCACTCAACAGCTCTAAGTACAGTACAGACAATGGATGTAGTCGCACACCAAGTCTTCACAGGTCATGTACATAACCATCACTCTCACTTCTGCACTATAAAATAATAGGGGATGTAAACAACTGCTAGTGCTGTTTATAAACTTTGTGTACACTACTGATAACATCAATAGTTTTTAAATTGTAATAACCATTCAAGGTATGAATGTGGTTAATAAAGACACGTATTATCTGCCATTGAAACTGTAAGATATCTTTCTTATATTATAATCAGTAAAATCTAATCACTTTTTCATTACAGAATGATGCTGGCAAATTACTTGGGGAGAAAGGGCCGGGAGACATGTCTCAGAGCAGCAGCAGTGTTTTCAGCTGGCTGGGATGTGTTTGAATGCACAGCCTCACTTGAGAAACCCTTCAACCGATTCCTTTTTAACTCCTACCTCACCAGTTGTTTGCAGGCTTCTGTCAACAGGTTAGTAACAGGAGGCTATGCCTTAAGATACTTTGATTCCCAAAAAATGATTCACCCAACAGACTCTAACACCCAACAGTCCTGAATTAGAATTAGCATGTTTGGATGATGTAAGAATATTCAGAGGGAACGCCTTGCACTTAATGCCATAATCATCATTACCTGTGTGTTTACTGACAGGTTAAATGGTTTTACAAGTAGTAGAACTGAACACGTAGCCTTGTTATTTCAAAGCCAAATCCCTACAAAGTGTGACAGACACCCTGAATTTTATGTGTGCCCAGTTCATCATATAATACATTTTACATGAATTACTAAAATTAATAGAACTAGTCTTTTGTGTAAGTGGCCTAATTTCAGCACGATTTGATAGACAAGTCAAATGGTCATTATCCTGTCCACTCATACTATGATAGTTAAATCAGTATAAAATATAAGCTTCTACATAAGCTATCTAGATATATTTGTCTATCCATCCATCTATATTCTAACCCACTTACCCAATTCCCAGATGTAAGGAGTCAATGCCTGCCTTGGTAGCACAGGATATGAGGAGGGAACCAAAACCTGGATGTGGCACCAGTCCATTGCAGGGCACATCCACCCCAGAGCTAACTCTTGCAAGGCCAGTTTAGAGTAGCCAACTGAAATAACCTGCAGGCTTTTGAGATATGGTAGGGAAACCCGAGTTCCTGTAGAAAAGTGCAAACACCATACAGACAGCAACCAGGACTGGATTCCTATACCCAAGAAAATGAAAAAAACCATGAAAACTTTCACCCGAAAAGAACTAACAGAGATAAAGTGACTCAATAGAACTGGTGTTCATTTTAATTAGATATTTGTATATTTTATTACTTATTCAAGTGATTAAAAGTTAAATTAAAATGTTAGTTTAATACGGTTTGTTCTCTATCTGTGGGGTGGGCCCCCCTGGGGGGGGGGGCGCAAAGATGTGAAAAAAAGAAAGCAAGAATCGAAAATATGAAAAATACATCTATTAAAACCAAAATAATTAACTTAAACTACATTCTGATACTAGAAAAATAAATATATAGTTAGATAAATGTTGATAAAAGTTAAGTAGGTATAATAAAATATGCATCTATGATATATCATTAATTAAAAAAGAACAAATTGGTATTAGTGGGCTCCTTTCAAAAAAACGTTAGGGGGGCGCAATTAAAACTGTTATGAAAACTCGGGTCGCACATACTTAAAGGTTGAGAAACGCTGGTTTAATACAAGTATTTCATTTTAGTTCATAGAGTTAGCCTGTGAAGGTTATTGCAACAAAGGTCAAAAGATTACCACTTGTTCTGTTCAATATATTGTGATGGTCTTGCCACTGTCACTTTATGGGAATATCCATCCATCCATCCATTTTCCAACCCGCTATATTCCTAACTACAGGGTCACGGGGGTCTGCTGGAGCCAATCCCAGCCAACACAGGGCACAAGGCAGGAACCAATCCTGGGCAGGGTGCCAACCCACCGCAGGACACACACAAACACACCCACACACCAAGCACACACTAGGGCCAATTTAGAATCGCCAATCCACCTAACCTGCATGTCTTTGGACTGTGGGAGGAAACCCACGCAGACATGGGGAGAACATGCAAACTTCATGCAGGGAGGACCCGGGAAGCGAACCCCGGTCTCCTAACTGCAAGGCAGCAGCGCTACCACTGTGCCACCGTACTGCCCGTTTAGTTGGATAACTTGTCAAACTTAAATGTAGTTGCTGGACCTTGTGACCTTGAGGATGTTATCTTGCACTTCTAAAAAGAGCAGGGGATGACAAATAAACAACTGCCTCATGTCTTTTCAGCACAGTTTGAAATTTCAGCACAGACTCGCTAAATTCTGACAGCCAATTAAAGTACTACCTGACATTGCCAGCGGCTGTACTAATGTTTTCCAGGTATAGAGAGTTCTGCTTGTCTCTTTCATTTTTCCATTCTGTCATGGTACAACAAAGTGAGACAAGCCTCTATTGTAGTCCATATTTCTTCTTTCCTTGTGACTGCATTGTATTTCGAGATACTTGTCAGCTCTTGCACATACAGCCCACCCCGAGAACTTAATGACAAAATCAAACTGATCTGATGGAGATGCTGGGGATGTCAAACTACATGAGCCGCAGCTGCCCCTGACACACTAAATTTATTTAAGCGAAGTCCACAACTGAAAAAGCTGTGTAGTGTAATGGGACTTCAAGTCACCCACCCCTAAATATTAAATCAGTTGATGAATAGGTTGTGATCAACAATAGTTGCCAAGCAACATAAAATAAACTAGAATCTAAAATCTTTTATAGAATCTTCTCTTTCTTGTAACCTGCTACATATATGTTTTACTGCGTTCTTACAGATCATTTTCTGGTTTATTTCTGACTATAACTTCTATTATTTTATAGAAATAAATTGTACACTTACTATTATGGGATGGATTACTTGGACTCCTTGCGACTCCTTTCTTGTGGTTTGGGCTCACATTCTAATCTTTCCAGTGATGGCTAGAATAGAATTACTCACAGTTTACAATTAATGTATTTCACTTATTTCAGCATTACTGACACCCTTCTGTCAAGCCTGGTAATTCTTTTTGCCTTTTTATACCCCTACTTTCTAATTTACTTCATTCTAGTCTTCAGTTTTAAATTCCTTAAATACAAAGATAGTTTTCATCTTTTATTAAATTGTTATAAATATTCAGTTTCTTTGCTTTATTTTTTTTACTAATTCTATATGATTTATCAATGTGGATGACCTAACAATTTTCATTTTTTTGTATATGAAAAAGTACTGCAAATTCTCTTAGGCGGTACTGAGTTAAAGTGCTGGTGCCTTTTTGTTTTTGTACTGGTGCTTATCATTTTATTCTTATAACACATTTAAACACATTAAACACAATTAAACATAACACCATAATAATAATAATAATATTAATAATTCATTACATCATAAAGGAATAATTATTTTACCTTCAGAGTTTTGCAATTTTAAATTAAAAATTTGCTGTTGATAGTCTCCCAAAATGTAATGGTCTGATGCTCACACCCCCTCATCTTAAAGGCTTTATTTATTTATTTTTATCATAGACAATTTTTGCTTCTGCTGTGTGCCAGTAGATGTGGGTGTTTGAGAGATGACAGTTTTCCTGAAGTAATAATACCACCAGGGTGGCACAGAGCAGAGGAGTGTCTTGCTTTTGTGTGTTTACCCTGCATTGTGTATTTGTGTAGATGTTGCATCAGGAAGTAGCTTTTTATTATCAGGTTAAAGTTGTAAATATTGATAAGAATTCTGTATCTATACTCCGTGATGAGCTTTCTGCAAGGATAAATTGAAGTGAATTGAATAGAACGTCTTAACAGTGACCCATCAAAAAGTGAGAGAGCCAAGTTAGGACACCATGGGCTGCTAGTGAAAGACCTTGTTGATTTTGGTGTTGACCCTCAAGAAAAATTTGAAAGGTGATTTAGGGGATTTGCTGCTATTAGAAGAAGTCAACTACACTCTTTCAGGGTACTTATACATAAAGCAACACAACCTATTTTAGAGGTGAAAAGAGACTGAAGCCTTGGAGGGACGCCACTCTGTTTTTTGGTGCAAAGCATGAAGAGATTAAGAACAAATGGGGGACATATTCTTGTGATGGGCTTAAACCTTATCAAAGGAGAAGAATACCTGAAAGAACAAGAAAGTCTCTTTGATATTTAATCTCATTTTCAGTGCCTGTGTTTAAGGGAAGTGGAGGTCATTGCGGTATTTGAGAACACTTTTTTGAGTTTATTGAAAGATTAGAATTGTTTTTAAAAGAAGAGGCATTTTATCCTAAAATTAGTTATTGTTTACCTAAAGAGTAAATGGAGAGTGTCTTTATCATTCCAAATCACTGTTCATTCGAAATAAGCCAATGATTAGTCAAACCTTCCTACAATGGCACCAAGAAATGCATTAATGTCTGTTCAAGCAGACTTTTACTTTTTCTATAATGACTTTTAAGTAATGCAGCTTTTCATAGCTTTGGCGATTTCTGCCAGTTCTGTCTTATTCACTGACTACACCTCACAAACTATGAATAAAGTTAAAACAAAAATCAGTAAAGTACAGGGTCATCCCTTCTTCATCCTGGGTTAGTCTCGGTATCTTCTTCCATTTAATGGACTTTTTTGCATGTCTGGTTGAATAGGAAGAGTAGTACAGAGCCACGGTTTTCAAACTTTTTTGAACGAGTACCACTCCGCGAGGACCAGTAAACTGAAGTACCACTGTCAATGAATCGTTAATTTACGCCCGTGTTGTTTTGAAGAAAAAGTCACTATAATCACTATAATGACTATAATTATGACGTTAAAGTGATATTAAACTAATTAAGGAAATGGGTGCCTGCGCTAATAAAAGCCGGCTTGGAGTCTTCCATGCATTTACAGTAGTATACTATATATGATTATATGCAACATATTGGCATTCTAGCAACATCGATTCGTGGAAAATAAAGGACCACACGAGTACCACTTGGCATGACTTGAAGTACCACCAGTGGTACGCGTACCACAGTTTGAAAACCGTGGGTACGGAGCACCGTGACATTTTTACCTGCACGTCCAACCAACGTGCAACATGTCACCACTCCCCAGCATGATGAAAAACCAGAATATATTAAAATAGCAATATCTAACCATAAAAGGCTCCACAAAAATATTAATGTGATGGGACTGTTGGTTATGTGTTCAACTGTGATGATTTACTAGACCTGGCGTCACGATACACAAGGAGAATCATGCCTGAATTTGAAAGTGAGCCCTTAAAGACTTCTTTTTCTCATATAATTCTTGTATTTTTTTTTTTTGCAATAAATGCTTAAAAAACAGACCATTGAATCTGGCAGCCCCCTCCCATGGCTGTCTTTTACTGTAGTTTGAGAGACTGAAAGTACAACATAAATAGGAATAAATAACAGGCTGCTACTTGAGTTTGGATGCAGTTTTGATAGCCAAATGGGACTGCTGGGTTTGCTGGGACTTGCTTTTGATGAAAAAGAAGACTCTGCTTATAAGACTGATTGATTGTTTGCATATTATACTTTTTCAGGCAACTGTTTTTAGTTAAGGATGAGAAATCAGCTTGGGAAATTTTAGTTGTTGGTTAAAGAGGAAGTTCTTACATTTTTCTAGTTTATACAATGGTGTGACCATTAATTAATTAGAAAATCTCTCATGTTCTCTCCTTTGGATATAAAGAAGATCCTTCTGGCAATAACTACAACTTTTGTTAATAAAATGCCAAGGAATACAAGTGTTTTGTGTTTGAAAGAAGGCATAATTTAATATTATTAATAATACATTGAAATTAGTTTTGTAATCATTTTGTGATTATTTTTTTTTTGTTAATTAAAAATTTTGCAAGGGGAAAATGCAATTGATTTACTATTCACTCTTTCCAGGCATAAGCAAGTGCTGGAGAAACTGCTTGACATTGACAGTGTGATGAAGGTATGTGCAAGAAAATGAATAGAACGAATTGAGCAAGAATAAGACTGGTGAGTCTAAAAAAAAAAAATCGTAATAAAAATCAAGAAACAAGACATCACCCTGACTGGAATAAGCAAGTTCAGAAAAGTGTCTGGATGGAAGAGAGAACTGTTAAAAGTAAATGATTTTTTTTTTATAAACACTGAGTACTTGTCACCATGCACAGACACACACAAACTCGCACTGCAACTGGGCCAAAATTAGCATACTTAGACTTTGCAGTTTGTATTCACAAGGAAATATCAAATATTTTATAAATAATTAGGTAGCTCCAATGCTTGATGACCGCCAGTTATTCAGTTTAGTTTACTCTTATTACATGCTCTTGCACTTATGTGACTAACTTACTATGCACAAATTACAATTAGAGTATTAAAAAGTGAGGAGTAAAATAAACAAAAAACAATATGGTAATATGAACTCTAGCATACCATAAAATGTGCATAAAAACAGGCAGGTATACATACTGTATTTGGTCTGCCCCATTCTGAAAATGATGATAATTCCATTTAGATTAAAAGGCATCTAACAGGTCCATGATATGTGAGAAAATGTCAGCTCCAAGACCAACCAAGTGCCATCATTAACACCAAGAAGAAAAAGAAAATTGAAAAGACATATTTTTGGCAAAATAAGAACAGTTACTACTGTTAGTTAAAAGCAATATAAAAAGACTGTTATGAACATCCTCATATGATTAGGGTATGTGGGGACAGGCATGCCAAAGTATAGGAAGGTGCAAGAGTATCGAGAGACTTTCAGATAATGAAAAGTGAAATCAGTACTAAACATGCAGGCAGAAAATGTAATGATGCTAATTCAAGTGTTCAGAGTTTCTCTTTTTGTTAAGATTTTTGCTACTACATTTTTGCATTTCGACACAGAGAATAGGAACTGTCTAAGCAGTGAAATTTCATAGGTGATTCCAGGGATCCTTGGAAAAAAGGCAGTGCTATGAGTGATCCACTTTTCTGTTGACACAACTCTTATGGGTCTTTACATAAATTATGAGGATTCTTTATATACAAATCAGGTAAATTTACTGGTCGAATGGTGTTGTCCAAGTAATCTGAAATTAAATGTCATGAAACAAATTGAAGCCGTGGTAGACTGTAAGCAAGCACATTTGCACATCCATGGCAGGCTCCAATGCAATATCCATTTCGAGCACTCAAACATGGTAGTTTATGGTAGTTCAGCACATCTGCTATATATAGTCAGGAGCTTCATCAGAAGTTGTTCTTTCCAAGACAGGTAAAGAACCTTTGAGTGAAGCAATGACCATTTGGTACAGAGGTCCTTTACTTCTGTCACAGATTATTATGGCAATCAGTCTGTTCAGTAGAGAAAGCAGCAGAGTGGTGTGTAGTGCATCTGAAACCACTGTCTGCCACCGCTTCGTGGAGGGATCACTCTGCCTTACCAGATTGAAAAGTAAAGCCTTTAAGATATTTTTTAATTTGTTTAATCTCCTTTGGTCTTGTAAACAAGCTTAGTTAAGTCAAGAGAAGGACAACCAGATTTCACAAAAGTATTTATTCACTGGCTATGAGATGCACAGTAAGATTCTGACTTGTTTGTGTTGATATTTTATTGTAAATGACTCACCAAACCAAATTCAATGTAACTGTAATTATGGCAATAGTAATATTTACATACATGCTAGAATGCAAATACTTATAAAAGTACATTTTTGCTTCTTTAGAAACTTTGAATGCCATGTACAGGTATTAAGCTGTTATAGCTGTTCTGCTTTGGCCTGTCTAAAACATTCTTCAGCTATTTCTCCAAATATAAAATAAGCTGCTGTTGTCAGTGCTTGTTTGCCTTTAGCTTGAGAGCCTTTTCACTTTCTGCATCTCTTTTTGCTTTTCTTTCAGTAGAAATCACTCAGATAAAGCTCCATTTTATTTACAGCAGCATTCTGTTTTCCCTAAACCAATTTCCTAATCAAAAAAAAAGGAATCCTGTACATTTAGAACACAAAGTGATTTGTGTCCCCTATACTTGAATACATACATTTTTAAAATTCTTTTTATAAATACTTGTAATGCTTAGAAATTACATAATCTTTACGTTATAAACACTTATGTTGTAGGCTAAAACAATCCGAGAATTTGATGAGCGATTTACATCCGTCATGTTTGGCTACAGCACCAACGAGGAGTATTACAGAGATGCCAGCCCATGTCACAAGCTGAAGTCTATCCAGATTCCTTTGCTATGCCTGAATGCAGCTGATGATGTATTCTCTCCTGGTCATGGTGAGCCATTTTGCTTTATTTATGCACTAATTATGAAAAGCCTTTTGTGTGTCCTGATGTGCCAGTGCCTTTGTGTGAATTCCCATTATGTACCTCCAACTATTTAGTCATATCTTAGCCACACTCTGGACACTACATGTTACTCCTCAAGAAAAGATAAATCATTCCATAAGTATTCTTCATACTTAGACACATTACTGACCAGGTTCCCTTAACTTGGATACAAGTCATTATGAACAGCGACACATGTCACTTGACAGTCTTCGGCAGTTTGTTTTTCATCATTGCATACTGGGGAATTGATTTTCCAGGAATCTATAGACCAAAGCAGATTTTCCACTGTGATTCACCAAAAGTTTTCTGCATCCATTTCTTACAAGTCTCTGTCACAGAAATTTTCCATTATAGTATTACCAGTAATGGCGCACTGCATGATAACATGCAGTAAACACACTTGACTTGAGTATTCCTAGTTTTCATGCTCTTTCTCTGTACGTTTTACATTCATTTGCTCAGAGGTTAATGCGCTTGCTGCTTCCTGAGCAGCTCTTCTTTTCTCCACCCTAGCGGCCCGCTTCTTCTCTTCTTTCGTTGACATCTTTTCGCGTTAAAACTGATTAAGTCAGTGTTTGTGTTATAATTACCTAACACATTTTCTTTCATTTTTCACTTAAGCTGGCACTTAAGTCTTTGATCTGCCTCAAGAATGATTTAAGATATGAAGAGGTAGGGGAAGTGACAGCGAAGGTGATAGGGATGAGAACGGCGCCCGTACGCATGCATTGCACGGCCCCACTGCTGGCTGCTGCCGAGAGTTGATTCTACAATAAAATAATAATAAAAAAGGAATAACCTTGGAGGTCAATCATCACCTTGAAAGCAGATAGACATCACATAGTATATGTGTACCAAATTTCAGGTCAATAGGTTAAATGGTATTCGAGCTACAGGTGATTTAAAATCCTGGACAGACAAACGGACAGCCACGGTAGTGTATTAAATATAATGGTGCTGCCCAGACCAAATAAAAGAACCACCACACTTGATTCAGTGTTGTTTGTTTTCTACAGTTAAGATGTTTGCCCTGTCATCCACATTTGGAACTAGATAATGGTGTTTGTACCCTTTACCTGTTATTCATGAATAATCAATAGGTCAAGGTGCAGGTCACTAAAGCTTGGTCTGCTCAATCAGCTCTCTCTCTCTCTAAAGCTAATGTCACATTATAAAACCTCTTGTCAGAGAAGTTGTCAACCTTGAAGATTACAGTTGCTGATCTCGTGGGTGCTGTCCATTTACACTACTAAAAATCACTGGGTTTGTCAACTTACATTGCTGCATGATGACTTTCCAGCAAAGTTTCATGCTTCCAAACAATAACATGCTCGCCCCTTTTTCTGACAGCCAATAATACGCAGCTTGAGAGCTGAATGAAGGGTTTACAGGTATGGTGAGATAAACTGCAGTCTTGGCCGTGAGATGTCTGACACATCGGTTTTTTGAGATTCAAAACACTGGCATTCCTTTATCGGCGTTGCTGCATTACATTCATTGTACTTGGGGTAGACAACCATTGGTTGACATGCACACAGAGCCCACCTCTACAACTTAAAACAAAATTGGACAGGCTGGCGAAGGAAGATTGCTGGGAAACCTGTGTCATGTGACATAGCCTGTCGCTCCCATCACTGACAGTTGTGTAGTCTGACATACCCAGCAACTCACTCCAACAAATCTGTGACTCACCTGACAAAATCAAACACGTTTGATTTTCTCTTAAGTCGTAGGGACAGGCTGTCTGGGCACGAGAACTGATAACCAACGAGCACCCACTTGAAAGTACAATGCATATGATGCAGCAGCGAGGAATAAGGAACAAAGGAGTTTTTGACCTTGAAAATGGAACAGAGGCTTGTCTGTCTGATGTCAAATGTTTTATGTACCAGAACAGAAAGGAAAAAAGAAAAAAAAAAAAAAAGAAGAGCAGAGATCACAGGCAGCGTGTGGCTGTCAGAGAAAGGGGCGAGTGCATGATTCATGATTCAAAGTCATGATGCAGTTGTGTGATTTGTCATGTTCAGCGATTTCAAGTTGTGTAAAGTGACATGCTCCAGCAATGACATCAGCAGCTCAGTCGTCAAGGTTAACATCCCCTCTGACTAGATGTTGTGTAATGTGACATCGGTTTATGAGAACGAGATCTCTTTGAGTCTGGTTAATTATCGCAATGACCAATTATTTTAATATGTCTCTCATTTACTCAAGTGTTTCTATTATTTTGCTATTCAGGGTTATGTAAAACCTTGTTTTTTAAAGTGATTACTTTATTGTTTACTGTATATACTTGCGTTTAAGTTCACCCACGAAAAAGTCAGGGCTTGATTTTACCAAATAATTTTCTGTATTTTATAATGTCGGTCGTGTAAGTCGAATGTGGAAAACTCATGCTATTGGTCCAAGAGATTATGATATGCTAATGCCCACTGAGAGAGTAACCACGGAGCACACTGCCTTTCTTTTTGATGTATTGTTGCCTACGTGACCACACAGTAATACCCAAAATATTTCAAAGCAATGTTTGCACTGTTTAGTGTTTTTTGTATCTCTCACACCTTTATCATAAGAGCATCTCGTCTACGATGGAGCATTCGATCAGAAAAAAATATGAAGTTGGTTTTAAATTAAAAGTCGTTGAAGTGGCGAAAGAAATTGGTAACTGCGCTGCTGCAAAAAAATGTGATGTGTCTGAGAAACTGATGTGAGATTGGAGGAGGCAAGAACATGTGAGAAAAAAAAAATTGTATTTTTGAACAGGCGTATAAGTTGGGGTTTGATTTTATGATCAATTTTTCAGGTTTCAAGACCCGATGTGTACGCGAGTGTACTGTATACAGTAACTACAAAATTTTTAATATGGTAATGCTTAAAGTAAGTGTAATCAATTAGACAATGGTTTAACGGACCATTTCTGGGGATGCATTTATAATCTCCTATCTCAAGTGCTTCTTTCATTTTAAATTTTAAATGACTCTTCAGACTTGCTGATCTTCGCACCTGAGATATTCCTCTGCTTCACGGCTTGGGCCATTCTCTTCATCTTATTGAACTGTGTTTCTTTGACTGCACAAATCTTCTCCATATTTTCTCTCTCTACTACTATTACTGGGAACCCTCACCTTAAATACTCATTCATCATCTATTCTACATGACCAAACCACTTTAGTTGCCTTTTCTCATTGTGTTCTCATTGCAGGCTCTCTTTAGTACAGATAATAAGCACTCCCTAAGCACTATGTGACTCTTTTTCAATACTGTATCTAGTTTGCCTTCTATATTAATGGCTACATGCTGATGTGACAGTGGCTTCATTAGGTTGTCTAGTGCAACAATTTCTACAACACTCAACAAAAGAAGTTAATATTGCCAAGTTGTAAAACAGTTGAAAATTTAAAATAAAGCTTTCTTTTGGTTTTGTTTTTCAGCGGTTCCTGTGGAAGCTGCCAAACAGAACCCAAACATTGCAGTTCTTCTCACTGCCTATGGAGGCCACATTGGATTTCTGGAAGGAGTATGGCCAAGACATAACACTTATATGGACCGTGTCTTCAGGCAGTATATTCAGGCTGTGTTTGAGCATGCAAACCAACTTGTAAAGCTTTAACATTACATATTATAAACTAGAACATCTTACCTTGTATTGCCATGCAAAAAATGTATTTAAATAGAGAACAGAGTATACTGTTAAGGGCACATCATTGTAAATGCACAATAATCTATATATGTCCATGTGTATTTATACACATAGACAGTACAAACATGGTATGTACATATATATGTGTATGTATGTGTTTTAACAAAGACACTAGAAATACTTTAAATAAGCACTTGAACTTCTACCAGCAAGCAGTCTGTGATTATGATACTCAAAGTCCAAGCATCACAACTTTAAAACGAGTTTAAAAAAACTCTTGATTGCACTTTATTTCAAATCACTGTTCACCTCTTTCTTTATGAAGGCAAGAGCCAGTGTTAGATGTATTTAGTCATTTTAGCAAAAGCTCAAAGAGCTTCTGAGTACTGTACAGTATGTATTTACTTGAGGTGCAGTTTACTGGAAAATAAGTTACAGTATTCACTATAGTGAGATTTGTTGTATAGGTTTGTTGTAAAACAGTGGAAAAGAAAATCAGAAAATCTCACAAAAATGAAACGCATTTTTATTTGTGCAAAAAAGTCTGACTTCTTCATGAGGGACGTCATAATAAATTATAAGAAGGAAGTGTCAAACTTTGAATTGTATAAACTTGTTTGCCACTTTCAAGCAGATTAAAATAGACTATAACATAATAATTTATAAACTTGTTTGCCACATTGAAGCAGATAGACTATGACATAATAATTTTGTGTTTCCAAGATTTTATTAATCTTCACTATCAAAATATTACTCTTTCTTGGTCTGATAGTCTTTTGTTAATAATGTTCGTTACTAAGAGGGAGAGGAAGAAAGCTGACAGAAAATCAGAGTTATAAATGTAAAGAATTTTGTGAACCTCCTCATGTTGTAGCACTCATTATTAAAGCTTGTGTAGCACATGCAAACACATCCACCACATCACTGCCTGCAACGATTCCTCAGTGTGATCATCCATTGTGATTTTACACTTGAGGATGACTAAAAGTGTGCAATTCACTTCCCCAGTTCAGTTTGTCATGATTGTGTCAAGTGTATCTCTTTTTTAATAAGTGACAAAATTAGTAAGTTACCCAGTTAATCACAATTTATGCTGAAATGAAACCCTTATCAAATAAATGCAGAGCAACTACAGTTTAGTAAAAAATGTTCAAAGAAAACTGCTACACAAAACTAAAGAAATATAATCCTCTTTTTAATGATTTATACATGCAAAAAACAATCATATACCCAAATTAAACTTAAGTAATTGACATTTACAAGAATTTACATATTAGACTTTTCTAAGCAAAGCTGAAAATTCTCATTCCCCATTGATTCAAAATGTGTACAACTATTGTCCACAAAATGAATTACAATGTGTATTATGTAAATATAATTCTGTATTATTTTCTTTGTTTACCCTTTGCTTACCCATATTCCCTTCATTATCTCATCTCGACCTGGAACAAACTTCCAGGACTACAATAAAAATAAATCATAAGAATTAAGAAAGTGACTTACCACAGTCAAATATGTTAATTTTATTTTTTTGATATGAGCAAACTGAACTGTTCATAAAACCATATTAGTATTAAGCTGATATAAAATCTTTCTCAATTATTGGTACACAAAATGTGTTGCTACTTTGACTGCCAGACACACATGCATTTCTATTCAGTATGTGTCTGGAAGTAGGCTGTTACCCAAAACGTGTTATTGTTGTAAACAGTGATTAAACCTAGCGTTTGACGATTCCGTTAAAACTGGTATATCAAATGTTCATGTGCAGAGGTTGGCACTGATGCGTAGATAGTCTCTGTCTGCATGAGGACGTTCCTCACTGAACACTGACATACTGAGGAAAGGTGCGTCAATTACTTCAGCAAGAATTGGTGCATCAGGAAGAATAGTTAGGGACCTAAAAAAGTTCAAATAATGGGGTTCAGTGCTTTCTCTTGAAAGTAATACTTATATAGACAAAACGAATGTAATGCAAAAAAAATGCCTTTCAAAGATAAAACATACATGGCTTAATGATTCTAATACTAAAAATAAAATATCTGAAGTGAATTCTTACTTGCATTCACATATAAATGTATTATTGCCATAAAAGATCTATTTTTGTGCCACTAAAAATTTTCCACCTGTCACATTATACAGTCAAGTTAATAATCTTGCTTAGCATTTTGCCTGTTTTCATAGATTTATGCAAAATGTGCAATAGCAAGAAATAGAAAAGTGCAATAGTCCAATACTTGTGTTGAATCAAAGATGAAAAATTGAATGATTCAATTATACATTACAGTATGTCAATGATGGCCTACTCTTGGCATATGTCCAGTAGTTCCAAAGTACAAAAGAGCACTTTGAAGCTGTAATTAGTTCTACTGTACCTAACTGCATGCAACTTGCTGGGACAGTTTACACCTGCACATGAAGCCATGAATGCTTTATAGGGATGTTATATTCAATATGTAATACTATACGCTTATTAGCATTTATTAGAAAATGAACGCCGGAAACTGTATGGAATTGTTTGTTCTTTTAAAAGCAAAGAGATGCAGTCCCACTAGAAGGAATTTAAAAGACTGCAATCTGTCTCTTTTGCCCTATAAATGTATCCTTACCTGTTGAAAATAAAGCAGAATGGTGTTATTGTGCTAATTCCCCATCTGATACTATTATTTTCATAAACCAGTTATTTACTAGGTCTTAAAAAGCTCTTTAGTCTGACTAAAGTGAAACTTCACAATTCTGTATTCATATTAATAAAATGAATGAGTCAACTTTGTTTTTGCTATACAAAACACTTACAAATTGTTAGCTATAGTAGCCAAGAGACCTTTTTATATCTCGAGTTTAAATTCACTTACTTGGACTTAAAGGAAGGTGATGACTTGCTTTAGGCTGTTCTTGTCTAATTAGCAGCTTTGTTCTTAATGTTTAATGCTTTACTGTGTTGTGAAGCAAAATGCTTTGTAATAGATGTTTTACTGTACATGAAAGATGCAGCACTTGGGAATATTTTCTACTGAATTTCTGCCTTTAATGTCTTGTCATGTGTTTAATCGGATTAATTGTAATTTTTATATGAATTATGAAAGGTATCAGAACTTTATTCATGCCAGAGTGAAAATAGCTGTCCTGAATATGAGTGGAAATAGTAGTGGAAGCTCGACTTTCGTGTTTAGAGAAAGAGGGTTTGTTTTGTACTTGTTCAATGTTTATACCTTTTGCTATCTGACATTGAAGAATGAGGTAATGTCTGTGAAGCTGAATGGTGGAGATGTCAATGAAGCTGCCCTGGTGGTAAGAAATCTGAAGAAAGGGCATGATTGACACCTCTGACTATGGTTATTAGTTTCATTCTGACCAGATTGTGGCCAGCTCTTCTATCAAATTAGTTTTGCTTGAAAACATGGCTAAATTATTGACTGCCACTACTAAAGAGAGTTATTTATATCTCAAAACCTTGCCCATTACAGAATAGAACAATGTGTTAATCCAACTTAAAATAAGACAAAAAGAAAAACAAATATTTCACGTGGGCAATAGCTTTGTTGCTTCAGCATGAGTAGACATAGACATCAGAATTAAACAAGGTGGGGGGGGGGGTTAGTGTAGTAGGTATTTGTTCCATTTTCGGTTTTATCTTGTATCAGCATTTCTGGTCACATTTAATCTGAGTTCTGGAAATGTCTTATTTCTAATTGGATCTTTTCACATGAGAAAAATGTGCAATTTGGGCCAAATATTTTCTCAAAGTTAAGGTCATGTCAATCTAAAAGCACAAGTTAAACTCAAACCACCCTTCACCTCCCCGGTGTTTGAAATCAGCAAAAACATCTGTCTAGTTAGAAGTGAACATAAAGTGCAGCTAGCTACATTTTGCTTATGTTTACTACATAGTGTGTGGAAGACGAAACAAGCACTCTGCATTACCTCAAATTTTATAGTGAGAAATTGTTTCAGTTATCAATAGGCATTAGTCCTCAGGGATACCTGTTCATTGCTCAAACTTTTAAGGCAATAGGTCTTTTCTTTCTCTTATCCTTCTTATCACATTTAATAGAAGAATATTTTATGTTAAACAAAACTGAATGCTACTGCATGAACTCAGAGTAGTCTTCCACATCTATTAAGCCAAAAACTGGAACTTGAATGACCAAACTACGCAAGTGCATGGAATGTTTGCTCAGTTTCAGACGTTGTACTAAAATCCTATGTGGTAATCAATTTTAAACTGTTCCCCGACTTGAAGAATATTTATTGTCTTTACAAAAGCATGAATTATTTTGTGTAATGATTGTCTTGATCTGTGTCTACATTATAAGCTTGTTTTGCACAGGTAAAAAATTAGCAGTATGAAGACTGTATTTTATACATCTGAAATGTATACTTAAAAATGAAGATGTAAAATGTATTAAGCTTTCATAGCAATATATTTTAATGTAATATGTATAGTACATAATAAATATGGTTTTCCCTTTCAGGGTGTTTCACTCTTATTTGTTCACTACAAAGTCACATAAATGGTGTCCAGCTTTTATGCACCATCTTGTCAAGCAGCACAGTCATTGTGATTGAACAGGTCTACAGAACATAATGAAAGAATCCTGTCAAAGCAAACTTCACAGTAATCCTTTTTATTTCTTATATGGCGGGGAAAATAAGTATTGAACATGTCTTTTTTCTCAGTAAATATATTTCTAATGGAGCTACTGACATGAAATTTTCACCAGATGTTGTTAACAACCCAAGTAATCCACATATACAAAGAAATCAAAACAAATAAAAAGTCCATAAATTATGTGTAATAAAGTGGAATGACACAGGGAATAGGTATTGAACACGCTTACTGAAATGTATTTAATTCTTAGTAGAAAAGCCTTTGTTGGTAATGACAGCTTCAAGACGCCTCCTGTACAGGGAAACTAGTCGCATGCATTGTTCAGGTGTGATTTTGGCCCATTCTTGCACAGAAACTGTCTTCAAATCTTGAAGGTTCTTCAGTTCATTTCTTAGATTTTCAATTGGATTCAAGTCGGGTGATTGACTGGGCCATTCTAACAGCTTTATTTTCTTTCTCTGAAATCAACTGAGAGTTTCCTTGGCTGTGTGTTTGGGATCCTTGTCTTACTGAAATGTCCTCCCTCATTTCATCTTCAGGATCCTGGTAGATGGCAGCAGATTCTTATCAAGAATGTCCCGGTACATTTCTCCACTCATCCTTCCTTCAATTATATGAAGTCTGCCAATTACATGAAGTCACCATGTTGTTCTCACCTCCAAATGTCATTGTTGGTATGGTATTTTTGGGGTGATGTGCAGTGCCATTTCTCCTCCAAACATGGTGTGTGCAGTGACATCCAAAGAGTTTAATTTTGGTCTTATCTGACCAGACTATATTCTCCCAGTATTTCATTGGCTTGTCCAAATCTTGTGCAGCAAACTTTAAACACGCTTCAACATGCTTATTCTTCAGCAGTGGAGTCTTGTGCAGTGAGCATGCACAGAGGCCATGGCGGTTGAGTGTTACTTATTGTTTTCTTTGAAACAACTGTACCTGCTAATTCCAGGTCTTTCTGAAGCTCTCCGCAAGTGGTCCTTGGCTCCTGGACAACACTTCTGATTATTCTTTTGACTCCTCTGTCAGACATCTTGCGAGGAGCAAATGGTCGTGGACGGTTTATGGTGAAATCATGTTCTTTCCATTTCCAGATTATGGCCTCAACGGTGCTCACTGGAACATTCAGAAGTTTAGAAATATGTCTGTAACCAATGTCATCTGTATGTTTTGCAACAATAAGGTTACGAAGGTCTTGAGAGAGCTCTTTGCTTTTACCCATCATGAGACGCTTCTTGTGTGACACCTTGGTAATGCGAAACCTATAATTAAGACTAAACCAGCTGATATTAATTTGCACTGATAGGGGGGAGGATTGCTTTCGAACTACTGACAGAGTTCAGTTGGTTTATTTGCTTTCCATGCCTTTTTCACCTCCTTTTCTTCATTCATTCAATACTTTTTCCCTGTGACATTCCACTTTATTACTCATTACTTAATTTATGGACTTTTTATTTGTTTTGATTTCTTTGTATGTGTGGGTTACTTAGTTTTTACCGATATCTGATAGAAATTTTCCCATTAGAAATATATTTACTGAGAAAAACGTTGACAATTCAATGCTTATTTTCCCCACTATATATATGTGAGATCTCAACATTCATAAAGGATACATAATTCTAAATTAGGTATGTGAATAAAGTTAGTTGAAATATTCAGCTGATTTGACAGAAAGTAAGATTTCAACATAGCTTCCTTGTCAAATTGCAGATAGATTCTATAAATCAAATTTGCGCAACTGAAAAAAAAATCTGGGATTAGAACAAAGCAACCTCTGACAGACCAAGTAAAATGGATTTTGGAATTCTTCCTTATTAGGTCTCCTCATTTTATGTGCTCCAATGACACGCAAGATCAGAACTCATAAATACAGTAAGTGTTCCCACACTGATAGTGGCATCTTTTATAACACATGCATAGAAGCAACGGTAAGGTTATAGTCAAGCAGTGAGCAAAGAAAGTAGAGAGAGAAAGCATTCTTTAGTGAGACTGAAGTGTTTAGTAAGGGTACACATGGTATGGTGAGTACAGTAAACGATGTTTGAACCTTACAGCAAGAGCTCACTGACAATTCTAAGTACTGATGGTGTTAAGTTAGAGCTGGTCAGTTTTTTCTGCTTATCGGCGTGATGGTAGCCTGGTGGTGGATACAGCAGTATGCTGTTCACTGTTTTCATTTTTGTAAGAGTTTTCTGTCTTTCTTCATAATGTAGAGCCCATGCATATTTTTAATACTTTTAGTCATTAGGTTTTCTTTTATAGAGTAATTTGAATCTATACTTTCATATTCTAGTGAGTTTACTTTTTGAAATACCTTTTGGTAGTATGCAGGAGTGGTCCTCCATTTCAGAAAATGTAGACTCCTTCAGCAAAGGAATGATCAATATGTGTAAGTGCAGCCCTTTGTTGTACAGGTCAGTTACAGGTGAGCCGTTTGCTGTATGAGTGCATGTTGTGTAAGCTAAAGACTGTTGTACTCTCCATCGTGTAAATAAAATCTTGGCTAGCTGAATATCTATCTATCTATCTATCTAAAGTCCACCCTGTCCACTGTTCAAACTTCTTTTTACCTTAAAACTCTTTTCACGTGTTGAATTGAAATAACTAAAATTACAGAATTAGCTGAATGTAATAAGCTGCTTTATAACCGCTTTGCAAGACAGTAGTAAGAATTGAGAGTGCAGTGAGAGGGCAAGAAAGGGTAAAAAGACAAAGGCACCCTAAAAGCAAACAGGGGTCATTCCATGTCAGATCCACCAATTTTCCAGAAATTCCACACACTTCGGTCTCAACAAATTCTGAAAAAAAATACCAGGTGTGCCAAGGTTATTTAGGAGATATTCTCTGTAAAATGATTTTGATTTAAGATCAATACTTTCCAAGATACAGACAATTTTGTGAGGAGAGAGAGGTGTCAAATTTAACATAGCTTTATTTTTTCAGTAATTTCACAAGACCATATTTCAAGAATTAAACCACCAGCAGGCTCAAATTTTGCATACTGGTACCTTTACTTTTAATTTAATAATTTAATTGTGAATTTCCCCTTGGGATTAATAAAGTATCTATCTATCTTTATAGATATAGTACATAACAAAATCAAAATGTTGGTCCACTTGGTAAGAGCAGGCCTTCAAAAATAGAAAAAAATATTTTGCGTCTTTGGCTTTGCCATGTTTAGGCTTTCAGAAAGCACACTTTTTTTTTTTTTTTTTTATTTATTAATTTTATTGTAATCATTCCATACAAATAGAACAATTTATGACAAAAAGAAAAAAAATTGAAGACAAATCAAACCCCACCCCTGAGAAGGAGAGCTTAGCCAAAGGAGGATTGCTTAGTGCTTTTTAATAAGGCAACAATAAACGAAAGAAAGGAAGAAATTTCTATAGGTAAATAAAAAAATGGAGAAGGAAAATAAATGTGGTTATAGTTATTTCTCTTATTCTAAAATAATATTGATTAGATCCTGCCAGGTTTTGAAAAAATTCTGTACAGATCCTCCAATTTTTTTCCAAATTCAAATAATATAAAACATTGGTTTCCCACTGACTTATCAGAGAAGTGTTAGGATTCTTTCAATTTAACAAAATAAGTCTGTGTGCCAAAAGTGTAGTGAACGCAATCACCATTTGCTTGTCCTTCTGGAAGAACCCCGAACACAGCTGTTAATGGGTTAGGAGGGATTGTGACCACAAGGCTGTCTGAAAGGCACTTAAAGATTTTGGTCCAAAATTATGTTAATTTGGTACAGGCCCAAAACATTGACCCAGTGAGGCAGGAGCTTGGTTGCAGCGTTCGCAGGTTGGATCTTCCCCTGGAAACATTTTGGACAGTTTTAAGCGAGACAGATGAGCTCGATATATAATGTTTAGTTGAATAATTCTATGCTTTGCGCATATGGAGCTCGAGTGAATTCTCTGCTTTGCTACCTTCCACTCCTTTTCTGATATATTAATTAAGAGATCTTCTTCCCAATGCCCTCTTGGGTCTTTGAATGGTAGGGACTCTAATAAGATTTTATATAATGCGGAAATGGTGTTTAATTCCTTGAAATTGAGCAGTATTTTTTCCAGCATGGTGGAGGGTACGAGGTGAGGAAAATCGGGCAGTTTCTGTTTAACAAAATTTCTAATTTGAAGACAGTGAAAAAAATGTATAGCTGGGAGGTTGAATTTGGAACGTAATTGTTCAAAAGATGCAAATATATTGTCTATATAAAGATCTAGAAAGCATACTTCTAACTGATACAGCCTGCTAAAATTTTTTTCCCATGTTTAGACACCTGCACAGGGCTTTTCAAAAGGTTACAAACAAACAAGAAACTGAATCAGGGTTTGACCAGCAGACCTCTCAAATATGAAAAAAATCATTTTGGGTCTAATTTTCAGACCAGCTTAATGACTGTGGAAATGTCCAGACATTTTTTAAATTATTTTTTCCTGTAACCTACATGGTCCCCTCTTTCTCAAAAAACATATCTTACTTTTCTTATGTGAATCTTTGATTTTTATTTTCCATTCTAAACATGTGTTAAATTCACCATTTGTCAGTAATGATAATAATTCAAGTTCTTCATCGCTAACTTGGGTATGGGATTAATGGAAAAAATACAACACTAATTATAATGAAATGTTAAAATCTTGGTACTGCAGCAGCAGGAATGTGACCAATTTCATTTCTGTTTTAGTAGAAGTGCAGAGTGTAGGGCATCTTTGTCTTTGAGATCAAGATGGTACTGCCACCCACAGACCATTGTAGGTGCACTAAGAAGAACAATGACACACTATAATGGCACCTGTGAAGGACAGCCGGGTCCCATGCCCGGCTGGGACGCCCCTGCTGCATCTGTTCCGGGGGAGCCACCATGGGCAGCTCAGTACCTCTCCCGGGACGCTTGGTGGCAGCCTCCCTGGTGGACGATGATTCCCCAACCTGGCGCAAGGCTCCATGGGAGATGGAGTCCTCCACAGCCTGGTTGGGGGCTTGGATGGCCGCCAGGGGGAGCTGCATGGACTTTCCAGCCCAGCTGGTCGACTCGTCAGCCCCACCCGGAAGGTCAATTAGGGCCAGGTAATCAAGCACCTGGAACGCTTCTGGGTGGGGTATAAAAAAGGCCAGCCACCACCACTCGGGAGAGCCAGAGTCGGGAGGAGGAGGACTAAGGAGGAGGAGGAGGAGGAGGAGGAGGAGTGGTGGTGGTGGTGGTGGTGGTGGTGGTGCTGAGGTGGATAAAGAGAGTATTAATTGTGAGTGTATTTGGGACTGTGTTGGGCCTGTGGGACACGGGGAAGGCGTGCCCCACGGCTGAAGAAGAATAAAAACTGTTTTATTTAAGTACGTGCCTCTGCCTGAGTCTGTGCCGGGTTGGGCGCTATAGAGCGCCTTTTACACACCCAATAAATATCGTTTCTAGGTGGCCAAAGGAGACACTGTGCAGGATAGCCTGAATGCATGAAACATATCATGTCTGATTCCACATCACTCCAATCCAACATTTTCCATCATACATTCACTAACATATCATCCAATAGGACACTGGTCTAATGTGAGGGACACATCTGATCCATCTTTGAGTATACCATCTTCAGTAGGGATGTAACAGTGGTATTCTTGAGTACCAGGTACTCTTTTGGCCATGGAGAATCACATTCTCTGTTCAGTAACATGAGCTAGAACATTGTCATTTGATATGAAAAAAAGTTTTGACATTTTTGATAACTTACTGATTGAAAACTCAATGATTACCATTATTGACACATGGTGCATTTGGCCTTTGTTTAGGATGGAAAATAAACGTGATTTTCATAAGAAAAGTAATGTTTGTGTTTTGAGAATAAATTAAAAATATTTTAAAAGATTATCTGCACATTGCTTCTCTCCACATGTTGTTATGGTGCTCTGAAAATGAAATTTGAAATGATTTTTTGGATTTGAGAGGTCTGCAGTTCAAACCCTGATACAGTTACTTTGCTGTTTATTGCTTTTTCAGAAAGCCTATATAGTTATCTGAATAAGGAAAAAAAAGTGAAAACTTTGTCTTGGTTACAAATTTGTGTTTCTGAGGCCTAAACATATCTAAGCCAAAAAGTCAAATTAAATTTTGGTCAGTTTCAAAGGGATTCTTTGAACATGCAGGGTCATCTGGACCAAATGTTTTGATTTCGTCACATACTATACCAATTAATGTACCAGTGTGCAAAGTCTGAGCCTGCTCGGTGGTTTAGTTCTTGAAGGAAAAACGAAGCCGGATAAAATCGACACCCACTTCCACTCGGTAAACTGCCTGTATTATGGAAAGTATTGATCTTACATCAAAAAAATTGTGCAGGGTGTCTCCTTGCTATCATGGGTACATCTGTGAATTTTTCGAGTCTGAAGTATGTGGGCCATTGGTTGATTTGACATGGAATAACCCACAGGACAGCGCATGTGGTACATCTGAAACCCCATCTTACCAACATTAAAGCATCCAGCCACATACATAAGCATAAAACAGGGAATACATTGCAAGGCCTTTTGTATCAGTGCTAGCAGACCCAGTAATAGATAAGTATTAGATCAGCCAATTCTGAGCTGCTGTAATTTTGACATTAAAAAATTCAAATTTTCTTTGTAACATTTATTCTTTATAAATAACATTGACTAGATTTCTTAGATTTTAACATCCCTATTCCAAACACCAAAACAGCAATCAAAATCATCAGCCTGGAGGTGATAACTAAGGGTTACCAAAATATACGGGCCTAGGCTTGCAATGTGCAGACCAAGGCCAAGAATGTGGAAACATTCAAGGACGCAGTCGGGTATAAGAAAAAGGCTGGGTACTTCCACACAAGTTTAGTTTCTGAGTTAGGTAACCAGGCAATATTTTAGAATCCTAAGGGTCATTCATAAATATTATGGGTAAGTATTGTTTCTTGTTACTATGGCAAGTGTATTTAGAAGAACAAGCTTATTCTACTTTGAAACTGGAGGGAATACTGGAGTGTGCTTGATAGGTACTTCAGTGACAAAGATATTTAAACTTTCTGATGCATGTGGCGAAGAACAGGATTCTCAAGTAATTCTACAGTAGGAATACACTTCAGTATTAAATGCACAGAGCAGGGTAAAACAATAGGACCACTTTGGGAGCTCACGCTGCATTTGGTAACCTTGCCATTTAAATAAGAAGTCCATGTCCATCACCTTTTAAACTAATGGCCTAGACTATATAAGTCAATAAAATATAAAAAACATCCATCCATCCATTTTCCAACCCGCTGAATCCGAACACAGGGTCACGGGGGTCTGCTGGAGCCAATCCCAGCCAACACAGGGCACAAGGCAGGGAACCAATCCTGGGCAGGGTGCCAACCCACCGCAGGACACACACAAACACACCCACACACCAAGCACACACTAGGGCCAATTTAGAATCGCCAATCCACCTAACCTGCATGTCTTTGGACTGTGGGAGGAAACCGGAGCACCCGGAGGAAACCCACACAGACACGGGGAGAACATGCAAACTCCACGCAGGGAGGACCCGGGAAGCGAACCCGGGTCCCCAGGTCCCCCAACTGCGAGGCAGCAGCGCTACCCACTGTGCCACCGTGCCGCCCTATAAAAAACATAAATTATAAAAATATATACAAGTCACATTCCTCAGCCTCCCCGGTAAGGTCTATTCAGGGGTGCTGGAGAAGAGAGTTCAGTCGATAGTCAAACCTTGGATTCAAGAGGAACAATGCAGATTCTGTCCTGGCCGTGGAGCACTGGACCAGCTCTACGCCCTGGCCAGGATCCTGGAGGGGGCATGGGAGCTTGCCCAACTAGTCCGCATGTGTTTTGTGGATTTGGAGAAGGCATTCGATCGTGTCCTGCGAAACATCCTGTGGGGTGTGCTCCAAGACTACGGGGTACAAGGCTCGTTGTTACGAGCCATTCAGTCCCTGTACAGGAGGAGCAGGAGCTTGGTCCGCATTGCTGGTAATAAGTCAAACTCGTTTCCTGTTGAGGTTGGACTCTACCAGGGCTGCCCTTTGTCACCGATTCTGTTCATTTTTTTTTTGTTCAGTTTTATGGACAGAATTTCTAGGTGCAGCCAAAGAGCAGAGGGGGTCTGGTTCGGTGACCTCAGAATCTCGTCTCTGCTATTTGTGGATGATGTGGTTCTGTTGGCTTCATCGGACAGTGACCTCCAGCTCTCACTGGAACGGTTCACAGCCGAGTGTGAAGCGGCGGGGATGAGAGTCAGCACCTCCAAATCCGAGACCATGGTCCTCAGCCGAAAAAGGGTGGAGTGCCCTCTCAGGGTTGGTAGCGAGATCCTGCCCCAAGTGGAGGAGTTCAAGTATCTCGGGGTCTTGTTCACGAGTGAGGGAAGAATGGAGCGTGATATCGACGGGCGGATCGGTGCGGCATCCGCAGTAATGCGGGCTCTGCATCGGTCTGTCGTGGTGAAAAAGGAGCTGAGCCGCAAGGCGAAGCTCTCAATTTACCAGTCAATCTATGTTCCTACCCTCACCTATGGTCATGAGCTATGGGTAGTGACCGAAAGAACGAGATTGCGAATACAAGCGGCTGAAATGAGTTTCCTCCGCAGGGTGTCTGGGCTCTCCCTTAAAGATAAGGTGAGAAGTTCAGTCATCCGAGAGGGGCTCACAGTAGAGCCGCTGCTCCTCCGCATCGAGAGGAGTCAGATGAGGTGGCTCGGGCATCTGATCAGGATGCCTCCTGGACGCCTCCCTGGTGAGGTGTTCCGGGCACGTCTAACCGGGAGGAGGCCCCGGGGAAGACCCAGGACACGCTGGAGGGACTATGTCTCTCGGCTGGCCTGGGAACGCCTTGGGATTCTCCTGGAAGAGCTAGAAGAAGTGGCCGGGGAAAGGGAAGTCTGGGCATCTCTGCTCAAGCTGCTGCCCCCGCGACCCGACCTCGGATAAGCGGAAGAGGATGGATGGATGGATGTGTCGATGGTATGTATAACTAGAAAGAACCTCCAATCAGGCTCAAATTTGGCATTCTTACTACAATTCTGAAAAACAAAAATCCAGTTTATTTTGGACAAAACAAGTTCAAGAGAAATTCTATTTTACTGAATATTGCTTTTTAAATATTGTTTCAAATAACAATTATAAACAACTAGCTGTCTCCTGCGGCTCTACCCACGTAGTAGTGAAACAAGGCAAACTTTAAAAATCAATTAAAAAATGTAATAATTTGTATTGAGAAGAATTTATATTAATAAGCTTTCGTATCTGAGGGCTTCTTGATATACAATGTTTTTGGTTTTGCTATCAGGGGCGAGAATGTAGCTGTGTTCTCTTTGCCAAAAATGTAAAAAGTTGGCAAGGTATCTCTAGCCAAGTAGAAGGTAGGTACGCTCCAAGGTCAGACGTTGCCACTGTAGCTGATCGTGTTCAGCTGATGGGAGAGCATCCCCCATGTGGGGAGAAGAGTATGTGGCCGTGATATCTCTGCCAATGAGCAGGTACGATCTAAAACACATGTAGCTGTGATCTCTCTGTCAAAAACTTCAAACGTTACTCTTTAACAATCTCTAGATGATAATGTCTGCTGAACAAACAGGTATTGCTAGCTAAGTAGAGGCAAGGTGTACTCCAACACGTGGTGAGAGGTAGAGTGGCCCGAACGACGGCTGGTGTGTGAGTGAGGAAGGTCCCACCCAGTTCCCTACTCCTGTTGTCCCACCTCCCCCCTCCCCTCGGCCCGCAGCCTGTGCACGAATAAATCGGTGCTACAAACGAACTATAACACTTAGTGCAATGAAAGAAGTCGCAAAATCAGCTGGAATGTTCAAGCAAATTATAGAAAAAAAACAGATCTAAATCCGTTAAGTAGTTCTCATGAAAAGCGGACTGAACAATAGACAGCTGTTCGATTTTATATACTGTATATAGAAATTAATAGATCTATGCATTTCATTTGAAGTAATTATAACGTACCCTACTATTTCTATGACGCTGTCATTCTTTATTTACCGAGAAAAATATATATTTTTAAACTTTTTCAAAAACCCTTTGAATAAAAATATCTACAGTATAAAAAATTCTCAAATGTTTTTCAACAATCAACAAAATCATCAGATGCTTAATGAGAACATCTGGCGTGATTTCTGTTCAGACATCTTCATTTAGTGGATGTTTATATCATACACTGTATTTTTTTGTCAACTGCGCACTAATATTGGGTTTGTTTTTATAAATCTGAACCATGAAATATGTAGGTGCTGCCAATGAATATGATCAAAACATGGAGTAAATTGCTTTTTCCCCTTATTATGCACTAATTCAATTCTTGCTCACCACATTACTCCTTCTGTCACTTTTACCACTTTCCATGGGATTTTTTGCCTTCCTTTTTTTGCTCTTTACACTATCACATGATATCAGTTCCTGTGTTGTTTATTTTTTCTCTCCCCTGGATATTCTTTCGTATTTTACTTTCCATCACCCATTCTTTCTGTGCCAATTTACATTGTCAAAAAGCATACAATTGTAGACACTTCATATTTGGAATTATCCGTCAACATTCTTTAAAAACCATCAGATGTCAGTCTCAGCAAGTAATCTGACACGTAGACTCCCTCTGCTTACAAATACATGGATGATGCTCCTTTGTCACAGAGGGTACTCAAATGTAGGGTAGCGCTGCTGTCTTACAACAAGGAGGCCGTGGTTCAATTCCTGGGTCCTTCCTCTGTGGAGTTTGTAGATAGATAGATAGATAGATAGATAGATAGATAGATAGATAGATAGATAGATAGATAGATAGATAGATAGATAGATAGATAGATAGATAGATACTTTATTAATCCCAATGGGAAATTCACAAATGTATGTACTCCCTGTGGCCATGTGGGTTTCCTCCCACAGTTCAAAGACACGCAGATTAGGAGGACTGACAATGTTAAACTGGCCCTAGTGTGTGTGGGTGCGCATATCAGTGTTTGCGCTAAGACAGGCTACCGGCCTGTCCAGGTTTTGTTCCCGCCTTGCACCCTATGCCCGCTAGGAAAGGCTCCAGCTTCCCCGTTACACTGCTCTGGATAAAGTGTGTTTAGAACATGAATGGCTAGATGGTATTTTTAATTTACCCATACTGTTCTCTATACCTAAATGCTGCTTCCATTTATCTAATAAAATGGCAGCAGCAGGAGAGCAGACTGCTTATTCTAAAATACCTGAGGCTATTAATGAAACTATCGTTCATGTTCTCTCTAAAACCAAAACTGATCCCTAAAGTATATAAACAATGCTCCACTTTCTTAACAGTACAGGACCACATCCAAAAAGTGTGTACCTGAACATATGAGAGGCTCTCATTATTTGTGTCATAAAATTGCCAAAAAATCAGTCACGTATAAGCTGACTGGTAATCATGTTTAAAGAGTAAAACAATGGCCAGTACCTCGCTCAGTTGGTGAGTCACTGAAGAGAATTTGGTTTATTTCCACAGTGATTTATTCAGCAATCAGAACTGATAAGTCACATTAATCACAAATATAATATCTTAAGACCAAAATGAGATTATTTAAAATGAAAGGGCTCCTTCTGGCATATCTCCTCAGACAGAGTGGTGTCATGAAATCTCTAGTATCGGAAACTGTACGTTTATTAGAGAGAACCTACATAAGAGTTTGTTTTATGAGGTTAAGCAACTGTGTCACAAAGTAGAAAGCAAAGACATGACAGTAAGTGTGTAATCTGTGACTAAACCTTTCAAAGTAAAGTAGTCCCAAGTAAGAATTTCACTGTACTCTGTACACATGGCAAAAATCTCCTTGTCAACCTGCGTGTGTGTGCAGTACTTAATTTTATAAATGCATATTTTTAGGCTTTTTCTCTGAATGTTGTTTCCAGGTTTTTACTACATATTTATTCTGGCACAAATCTTATGTAATTCTTGCCTCCTTTTACTTTATAACTACATATTTCTTAACACCACCCCAATCCCGATGCATTTGAAGAAACATATTTAATTACAAAGTGTGAAGATTTTATCTCCAAATCTATGACAGATAACAACAAAAATAGACACCCTACAATTAGACATACCTAAAAGTCAACATACATACTGAAATGAAATGGTTAACTCGAAGATAGGTCATCTGACTGAAATATTTTGCATGTGCATCTGAACAAATAGCTTGAATTATTAGGAGTTGTTCAGCTACCAACCTGAGCAGGATTTCCTCCAGTCAGCTAGAACCTGATGAACTGCACCAATCAGTGCTGTCGTCTTCTATAGTTCATAGAGCAGTGGTCCTCAGGTTTATTCCAGGGGCCCACTGTGGCTGCAGGCATTTGTTCCAACCAATTTCACAATCAGTGAGTCAATGTACTGCAAATTGATGTCCTTAATTCATTGCTAATTGTCATTGTCAGGATATAATTAACAGATCAAATTCTATAGAAAAACTGAATTCATAGTGAAATGAAAACACAGAGTTAAGAAGCTATCGCAGGTGATACAAATATTTCTACATTTCTTAGGAATTCATTCCTCACTAGATCCAGAGATACTTTATAGTCCATCTGGGGACCACAAAGGCCAATGCTGCTTTCCAGAATCGTCTTCTTTCCTTACCAATCTTCATTGCTGTCTGTTCTCCTACTAGTAGCCATTCTTTGAAATCATCAATCCATCTCTCTGTTGGTCTTTCTACATGCTGTTTTCAATTTCTTTTCCTCTCTGTCATCTTTCTGATTATCCTCTCCCATCCTGCATGTGTCCAAAGAGAACTACCTTCCTTTCCTTAATAACTTTGCAAATATTTTTTTTATAGTTTCAAGATCAAATTTTTTTATTTTCCACCTTATGTCGCCATTCAGTTTTCAAAACCTTCCTGTATCATCTAATTTCAAATACATTCAATTTAAAAATGTCATTCTTTTCAGTGTTTTGTTTTTCATAGGCATAAGGTAATGCTGGGAAGACACACCTTACCGGCATCTTTATTTTGACTTTCTCTGAGATATTGGCAGTTTTTAAGATTTCATTCAGTGCTGTAAAAGAACTACGTGTAATAGTCATTCTTCTTTGAGCAATCATTGCCATTTGTTATCAGGCTACCTAAGCAAACAAACTGGTCTACACATTTTAGTTTCTTTCCACCTACATTTATATCAGCCTTATTTTTCACATCATTACTTTAGTCTCATCTTTGTTATTGAATGAATGATATTCTTAGTTTAACAGTGTTAGTTGCTCTTTCAGATCCAGTTAATTCATTGTTAGTATGTTAATATCATCTGCAAATCTAAGACCTTTTACTATTTACTTACCAATGATAAATCCATCCATCCATCCATTTTCCAACCCGCTGAATCCGAACACAGGGTCACGGGGGTCTGCTGGAGCCAATCCCAGCCAACACAGGGCACAAGGCAGGGAACCAATCCTGGGCAGGGTGCCAACCCACCGCAGGACACACACAAACACACCCACACACCAAGCACACACTAGGGCCAATTTAGAATCGCCAATCCACCTAACCTGCATGTCTTTGGACTGTGGGAGGAAACCGGAGCGCCCGGAGGAAACCCACGCAGACACGGGGAGAACATGCAAACTCCACGCAGGGAGGACCCGGGAAGCGAACCCAGGTCCCCAGGTATCCCAACTGCGAGGCAGCAGCGCTACCCACTGCGCCACCGTGCCGCCCCCAATGATAAATCCTCCTCCTAAATCTACTTCCATCTTTTTCATTTTTCTTTCTAATACTGCTATGAACAACAGCAGAGACAATCGGTTCTTCTTGTCTGGTTTCTATTGTTGTCTTTACCCAGTTGCTCCCCTCTCCTCCCACACCAACAGACTCCAAATACTCTACATACAGTCCTTTCTGCTCTCCAATCAGCTTGGATGGCCATGCTTTCCAACGCCAAACTGAATCAAATACGTTTTTAAAATCTGTAAAGCAATGTTTTGACAGCTAAACTTCGCTAACAATCACAACACCAACATCTGCTGGATAGTTCTTCTATCTTTCCAAAACCCAGCCCGTTGCTCCCTCAAATGTGTATCTTCCAAGGCTGTTCGTAATTATTCTTGAAGGACATTCAAAACAACTTTTAATCCTCACACTACTTCTCTATTGTAAATTCAAAATATGAGAGGAAAAAGGGCCAGCTAATAAAACAATGAGATTATTTAGAAGTAAAATCACATGCTGAATGTGAACCTGGTTGGAGCAAAATCCTGCACTCACAGTGGACCCCCAGGACTGAAGCTGAATTTTGTAGAGACTACCGTGGGTTCTCTAAACTCTGTAGTAAAAGTACTTCGTTAGGTGCTTCCACATAACACACGTTTCCCAAAAACTGTGGAGAACGCTAGTGTGAAAGATTCTTTCGAGTTAGAGAACAAAAGAACAAACCGTATCTAATGATGCTGTCGCTGTGACCCCCGTACTTGCATACAAGATTTCCAACCTGACAACCGACCTGCAACATCTGCGCAAGTGCGTTGAGATTTGCGCACGCGCGCGGGCAGTACATTCACTGGGAGTTCCGCCTACAAAGTTCCGGGTCGTTGGTTCCGGAAGTAGAAGTAAACTTTGTGTATGCCGAAGCAGCGGAACACAGTTGTGCTGTTAGGAAGGCGACAGCTTGGGTGGGAAATGTTTTTTTTACATTTTTTTGGAGTCAGGATGGCTGTATTTGTTGGGCACCAATATCGCGTTTGTAAATATGTAGAAAGAATACATTTATCTTAGTGGATTTTTTTATTTGTTGGTTTTCCATTTTTTTTTCCGAGTGGCATTGCCGCCGGTGAGTCTCCCGGTGCTCTGCAGCAGCCATGGACCTGCTGATGACTTTTTGCGAGAAGTGTTTTGTCTCTCCTTTCTAACGGAGTCAACGGAGAGAAACAGCTTGAAGGTGAGTTACCACACATCTGAGGAAGGCTACTTTTTCGTGAGTTATTTATTTATTTTTTGCAATAGTAATATACGTAAACTAACACGATTAGATGTGGCTGATGACTGCTGAAATATGCCTTATATTGCTGGGATAGGCTCCAGCTGCCCCTTCTCTGAATGAGCCGGTAGGGAAAATGGGTGGATGGTTCGATGAATGATTTGTCCAGGTTTCATAAGAGTACGCGGCTGTCTTTTTATACATATATATATGTATATATTTTTGCTTAGTAAACTCGTGGTGAATGATATACGTATTGTCATGCAACCTGTTAGTGAATGAGTGGTTGTGTGATTCGTTACGATCATGCTGTTGTGTGTTATTAAATCTGAAATCCGAGTAACCACATCATTTATTGCTACCGGGCTTCATTCAGTTTGCATACAGATGAACAACAGACATTTAAGAATATTACGAAATTACAATTTTTTGATTATTCACGTAGTATTTTTTTATCGCATTGCATCGTAAATGGCTTAGATTAAATTGGTAAATGTCCGAAATGTAGTTTATATTCGCTTAACATTGAAAACGTTTATCAACATTTTAGATATTTACACGTTGTTCGATATATTCATGCCTGGGGAAAAGGCTGATGGGGACAGTTGTACAGTCAGTTGGCACTAGTTTAGCAGTAAGTTTTGGAATCTATTCAAATTCCAGCACTGTGAATCCTTAGTCGGGTAATGGAATGAGATGGTATGACTAAGGAACTCAGTTTTCGGGGAGACACTGTCCTTCAGGTTT
The DNA here is from genome assembly GCF_900747795.2 of Erpetoichthys calabaricus. NCBI lineage: Eukaryota > Metazoa > Chordata > Cladistia > Polypteriformes > Polypteridae > Erpetoichthys > Erpetoichthys calabaricus. Next base: position 69,002,533 of record NC_041399.2, on the reverse strand, counting down.
TTGTTCACAATGATTTTTTTCCTCATTAAAGGTGCGTTACGTTTTATTTAGAATTCATATTTCTGGTTTCAGATCATTGTATTTGTATGAGTTTGAGTTTTCTGTAAAAATTGCAAAATTTTAAGTTGATCAAATAGGCGTTTTACTACTCTCTCTCTGTCGACATTTTTTACTTATTTTTCTTTTCAAGTGTTTCAATAAAACAACTGCTTTTTGTTATACCCATGAGATGCATGATACCAAACTTGATACTTTGCTAGTTGTGTCTGTGTCCCATTGGTAGATTACCAGCTATCTTGAAAAAAGAAGCAATTAATCTTAAAGAATTAAAAGATTGGGTAAAACCTAAATAAGAGGCGTGGCAACAAATAACTTTTATATATTTACTTCTCTAGTTTTTTTTTTTTTTTTTAAAGTACACAAATTAGCGATTTCTCTGCAGACAGAATAGTACTGTAGTAAGTTATCTAAGTAAGCGGCTTGTAACATGGACACAAAGTAACTAAAATTAGTTATAGTAAAAAGTGCAAACTGATTGTTGCTGTTAATGAGCTGAGTGTAAGATCCCAAAATACATAATAATGTTTTACAGTGTTTATGTTTTACTTTAGATAAATATGATTTGAATTCTATGGAAGCATATTAGGGCCACAGAGAAGAAAAAAAATACGGACTCACTGAAGAAAAAAGTGTATGTCGAGAATAAAGTCAACATGGCAACTTAATTCTCGACATTTCACTTTAATCTTGACACTTATGCTGAGGTTGAAGTCGACATGTTGACTTTATTCTCATAGTTTATTTTGTCATTAAAGTAGAACGCCGTCAACTTAATTTTAAAATGTTTAACTTGCTAAATTTTCTTAAACCCCGTCATAAGTAATGTAGCACTTTAAATGCTTTGTGTTTAGTGTTCCCTGACCCATGTTAATCGTTAATTGTTGTACATGCTTCTTAAACTGACTTCCTCTTGCACTGAGAGGAGGCGCAGGCAGCGATCACTACACAGAATTCATTAATTTCATGATATTCCTGCTCTTTAGAATTCTAAGATAAAAATACTTGATATCATTTTCATGATGAAATGCATTAAAACATGTATTAAACATGTGGGCACAGTGGCGTGGAATAGTGCTGGGCGGTATGACCAAAATTCTATATCACAGTATTTTTCAAAATTATACCGGTTTCACTGTATTCAGTGGTATTTTTTTTTCCCATGCATGAGTGGATGTTAGCCAGTCTACTGCAGTAATTGCAGTGGAAAATGTGGTTAAGAATAACCTATTTCACTGTCATGAGAATTGTACATTGTACAAAAAAACATTTTAACGTGCATACAAGTATTAATGCAGGTTTGCATGGCCCCATAAAAGTGATAGTTTTCAAGGGGGTGGCACTAATGAAGAGAAGGAATCACATGACATCCATCCATTTTCCAACCCGCTGAATCCGAACACAGGGTCACGGGGGTCTGCTGGAGCCAATCCCAGCCAACACAGGGCACAAGGCAGGAACCAATCCTGGGCAGGGTGCCAACCCACCGCAGGACACACACAAACACACCCACACACCAAGCACACACTAGGGCCAATTTAGAATCACCAATCCACCTAACCTGCATGTCTTTGGACCATGGGAGGAAACCGGAGCGCCCGCAGGAAACCCACGCAGACACGGGGAGAACATGCAAACTCCACGCAGGGAGGACCCGGGAAGCGAACCCAGGTCCCCAGGTCTCCCAACTGCGAGGCAGCAGCGCTACCCACTGCGCCACCGCGCCGCCCCATTACATGACAGTTGCAGTCAAAATATAGAACCTTTGTATTGAACAAGTTTTGCAAACAACTTAAACTACAATTTTGACAACATATTTTAAACCATCCAAAGAGGCATTTAGACTTAGTAAAATATCCAGAGGTGCTTGTCAAAAGTTTTATCGCACTGAACATGTCTTAGAAAAGGAATAAATAGTAAATATTTTTTGTAAACCAACAACACTTTGTTAATGTTAACAATCTCTGTTCACTGACACGTTAGCTACAGTGGTGTGAAAAACTATTTGCCCCCTTCCTGATTTCTTATTCTTTTGCATGTTTGTCACACAAAATGTTTCTGATCATCAAACACATTTAACCATTAGTCAAATATAACACAAGTAAACACAAAATGCAGTTTGTAAATGGTGGTTTTTATTATTTAGGGAGAAAAAAAAATCCAAACCTACATGGCCCTGTGTGAAAAAGTAATTGCCCCCTGAACCTAATAACTGGTTGGGCCACCCTTAGCAGCAATAACTGCAATCAAGCGTTTGCGACAACTTGCAATGAGTCTTACAGCGCTCTGGAGGAATTTTGGCCCACTCATCTTTGCAAAATTGTTTGTAATTCAGCTTTATTTGAGGGTTTTCTAGCATGAACCGCCTTTTTAAGGTCATGCCATAGCATCTCAATTGGATTCAGGTCAGGACTTTGACTAGGCCACTCCAAAGTCTTCATTTTGTTTTTCTTCAGCCATTCAGAGGTGGATTCGCTGGTGTGTTTTGGGTCATTGTCCTGTTGCAGCACCCAAGATCGCTTCAGCTTGAGTTGACGAACAGATGGCCGGACATTCTCCTTCAGGATTTTTTGGTAGACAGTAGAATTCATGGTTCCATCTATCACAGCAAGCTTTCCAGGTCCTGAAGCAGCAAAACAACCCCAGACCATCACACTACCACCACCATATTTTACTGTTGGTATGATGTTCTTTTTCTGAAATGCTGTGTTCCTTTTATGCCAGATGTAACGGGACATTTGCCTTCCAAAAAGTTCAACTTTTGACTCATCAGTCCACAAGGTATTTTCCCAAAAGTCTTGGCAATCATTGAGATGTTTCTTAGCAAAATTGAGACGAGCCCTAATGTTCTTTTCGCTTAACAGTGGTTTGCGTCTTGGAAATCTGCCATGCAGGCCGTTTTTGCCCAGTCTCTTTCTTATGGTGGAGTCGTGAACACTGACCTTAACTGAGGCAAGTGAGGCCTGCAGTTCTTTAGACGTTGTCCTGGGGTCTTTTGTGACCTCTCGGATGAGTCGTCTCTGCGCTCTTGGGGTAATTTTGGTCGGCCAGCCACTCCTGGGAAGGTTCACCACTGTTCCATGTTTTTGCCATTTGTGGATAATGGCTCTCACTGTGGTTCGCTGGAGTCCCAAAGCTTTAGAAATGGCTTTATAACCTTTACCAGACTGATAGATCTCAATTACTTCTGTTCTCATTTGTTCCTGAATTTCTTTGGATCTTGGCATGATGTCTAGCTTTTGAGGTGCTTTTGGTCTACTTCTCTGTGTCAGGCAGCTCCTATTTAAGTGATTTCTTGATTGAAACAGGTGTGGCAGTAATCAGGCCTGGGGGTGGCTACGGAAATTGAACTCAGGTGTGATACACCACAGTTGGGTTATTTTTTAACAAGGGGGCAATTACTTTTTCACACAGGGCCATGTAGGTTTGGATTTTTTTTCTCCCTAAATAATAAAAACCATCATTTAAAAACTGCATTTTGTGTTTACTTGTGTTATATTTGACTAATGGTTAAATGTGTTTGATGATCAGAAACATTTTGTGTGACAAACATGCAAAAGAATAAGAAATCAGGAAGGGGGCAAATAGTTTTTCACACCACTGTATATGGATTGTAATGGTGTTGGTTATCTCAATCCACCACTTGCTTTTTTTTGTTGTAGGCCGTACCTCTAGCAATCGTGTCTAGAAATGACGTCTGACTCGAGTGTCCTCTAGCTTTTTCAGTTTTCCCTGAGGACGTGGAGGGTGCCAATCTTAGGTCCATACATTCATGGTACTACAAAGCATGTCTGTGGCTGAAGTGGTGCAGCAAGTTGCTTGTGTTGCTGCCTCCGGTGATAACTTTAGCTTGACAGCATTTGCAGTAAATAGTTGTCTGGTCAACATCCGAACTTTTAAAACCAAAGTATCTCCAGACAACAGACGTGGCTCCTTTTTTTGGCAAAAGTTCTTCTGTGTCATCATGTTCAATGTTATCATCTACTACAGCTTCAGTTTGGAATGTTCTCTGTCCATTTTCACCACTTAATACCTCCACTAACGCATGTACTCCGTTGCATGCGTGTTTAGTGATGTAGCAGTGTCAAAGGTCCCCCATTAAACTGTTTCCCACTGTGCCACGTTCCGAACATTGTTTAGGCTATTTAAACCGGTGTTGCGGAATAAGAAAAATCCATATGATAACAAAAATAAAAAACGGTTTTTGGTATGAACTGGTATATGCCCTTAAACATTTAATTGAGCTATGGTGTAAATGTTGGGTTCGTGAGCTGGTGGTTGGAGACACGAACACAGAATTCATTGGATGTTCTTCTGAATGGGCTTTCTTTACTGCTGGAGTGCTGTCTCTGTCAAACGTACCAAACCCAGTGCGATACCCATTCGTACATCCTGCTTTTTGGAGCCTCGTCACAAAAGCCATAAAGGTTCTCTACACTGAATGTACACCTGGGGACCCCTTACTGTGAGGGAGTGGCACTACCGCCATGCCACCGTGCACCCCAAACCCCCCCCCCCCCCCCCCCAACACACACGTTTAATACATGCTTTAATGCATTTCATCATGAAAAGTATATCAAGTATTTATCTTAGCATTCTAAATGTTCAGAGAGCAGGAATATCATAAAGTGAATGTATTCTATGTGGCAATTGCTGCCTGTGCCTCCTCTCAGTGCAAGAGGAACTCAGTTTAAGTAGTACATACCGATTAATAATTGGGTCCAGGAACACTTAATACAAAGTATTTAATGTGCTACATTAATTATGGGGGTTTTGAGAAAATCTAGTAAATAAACATTGCTTTAAAATGAAGTTTACGACATGGCAAAGTTAAACTAGAGAGAGAGAGAAAAAACAAGGGTTTAAAGTAGAAATGTCAACTTTAATCTCAATATAAATGCTGAGAATAACGTGGAAATGACGAGTTAAATCTTGACATAAATGGTGAGAATAAAATGGAAATGTTGACTTTATTCTCGACGTGCACTTTTGTTTTCTTCGCTGTGTCCATATTTTTTTTTTTCTCCGTGGCCCTATTAAGCTTCCATAGAATTCGCATAAGGATACCAATTATGTAATTTAAAACATTATATGTATATAGCATTAAGTAGTGTTTTTAAATTGGTTCTTATTTCAAATAATTGCTGTAACACTTTATTTTTAAAAATTGTTCAAGTATTTGTATGTTATTTTTAGATGTAATTAATTAGAATTAGCATGTGATCAAAAACTCTGCCTTTTTTTTTCTTCAGAATGCAATCATTGAAAAGAAAATGTGCTTTACTAGATTCTAATATGAAGAAAAAAAAGCCTGAACAGTCCCAAAATGATTCCTTGTGTTCCACCAGGAGGTCTGGCAGACATAAGGGAGTAAGTGATGTGGAAGAAAGGCCTTTGTCTAACTCTCTGGGCAAGAAGAAGTGTGTACTTCTTCAGAAGAAAAATACAAATCTCTCGGTATCTAAAGGGTCTACTCAACAGACTGCAAAAATTAATCAGTCAAAGGTATTTGTTTCCAAAAGAAAACAAAACTCAAAGGAAATGAGCTCTTATAATAAGAGCAACACTAGTGTTGAAAAAAACCATAGGCCCTTATCAAAATGTAATTCTCACACCTGTAAAACCAAAAAGGAAGTGAAAGAGACTTCCTCTAAAAGAACTCTAAGACCAAGTAAGAGCCAGCAAAGTAGCCCTGTTGGCCGTGACAGAAAAAAGAATAATAATACTGGGAACTCTAGCACTTTCAACTGCGTAAGACTAAGAAAAAAAACTGAGTCTCCCTTGGCCAGAAGTTCTCTGAGAAATGCACATGATATTGTGTTGAAGAACTCCCCTCAGAATCAAATAGGCATGAGGCTGAGAAACCGCCAAGAAGCTGTGAAACTTGACACTTTTAAGGAAGACGGTAAGGTCCAAATAAAATCTGACTTCAAAAAAGAAGTTGGAACAAATGGGGACAAAGTACGTGCATGCAAAGATCTTTCTACTCTGTCTCTACGTACTCGAGAAAGCAACAATATAACAAATGCTTCTAAGACAGTTTTACTTTGCAAAAAAAGGTCATCAAGTATAGAAGGCTCATCTTTTCATTCAAAAAGAAAAAGACAGAAAATGGAGCCTATGTCCAAAACAGCAAATTCTTCTCAAAAGAGAGTTAAAACATCCAAAAGTGGAAAAAAGTTCAGGAATGGTATTATTCATATTAAGAGTAACGGTAATAAAAAATTGGTTAATTCTGGAAAAACAATTGTAAAGGGTTGTAGACAACCTAAAATACCCCACAATCTAGAAAAAGGTAAGGACAGAACAGGTAAAAATATGAGAAATCTAAGGGATCCCATAAAGAAAGTCTGTAGCAAAGTAAACAGAAGATCAGTAGCGTCCTCTGAGAAAAAACCCAAAGCCAATTTAAACTCCAGTTATAGGAACCAGGAGCACGAATCTGTTCAATGTAAAGAGGGAGCTTCAGTGACTAAGCACATTGGTGCTAATACAAGAGCATCTCCCCCATTGGTAGCTCTGTTGAAAGTGATCAAAAAGTCTAAGCTCTACAAATCTACAGAGCCACATATTGACAGAGCATGCACCGCACATGCACATGGTGAACATAACACAAAATGTTCTAGCTTAGTAGAAGAGAAACAAAAGCTAGATCTGAGCTCTTCAGTTCAACCGAGTGGAGATGAAACAATCTGCAGCAGGAAAAAGAGGCAGAAGAAAAACAGTGAGCAGAAGTGCTCGGATCCCAGTTCAGGTGTAGTTCACGGTGAAGAGAAGGGAAAGGAGTTAAACACAGTGGCACATTTTTCAACACATGTTGTTGACCCATGTGATATTTCACTGCATGGACTTGGGGCACACAGTCAAAAAGATCACTTTTCTAGTAGTGACTTACAGAATCATGACAAATCCACAAATATGGCATTCTGTACCCCTTTAAAGTCACAGACCCTTCCAAAGAAAAGACATTCAGAAAAGAAAAAAAATTCTGGTTCTTTAGGAATACAAAAGGAGAAGAAAGACATGCAGTCTTCTGCAATTCGTAAAAAGCCCACAAGCCCAGGTGTACTGAAGACTAAGTCTAGCCACAAGAAACGCAATGAAGAAAATCCGCAAGCAAAGGCAAAGCCTTGCTTAACTGCTATGAAAGAAGAGGTTTCAAAACCCAGTAAGCAGCTGAACCTGCTGGCTCTGTGTGAGGAAATTGCAGAGGAAATTGCTTCTGATACAGTAGAGGTGTATAGGACTCGTGAAGGCAATTTGGCAGGGGAAATCCAAGTACAACCAGCTGAGATGGATACAGCAGAAAAAAATGAAGCTGTTTCTCCCTCTGATGTCCTTCCGTTGCCACAGATCCAGGTTGAAACCCCAGCAGAGCCACCGAAAAAGCGGTTTTTCACAAGCCAGATAACCGTACCTTTAAAAAGTAAGGAGAAAAAGAAAATATCAACGACTGAAAGATTACGACAAAGTGAACTTCTCAAACATAGCTTCAGTTGGGCACGAGTTAAGCAATTTAAGGCAGCTGAAAACACTCAAAAACAGTCCACAGGCTCCTCGCTGGCGAGGGAAAACACAGTGCCCACTGTGCCTGAGCAGAAGAGATTACAGGCACTCAACAGTAAGCCACGGCTACCTGATTTGCCAAATGGTATTCTTGGAAATAAGAGGGAGCCTACTGTGGAAAATTATTTCAAACCTAGAGCAAAATACTCTGCAGATGACTTTGAACTTGATGGCTTGGATGATGAGCTTAAGAATACTACAGAAGATAAATTGGAGCAGAAAGTGAACCTGCAGCCTCAGGTGGAAAAAACTGTAAGTATGTTTACTTTACTGGCTAAGGGTACACTTTACAAATAGAAGCTACTTTATTGTCTTTGAAAACTTACTTGCTAAATAATTATATTAAAACTTTCTTGTGTAATAGTTAATTATGAATAATTTTCTTTCTAAATATTTGATTTTATTTGCTGTGTTTGTAAACATAATTGAGCATTCTATAAATTGGCAAAAGATGGTCACAGGAATGAGCAATTGCAATAAACATGTGGGTTGGAAATTGCACTCTTGAACATCATCTCCGTTTAGTATGTTTTCTGTTTTTGTGGATAGTATGTTCAACTTTTTTTAACTGTAGCCTGGGGTATTGAACCCACCTACTAAATGTCTCCACACATGTCAATGCTTTAGGGCTGTCAATAGCCTAAAATTAAGGTTTGAATATTCTGTTTAAAAATAAGTAAATATTCAAATGTCCCCTCCACAAACACCAGATGCATGGAACCTGAGTGTCGTAGTTAAACAATGAATATAGCCTATTTGAAGCCCTACCACCGACTTGTGTAGCAGTAATAATGAATGAGTGGCATTCATGACTTTTGTTATCTGCCTGCTTACAAATCTCACAAAGAGCGACAGGCCTTAAAAACCAAAGCTACACCTGCACTCCACACAGGTCTGTACCGAAAGTGTAGGCTTCCAAATAAGCCTAGCCTAGTTATAGTTACAGGCTAGCGGACAGCATAGGCTTGGAAGTTGGAGAAAGGAGAGAGGAAAAAAAATTCCAATAATTTAAAGATTTTTAAAAGTAAATAAAGCCAATAAATGGCGGCAGTGACAGTTTTTTTTTTTTTTTTTTTTTTTTTTTTTTTTTTTCAACAAAACTTTTTTGATTTAACATCGGTGAAAAATTGTTCTATTGCTTATTGATACTGGAAACTTATTAAAAACGTAAATTGAACTATCGTGAACAGTTTTGCAGTGCATCTGTAGTTTCCTATCACTGTAAGCAGTTTTAGGTTGAAAAACCAGAAAACACATTTTGACCAGTCTTCAAGGTATATCTTTGTTTGCCCACCCAAAGATGAAGTCAAAAATTTGCAAGTTCAGATTCTGATTCATCGATGTTCAAAATGTTAAATGCTGTTTTTTAGCATTGTGTCTGTATGTGTGTTTGTGTCTTTCTGTAAAATTACATGGAAATTGTAATTTTTGTGTTGTGTAGAGCCTCTGGGTGATAACATGCTAGCAAAGATAAAAAAAAAAAAAAATTGAGTGGTTTAGAAGATAGCAGTCTTGAACAGTACCCATGTGTGACGATTGCTTTAGAAAAAAAAGTTGCATTGTGTTTGTCTTGTTACAGGCTCCAAGCCTACTAGTTTTGGCCCAGTATGGTGGTGTACTTATTAATATATCTTTCAAAAACAGCTTGACCTTTGTCCAGTGATAACTGCCATAGACCTTGTCTAATTTCATCTGAATTTTTGCAGTCTGCTCCATTTAGACATGAGATTAGGACTATTGATTTGCAAAATTTTTGCACAAGTAGATTTTGAAATACATAGTTATTTAAATGTACATATATGCACACACAAATCCATAAACAAGTATATGCATGCACTCAAAGAAATTTATAACTGTAGATAGTTGAGAGCTTGTTTGCCCTTCTAGAGCACATGCTGGATAATGGAAGAGAAATAAATGAATACACAAAAACCCCTGTGTAGGTGCTAGCTTGATTGGTGTGCTGCAGCTTGAGCATACCCCATATTTAAAATGCCACACAGTCTACATATAATCATCTTCTGTTGTTAATGGAATATTTAAAACCATTTTGTTGCTTTGCAGTTGAAAAAGTCTTTCAACTCAGTTCACAGGAAGGATAACACCGGTCTAGTGTCCATTAACCCATTTGTTTAATTTTCTATATGAGTGGTAGTGTTGAATCCGTACTAAAATTTACAGTTTGGTGTCAAGACCAGATTTCACATCTTAGTACTGGTACCAAAACTGTTCAGAAGCAAATAATGCATAAATCCAAAATCCCTGTCTTACTCCAGCCTCCCTGATGCACCATGTCATTGCAGTGCAATATGTATCACTTCCCTCTTTAAGCCTTAAAGAACCAATTGTGTTGAGGGGTTGGGATTTGTCATTGTGTGGAACTCCATTAAGCCATTTCCCGGTCGCATTGAGACTGTGAGGAGGGATGGTTACCTTGAAGTTCTGATCACATTTAAGCATGCACTTTCATTTTGTGAATTACAATTTGAGGGGGGTTTTGGGAGGTTTTAACGGGTATTGGTTCCTTCTCTTGAATGAGTTTTGTGTGTCGACATAAAAAACTTCAAAGTTGGACCATTTATATAGGGTCATACTGTAAATGAACTGGAAAATATGCACAACACAAAACATTTATGAGAAAATGGTGGACTTCAGGAAAATTGGACACTTAATTATACAGTATATAGATTAATTTGGGAAAAATAGTGGTAAAATGTTAATACAACAAAAAGAACTTGGACGTTCTCACCGTATGCTTAAGCCACTTATTGCTGTATGCGTCCAGTGGCACAGTTCTTTGTGAAGCAGTAATATTCGGATCATTTACTAAACTAATTTTCATGAAAGTTTTGTTTCTGAGCCTCCCACTAATATAAACATAATGCTGCAAAAGTGTACCACTAAGTGCAGTTACACACCATATTTTTTGATAAAAGAAAACCTATTAATCAAAGTTAATGCAGCATACTATGGACACAAATGTGATAAAATATTATTTGATAGGCCAAAGGTTCTCCACCTTTTCTGCCATAGCCCTTTGAAGAATTAAATTTCTTTTTTTAGTCTGTTTGGTCAGTTAAGTACTAAACATTTACTAGGCACAACTGAAGGCACTGTTTTTTAAACCAACACCTCCTGAGATTTCCATTTGGAGATTTTTTTTTTAAAGAAATTAGAATTTTTTTGTGACATTTTTAGCACATAGTTAAATGTAAGATTGGCAAAACAAAGTCTGCTTTGAGATTGACACAACTCTGACCTTTTATAGGTCTTCAGTAAGGAGGTTGTGGGTTCACTTTCCGGTTCCTCCCTGTGTGGAGAGCACTTTGAGTTGTGAGAAAAGCACTATCTGTGTATAACACTAGAATTACCAAAGCTTACGAAAAAACTCGTAAATCTGCCCCACCTTAAATCCACTTGCACCTTTCCGTCAGTGTCTTTTGTCTTGTAAATGTGTTGATAAGCCAAAGCAGCGAGCAGTCTACTATCCCATCCTCCCATCACTGCAGAAAGTGCAAAAACCTCCCCCAGTTCAAGTCTGGTTTATTAGAGAGTGAAGTAGTACCTAGAGCTGTATAGGCTAAAAAATGTATTGTTATTTGGAACACATGCATTTCACGTGTGCTCCGTGTCTACAAAGATCCATGTTAAGTGTAGGATGATAGGAAATGCAAGAAATGTTGAACACATATCTAAAAGACAAACTTTTTCCATGTTTTAGTACTAACAAAAAAATCTAGACATGAAGTGTGTAATGTGTGAAGACTGAAGTCCAAATATCAAATAAGCACTTTCACAAAAGGTATAAATATAACAGAATAAGTGCGCTTTTATTCAAGACTATAACCGAAGAAGAAGAAATCGGGTTAGTGTGGCTTGTTGTTGTGACTTATTTGGTAGTACAGTGGTAAGAGCTGCCGACTGCTATTCAGAGGGTCGCCGGTTTGAGCTTCCCCGTGTCTCAAAATAAACTTTTTGAGTAGTGAGCTGCTCTTATTGTTGCTGTTATACAATAAAAACATACATTTGATTTGAGTCTGTAACAGCCGGTGCAAATGTATGGTACTTGTAAAGGTTAGTGTTTTTTTTTTTTTTTTTTTTCAAATATATTTTTTTATTTTATTAATTTTCATTGTAATCATTCCATACAAACAGATCAATTTATAACCCAACAAATTTGAAAACAAATCAAACCCCACCCCTGAGAAGGAGAGCTTAGCTAAAGGAAAATTTCTTTAAGCTTTTTAATAAGGCAACATTAGACAAAAGAAGGGGAGAAGTAAATATCTATATAAATAAGAGATGGAGAAGGGAGTTAAATGCAATAATAGTTATTTCTCTTATTCTAAAATAATATTGATTAAATCCTGCCATGTTTTGAAAAAATTTTGTACAGATCCTCTAACTGAAAATTTGATTTTTTCCAATTTCAAATAATATAAAACATCGGTTTCCCACTGACTTATAAGAGGAGAATTAGGATTCTTCCAATTTAACAAAATAAGTCTGCGTGCCAAGAGTGTAGTGAATGCAATCACCGTTTGCTTGTCCTTCTCCAATTCCAGTCCATCTGGAAGGACACCAAACACAGCTGTTAGTGGGTTAGGAGGGATTGTGATACTAAGGCTGTCTGAGAGGCACTTAAAAATTTTTGTCCAAAATGATGTTAGTTTGGTGCAGGCCCAGAACATGTGACCCAGTGAGGCAGGAGCTTGGTTGCAGCGCTCGCAGGTTGGATCCTGGCCTGGAAACATTTTGGACAGTTTTAAGCGAGACAGATGAGCTCGATATATAATTTTTAGTTGAATAATTCTATGCTTTGCGCATATAGAACTCGAGTGAATTCTCTGCTTTGCTACCTTCCACTCCTTTTCTGATATATTGATTAAGAGATCTTCTTCCCAATGTCCTCTTGGGTCTTTGAAAGGTAGGGACTCTAATAAGATTTTATATATTGCGGCAATAGTGTTTGTTTCCTCGGAATTGAGCAGTATTTTTTCCAGCATTGTGGAGGGTGCAAGGTGGGGGAAATCGGGCAATTTCTGTTTTACAAAATTTCTAATTTGAAGATAGTAAAAGAAATGTGTAGCTGGGAGGTTAAATTTTGAACGTAATTGTTCAAAAGATGTAAATATGTTGTCTATATAAAGATCTCTGAGCATTTTAATCCCAAAACTTTTCCAGGTATTAAAAACTGGATATACTTGCGAAGGTTGAAAGAGGTGGTTCCCTTGCAGAGGTGCCACTGATAAAAGATTTTCCATCTTAAAATGCTTCCTAATTTGGTTCCATATTCTGAGTGAGTAAAGCACAATTGGGTTATTAGTATATTTGCGATAACTTTCATTTATTGGAGAGCAGAGCAGGGAATATAAAGAAGTACTACAGGATTTTACTTCTATTGCAGACCAAGCCTGGGTATGTGCATTTATTTGTGTCCAGGTTTTTATGGCTTGTATGTTTGCTGCCCAGTAATAAAACTGAAAATTAGGTAAAGCCATGCCACCTTCTGCCTGAGGTCTTTGTAGGGTCGCTCTTCGGATACGTGGGTGTTTTGAGTTCCAAATGAATGAGGTTATTATTGAATCTAACTGTTTAAAAAACGATTTATTGATATATATTGAAATGTTTTGAAATAAAAAGAGAAGTTTAGGAAGGATATTCATCTTAACAATGTTAATTCTTCCGGCTAGAGTGAGATGAAGGGTTGACCATCTATGCAAGTCTTGCTTAATTTTTTCCATACAGACGCCAAAATTTTGTTGATAAAGAGCTTTATGTTTACTTGTGATATTTACCCCTAGGTATTTAAACTGATCTGCTATGGTAAAAGGTAGGGTGTCTAATCTAATATTATATGCTTGTGAGTTCACTGGAAAGAGTATACTTTTATTCAGATTAATTCTAAGACCAGATATCTTTTGAAATTCTGTTAGTGCTGTTAAAACAGCAGGGACAGTGTTTTCTGGGTCCGATATATATAAGACCATATCATCTGCATATAGAGAAATTTTCTGTTCCAGTCCTTCTCTGACAATCCCCTTTATCTGATAAGAATTTCGGCAGCGAACCGCCAGTGGTTCAATAGCGATTGCAAACAACAGTGGCGACAAGGGACATCCTTGTCTGGTACCACGTTCTAGTTTAAAGTAGTCTGAGCAAATTTTATTAATACAAACTGAAACTTCTGAACTGGTATACAGTAGTTTGATCCAAGCACAAATATTTGGGCCAAACCCAAATTTCTCCAGTGCAGTGAAAAGGTAATTCCATTCGATCATGTCAAATGCCTTTTCTGCGTCTAATGATAGTAATATCTCTGGGGTGTTTGATTTTGCTGGTGAATATATAACATTAAACAAGCGTCGGAGATTTGAAGATAGATGTCGGCCTTTAATAAATCCAGTTTGATCTTGTGATATTACCGAGGGCAGCACTTTCTCCATCCTTCTAGCTAGGATTTTTGAGAGTATCTTAACATCATTATTCAGGAGTGAAATTGGTCTATATGATGCGCATTGTAACAAGTCCTTATTTTGTTTAGGAAAGACGGTGATTAATGCTTGTCGAAATGTTTGAGGTAGTATTTGGTGGTCTTTAGCTTCTGTAAATGTTACCAATAAGAGTGGAGCTAGCTGAGTGGAGAATTTCTTATAAAACTCTACGGGGTAACCATCAGGGCCTGATGATTTCCCGCTTTGTAGTGACTTTATAGCGTCTAGTAATTCTGTTAGCGTTAGAGGTTTATCCAGTTCCTCAGCACTTAAAGCATCTATTTGTGGTATTTGTAAATTATCCAGAAATGCATTAGATTGCGTGTTGTCTTCTTTGGGCTCAGTGGAATATAAAGACTTATAGTAATCTCTAAATGTGTGCATTATTTTATTATGGTCGATGATTTCTTCTCCATTCTTGTTGGTGATTACTGGTATTGCATTGTGAACTTCTTGTTTATGAATTTGTTGAGCTAAAAGCTTATTAGCTTTTTCTCCGTGTTCATAGTAATGCTGTCTAGACTTATAAATAAGTTGTTCAGTTTCTTTAGTTGTTAAGATGTTAAGTTCTGTATGCAGGGCCTGCCTTTTCCTGTGGAGAGCTTCACTTGGACGCCTGGCTTGTTCTTCATCTATTCTAGTAATTTCATTTCTTAGCTCTGACACTTTCTTGGTTTCTAATTTATTTCTATGGGAAAGATATGAAATAATCTGGCCTCTTAAGAAGGCCTTTAGAGTTTCCCAGAGTGTTCCTGCAGAAACCTCTGTGGACGTGTTTGTCTCTAGGAAGAAACTGATTTGTTTGGATATAAATTCTGTGCATTTCTCGTCTGCCAATAAAAGAGGGTTAAGACGCCATCTGCGAGGTGAGTATGAGGGGCTTATTGATTTTAGCTCCAAGACTAGAGGGGCATGGTCAGAGATAACAATTGTGTCATATTTGCATGATTTAATTGTAGGCAGGAAATTATTATCTATAAAAAAAATAATCAATTCTTGAGTAGCTATAATGCACTGGTGAGTAGAACGAATATGTTCTTGAGTTTGGGTTAAGAAACCTCCAGGGGTCTGATAAGTTGTGATCATTTAAAAACTGTGTAATTATCTTTGCAGTATTAGACGTCGTCCCCCCTGTCACAGGAGTCCAATCTAAGAGTGGATTTAAAACACAATTAAAGTCCCCAGCCATTATAATTTTATGAGTGTTCACATTGGGAATGGATGCAAATAGATTTTGCATGAATTCCTTATCATCAACATTGGGTGCATAAACATTTATCAAAATCATTTTACTGTTATATAAGTTGCCCATGACCATCACATGACCAGTGTTTTTTTTTTTTATTCAGTTTTATTCTCTCAGTCGTGTTCACGTTCCTCCCGATCTGACACTGTTAGTTTTCAAATACAGATGTACTATAACAGAGGTAGAACCCTCATCCTCATCCAAGTTCACAATGGAAAATTCTTTCAGATAGCAAAAGATTTTTTTTTTTTTTTTTTTTTTTTTTTTTTTTTTTTTCCCACAATTTTTTTTGGCCCAGGTATTTTGTAATTGACTTACACAGTTCACTGATTTATTTTAGTATCTTTTATTAAATTAAACTTAAAAAAACTGTCAAAAATAAAGTTCTGGGTTATGTGCATCTGCAACCAGTTAATTTACTGTATCCAAAATCAAAATTTTACTAATGAGTAAATTAAAACTATAGTGAATGTTTGATTTTTTTTTTCCCCCAATGTATTAACAGTATACTGCAGCTTATTATTTTTCTAGATACAAAAAGGAAATCAATATTTTTTTAATACATGATTTATGTTATGTTGTAAACCATATTATGCATTATACATTGTCGGTCACTAAAACTTGATCAATTTTTATATGCAATTTCAGTAGAGTAAATGAAGTAATTTGAGAACTACAGTATGCTGTATGTTTTCATGTTTAGAACCTTATGACTTGTGATGGACCATACTTGTATTTAAGAAAGGTAATTCTGCATGTTGGTGGAGAAAAGCCAAGCAAAATGACACCTTTTATTGGCTAACTAAAAAGATTACAATATGCAAGCTTTTGAGGCAACTCGGGCCCCTTCTTCAAGCAAGATGTAATCTACATTCATAATGGCTAACATGGTACAACACCCTAGTACTACATGTTGGTGGAGAAAACTAAAATTAGTGGAACAGTATAAGATATAGTTAGTCCTTATTAATAACCACCTTTTTTTCCCCTCCATAGCTGAATGTCACAACAGCAGCTTTAGCATTTTATTAAAGGCATTTCTATTCATCTTCATCTATGGGAAAAATTCTGTGTTTGCATTTGTCACCTTTGGAAGCTGTACTGGGTATTGAGGGTGTTATATTTTGTAGAGGATCAGGCCTGAAACGTTTCGGTGGAGTGTTATGTTTTTTTTTTTATTCTTGTATGTACACAATGAGAAAGTATCTTTTTCATTATTGTACCTTGTATAAGAATCGGTGCAGTTATGGAAATGCTTAAAATACTGTTACAATACAAATACTGCATTTTATTAGTACATGCATATAAAAATGCCTTCCAATAGATGACACTAGTACTGTTTCAGAGAATCTTATGCCAAATCATTTGTTAACATTCAAGTCCAGCATTTGTGTTTATGTTAAGTTTTCATAGTGGTACAGCATAGAAAGGCCATAATATGAAGCTTACATTTTGCAAACAAGATCATATTAAAGTCAACTACTCTAGCAGACTGAAGGTCTCTTCAAATCCAGCTGACTGAAGTGCTTGACTGATGATTATAGTATATTGAATTTAGAACTGACAAGCTGATTGTATTAAGGAGGAAGTGGAAAAGAAAGTTGCTTTGCTGGTGCTGTTCTGACTGGCTAAAGCTCATTTCTGCCTGAGCTACAGTGAAGCTGTACAAGTAAAAAAAAAAGAGAGGTAATGTCCTTTAATGTACCAGAAGTGCATGCACAGGATTTGTTTTCCTTGTAATTAATTTCCATGTAAATTTTATCAGTATTTGAGCACTGAATAGTCTTCACTGAGAAAATCGCAAGCTAATGAACAACATGAGCCTCATGTCAAAAAATGTATGTAGTGCCAATAATTTTAAATGCACATTTGCATATGTTTATAGAAGGAGTTCAGTTTGGCCATTTATGGAATTATTCCTGCCTGCCCAAGTTGCGCTTTTGTATGTGTCTAATGCAGCGTATGAATGAATCACCTAATTGTAAACCAATCTGGCATTTGTGTTATAATCATGAAATTCCAACATTGAAAACCATGCTGGTTTTGAACAAAACTGGTTCATTGGGAAGTCAGTTTTTAAATGTGTTTTAATTTATTCAAGTTAGAGCAAAAGATTATTTTTGGCAAAAAATGCTTTGTCTTAAAGTATTGTAAAAAAGTAAGTACTTAATTTTCAATCCAAGTATTTTTTTGCTTCATGCCATATGTTGCCTGCATTCATTTGATGTCTGACTTAGAAGTACATTTTACCTTCTGTTGTATTGTGTCTTTGTTTTTGTGTGTAGTGTTCATGATGGGGTTGTCACAATAATGACACTCCCAATTTTGAAAAGTATCAATATTCAGTACAATTTTCATTATCCACATCAAACTGAGAGGTTGGACAGAGGAATAGTGGGTATTTTTTTAATTAAAATATTAAAAATGATTGGAATGCTCTTCAGGTCGTAAGAGATTGCCACACATTCAAAAGTCGGTAAAATGGCAAATAAGAACATTAGTTCAGTCTTCTATAAACAGTACGTTTAAAAAATGTACGTTATTGAAAACAATACTGTTCATGATGTAGTATACTTGTTCAAAAACCTCTGACATTTTTGCACATTTACAAGTCAGTAAAATGCAAATCACACAATATTCTGTAAATATTGAAAAGCACTCCTTTACGGTGTGCCAGACTCTTTCCTTTGCAACCCCCAACTGACTTTAAAAATTCTGCTTGACAGACCAACATACTAGCTTTGGGAATCTTACCTGAGCAAATGTTTGAGAGCAAGGGGGCAGACTATAGATTTTATATATTTTCCATCAAAATATCTTACTATTTATATCTCCTTATCTTTAAAGGAGCCCCATAACATGGTCTTGTCATCCCCAAGTTTGAGGGAGGAGTATATTTTGCAGTTAAAAGAAAAAGTGCACTTTGTTCTCACCAGACCTAGGTATCCTGTTAGAGCAAGAATACCAAGAGGACAACGGCAGCTTTAAAGGATAAGACTGATATTTGTCAAGTCTAAGTTACTTCTTCGCAATCAGAATATATATTGTAA
Source organism: Erpetoichthys calabaricus (assembly GCF_900747795.2). NCBI lineage: Eukaryota > Metazoa > Chordata > Cladistia > Polypteriformes > Polypteridae > Erpetoichthys > Erpetoichthys calabaricus. The sequence continues at coordinate 68,984,120 of NC_041399.2, read as the reverse complement.
TCATGGTAATCTCAATCCATTTTGCAATATGCATGTCATCTCAATATGTGGTTCACCACTTTTACATTTTTGGCTTGGAAAATGGATATGTTTGGGAAATTATTAGGCTTTTTTTATTCACATTTTAAGTTGTGTACACTTAAGCCTCATTGTAAGGAGCAAGAACAGACAAGGCATTTTTAAAATTTATAAAAAAAAAAAAATGCTTCACTTTAGAAGACCATTTTATGAGGCAAATTAATATATGCATCAATTCTGAAAAAATAAGTGACTTCAAAAATGCCAAGCTGCTCCTTTAAAGGAACTGTAGAAACTGTATGGCAGTAACTGCTCCCACCTAATGTATTTTATTCATTTTGCATACTGTTCGCAAGACTGAAGTCTCCTCTCAAAATAAAAGAAAAAATGTTTTTTTCTTTACCATCAGTTTTGCATAAGGACATATTCAGCTTTCTTAAATGGAGGCATCATATTTAATAGTCTTAATGATGGACTTTCCATTTTCTCATGCTATGTCTTTAAAAAATACTTTTATACCATGTCTCTGATTTGTGTGTTTAAACAGTAAGATCCTTTTAAACTGTTCTTAGCTCCTTGTGGACCTTTGTTACATGTTCGTTCTCTCTCTTTCTTATATATACAGGTATCTATCTTCAAGGTAATGTGCCTTGTCCTGGCATTAGCCGAAGTCATTCCAGTTAGTTCTTCATAAAATTATCTGGCTCCAGTATAAACTTCTCAGATGTTTTCCAGGCTCCATACAATCGTATGTATGACTTCGGCTAATGCCAGCTCAAGGCACATTACCTTTATGCATGATCTGGGAAGTGATGGATCTTAGCATTTTTAAAACCTTCATTGTACAGGGTGTAAAAACTTAAATGTAAAGGCATTGGAACTTTGATTTTTTTATTACTTTTTTCTGAGTTGTGTTGTGGCGCAGTGTACAGGGGCTTCGTCTCTGATGCTGACATCCAAGGTTCAATTCCTCGAGAGGGGAGCAGTAGAGTGTAGTAAAGTGGGCCTGATGAACCCAAAATGAGGGTGAAACACGTGTTGTGTACTCTTTGCATTACTTGACAGTAAACTATGCAACATTCCATGATCTGCTTCTCGCAACTGAAAGAGGGCACCATGGCGGATGTTTGTGTGTGTATATATATATATATATATATATATATATACACACACACACACACAGTGGGGCAAAAAAGTATTTAGTCAGCCACCAATTGTGCAAGTTCTCCCACTTGAAAAGATGAGAGAGGCCTGTAATTTTTCATCATAGGTATACCTCAACTATGAAAGACAAAATGAGAAAAAAAAATCCAGAAAATCACATTGTCTGATTTTTGAAGAATTTATTTGCAAATTATGGTGGAAAAAAAGTATTTGGTCAATAACAAAAGTTCATCTCAATACTTTGTTATATACCCTTTGTTGGCAATGACAGAGGTCAAACGTTTTCTGTAAGTCTTCACAAGGTTTTCACACACTGTTGCTGGTATTTTGGCCCATTCCTCCATGCAGATCTCCTCTAGAGCAGTGATATTTTGGGGCTGTCGCTGGGCAACATGGACTTTCAACTCCCTCCAAAGATTTTCTATGGGGTTGAGATCTGGAGACTGGCTAGGCCACTCCAGGACCTTGAAATGCTTCTTACAAAGCCACTCCTTCGTTACCTGGGCGTGTGTTTGGGATCATTGTCATGCTGAAAGACCCAGCCACGTTTCATCTTCAATGCCCTTGCTGATGAAACGAGGTTTTCACTCAAAATCTGATGATACATGGCCCCATTCATTCTTTCCTTTACACGGATCAGTCGTCCTGGTCCCTTTGCAGAAAAACAGCCCCAAAGCATGATGTTTCCACCCCCATGCTTTACAGTAGGTATGGTGTTCTTTGGATGCAACTCAGCATTCTTTCTCCTCCAAACACGACTAGAGTTTTTTTCATCTGACCATATGACATTCTCCCAATCCTCTTCTGGATCATCCAAATGCTTTCTAGCAAACTTCAGACGGGCCTGCACATGTACTGGCTTAAGCAGGGGGACACGTCTGGCACTGCAGGATTTGAGTCCCTGGCGGCATAGTGTGTTACTGATGGTAACCTTTGTTACTTTGGTCCCAGTTCTCTGCAGGTCATTCACTAGGTCCCCCAGGGGTGAGATCTTGTGTGGAGCCCCAGATCGAGGGAGATTATCAGTGGTCTTGTATGTCTTCCATTTTCTAATAATTGCTCCCACAGTTGATTTCTTCACACCAAGCTGCTTACCTATTGCAGATTCAGTCTTCCCAGCTTGGTGCAGGTCTACAATTTTGGTTCTGGTGTCCTTTGACAGCTCTTTGGTCTTGGCCATAGTGGAGTTTGGAGTGTGACTGTTTGAAGTTGTGGACAGGTGTCTTTTATATTGATAACGATTTCAAGCAGGTGCCATTAATACAGGTAACGAGTGGAGGACAGAGGAGCCTCTTCCAGAAGAAGTTACAGGTCTGTGAGAGCCAGAAATCTTGCTTGTTTGTAGGTGACCAAATACTTATTTTCCACCATAATTTGCAAATAAATTCTTTAAAAATCAGACAATGTGATTTTCTGGATTTTTTTTCATTTTGTCTCTCATAGTTGAGGTATACCTATGATGAAAATTACAGGCCTCTCTCATCTTTTTAAGTGGGAGAACTTGCACAATTGGTAGCTGACTAAATACTTTTTTGCCCCACTGTGTGTGTGTGTGTGTGTGTGTGTATATATATACATATATATATATATATATATATATATATATATATATATATATATACTAGCAAAATACCCGCGCTTCGCAGCGGAGAAGTAGTGTGTTAAAGAGGTAATGAAAAAAAAAGGAAACATTTTAAAAATAACGTAACATGATTGTCAATGTAATTGTGTTGTCATTGTTATGAGTGTTGCTGTGTTTTATATATATAAAATACACACACACACATATAAACATATATATACATATACATATACACATATATATACATATCTACATATATATATATATATATATACACACATATACACATCCACATATCAACATATATATATACACATATATACACACACACACGCTTTATAGGTGATGATTGTTTTACTCTCTTTATCTTTATTTTATTTTATTGTAGAATCAACTCCTATCTGCGCACAGCAGGGCAGCCGTGGGCGGATGCGTATGGTGTATTCACTCCATGTTATCGTGCATTGCGCTGTCAGTGTTATTTTGATAAAAGAATTTGAACAACATATAAGAAGCGTATAAATTATTTAACAGTAAAACATTAACATTTAAGAAGTAAAGTTACATTGAGTACTACTGCAGTGCCTTCGGGTATACCTCATTTTTTGTTTGCCCATTACATGCTTAAATGTATAAATTTTTTGGTGCACCTACCCGAGAACACGCGACATATAACCGACCGTGGGAGAAGCATGGATTTTAAACACGCGTTGAGTTCATCTGCTGGTCTCCCTCGTGGAATAACTGGTAATGTTTGACTAAAATCTACAGCGAGTAAAACGACATTACCTCCTTTTTTTTTTTTTACGATCTCTGGGATCTTGCTTTTTTCGGTTCAAGGCTTCATAAGCTCTTTTATGTTGTATGGTGTACTTATCCCAAACGATCATCTTTGAATGTTGCAAGACTTTCGCCTTGTATGTAGATCGGGGTAATTACATTGATTGCATTCCTAGTCTGAATCACAATCTGATTGTATGGGTGGTTACCTGGCACTGTAGGGTTGCCACCCGTCCTTTAAAATACGGAATCGTGCCGCGTTTGAGAATGAAATTGCGCGTCCCGTTTTGAATCAATACTGGACGGGATTTATCCCGTATTTTTTTTATCATTTTTTTTTTAAAGCAGCGTCTCATGCAAATCATTCCACACGCATTTTATGAAGATGCCTCCTTTCCTACTTTGGATTGGGTAATACTTGATGTCATCGTTAGTTTGATTGGTGTTTTTAACTGTCCAGTGAGGAGGGCGTGTCTTTTAAGTACAGTCTGCAAAGTGTTGGCACTGAGATGTGGCGTCAGCGCCATAGTTGAAGCCCCTAACGTTGCGGTCAGCAAGTCGGCTAACATCCGCCATGTGCCGTCTTTCAGTTGCGAGAAGCAGATCATAGAATGGTTGAAACTGTTGCTCCTAACGTTGCGCCACGGCGTGTGGTTCGTTTATACCTCGTGTCTTCTCATTAAACTTTTATCTCGCGAATATGTTATTGCAATCCGCAGCGGGAGCGTTTCTATAAACTTAATTGAAACTTACGTTTTACACCGTGCTTTGTTTCCCTTATGAACATGCTTGTATGCTTAACTCGCTCCGTTCTCAATTGTTTAATTAATTTTTTGCTCTTCGCTGTTTGCGGCTGTTCCTCCATTTCCCCCTACTTCGTTCTTTTATCTCGCGAATATGTTATTGCAATCCTTAACGGGAGCGTTTCAATAAACTGATTGAAAATAGTTTTGCATTTACCTTTTTAGTAAAAGGCGAGCTTTTAAGCCTGAGAAATCACCCCGTAAATGCACACGTTTAATTGGACATGTGTTAATATGTATGGTTACACAGTATTAAAAGACAGTGAACAACGTCAGTTACCTTTCTTCCCGCGTTTGATAAAAGGTGAGCTTTTAAGCCTGAGAAATCACCCCGTAAATGCACACGTTTAATTGCACATGTGTTAATATGTATGCTTACACAGTATTAAAAGACAGTCAAAAATTAACGTCATTTACCTTCGTTCCCGCGTGTGACTCGTGCTGTAAATGTCTTCCTTGTTTTTAGTTCACGTGATTACGTAGGAGGCGTGATGACGCGATACGTGACTCTGCCTCCTCCATTACAGTGTATGGACAAAACATATGTTCCAGTTATGACCATTACGCTTTGAATTTCGAAATTAAACCTGCCTAACTTTTGTAAGTAAGCTGTAAGGAATGAGCCTGCCAAATTTCAGCCTTCCACCTACACGGGAAGTTGGAGAATTAGTGATGAGTGAGTCAGTCAGTGAGTGAGTGAGTCAGTCAGTGAGGGCTTTGCCTTTTATTATTATAGATATATATATATAATATACACACACACACACACACACACTTGTGTATTTGTATTCATTGCATTTGTATATAAAAAATAGAGAGAGAATGTGTGTGTATAAGTAATATGTGTATTTTTATTTATTTTAAACCAGAGTATGTGATTTGCTTGGAGCATTTTTGAAACTGTGACATAAAATGAGAACCAAACCACTCCTATTTTAGAATACAGGCATCAAACTACACAGGTGGAGGTAGAATAAGTGCTAGTATTTTGTGCTACTGTATTTGAATTTAAATATACTTAAGTTTTATTTTTAACTGTTCCCTATCAGGATGTAAACTCCTTTCCAGAAAGTTCCCTTGATGGAGGCTTCTCTGTATGTTTGAAACTGAAAGAAACTCCAAAGAAACCATCTTCAGATAGTGAGTACCTTATTTTATTTTTATTTCTACATGTTTTTATTTCCAGGGAATTAAGAACATCGAGGCAACTAAATGTCCGCCCTCAACTTGCTCCATACCAGGCGAACGGTGAGGTTATGCATATAATGGATTTGGGAAATTGTAGGTTTCCATTAGAGGGAAACCTTGGATAAAGTTTTTTTTTTTTTTTGCCAAATTTTCGCTTAAATTATCTAACATCTTCTGTACTAAATGGTAAAAAGTATAACCTAAACTATTGATTGAAAATGAATGTTTAAACTATGTCATTCATTTTGACGGGATTTTTTTTAGCATATAGTTGCAACATTTAGTTATACTATCGTCAATCTGACATTCGTTACAAAGTGGTAAAACATTAAAGGCTATACTGTTTGTTGAAAAATGACAAGAATTAATAATATACCACATTTAAATTATTGCACCTTTTGTCCCTGTTGCCTTTTTTGTCAGCAAGAGACAAATGAAAAAGATATAGTAGTAATAAGTTAAAAAAATGGTGTGTTCCATGTTAAAATCACGTTATTTAAAAAAAAATAAATAATAATAATAATTTTACCAGTTTTAAATCAGTAAAATTCTCCTAAAGCAGTGGATAGTGCAGAGGTAAGAACTGCTGCCTTATAACTGAAAGGTTGCCGGTTCGAGTCCTGGTGCTCCGTGTTTTCAGTAGTGAGCTGCTATTACTATTATTACTATAAAAAAAAAAAAAAAAAAAAAGATGCATTTGATTTGAGACTGTAACACCTGGTGTAAATTTTGGCTACTTGTAAAAGTTAGCGCTTTTTTAAAATTATTATTATTATTCAGTTTTATTCTCTCAGTGACGTTCACGTCGTACAACGACCTTGCCTCTCCTTCTCTGAGTTGATTGTGTTTAACACCATTCTTTTCATAAGAGCAGCGATGACCACAGTTTGTACTGTGGTTGATGCCTGCTCAGAATTATTTGTTGTACTGGCAATCAAAGATACAATATCCCATGACTTGATAAAGGCAGAACCTTAACAACAGACAGATTCTTCACAGCACTTTTGCTGGCTAATAGACTGCTGCACCTGCAACACAACTCTGCTTGGCACCATAAAGTCCGACGGGAACTTCCACCTAAGTAATACCATCCAAGAATATGTGTTAACTTTCTGTTGATTGACATTTGAGTTTGGGTTTGTAACTCATTGACAGCAACATGTAAATTGAAGGATTTTTTTTTCTTTGGTTATATTCTTGAATAAAAGTGCACGTGTTTATTTGATATTTGGACTAAAATCTTCACACATTATACACTTCATGTCATTATTAGTATAACATGGAAAAAGTTTTTGCTTTTAAATATGTATTCAACATTTCTTGCCTCGCATTTCTTTTCATCCTACACTTACCCAGATCTTTGTAGACACAGAACACGTGAAATGCATGTGTTCCAAATAACGATATACTGTATTATTTACCCTGTACAACTCCGGAACCTCACACACAGATAAGGAGCCTTGAGCTGGGAGAACTTTTTGTCTGAGTTGAGCTCCGTTGATGGGGGTGGGATAGCTGGCTGCTTGCCACTTGTGCTGATTGACACATTTACAAGAGAAAAGATGCAGATGGAGAGGTGCGAAGGCATTCAATGTGGCCCGTGATTATGAGTTTTTTTCGTAGGCGTCAGGGATTCTGGTGTTAAATACATTGAGGGAGTCAGCAGTATGGATGGATGTGGGTAGCCTGTTCCACAAACTCGGAACGACATAGGAATAGAGTCTGAATTGATACACGATACCATTCAGAGGTGGCATCACCAGACGCTGTTCACTGGTAGAACTGAATGGGCGAGAAGGAACATAGCACGGACTACTCTCTAGGCAAGCATCAGGGATTTGAACTTAATATGCTGCTACAGGGAGCCAGTGTGGCGAGCTGAAGAGAGGAGTGACATGTGCCCGTCTTGGCTGGTTACATTCTGGATCATTTGCAGATCATCTTGGTAGAATTTCCAGATCTTAGATGTAAGAAAACCTGCCCCCCCCCCATCCCTACCAGTGGAGTGGCAGGAGTGGTAGAAGTTGAAAGCGGAGGAAAGTGCTGTCAGTGTTACCATGTTTTCTGGTTGAATCCTTGTCTGTATCAGAGCCACCACTTGGGAGACCCCTTTGGGTGGCGAAAGCTGGAGTAAAGTCTGCTTTGTTGACCACAGACTAGCAGTTCCACAAGCCAGAGCAGAAGAGAGTGTCTGACGTGGTGGCTTGATACAGCACACAAAGGTTGTCTGGGTCTCTTCTTCTCCTGGTAAAGGAGCAAGAGAAACATCTCTCTATTATATTAAAAAAAAAAAAAAATCCTGGAAAGCAAAAGCAAGGCTACAATACGTGATCTTCTCGGAAGACATTTAAAAGACCAGCGAGACCAGAGACTTGCCACAGTGCGTCTTGCTGGGACGGTAAACATGAGACATTGTGCCAAGAGATTGACCCAGGACCGTCTCACGATGACGTAGAACATGAGATTCTTGCAAGACACGTCCTACTTACAATCTATCAAATAGGACAACGGGGCAGCAAAACATTCAGTCTTGTGAAGGATTTGAGCACATACAGATCCAGGGTCTCAGCGCATATAAAGCGTATAAGGACAATACATTATAAATGAAATGTCAACGAATAAGCGAAAAAGAAAGCAGCGCGGAGAAAACAGACTCAAAAGCATTGGAAAGAAAAAAGAAAAAATAATCTAGGTGCAAATTCAGAAAATAAGGCAAGTAATTATCAGCCTGTAACAAGTGGAATTGAAACAAAGCACGTCCAATCATGCTCAGAATTAAAAGACAAAGTAGAACTTCATAAAGACGTTGACAAACGTTGGTGCTATGCACATGCAGAGCAGATTATGAAAGCAGTGCAATTCGAAAGGCTCCAAAAAAAAAAAATGTATGTGTGATTCAAATGTGGAGAAAGTTAAAGAATATGAAAGTAGGAAAATTAGAAAGTATAAAAAAAGAAAGTAAAGATTGCAGTAGCGCAAACAAACAGAAATTATTACTCGAAAAAGGGAAAATAATCACCACGGACCAGGTGTCATTGGGGGGGGGGAATGAAAAGCAGGACAAAGCGAGGTCAGAGAGAGATAAAAGACAGAGTAGAAAACAAAGTAAAATGTCATAAAGAGGTTACAAAACAAAAGGGCCAAACACATGCAGAGCAGGTTAGAGATCATTCAGGATAGGTTTCTGTTTGAAATTTCAGCACAGACAAAGCGATCTACAACATCATCAGTTAATAATTTTTTTTTTGCAAATTAACCAATAAATGCATGTGAGGTAAAACACATTTTTGAAATTCTCTGACTTAAACTTCAAAGCCTTGCAATATTTACATACTTCTGACATATCACCTGTGTCCATATATTCGATCTCTATTCGCCTTTTAGTTTATTTCTCCGACTAATAATAATTTCTCTTTTTTTGCGCTAATGCAATGTTTTTTTTTTTTTTTTTTTTTTTTTTTGACACTTTAGTTTTTTTTTTTTTCTGTTTTCATATTCTGTACTTGCTCTGCATGTGTTTCGCGCCTACGTTTTTTTGGGTTCTTTTGAATTCCAGTTTTCATTATCTCTAACCTGACAAAGTCATTAAACACATGTCTCACTGACCTCATTTAAAAGATTCAGCATATTTGGACTTGAACAATTCCAAGTATTGTTTTTACATAAATTCTGAAATAAAAGTGAAACTAATGAAATAGCAACAATTCAAAGAAAAAAAAATCTTAAAAGTGTGTATACGAAAAATCAAACACAGGGTTTAGCGAGTAAAGCCCCCTAGTCTTTTGTTAATAATGGGAATGTATTTTTGAAACACATTGACGGCAAAACAAAGAACAGTACTTTATTCAAGTAGGAGTGACTATTGCTTTGCTCATTGGACTCGCACAAGTAGATTCCCAGTCTTTACACAAGAAGGGCTGCACATGAGGGCTGACACTTGCACTGATGTTTGAGCAACTGTGCCCTAAGTCTCCAGTAAGGAGCAGTAATGAGCCGAGTTGAGAACCACAATGCAATTAACAACTCAAAGTAGGGGGCAGCACTCGTTAAGCAGAGCATTACTAAGCAGTAGTAGGCAAACAAAGATGTGGATGTAGTGCTAGGTTTAGAGCATAATGCTATAAAGTTAAATGAACATTATAACAATAATAATAACTGTGCAGAGAAGTGTATGTGAAATACAAGTACAATCATTAAAAAAAAAATCCAAACTTGAAAACACTTACCTCTTGAAACACAGGTGAGGTACTTCTGGGTTCCTTGGCATATTATTTATTTATTTATATATTTATATATATATATATATATAAAAAATATACAGGTGCTGGTCATAAAATTAGAATCTCATGACAAAGTTGATTTATTTCAGTAATTCCATTCAAAAAGTGAATCTTGTATATTAGATTCATTCATTACACACAGACTGATGTATTTCAAATGTTTATTTCTTTTAATTTTGATGATTATAACTGACAACTAATGAAAGTCCCAAATTCAGTATCTCGGAAAATTAGAATATTGTGAAAAGGTTCAATATTGAAGACACCTGGTGCCACACTCTAATCAGCTAATTAACTCAAAACACCTGCAAAAGCCTTTAAATGGTCTCTCAGTCTAGTTCTGTAGGCTACACAATCATGGGGAAGACTGCTGACTTGACAGTTGTCCAAAAGACGACCATTGACACCTTGCACAAGGAGGGCAAGACACAAAAGGTCATTGCTAAAGAGGCTGGCTGTTCACAGAGCTCTGTGTCCAAGCACATTAATAGAGAGGCGAAGGGAAGGACAAGATGTGGTAGAAAAAAGTGTACAAGCAATAGGGATAACCGCACCCTGGAGAGGATTGTGAAACAAAACCCATTCAAAAATGTGGGGGAGATTCACAAAGAGTGGACTGCAGCTGGAGTCAGTGCTTCAAGAACCACCACGCACAGACGTATGCAAGACATGGGTTTCAGCTGTCGCATTCCTTGTGTCAAGCCACTCTTGAACAAGAGACAGCGTCAGAAGCGTCTCGCCTTTGGACTGCTGCTGAGTGGTACAAAGTTATGTTCTCTGATGAAAGTAAATTTTGCATTTCCTTTGGAAATCAAGGTCCCAGAGTCTGGAGGAAGAGAGGAGAGGCACAGAATCCACGTTGCGTGAGGTCCAGTGTAAAGTTTCCATAGTCAGTGATGGTTTGGGGTGCCATGTCATCTGCTGGTGTTGGTCCATTGTGTTTTCTGAGGTCCAAGGTCAACGCAGCCGTCTACCAGGAAGTTTTAGAGCACTTCATGCTTCCTGCTGCTGACGAACTTAATGGAGATGCAGATTTCATTTTCCAACAGGACCTGGCACCTGCACACAGTGCCAAAGCTACCAGTACCTGGTTTAAGGACCATGATATCCCTGTTGTTGATTGGCCAGCAAACTCGCCTGACTTTAACCCCATAGAAAATCTATGGGGTATTGTGAAGAGGAAGATGCAATACGCTAGACCCAACAATTCAGAAGAGTTGAAGGTCACTATCGGAGCAACATGGGCTCTCATAACACCTGAGCAGTGCCACAGACTGATCGACTCCATGCCACGCCACATTGCTGCAGTAATCCAGGCCAAAGGAGCCCCAACTAAATATTGAGTGCTGTACATGCTCATACTTTTCATGTTCATACCTTTCAGTTGGCCAACATTTCTAAAAATCCTTTTTTTGCATTGGTCTAAATTGATATTCTAATTTTCCGAGATACTGAATTTGGGACTTTCATTAGTTGTCAGTTATAATCATCAACATTAAAAGAAATAAACATTTGAAATACATCAGTTTGTGTGTAATGAATGAATCTAATATACAAGTTTCACTTTTTGAAAGGAATTACTGAAATAAATCAACTTTGTCATGATATTCTAATTTTATGACCAGCACCTATGTGTGTGTGTATATGTATGTGTGTATATATATATATATATATATATATATATATATATATATATATATATATATATATATATTATTTAAGCTTCCCAAACATCATAAGTGCAACATTTTATTTATCACATTATCACGAAGATGAATGAATAAATGAATAATGAATGAATGCACCTCCAAACTAATCGGAGAATAAATTTGTAAAATACAAAAGAGTGCATTGCATCAATGCACAGTTCAGTCCCTTTGATTTACCAGGACATGTATGACTAGTCATATTATCTAATATGACATTCCATAGTGGGCAGTCTCCTTCAGCAGAGCTCCACACTGGGGCATTGCTTGCACCTGTAACAGAAGATGCAGTTTTCTTTGATTGTTTAGTGCACAATATATGTTTGCATATAAATATATATTCTAGGAATTCTTAAGTATGTTGTTGTTGTTTTCAATTGCTACCAAATGAGCTTTAAATTGCAACTGAATACGTGTTTTTAAGTGTTTGTACAACATTTGCAAATGAATACATTTACATGTTTTGATGTGAGTAATACCCTTAATATTTAGTTATGTAATGTCCTTATTCAGAACTGTAATGTCGTTAGGCATTGGTCTTAGTTCCCTCAAAGGCTCCCTAGCTTTCTTAATAGTAGACGCCATTCCTTTTTGTGTTATTATTGATTACTTATTATTTCTTGGTCAACTCCCTTAAGGACCTCCACTGTCACTTTTACACATTCTTCTATTTTTTGACAATTAAGTACAACTTTTCTAACTAAATAAAACTAAATTTAAGCTGTCCCATAATAACCCATACATCGCAACAGTTTCACGGTTAAAGTCACAGGTACTTAATCTGGCAATACTGCATCATCCTGTGTGCTTTTTGAGCACTGATAGATGTTATCAAACATGGGTTCTCGGCGCTGCTTTTATTGAGCAAAAATTCTATTTTTGTTTTAGTCACTCATCTTTGATATTTTAATGACATCTTCCTCTTGTTGAAGGTATTGAAATAAACCAGCACTATGAAGCCTCTGTCAAGAATCAGAATTTGTCAGAAAAAGAAATGTAAGTACCATAATACATTCTGGTGAATAAAAATAACAGAAAATATCTTCACTGGTCCACAATAAATGGATATGGGTGTTCTATGCACCTTTTGCTTCAGGGATTGTGTCCCCATGATGCAATGGAGTAGGCAGGTTCAGAGCATAGATAAAAGGATATTGTGGCCACTGGCTGTGAACCAAAAAGAAGCAGTAAACTAATGAAGGCTGTGATTATGTATTTTTTATTTTTTGTTTGTGAGTGTTCGCTCACAACAGTATTACGAAATAATTAACAGCACTCTAATCCACAGTAAATGCAATGTAAATGTAAATATTCTCCAGAATTAATTTCTGTCCAGTTTATTATTAGTTAACACATTTCCATTTAGTCCAGTGTGCAAAAATAATAATGACTAATGTTGTTGTTATATGGTTGGGGTGTTGAAGCATAAACAGATACACATGCAAAATATATTAAGAGATGCTAGGAAATACACATTTATACTTGTGCCCCAACCAGTCCACATTCCAACTGTTATAGGTTAGCAATGTTCAGAAAAGGTTTACACACTTGCTGCAGATAAGAGCAAGTACTACTGTGTGGTTTAAGAAGATAGATAAAAACAGGAAAGATGTAGTTATGGTCAATGAAAACCATGTTGTTAACTAAACATTATTGTGAGTAGGAGACACAAGGAAGATGGGTAAAGATAAATAGAAAGAAGACAGAATGAGGTTTACTTATGGTCGGGATTCACAAGTTACCCAGCAGGGAGAGCTATTGAAAAGAGCAGATAAGTTTAAATCTCAAGGGTCAGTGGTAGCCCAAAATGGAAAATTAGATGAAGAGAGAACCCGTAGAGTGCAGTGTGGATGGAATAATTTTAAGAAGGGATCAGGATTATTATTAATGATTACTGTGTGTTTAAAGAACCAAGGTGATGGTTAAAGGTAAAATTTCTAAGAAATTGGTAAGGCACCAGGGGGAGAACAGGAGAAGAATTTGGATGTGGTAGAAATGAGATGGACGTGTGGAGTTTTTTTTTTTTAAATGACAGAATTACAAATGAAACAAAGAGAGGAACAACAAAAGGGGGAGAAGTAGCTAAGAAAGTACAGGAAAGTAGAATTAAGTGGTATAAACTTGAGATGAGGAGAGACAATGAATATGTGGACAGAAGAGTGATGGTAAAGAAACTGCAGGGAAAAGATAGCTGGGAAAGCCAAAGTGGAGGTGGATGGATAGAGAAAAAGACTTGAAAGAAAAGGGTCTGACTGGGGAGGAAGTGCGGGACCAAGCTGTAGGGGCAAGGTGGGACAAACGCCTCAACCCCACACAGAATTGGGAACAGCAGAAGACGAAGTCGTAGAATGTAGTTGCATCACTTGGGCAAAAGGTTTCCCATAACAACAGGTTCTCTCACTCATTACTGCATATTTTTACTTATGTCACATACACTTAATCACTTCTAGTGGTGAAGTTTGTGAATTTCCAGATACAGTATGACTGCAACATGCCTTTTCTTACACCATTCGAAATTTTCAAAAATGCAATGATTTGTGAAATATTTTTTCACAAATGTTCATTTTTGTGAAATAGTCATATGTTATCAAGCAGATGTACTACTTGTTAACATTGTTGCATTTTGTCTTCTGAGGATAAGTATTAAGATATTTCATATGGATGTAGAGAATAATTTCTGGTTACCAAGATATACGTAAAGTGCCCCTTTAGTTTGAACTCCATTATTTAGTATAGATAATATATGATATGGGCAACACAACTTCTGCCATGGAGTTCCAGGGGCTCAGCTTTGATTTCCAGGCTGGTTACAGTCTATGTGGAGTTTGAATTGTTCCCATGTTTGCATGGGTTGATTTGTGTAAGATTGTGTCTAATACTTAGTACCTGAATAGAATGCTGCACCCAACGATACTTCTGTCCAGCGTCCTTTGTAGCCAAGAGTTTCTGCATACAGTATTTTCCTAAAAGGTTTGTTTTGAAAGACAGCAGTGTTGATCACTGCGCTACAGTATTTTTACTTTTTTAAATTTATTTTTAGGCAGGAGACCTATTAGATAGCAAACCTGTTGCTTGTTGACATAAAAGTTAAGAGAGGAATACTTATTACAGGTTTTCAAACTATTTAAAAATGTTCTTCATGGACAGATTAACACAGCTGATTAAATATTGCATTCACATGTACATTATTTCTTTTGTTGAAACTGTAGTTTTAGAGTGGGTCAAGTATATCATGACTTTTAACTTTCCTCTTTATGACAGGGTGCCTTGTCCAACTCGTCCTCCTCCAGGAAAGATTGTCTCTCAGCCCTCTAATGTAAAACTGCAAAAAGAAATTAAGAAGTTGAAAGAAGCTGAAAAAGATGGCATACAACAAACAATTATTGTAAGTGCTGTCTGTTCCACCCAAAAAATTTAGCTTCAGATAGAAAGTGAACATGCACGGTTCTGTTTGGTGTTATAGTCACTGTCTGTTCTTTTAAGAGTTTGCATGCATCTGATCTGTTCAACTGTACTGTATTCTTCAGAGTTGTGAATAGTGCCCTGTTACAATCCATTTTGGCCTTTTTCTGCCACTTTGATTTAACACATAAAGGGGGCAGAGTTTAGAGTTTTAAGGATCTGAATAAAGTAAAGACTGATTTGATAGTTCATGAACTGACTAATAAGTAGCAATTCTCTTTACACAGGATGCTGGTCAAAAAAGGTTTGGAGCAGTTTCCTGTAACCAATGTGGGATGTTGTATTCTGCATCAAGTCCAGAAGATGGGGCCCAGCATCTTCTGTTTCATAACCAGTTTATGAGTGCAGTGAAATATGTGGTAAGCATGGCATGGCATGGCATACAAAGTCTTGTAAAGTTAAGCAAGTGTTGAGGTCTATCTTTTTCTCCCATCACACGTCTGCATTATACATTGTCAATTTTAATATAGCCTATGAAAGATGTTTGTTTTCTTCTTCCATAATTAATAACCACAACTTTACAGTCAACGATTTTCCTGAAATGGCTAAATCTGCAGTAGTCCAGCTGTGTTGGGTGCTAGGAAAAATGCAACACTGAATGGCACAGCAGGTTACATTCTTACATGCTTTTATCAACTTTATATACACACTTCTGGGGATATGGGAGGAAACTAGGTCTATTCTTGAGAAAAAATAATGCATAACATGTTCAAAAAATCATTTATAACACAAGATCCTGGTTTATTTAGTGGCATAGCACTGATTTTAAGGCAGAAACATACCCAGGAAGAGATGCTAGTCCATTGCAAACCATATGAACGCATAACTACATTTATCAAAAAGAGTTCATTTTGAGACAACTATTAACCTAATATGTACATCTTCACAGTTTGGGGGGAGAATGTCTGAAATCATCATAGATAGCAACTATGCGAGGATTCAAGCCAAGGTCCCTGGAACTATGAAATAAGAGTGCTCACTACTTTACTTTCCTGTAACAAGATCTATTTTACAGCATAACTAATGCCAAAAGGTACATGAAATTTGGTGGGCCCTGCAAACCGATTGATACCGCTAAGTGACACAAGCAAGGATTTAGCCAAAAGTAGGAAATGTGACTATTTGTGTGGGTAACTGTAGAAGATGTTACTCAAAAGTGCTTTATCTGAATTTTTTTTCCAGTGTGCACCAGTTGAATTTTTTTCCCATATTGTACACACACATAGGACACACTTTAGTGTAATGTAATATTCTTTTATGTATTTTATCTATGTGTTCATGATTTTAAGTATTTTATGAAAAATAGACACTTGCAAGGGAAAATAGAAGATAAAGATTAATTCTTGGTATTTAAATTTTTACATTGGTTGACTTTGCTAATTTTTTTTATTTATTTATTTTTTTTACTGTACTAGGGTTGGAAAAAAGAGAGAATCTTTGGGGAGTACCCTGATGGCAAAATTATAGTTGTTCTGCCAGATGATCCTAAATATGCATTAAAAAAGGTATCGCTTATTCATAAAAATATGTAAAGTATCATCACTGGAATTGTTCACCCAGAACTTCATATTTATATTTCTATTCAGATGGGAGGTAGAAATGGGTGGCACAGGGTAGTGGTAGAGCCCAGCAAGGCTCCAGGAAGAAGAGTGTAACAAGTACTGGGATGGATATCCTGTTTTATCGTGCCAGTGCTGAAGCAAAGGCAAGGTTAGGGGCAGCACCTGGTGGGCATGCCGTCTGTTTGTTAGCAGTGTTCCGGAAGAACTAAGAATAAGAGTGATGTAGAGAGAAGATTTTGGCCATGGAAAACTTGCTGTTTCTTCTGATGGCTATAGGGGAGCCAACGGCAGTTGTTTGAAACACCAGGTGGTCTTAATAGAAAGAGACTTTGGTCATGAGAGCTGACGGAAGGTTCACAGACCTTCAGGCTGACAAGGGGCATCCCCTCCCTCTTGGCTGAGAGACCAGGGTCTAAAGTTGCTGTTTTATTTGCAGAAGCACTATGAGTGCCGCACTGGCTCCACGGTCCCTTTTAAAGTGTACTGACCGTTCAGGTGAGCGGGGACACCAAAGATCAATTGAAAACCATTTGCCTGGTGTTAGAAAAGAAACACTGCCCCTAGTTAGATCTAGGGCTCGACTGGAAGTCATGTCAGGAGGGACGTCAAACCCAGATCTTAGAGCTAAAGAGGCAGTAGAGTTATGGTTTTCTTTTGTTTAGTTTGTGCTTTGTGTCCTCCCTGTATATATTTCTCCCTAGTACTTACTTTTGTCTAATAAAGAAACTGTTTTTGAATATCCTGGTCTCCTTGGCTTTAGTTTGGGTTTGAGGGCTGCTAGTATACAAGCCTATCTTTATGACGATGGATATTGGGAAGCATAGGAAAATCAAAAAACAGAAATCATCTCCCAAAGAGTTAGTATAGAGATATAAGAAACACATTTTATTTTGCAGACTGGCAGTTTGATTGGAGTTAAAATAGTGAGCTGGTAACATATTACTTATATTGTTTCTCGTATACAGTAGGTATGCTTGTTAAGTCATTCTCAACTCGAAAAACATTACAAAAAACAGTTTTTGTGGACAAATGAGTGTGTGGTTTCCAGTCATATAACCAACTAACTAGTCAAATGCTTTTATTTTATTTTTATTTTATTCTACAGGACATGTCTGAGCAGCTAATGAGAACTTGGTTAGTTTGTTCATCATATTAACTTATGGGTAGTCAACCTTAAACCTGTTATATGAGCTGTCAACCTGTGCTTAAAGTGTTTATGCCCTGCTTTTTCTGATAAGTGATCTGACCAGTCATAATTCAGCTGGAGTTGCGTTTGAAAGTGCTAACGTGGGGTAAATTTTAGGCCTTTGCAGGCTGTACACACCCTTTCTTACTTTGGTTGGGTGTCAAATGGACCTTCAGCATATCCTCAGACCACAGGACAAAGCCACAGCCCAGTGTTCAGTCTCATAAGATGTAAGCTTCCTCACTGATGCATTCAGTCCTTAGGAGAAAAATAAGGGGACTTAAACTGATTTTACAGCATACATTTGTTTATGCCCATTACAGAATTGGTCAGAAATTTGGTTTTCCCCTACAATGACTTTTATATTGATGAATGCTGACAAATTCATGGAAGTAAATGTAGAGCTGCTTTATCAATGACCCTCCTATAATTTAGTGGTGTACTTGTTGAATTACTGCTCTCTTGCAAACTGCCATCCAATCCCACTAGTCATGTATTGTCTCTGCAGTGAGATCTAACAGTAAATCCTCCAGAGTAACTTCTTTGCAGCAATTTTTACTTGAAGCCATCCTTCTATTCACTCTGAGGAGACCTGCTTTGCAAAATGAAGAACAATTTTTTTGTGCAGGATTTAAATTTAAAATAAACAGATTTTACACAAAATGCCCTTAAACTTGATGGAGAAACAGCCACATGTTTCTGAGAACAGGGTAAAAAGCTAAGGAATAAACAATATACTAGATGTTAAAATGTAAAACAATTAATCTTATTTATATTGGATATACAATCCTTACAGAACTTTCTTGTTTAATGCTTTATAGATCAACTTTTACAATTCATGAAATAGAAACATAGTGTGTTCTTACTAGGTGTACAATTTATTTAAATGTTTGCTCATTTTCCTAATAACATTGTTTCAGGTTGAAGAGATAAGGGAGATGGTGGACAAGGACTTGGGCTTCCAGCAAGTCGAAACAAAGTGTCCTTCTAACACCAAAACCTTTCTTTTCATTTCTAATGATAAGAAGGTGGTTGGCTGCCTTATAGCAGAACATATTCAGGAGGTCAGTTGCTTAAACCTAAATACTTTGCTAGTTTTGGTAATGATTAATCTTGCAAAAGACTATACAAAATAGCAGAACACATCCTGGTGTTTATACGGAGCATTCTTGTAATGTTGTGCAACACTGTGATACAGATGTATGTGAAAATTCCACTTTATACATTCTACTCGTCGGTTGAAGAGGTAAAAGAATATTTATTTTGAAACCGTAAAAAAAAAAAAAGTTGAAGTACTCTCCAGCCCAAATATGTATGTATATATGTTACTTCGTAAACATTCTCAAACACTTAATCCAGTTTAAGTTTTTGTGGGCCCAGAACCTATCCTGGCAGCATTGAACAAAAAGCAGTCCATCAGAGAGCCCACCGAAACACACAAACACACAGTGGGGTAGTCTGGTATTCCCAGTTGCCCCAACAAGAACATATTTTTTGGGGGTGGTGAGGGAAGGGAATGTAGATTCCAAGCAGTGACTGGTCAGAGAATCTGAAACTTGGGACGCTGGATCTGTAAGGCGGCAGCACTAACCACTTTGCCAAGAAGCTGCCTTTGTGTCATTAAGTATTTTTTTAAACACAAAGAGAAGCATACTGTAACTAGATTCTCACGTGATGCAGCCTTAAAATAAGCTGTGCAAGGCCAAGGTCAAGCTGTGCTCCTTTAAAGTGCTGCTACACTTGAGCAAGGCCTTTCCATAGTAACACTCTGTAACAGTCTTCTGAAAAGTGATAAACATTCTAGTGCTGTCTGGCAAGTAATTCTAGGCATTCATACCAGCACTTTGGGATCATTGGCCTTGTCACAGGTGTCTTTGTTTCCAGGATTCCTTTCACTATTACTAGAGAGAGTCTTTTAGCATGATAATCTGTTTTTACACAAGCAGTCGAGTAGGGCTAATGAGGCATCAAAGACATAACAATGCAAAAATTATTGTGCTTCTAAGTTTTTAATTGTTTTAGATTGGACCCCAAATCAATATCAGACGATTGCTTTGAATAAAATAAACACTTCACTACATTGTTTATATATAAAATTAAGATTTATATTATGTTATCCTTGTTTATTGTCATGCAGATCAACAGTAATAAGTCATTTAAACATTTTTTAGTTCATACACTCCACTGGTACAGAGCTTATTCTCTAAATTACACCTCCATTTTGATAAACATTAGTAATATACCACCAAATTTTCCAAAACAATTTCATATGCTGAATATTTAACATTTAAACTACCTATTGTAAACAGTTGTCTTGCTGATTTTGGTGGAATTTGTGTAATCTCTTTATGTAGGATTAAAACTAATTTTTAATGTAATATATTAGGGATATTAAGTGCACCAAAGGAAGCTTTGGTACCTCATGTATTTACCTTTTCTTTTTGCCTATGTGATATAGTAACTTATTTTTGTAGTTAATCATTTATGGATAAAAGTGGCAAACCTATTCCAAATGGGTGTTTTTCATAAAGTGCACCTTTATGTTAATCCCAGAACACAAAACAACTGTTCTTTGCTGAACTTTAGGGCTTTCGGGTTATAGAAGAAAAGGTTCCAGACGGTCCAGAGGGTGAAAAAGTCATGTTTGAACGACAGCGAGCCTGGTGCTGCTCCACAACCCCTGAACCAGCCATTTGTGGAATTAGCCGTATCTGGGTGTTCAGTCTTATGCGGCGAAGAGGAATTGCTTCAAGAATGATGGACTGTCTGAGGTATTGTTTAGTCTCTTTCCTTGTTTGTGATAGATAATACTGTCTAGCTCAGGGGTGGGCAGATTCAGTCCTGGAGGGCTGCAGTGGTTGCAGGTTTTTGTTCCAACCCAGTTGCTTAATTAAAAACCAATCCTTGTCAATTATTTAGTTGTGCTTTACTAGTGCTTTAACTCTGCCATGTCGGGTCATTCTCATATCCTAGATTTATTTTCCTTTCTAAGGATATCATCCAAATGATCTGAAGTCTAAAACAGATGAGTAGTTCTCAGTGCTTCACTTTTTTCTCTTCACTTTCCTTCCAAGTATTTAATTAAACCAAATAGTGCACGATAAATACACACAGATTGAAAAGCCCATATATATTGAGTCTAGAAAACATAATCAGCAAGTCTTTGATTGGCTGTAACAAAATGACGAAAGAACGGGCGTGTTTTTTTTTTTTCCACACACGTGGCGCAAGACCTTTTATTCGAAGGACATGAAGAATTTCAAGATTTAATATGCACAAGGGGTAACACTGCAAAAGCAGCCCAGACCAGAAAAGACGGCTGGCAAAAAATGGCCGACAAATTAAACGCTAAGTAGTGTGCATTGTACTTACTGAATGCAGCGTTTCATTTCCTATGTGTCAGATTAATTATTATATAATATGTCATAACTCCAGATCAAACGTGAGCACAAGGAGAACATGGGAACAGGTTAAAGTGAAGTACAAGAATACAGTGATCCCTCGCTATATCGCACTTTGCCTTTCGCAGCTTCACTCCATCGCGGATTTTATATGTAAGCATATTTAAATATACAGTAATCCCTCCTCCATCGCGGGGGTTGCGTTCCAGAGCCACCCGCAAAATAAGAAAATCCGTGAAGTAGAAACCATATGTTTATATGGTTATTTTTATATTATCATGCTTGGGTCACAGATTTGCGCAGAAACACAGGAGGTTGTAGAGAGACAGGAACGTTATTCAAACACTGCAAACAAACATTTGTCTCTTTTTCAAAAGTTTAAACTGTGCTCCATGACAAGACAGAGATGACAGTTCCGTCTCACAATTAAAAGAATGCAAACATATCTTCCTTTTCAAAGGAGTGCAAAGCAAGCAGTCAAAAAAAAAATCAATAGGGCTTTTTGGCTTTTAAGTATGCGAAGCACCGCCGGTACAAAGCTGTTGAAGGCGGCAGCTCACACCCCCTCTGTCAGGAGCAGGAAGAGAGAGAGAGAGAGAGCCACAGAAAAACAAAGTCAAAAATCAATACGTGCCCTTTGAGCTTTTAAGTATGCGAAGTACCGTGCAGCATGTCCTTCAGGAAGCAGCTGCACACAGCCCCCCTGCTCACACCCCCCCTACGTCAGCGCAAGAGAGAGAGAGAGAGAGAGAAAGTAAGCTGGGTAGCTTCTCAGCCATCTGCCAATAGCGTCCCTTGTATGAAATCAACTGGGCAAACCAACTGAGGAAGCATGTACCAGAAATTAAAAGAGCCATTGTCCGCAGAAACCCGCGAAGCAGCGAAAAATCCGCGATATATATTTAAATATGCTTACATATAAAATCCGCGATGGAGTGAAGCCGTGAAAGGCGAAGCGCGATATAGCGAGGGATCACTGTATTTAAAGAATTGTTGACATAAATAATCATATATAATATAAAAAACATTAATTGTAAAGCTAATAAGAAAGCAGACAAGCAAAAAACAGGTGGAGGTCCACGCGGTCCAGACCTAACCCCTACAGAAGAGTTGGCTCTCCAGCAAAATGCCCATCGCCCTGTTTCTGAGGGCATTCCAGGGGGAAGCTCCTCCTCAGAACCAGTGGCAGGATGCAGTGGTCACTTCATTTCAGGTAAAGGATGGTCATTGCATATATTTGTCCTCCATGTGTGTCATAGGTATGTTCCATATAGCCCTCTTTTTTGTTGGGTCAGTTGCAGGGAATGTCATATCCCTTGAACCTGTGTCTGACCAACGAGATATTGACGAAGGTCAAATATTTGATGAAGACACTGTGTCTGATTATTCATCAGGAGGAGAGGTACATTTTCCAAATAATGTTTGATCAAACTCCACTCTGATCAGTCCCATGTGGCCCAATCACATTTGGAAATCCTGGTAATGGGAATGTTAGGCTGATTGAGATTCTTTATGGAACTGTGGGTGTTTTAGCCTGTGTATTACCTACCTGCAATGGCATGAAACGCCTCTTTTATTGTCTGCACACACAGGTGTCCAGGAAACACCATGAAAACCCAAAGGAAATCTTTCGGAGCCAAACAGACTTTACGAATTGCCTGGCAAACTGCACTTTTACTTAGATTTTCCGCATCGCCTACAGTATATAAAAAAAAAAAAGTGCCGCTTGCAAAAAACCTCAAAGCAATGCATACTGTCTGTGTGATTGTGAGAGCCCGACTTTGCCGAGTTTGACTTTGAATATAAGGTGCTAATAAATCTTTGGGGTACAATATTCCCCCTCGGCTAAAGCGGTATCTTTCGAAAAGAATTTCCTCCGGGAGCAATAACCCACTCTATATGAAATTCTCATCGTATAATTTGCGCACCAATATCAATTGGTCGCTCATTCATGAACGGCGAAGCCCTGACTGGATGACTTCCAGGCACCGTCGCTGATTACGTGTGTAAACTAATCCTTGTTTACATAGAACACACCTGCTCCGATGAGGTTTGAGGATTAGGATGTGTTGCTATGACAACACTTTCAGCAAGAGTTTCGAAAAACCGACAGATCCAGGATCAGGCCAAATCGTCAACAGTTACATCCAGCTAAACGACTAATCCACGTATGAAAAATACCCTCCTGGTCTCTTTTGTCATTTACATGTTATTGCTAATTAGGAGCAGTTAAAAACCAAGAATACGGCTGTTGAAGACTAAAATAAGCAATAAGGGTTCAAAATCTTAACGAGCGAGACAACTAAAGTGAAGCTGAAGTGTTACTTGAGCAGTAAGTGCTTCTTATTAAGCAACTGGGTTGGAGCAAAAACCTGCAGCCACTGCGGCCCTCCAGGACTGAATCTGCCCCCCCTGGTCTAGCTGATATATAACATTGTGTGTCTTTGTCTGCTATACATGAGCAAATTACATCGCACCCCCGGATTGAGATTCAAGTAATAGCCCAGCAGGCTAATGGCTATTATAAATGGGACTAGAGTTCTTTACTACAGTGCTTGTTTTTCATGCAGTCATATTTAACAGAATTTAGTAAATCCCAGTAAAATCTTACTTACAGCACATTCTTAGCTGTTTATTTTTCATGAACTTTCAACTTGTTTTTTTAAACAAAAAATAATGACAGCTTTTATACTAATCATTAAGTTGTAATTGCTTCACATGCCTAATGTTAAATAAACTACATCAGTGCAGACAAATTACAAATATTTTC
The DNA here is from genome assembly GCF_900747795.2 of Erpetoichthys calabaricus. Lineage (NCBI taxonomy): Eukaryota > Metazoa > Chordata > Cladistia > Polypteriformes > Polypteridae > Erpetoichthys > Erpetoichthys calabaricus. Next base: position 68,960,218 of record NC_041399.2, on the reverse strand, counting down.
TGTTATTTTTTTCACCCTGTTGCTGTCAGTGTAGTTGTGTTTATGGGTCTCATTGATGATGGGCACCATCTTACCCTTTGATGTGATTGAGCCTGCTGGCTTTAAATGTACCAGGATCACCATCCACTCCATTTTACGAGCAGAGAGTAGTATGAGCACACCTGCCGTTCATGGCTTGTGAGTATTTATGAGCAAAACTGAGGTGTCTGGAAGCTGCAGAGATAGTAACTCGATGTTGCACTCCAGGTGTACTGTATATCACAGAGGTGAGTCGCCCTTGCCGTGGATGGAGCACACGTTCACAGTGTCCATACGTTAATCTGTTGAATATTTTGCACTTTTGTTGTTCATTTCATTCCTTATCACGTATTTTAGATTTTAAATGTAGTACTTGATCTTTTGAAACAAACATTACGGTGGGAAAATATTTTTTATCTATGCATTTATTTATTGCAAATAACATGCAGGTGGTGCTTTTTAACAGTATCTCTTTTTTTGAAGTAGATGTCTTATGCATATTTGTGGATTATAAAAGTGTTTTTCCTCCCTCAGGAGCACATTTATTTATGGTTCCTATCTCAGTAAAGAAGAAATTGCATTTTCGGATCCGACCCCTGATGGGAAGCTCTTTGCAACACGTTATTTTGGGACTCCCCAGTTTCTGGTCTACAATTTTGTCAGTGCCATCCATAAATGAGACAAAGTGAGGATTAAAAGAGTCTGTAAAACTGTCAGCACATGTGGCTGCTGCTTCCAGTATTCGCATGTCTGCTCCATTTCACTGGATTTCTGATGCCGATTCCTAAAGCACTGACTAAAATCCAAACTCTGCAGCAAAATGTACTTTTGAAAATGTGATCAGTGGTGACGTTGAATCTTGTGGGCCTCCCGTGATGACCATTTGTAAGCCATTAAAGTTGGAATTGCTGGTCAATCCATTGGTTGTTCCTCACTATTAGAAAACCTTTTAGGCGGATTTCCCTCATGAAGGACAAACATGAGAGGTTTTGATTTCAAGTGCTCAGGTCTTCAACAGCTATCTTATTAATGTATATTTTGGCTTTCTTTTTAACAGAAAAACAACTGTTTATTTTTTTCTTATCCTTTCAGTTCTTTGCTATTTTTAAAAGAGTATTTTGTGAGTACATTTTTTAAAGAGAAAATAATGTATTTTAAATGTAATTATTGAGGAATAAATTTTAAAAGTATTTTTCCTTCTTTGAGAGTGCCAAGTTAAGCTAGCTCAATAAAGGGATGGATCATCAACTAATAATGGAGGTTTAATTTGGACATACGGTATTTAGTATACTGCATACCATTTGACACAAAGTTGACCTTTGAAGAAGTGTAGGGACTTGTTTGTGTTTTTCATTTTGTTTTTTTCTTTTTGTTACCTGTAGTGGAGCAAATGAAGTGGGTTTTTTTTTTGGGTTATCAAAGCACTGGAAGAGAGAAGATGACTGCAAAGATGACTTTGTTCACCAGATTGTTTAATATGTCGGAAAACTAGCACTTTACTTTTGCAAAATGAATGCAATGTCTGTAAAAATACCTAGAGGATGCTGTTTCACTGGTCAATAAACCCAACTCGCATAGGTGCTCTTTGAATGTGTTTGTGTTTAATTTTATTTAGTCTGCATCCAAATCAGGCCGTGATGTCTTACTACTCGTTGTCCTTTTGTCTAGCAGCAGCAGGAGAGTAAAGAGAACATTTTAGTTTTGCATGCCGTGCTGTTTTTGTTCACTGTGATGTTGATTGGTAGCTAAAGGCCGAGTCACATTTGATTCAGTCATAGCCTTCATTTACGTAATCTTAGTGCACCGGTGGCAGACAGTGGTGCACTTCTTCTGAGAATCCCTTCACCTAGTCTGACATACCCAGTGACTCGCTGTGATTTCGCCGCTGGGTCAGGCTTTGTGGGCATGAAAGCTGATAACCAATGAATGCTCATCCAGACGTACAGTAGTGATGGACCTCATAAACAGAAGATTGTCTGTCTGACGTCTCGTGTTTTTGTACCGTGACAGAATAGAAAAAGGGCAGAGACTGCGGCTGAGCATGCTGTAACTGTTAACCCTTTGTACAGCATTGTCTGCGGACTAGAAGTCGTATAATGTGACATGGGCTTAAGCATCGTGCTGAGGAAGGAGACAGATAGTGAAAGTTTCAGTTCAATACCAATGCTGATATCTACAGAGCAAAATACATTCATATTATATAGTTGATACAGGGCTCTGAAATTTGAATCTTAAGGGAACATTTAGAAGTTATGAAAAAATAATTCCGTTTATAAACATGTGATCAGTTAGCTTACTTTATCATTAGAAAATCTACCTGTTTTCTTGTACAAATCCAAATCAATAGTTACATACATCAGTTTTATGCCAAGGTGGTATGGAACTACTGAAGAAGATCAGCAGGTATTCAATGTCAGTTTTATGTGGAGATCTGGCCAGAACTAGACCCGATGTCAATGTAACAGGGGACCATCAGGCAATTTAGTGTTTTTGAAAAATGCTGGTAACAGTGACAGCAGCCAAAAACGATTTTCAACTGTCCATCCATCCATCCATTATCTAACCCGCTGAATCCGAACACAGGGTCATGGGGGTCTGCTGGAGCCAATCCCAGCCAACACAGGGCACAAGGCAGGAACCAATCCCCAGGCAGGGTGCCAACCCACCGCAGGGATTTTCAACTAGCGATGACCTATTCAATAAAATTAAGCCTTTTTTTGTACAAAATAATGCAACATCTACTCGTATATAGCATCCGTTGTCTAAGTCCCGATCTGATTGTATGGGTGGTTACCTACCAGCTAACGCATATGGTTGGTCTGCCAGTCAGCAGACATCCGCCACAGGTGCCCTCTCAGTTGCGAGAAGCAGATCATAGAATGTTACGTTTTACTGTCAAATAACGCAAAGAGTACGGGACACGTGTTTCGCCCTTATTTGGGCTCATTTGATCAATCACAGTCAGATTGGGACTCGGACAATGGATGCTATGAATGTAATTACTCCGATCTCCAGGCTGTCAAATAAACGAACCACACGCTGTGGCGCAGCGTAAAGAGGCTTCGCTTCTGACGCTGACGTCTGAGGTTCGATCCCCGAGAGGGGTGCAGTGAGTGTATACACCTGATGAGCCCAAATAAGGGCGAAACACATGTCACGTACTCTTGCCATTATTTGACAGTAAAAAATGTGAATATATACACTGCCTGGCCAAAAAAAAAAGTCGTCACCTGGATTTAACTAAGCAAATAGGTACGAGCCTCCAATTGGATAATTACTGCATGGGCGATTATCTTTCAGCTGGCAACAAGCTATTTAACCCCAACTGGTGCAATGGGTTGCTTCTCATTTCTTAAACAACCATGTCGAAAGACACATCTCGTGGTCGTGGAAAAGATGTTAGTCTGTTTGAGAAGGGTCAAATCATTGGCATGCATCAAGCAGAGAAAACATCTAAGGAGATTGCAGAAACTACTAAAATTGGGCTAAGAACTGTCCAACACATTATTAAAAACTGGAAGGATAGTGGGGACCCATCGTCTTCGAGGAAGAAATGTGGCCGGAAAAAAATCCTGAATGATCGTGATCGGCGATCACTTAAACGTTTGGTGAAATGAAATCGAAGAAAAACAACAGTAGAACTCAGGTCTATGTTTAATAATGAAAGTAAGAGCATTTCCACACGCACAATGCGAAGGGAACTCAAGGGATTGGGACTGAACAGCTGTGTAGCCGTAAGAAAACCACTAATCAGTGAGGGAAACTGGAAAAAAGGCTTCAATTTGCTAGGCAGCATAAAGATTGGACTCTGGAGCAATGGAAGAAGGTCATGTGGTCTGATGAGTCCAGATTTACCCTGTTCCAGAGTGATGGGCGCATCAGGGTAAGAAGAGAGGCAGATGAAGTGACGCACCCATCATGCAAGATCTTGGTGAAAAATTAATGCAACACTGGATGGAACTAAATCTTGTGACATTGCAGAAGCTTATTGAAACAATGCCACAGCGAATGCGTGCCGTAATCAAAGCTAAAGGCAGTCCAACGAAATATTAGTGTGTGTGACCTTTTTTTTTTTTTTTTTGGTGATGACTTTTTTTTTGGCCAGGCAGTGTATATAGATAGAGATAGATATAATAATAATAATAATATCCAGCAGCTAATCAAGCAAAGAGGAGGTTAAAAAAACAAAAAAAAAACTGTTTCCCATTGTATCAGTGTTCAAGAGGGGGCTGCAGAGGAGCGACCACGTCTCCTTGGGGTGCATTCAGCCCCCCTCTTCACAACGCAAGCAGCAGAGTGGCTGCAACTGGGGGTTGGGCGCCAAAGGTGCTTGGGGGGGCTTGCCCCCCTAATTTTTAATAAAAATATCCATAATATTCAAGCCATTGCCCCAGGCAGTCAGCACAAGCAAATTTAATTTGTTTCTTATAATCCCAGACCTTCCTGTGCAATTAAGAACAGTAAAAACTTTTGTTTCATTTTAACAAAAATACACTCGTAAGAAGTGAGTACGAGACCCCAGGCTTGTTCGAGCTTTGCACAGGTGTTGACACATTGAGTATTGTGAATTTCTCTAAGCTGTGTTGTATTTTCAGACTTGTGCTGGTAAGCCCGTCTGTTAGTGACAGGCCCAAATTCAAACCCTTGCCTGGTTAAAGCCTAACAGGAGCTCCACATCATAGCTCACAAGGGCTTTATTTGCCTCCATATGGAGAACTGGTCGTTATGCTAACTTGCTAAATCCGCAGAGTGATGTTATGGCAGTGAGACACACGAGTACAGAAGGCAGGAAGGAAATGACCAGCAGCTTAAAGGAAGAAGATAAACTTGGCACCAAGCGAACCGTACAAACTGCAACCTCCCACACGTCATATAGCCTATTAAAAAGGCCTGACGCTAAGCTGCTTTTTCTTTGTTAGTTTATGTTTGCATGAACTAATGTACTATGTAGATTCAGAGCAGCTTTCTCAATGTGTACCCAGATGATAAAAGGTGCACTCAAAACAAGGTCAGCATCACACAAGAACTTCATAATGCAGTGTCTTGTTGAGTATTACTTAAATATAAAAGGGAACATTTTACAGTGGGGCAAAAAAGTATTTAGTCAGCCACCAATTGTGCAAGTTCTCCCACTTAAAAAGATGAGAGAGGCCTGTAATTTTCATCATAGGTATACCTCAACTATGAAAGACAAAATGAGAAAAAAGAAATCCAGAAAATCACACTGTCTGATTTTTAAAGAATTTATTTGCAAATTATGGTGGGAAATAAGTATTTGGTCACCTACAAACAAGCAAGATTTCTGGCTCTCACAGACCTGTAACTTCTTCTGTAAGAGGCTCCTCTGTCCTCCACTCATTACCTGTATTAATGGCACCTGCTTGAAATCATTATCAATATAAAAGACACCTGTCCACAACCTCAAACAGTCACACTCCAAACTCCACTATGGCCAAGACCAAAGAGCTGTCAAAGGACACCAGAACCAAAATTGTAGACCTGCACCAGGCTGGGAAGACTGAATCTGCAATAGGTAAGCAGCTTGGTGTGAAGAAATCAACTGTGGGAGCAATTATTAGAAAATGGAAGACATACAAGACCACTGATAATCTCCCTCAATCTGGGGCTCCACGCAAGATCTCACCCCATGGAGTCAAAATGATCACAAGAACGGTGAGCAAAAGTCCCAGAACCACACGGGGGGACCTAGTGAATGACCTGCAGAGAGCTGGGACCAAAGTAACAAAGGCTACCATCAGTAACACACTACTCCGCCAGGGACTCAAATCCTGCATAAGCCAGTACATGTGCAGGCCCGTCTGAAGTTTGCTAGAGAGCATTTGGATGATCCAGAAGAGGATTGGGAGAATGTCATATGGTCAGATGAAAAAAACTCTACTCGTCGTGTTTGGAGGAGAAAGAATGCTGAGTTGCATCCAAAGAACACCATACCTACTGTAAAGCATGGGGGTGGAAACATCATGCTTTGGGGCTGTTTTTCTGCAAAGGGACCAGGACGACTGATCCATGTAAAGGAAAGAAATGAATGGGGCCATGTATCGTCAGATTTTGAGTGAAAACCTCGTTTCATCAGCAAGGGCATTGAAGATGAAACGTGGCTGGGTCTTTCAGCATGACAATGATCCCAAACACACGCCCAGGTAACGAAGGAGTGGCTTCGTAAGAAGCATTTCAAGGTCCTGGAGTGGCCTAGCTAGTCTCCAGATCTCAACCCCATAGAAAATCTTTGGAGGGAGTTGAAAGTCCGTGTTGCCCAGCGACAGCCCCAAAACATCACTGCTCTAGAGGAGATCTGCATGGAGGAATGGGCCAAAATGCCAGCAACAGTGTGTGAAAACCTTGTGAAGACTTACAGAAAACGTTTGACCTCTGTCATTGCCAACAAAGGGCATATAACAGTATTGAGATGAACTTTTGTTATTGACCACATACTTTTTTTCCACCATAATTTGCAAATAAATTCTTCAAAAATCAGACAATGTGATTTTCTGGATTTTTTTTCATTTTGTCTTTCATAGTTGAGGTATACCTATGATGAAAATTACAGGCCTCTCTCATCTTTTTAAGTGGGAGAACTTGCACAATTGGTGGCTGACTAAATACTTTTTTGCCCCACTGTATTTCTTGTACTCCCATGGGTTGCCATTGATTTTTGCTGTAGGATGTCACATAATCTTAAAGAAAAGACGCACCTGTGGTCAACGTGTTTTATCAGCAGTGTCACAGTCGGCACTGGACTACAAAGACTAAGTTAACCTGAATGCCGCTCATTTACAAGCAACATGAAGAACGGGATGTGATTATTTACACCTAACAGCAAGTGGTCAGGTTTACATGTCCATTAGACAAAAAATGCTGTGAAGGTGTCCATAGTCCACTGCTTCCCATTCATATTCCTTAATGGTTCAGATACATGGTGTAGTGTAGGGTCACCCCAGCAGTGAACTCTCATCCACTTACAAGATGTATGCTTGTGGTTGTCTCATGCAAATGTTGTTTGAAAAGTCCTCCATTGTCCATTAAGTCAGAAGAAATTGCAGAATGTTTCATTACTTAACATACGAGGGGCGAGTCATAAATGATCCTCACTCCGGTTGGCAGCACTGTCTGATCAGAGCTTTCCATACGAGGTCACCCGTCTCCCCAGTCCCTGCTGTGTAGGTGTGAATGTTTAACGTTGGATCATTTGTGACTGCAGTGTGAGAAACAATGGCTGCCCCACTTGTGATTTGCATGAAAGAGGAGCACATGCAGCGATTCACTTTATGTGTCTGGTGCAGATATTTATTGAAGACTTTGTGCGCTGTATGGAGAAAGTGTTTCATCGCAAAGAAATGTGTATGAATGGACAGAGAAGTTCAAGGAAGTTCGCACAAGTGTCCACAACGAAGAAGGAGCTGGCTGCCTGTCCACAACTTAAATGATTCTGTTGAATAGACGAGTGCCAGTAGGTGATGTGGCAAATCAGCCATGGATGGCTCTGCCTATGCAATAATCCACGACAGACTTGGGTTAAGAAAGAAGAATATTCACGTGTGATGAAGAGGTGAAGACAGCGGTGCATTCGTGGCTGGCAGCTCAGCCTAACACATTTATTGATGAGGGAATAAGAAAGCTTGTTGACAGACGGACAAAGTGTATTGAAAAGCTGGGAGATTATGATGAACAATGATGTATTTGTCTTTTCTGAAAGTTGATTAAAATAAATTCTACCCCCCATACATTCTCGAGCCTGAATCCAATTCAGGACTGTACACGTGGAGATGCTTCTGCTGTGTGATATAAATTTATGAATGTTCTGCATTTTCAGGTAAATATTACTATATTTTATCTTTTAAGGAGACCTACAAAAGCCGTGTTTTAGTTTGTAATTAAATTCTTGGGACTCTTTGTGAACCGTCTCTATGTCACAGAACAATGACTCTGCTTTATGTTTCCCTAAATTTCCCTTTTTGGTTAGACAGTTGAATGAATTTCCAAGCTGGCAAACTCCTTGGTTTTGTCTGCTCAGTGCTGTTGTGACCTGCTTCAGGTCTTCCAAAGGGGCAATGGAGATAAAGCGGCCGACAGCTATGTCTGCTTGGTATTTAGATATTCTGGAAACAACCTGCTGCTCGTTGTATTTTTTCTTTGGCTGGAAACAAAATGACACATTTAAGGTGTTGGTCCTTCATTCCCTCTCTGAACAGCGGTGCTGACCCATTTGCCTCTCCTACTTGCTGCAGGTTTGCAGAGGTCAATCTGTACTCCGAATTGCTGATGGACGGGTGAGTACACTGAAGTCTGATGACTGAGGAGCTCACTGCTTTAGGATGAGCTGCCACACTCCTGGTCCCCTTGTAGGACTTGACCTTGTACCAATGGACTCTTATCCAGCTCAGCAGACCTCTATTTGCAGATGGATGCACCTGCCCCATGCTGAATTATCCTTTAGCATTCACATGTCACTCTGCTTGTATTAAGGAATCCAATGTGTGTGTTAAAAATTAAAAGTTTCTTCCATACTTTAACTGGAATGGTTTAAAAGGTTTTACTTACCTAATTTTCAGTTTTACTTTTGGGCAGCTAACCTCCACCTTTTGAAACATCTCAGAGCTAAACTGCAAGCCAGTGACAGAAGATCTGGCACCCTGCACTCGTTCCTCCCTTTCCTCTCGATTGTGTGTGCCAATGGCCATAAACTGCTGCATATCCATCCATCCATTTTCCAACCCGCTGAATCCGAACACAGGGTCACGGGGGTCTGCTGGAGCCAATCCCAGCCAACACAGGGCACAAGGCAGGAAACAATCCCAGGCAGGGTGCCAACCCACCACAGGACACACACAAACACACCCACACACCAAGCACACACTAGGGCCAATTTAGAATCACCAATCCACCTAACCTGCATGTCTTTGGGAAGTGGGAGGAAACCGGAGCGCCCGGAGGAAACCCACGCAGACACGGGGAGGACATGCAAACTCCACGCAGGGAGGACCCGGGAAGTGAACCCGGATCTCCTAACTGCGAGGAAGCAGCGCTACCCACTGTGCCGCCCAACTGCTGCATACGTAACACAAATCCTTCACTAACTCTTTACTGAGAATCTGCATTGGGTGCAGAGGACACTTGACAGCACATACTGGTGGAGACGGATTGTAAAAACAAGCACATTTTACTTCTTATCATCTGAAATGTTTTAAAGCCTGCTTGCTATAAAATGAAAAAATAATCTCCTTAATTTAATCCCAGACTTTACCACCCCTATCAGACAAAAACAGAAACCTGTAGGTTATTTATTTTTAAGTCTTTCATAAGAGTAAAGGTGTTACGTGAGAAGACAACTTCCTTCTCTGTGCTTTGATAAGAGACAAACTGACATTTTATTAATATTAAACCATTGTCTGATTATTCAAAATAGTGGTTCATGCCACCTTACCTTTAGGCTGTGTGTACTTGGGTAAGCACCCTGTGACGAGGCTCTCTCCAAAATAAAATGAGCACAGTGGCCGGCGAGACTGGACAATGGAGGTCAAATCAAAGTCCTTATTCATCATTTGATCACTGCTGGCCTTTCAGACACTCGGCTGTATATCTTGGCTGGCAATCGATTCTTTGCATCACATGTAGTTATGTTCTGAAGGCTCAGGGGATACTTTAGCAGAAAACAATCTTTTTAAAGATGACCTCACACATTTCTTGTTAACTCCTTGGCCTTAATCTCAAATGTTGCTTGGGCTTGCAACAATTTATTTCTTGTATAGCCCAAAATCACACAAACTTTAACAAGTCCTACTTTTGACAGCCCCCCTGGCCTTGACTCCCTAAGAAGCCAAGAAAATTCTCCCCCCAAAAAACGGAAGAAATCTTGGGAAAGGCAATTCAGAGAACCCCTTCCAGGTAGGTTGGGTGTGCAATGGGTGTCAAAAAATGGGGTTAATACAAAAGATTAATCGGAACAAACGTCATCCTCTTCACAGAGCTAGATGGCTAATCCATCATGACCACCTCAGATACAATAGTATAAACTACAAGATAGATTATACCACTCACTAAATACAGAACTGTCACGTTCTGAAGGATAGATTTGTTCAAATACTTCAAAAACAAAATAGAAACTAATTAACATAACAAGAATCTTTATATGTAATACGCTACCGTGGTTGTTTGTTGGCCTGTCCAGGATTTTAAATCACCTGTAGCTCACAAACCATTTGAACTATTGACCTGAAATTTGGTACACATATACTATGTGACGTCTACTATCCACTTTCGGGGTGATGGTTGACCTCCAAGGTTATTTCTTTTATATTTTTATTTTATTGTAGAATGAACTCTTGGCAGTGGCCAGCAAGGTGGCCACGCGGTGCATGTGTACGGGCGCCGTTCTCATTCCCTACCACCTTCGCCATCACTTCCCCTACAACCTTCGTATCTTAAATCATTCTTGAGGCAGATTGAACACTTAAGTGCCAGCATAAGTGAAAAATTTAAAACGTAACTAAGTAATTGCAAACACAAACACTGAATCAGTTTTAAACATGAAAAGATATTGACGAAAAAAGAGAAGAAGCGGGCCGCTAGTGTGGAGAAAAGAAGATCTGCTCAGGAAGCAACAAATGCATCAACCTCTGAGCAAACGGAATGTTAAAACGTACAGAGAAAGAGGATGAAAAACTAGGAATACTCAAGTCAAGTGAATTCACTTGCACGAAGTGCGCCGTTACTGGTATCTTATAATTCTATAACAATTGCAGTTTCCTATGTCAGACCTTGAGGTGGTTGAGTTTTAATGATCCACTTTTACAATGTTACGCTTGAGTATCTCTCCAGACAATATTCTGTTGCTACATGGTGGATCAAATAACATGCTGCAAAAAAAAACAAAAAAACAAAAACCATGAATAATTCTATAATAACTCATCAGTATTCTTGAGGGGGGCGGAGCTTTCTATCAAAAACAATAACATGTGAGAAGAATTTTAGAACAAAGTGAAACCATTAGTTGAATCGGGCCGATGGTGATGACAATGCAGTTTGGTTGTACAGCGCTGTATGCGTCAGTTTCACTCCCCGTGTCAACTTCTGATGACCAATTCACATCTTTTGTCACTATTGCTCAATTCAAGCAATGGTTCAATTTCAGCTTGTTCTGCAGTTGGCTTTATGGCTTTATATTTGCCATCAAGTATTTTGTTGGAGGCTCTGCCACAATCGTGAATATTAATGGGCTACCCTAGAGTTACCATAAAGTGGCAGAAAGCATGGAAATATTTTTTTTTCAGGATGATATTATTTCATCCACAAGATGGCAGCAGAATACTATCCTGAGAGTTGCTTGGGCTTAGCACTATATGTGCATTTTTACACATCACCCCAGGCCTTGCATCAGGTTTTAACCGTCATTTGCATAAAATTCTGAGCCCAAGCCCACACGTGGGAGTACCGCCAATGAGGTTTAGGCAGGCCTAGAAATTAAGGGGAACACAAAAGACTCCCTCATGCTGTTGTAAATATAAGGAGCCACCTGTAGCAGCGCTATATGAACTGAACTTTGACACCAACAAGAGGACCTACTGCTTACAACATAATGCTGCCCCTCCAAGATCATCCCTTTCAGTCTTGAAAGATTTTCTCTGAAATGTGTGGATTTCCAATATGGGCTCGCTCATTTTTTCATCTCAAATTCTTAAGCCATGAGATCAGGTTGACTTGTACCCAAAGGTGGACAGCATCCTCACCCAGAGTTGGCGCACACTGCTTGTAGCTATAGTCAGTGGGTTCCCAATTCCCACATACAGGACGCAGCAGTTTAGAAAAAAAAAAAGGAATGGCTGCAGCTCAACCATTAATTCCACCAATTTCTTATTTGGTAAGAAATAAAATAAAAAGCATTCTTCTTGAATGTGACCACAATTTCTGAAATGGCTGTGCTGTTTTTACCGTATACAAACCAAGGTCAAAATTATTAAGAGCCCCCCCATTAGAAATAATACAAAAATGTTATCTTTTACAAGGAAGTGGCCACTCACCGAGAGTGTCCTGAAAGATAATCAATGTCAACCTTTCTACAATTCATGGATTTGCCTTTTGCATGTTTGTCATCTTTGCAAGTTTTGCAACCTACTATGGAAAACCTCAGACAACCTGTGCAGGGTAACAAAAACTGTAGAAAACCTAAAAGGGCCCAATAAGTCATAAATGCATTAAATATCCATCCCATCCATCCATTTTCCAACTACCCGCTGAATCAAACACACAGGGTCACGGGGGTTCTGCTGGAGCCAATCCCCAGCCAACACAGGGCACAAGGCAGGAACCAATCCCCCCCCCCCGCCCGGGCGCAGGGTGCCAACCCACCGCAGTGCATTTAAATATATATATTATTAATCATTTTATGTTTAATACCATAAATATACACACAACTGCATTATAAGTTAAATTTTGTAAAAAGTTACCTTCAGCAAAGAAACTACAGAACTAGGATGCCATGCATTTTTTCTCTTGGCAAGTCAGCCTTATACACGTGATTTACTTGCACAGTGATACATTATATCTCACATTTAACACAACTCTGTTTATTTAGTGCCAATAATGTAATCATATGGCCGAGAAGTAATGCGTGGATATATTACATCTGTAGGAGTCGCTGAGCCCTTAACCCCCACAAATCGCAAGATCCGACTGTATTTCCAAAAGAATAAATACAAAATCCCCAATAAATCTGAACAGAAACAATATTTTTATTGATGCAGCGAGCTGAAAACACGGAAGAAAAAAAATGTCAATGCCAAGAATTATTAGACCTCTGCCCAATGACTAGTCAATTGTAAACTTACTCACAAACTGACAGCAACGTTCTAGTGCAGTCTTCAACAAGATGTCTCTTGGGGAATCTTATTCCCATTCCCTCTATGGCAAATTGCTATGCCTGACCCCCAAATCTACCTGGTTTTCAAGCATGGACACTCAACCAAGAACTCCTGCCAAATACTCCCAATAGGACTGGAGATCTGGTAATTGGGAAGGCCACTCCCAGGATTTTGATTTTGTTGTCCTTTAAAAAATTCTGGATCAACTTCAAGTATGGGTTGGGTTATTATCTAGCTGGAAGACCCAATGTCAGCCTTAACACCTAGAATTACCAGAGCCTACAAAGAAACTTGTAGATCTGGCCCACTTAAATCCCTTCACACCTCTACCTCAGCGTCCTTTTGTCCTGTAAATGTGCCGATTAAGACAAGCAGCAAGCAGCCTTGCCTATTCCCATTCCCCACCGCTGCAAGAATGTGCACAAAGTTCCTCCCAGCTCATGCCTTGATTGATTATCTGGGAGTGACGTGCTTGGTAGTTTTTTACAGTGGAAATGATAGATCGTTATTTGGAACACATGAATTTCATGTCTGTTCCGTTTCTATAATAATCTGTGTAAACACATTGTATAAACCAGAAACCGTTTGTCATATTTTCAGTAGTAAATGACAAAATGTTGGCATAAACTACTAATAATGTGTGAAGCCTGAAGTCCAAAGATCAAATAAACACTTCTCACCAAAAGGTTCAAGGATGATACAACAGCTTCCCATGCGTAGTGGTAAGATTTGCTGACTGGTAATCAAGAATCAAGATCTTTGGACTTCATACTGCACACAATATATAGTTTATGCCAACATTTTGTCATTATACTACTAAAATATGAAAAAACGTTTCTGTTTTACCAGTGTGTTTACACAGATTATTGTGGAAATGGAACCACACAATGAAATGCATGTGTTCCAAATAGCAATCTATTATTTCCACCTCTAAAACTCCAGCACTTCACTCCCAGTTAATCAATCAAGGAATGAGCTGGGAGAACTTTGTGCACGTTCTGTGGCTGTGGGGGATGGGAATAGCAAGGCATGCTTGTCTTAATCGGCACCATTTACAGGACAAAAGACGCTGAGGGAAGAGGTGCGAAGGGATTTAAGGTGGACCAGATCTACAAGTTTTTTCATAGGCTCTGGTAATTCTAGTGTTAAACCAGACTGGCAGCAGATTTCTTCACATTATCCTTCAAAATGTCAGCATACTCTTTCTTTCTCATGATCCCATATACCTGGACAAGGTTCACTGTGCCTGAAGCAGCAGAGCAGTTTTGTTATCACCTCCATCTTTAATTGTGGAACTGTGTTTTTATGGTTGAAGGTCTCCCTTTCTTCACCAAACAACAGCAACATCTATGTGCCAGAACAACTCCATGTTTGTCTCATTAGTACAGAAGACAGATTTCTGAAATTCATCCCTACTCTTCAAATGGTTCCAGGCAAATTTCAGTCCGGCTTTTGATGTGCCTCTCTGTGAGAAATGGATTTTTCCTTGAATGATGCCCTTGAAGCCTTCACAACAGTCTTTTTTGAGACTTCCAAGTCCAGAAGAGGCCAGTTCAGCAATAAATATCTTCTCAGAGATCTGGGGGTCCTTGTTGACATCTCTGATGATTTTCCTATCCAATATTTGATATCTTGCACTTGTACTCATGCCCAGGTTTGTTTCAAACAGAATGGGTCTCCTTGTACTTTGCGATAAGTCGCTGTACAGCTGTTTTAGAAATGGTTAAATGCTTGGCATTGGCAGTATAACCTTCCCCTTAAGATGGGCATCTACTACCTTCTTTCTGAGGTTCAGACTTATTTCTTTGTTTTTTTAGCATTATGAAATTATTTGTTACAAAGAATGTAGGAGCAGTGCCTCCCAATCTTGTTTCAAGTGTTACTAACCCTGCTCAACTGATCTCATTTGGCAGTGCTCAGTGTTGATTGACAGTGTGGTTTGAGACCTGAAAACTTCAGTTTGCTACCCTTTTCATGAGGAATTCACATGGGGGCTAAAAACTTTGGCCGTCCCAATTTTCAATATATTTATTACACAGCAACCAATAAGATTTTTACAAAGTCCAAAATGTACCAAATGGGGCCCCTTCCTTTGATTACTGTTTTACTCTGTAAGGATTCATAGTGTTCACACTGCACAAAATTTTAGGAAAATCTTCAATTTCTACGGGGTGGGGGGTAATAATTTCATTCTTAACTGTATAAATGAGGATATTAACCCCATTGTCCCAACTCTACCTTGGGATTAGAGGTGCTAGTCTTCAGGGAACTGTTTCAGAAGCTGGGCTGAATGGGCCACAGGTTCTTGCCAAAGAAAAGCAACAAAGTGAACTGCACTGACAGTCTAGTTTTAAAAAGTTTTTATTACATTCACCATTTGTAACCAAAACACAGTTCAACATCATGTACCGCCACAATTTCAAAAAATGCAAATTAAAAAATGGTAAACACGAGGTAGATCACATTGGTGACCAAAACAGGCCACCAGTATAGGCTTTCATTTATAAACACCTACAGAAAAATAAAAAATAAAAATAAAGCAGCACTTTAGACAATACTTCAGGTGAAAATTACAAAAAGCGATTGCATAAATTAGAAGATAGCATTCATGTGTGTTTATGTTCTATCTAAAAAATAAAAAAAAGTTTTTATAGAATACTGCTTACATTCAACTGGCAATCAAATCGCAGAAAACAAAAGCCCCACGCTCCCATGGCAGATGAAGAGCTTGTGTTTCGGATTTTCATTTTGGTCATGGGTTAGGCATTTGCCTACCAATAAGTGCAAACTCCCTGTTCGGGACGCCATATTATCTTTTGAAGCTAAACACAAGCCTGTCAAGTTCCCTTTTTTACACTGATGTCTGAAGGCAGTCACATCTTGGAAAACAAACAGGTTTTGGCTTTCTCTTTGTTAATCCATCTCTTTGACTGCGTGACGTCCAGCATTTATGATTCACTAGGACCACTGCTACTTGTGGTCCTTTGATAAAGTGACTTATTTGCATACGGAGGATTTGTGTAGAAAAAGACTGATTGGAGTTTTTTACATTATTATCAATAAATAACAAAAAAAATGATTGGAAAGTAACACATTTATACATAAATACAGCAGTAGTAAGGCAATCTAGAAAGGGTTTAGGGTTAACTGACCAACAGGACAAGAAGTAATTAAAGCGTCAAGAGGGCAAATGTTTGTATTGTAAAATAGAACAACTACTTATATCCACATTAAAACTCAACTGTTGGTGTGTAAAATTACTATGAAAATAATGCCAGCATGGGCAACAAAAGATTTTTTGCTTATATAGACATAAGAGCAAGCCAGGGATCTCCTCTCTGGTGGCAGTTTGTATGCTTAGGCACCCCAAGTTCATTGTTCTGCACCTGTTTAATAAGCCAGAAATAAAAGAAGAGTGTAAACACAAGCATGAGCCACATACCAACATTTCAGTGAGTTTATGGTCCCTTGGGGTTTTGCTAGTTTCAAT
This sequence comes from Erpetoichthys calabaricus, assembly GCF_900747795.2. Taxonomy (NCBI): domain Eukaryota; kingdom Metazoa; phylum Chordata; class Cladistia; order Polypteriformes; family Polypteridae; genus Erpetoichthys; species Erpetoichthys calabaricus. The sequence goes on along the minus strand of NC_041399.2, from coordinate 68,943,835 downwards.
ATCAAGAAATGTTGGCAGAAAATAAAACTGGGACAGATGTCTGAGTAGCTCATCCACTTAGAAGACCAGGGCCTACTTTTTTGAAGTGTGTACTGCCAACCTTGGTGTCTTAACTCTGATTGTTTTTCCAAGCTCTCAAGTAGGGAGGTTTAGCAGACTTGCAAGTGGAAATCAAGGGCTTCTTCAAGTTTATCCTATAACATCAAGTATGAAATGATGACAAATGTGCAAGATCTCAATGGAGAGAATGGGAGAAACGTATGCTCGGTTTTTGACGCCAAACACTTCAGGGAGTGAGAATACCTCTAAAAAAAAGAGATGTTTGAAGGGGTAAGGCTAGATAAAGTCTAGCACTTGGCCAAGAGTGAGAAAGTGACTAGTTATCCAAACTGTTGTGCAACTCCTACTTAAAAGACCCCCAGTCTGAGGTGGAACAGCAATAAAAAAGACAAATAATCCTCAGAGTGGATGTTGAGATAAGCAGGAAACACTCCCTTATCAGTAGACAGGGAAGTGACCACATCACAGTGTAATTATATCATCAAATACAATGGATCCCCATGTGTTTTTCACAGTAAGCTAAAGCCTACCTTAAAATTATCCTTCCATCCATCCAATATCAACCCGCTATATCCTAAGTACAGGGTCACCCGGGGTCTGCTGAGCCAATCCCAGCCAACACAGGGCGCAAGGCAGGAAACAAACCCCAGGCAGGGCGCCAGCCCACCGCAGTACCTTAAAATTTTATCACTGATAATAGAAAAACTGCGGTGGGGTTGGCACCCTGCCCAGGAATTGGTTCCTGCCTTGTGCCCTGTGTTGGCTGGGATTGGCTCCAGCAGACCCCCGTGACCCTGGTGTACGGATACAGCGGGTTGGATAATGGATGGATGGATAATAGAAAAAGACTCAACATTCATACTTGAAAGTCTGGACTCTAAATAATAATATTGTAATGAAGGAGAAAGTCCATGGGAGGAAATCAAGGTTGAAAAAAGGTCACAGATACAGATTCCAAATTTGTGCATTGAATAACACACAGGTCCAACCATACTCATCCAACATCAAAAGCCCATTAAGCACTTCTCTTATAATTAGACCAGTAGTTTACATCTCTTAAATAAAGAGATTTTGTTCTTCTGGCCAAAGCTGATTTTTGCCGTGTAATTGCTGTTTTTAGGGAACCAAACTGATTAAGCATCCAACCGCATACGCAGCCTTTCAACTCTTATGTAGCACTGATGCCACTGAAAGAAAAAGGTAACTTTTAATGATATAGCACAAAATAACTGACCAAGTTCTTTTCAAAGAACTAGGAGTGCTAAACTGAAAGCAGGAAAATGACAAATTCCTATTAGAGTTTAATTTAAAAATTAAAAAAAACATCACAACCTGAAGGTCAGCAATATGAAAGGCAGAAAGGCTGGCTGCACTTGTGGAACTAACATTATCAATGAGCTCTGCATCATAATAGCCACAAACAAAGTGCTCAAATATGTGACTCTGAATACACATAGTACCCCCGAATGATACATACAAACAACACTGTAAAAGACAAAATCCTTTAAATTCAAAAAAGAGAAAAAAATGGCACTCCAACCTTCATCGTCAAATGTGTTGTCCTATGGTTTTTTTTCTTTTACTTTAAGTAGCTCCACCAGGCATCCCATTTTCTTCATAGCAGTTGTAATATCTGAGCATGAATCATGAAGATGACACTACAAGGCACACAAACAGAGCTATTACCATAAAGGTGTTGTTCATTAGTCCACTGTTTTCCCACCTGGATTCTAAAGACTGGGAAGCAACAGCTATAGTAAAGTGTGTAGTTGTACCCTGTAACAACATACTGACATTCAAGATTTTAACACCATGTTTAGAAATTATTTTGTATATCTGGTTAGCCCATGACTGGAGTTGCTACCAACAGCTAATTAAAATCCCAGTCTTAAATATGATGAGGAGAAAGGTATTGGAGGTGTTTTAAAAGGAACTGGGTGCAAAGGTGATGCCCAAAAGGCAGTGTGTGCAGACGCCTGCATAGTACACTTGTCCCTGTTTTAAAACTAATCCATTCCTTAAAAATATTAAACAGTACCACAAGGTGGTTAAGGAACTTCTTTTTGTGTATCATTTTGATTTTTTTTTGTAAATTATGCTTTAAACTTCCATCGTATTTGTTCATTTTCCTGAGAAGTCTGTACCTTGTGTACAGCATAAGCCGAGGATTGGTCAACCCTCAATTTACAATAAAAAAACACACACAAACATTTACAAATCATTGGCATTACAAATAGTAAAAAAAAATCCACACTGATTGAGGAACAGCTTCTCTAAGCTGCATTTTGCATTTGGTGATGGTGTGCCAGTGAAAGCAAACTGCAGGAAATGCACACCTTCATGAAAAAAGTCAACAGTGGTCGTTTTCTAGTATTTTTTTTTGCAGCTACTGGCCAATCCATGTTAGTGCAGATGCAGATTCAGAGAGGAGTCCTGTGCCAAAAATGGCTGTCCAAAATCCGAGGTGCAAGTACAGAAAATTCCCCAACGCATTTTCATACAGGTCCAATGACTACTTGGATTTAGCAGTTTTCTTTGGGTATGATTGTAATGTAGCAAAAGGCCAAATGAAATTTCAACTTCTCATGATTAGCCTTTACGGGCATAAGAATAAAAAAATAAAAATAAAAATATACTCTGTTTTCATAGTGTGTGTCAGATGTGACGTCCAGCTGAGAAAGTACAAAGGTCTGTCATCACTTGCTGTTGGCTGTTTGGAATTCATCCCCGCAATCTAAACTGCCATTCATCCTCCAGCTCAAGACGTACAATAGTCTGCCCGTAACGAACTTCTGTCCTGGCAGATAACACACAGTGTGGCACCTTAAATGAAGCAAATAAAAAAATATAAAAAGAAATATAGTAGTAAATAAAAAGGGAAGTTGAAAAAACGAAGAGGACCAAAAAAAAATTCAAAATAACTCTTCCACTCCTCACCACCCCAAAAAAGTTTACATTCAAAATTTGTCTGCCATAGATGACATGCAATGCAACTTGCCTGAGCAAAAATTAAAAATAATGGCTATGATCAATGTGGCACTACCACATAGAATTATCACTTAATTTCATTACTGCCTTTCTTCTCTGGTGACAGTATGCCTGTGTTACAGGATATATTGTTCTAAAATATAAACAGTTTATTGAAAAAAGCTGACCCAAAAAAAATGGTATCAGTGCAGCAATATGTGATAAGATTGTTGTTTGGTTCTTTGGTCCCCACTCTAGTTTGGAGGCAGGTTATCTTTAAAAGCACTTATTTTGAATCTGACAGAAAAGAAAAACCATAAAACCATTTCCATTTGTGGAGATTATGAGGCTTGAGCCTAGTCACTCTCTGCAAAAATGATGTTTCTCTGGTTGAGAAGTCAATTATGTGGGATGGGAAGGTGTATCTAATGAAGTGAGTGCTCAGTACAATTCTGAACGATACACAGAAAGCATTTATTATGTCAAACGTTAAAGGTGACATCAGCACACTTAGTCACTGGATGCCAGCAGCCATACCACCTGCAGGTGCTCCACCTGAAGCTAATCCATGTGAAGCTATTTTAGGCCCAGCCTGTACTTAAATAGGAAATCATCTAGGAAAACCTTGAGTTGCTTCTGGAAAAGTTGTTGGTGAGTCAAACAGGGGGTGCTTACACTGGTTTGTGTGTAGATCCAATGCTTCAAGTGCAGTCATGGGAACACTGTGCCGTGAATACTGGCCTTTGGATGTCTTTTGGATGAGATGCAAAACCGAGATCCTGACTCCTCATGGTCATAAAGATCCCTGGGAATATCTGGAAAAACAGTAGGGTGTATCCCAATGTCCTGGCTCAACTGCCCACCACTGCCTGGTCATTCTGGCCCCTTAATCATTCTTGGCCTTTATTTATTAGCTGTCTGTCTTCTTCACCACCTACTAGCTGATTGTGTGGTGAGGTGTACTGGCATAAGAATGGCTGCCATTGCATCATCCATGTGGATGCTACACATTGGGTGGTGGTTGAGGTGGCTCCTCACTAACAATGTAAAGTGCTTTACGCAGTAGAAAAGTGCTATATAAATGTAATTCATTATTAATATTAAATATTATGCTCCAAAGCTGGATTACTGCTTTTACTAATTCTTCTGTAGCAGTTTTCTGGTATAATTTAAGATGTAGTAAGATCTCCTATAAAAATGTAAAAACTTTAGGTCAGTTTTAAAGCTCAGTGTATAAGGGAATAGTGCGCAACATGGCTGTGTTAGCAGTCTCTACCCTAAAATTAATAATAACCCCAGTCCTTCACCTCTAAAGATCTTTTACCTTTGAGGAATTTTAATTTCTTCAGAAAGTCCGCTGCCACAAAGGAGTCACAGAGGTAAAGCAGCAGCCCGCTGAACACCAGTCCTTCATGGTTCAGGTTGACTGAATGAGGCCGGGAGCTCATGTAGAAGACAGTCACCTGAGGAAAATGGAAGAAATGTTTTTTAAATGGTTGAGTATACAGTGGTGTGAAAAACTATTTGCCCCCTTCCTGATTTCTTATTCTTTTGCATGTTTGTCACACAAAATGTTTCTGATCATCAAACACATTTAACCATTAGTCAAATATAACACAAGTAAACACAAAATGCAGTTTGTAAATGGTGGTTTTTATTATTTAGGGAGAAAAAAAAATCCAAACCTACATGGCCCTGTGTGAAAAAGTAATTGCCCCCTGAACCTAATAACTGGTTGGGCCACCCTTAGCAGCAATAACTGCAATCAAGCGTTTGCGATAACTTGCAATGAGTCCTTTTACAGCGTTCTGGAGGAATTTTGGCCCACTCATCTTTGCAAAATTGTTGTAATTCAGCTTTATTTGAGGGTTTTCTAGCATGAACCGCCTTTTTAAGGTCATGCCATAGCATCTCAATTGGATTCAGGTCAGGACTTTGACTAGGCCACTCCAAAGTCTTCATTTTGTTTTTCTTCAGCCATTCAGAGGTGGATTTGCTGGTGTGTTTTGGGTCATTGTCCTGTTGCAGCACCCAAGATCGCTTCAGCTTGAGTTGACGAACAGATGGCCGGACATTCTCCTTCAGGATTTTTTGGTAGACAGTAGAATTCATGGTTCCATCTATCACAGCAAGCCTTCCAGGTCCTGAAGCAGCAAAACAACCCCAGACCATCACACTACCACCACCATATTTTACTGTTGGTATGATGTTCTTTTTTCTGAAATGCTGTGTTCCTTTTACGCCAGATGTAACGGGACATTTGCCTTCCAAAAAGTTCAACTTTTGACTCATCAGTCCACAGGTATTTTCCCCAAAAGTCTTGGCAATTATTGAGATGTTTCTTAGCAAAATTGAGACGAGCCCTAATGTTCTTTTTGCTTAACAGTGGTTTGCATCTTGGAAATCTGCCATGCAGGCCGTTTTTGCCCAGTCTCTTTCTTATGGTGGAGTCGTGAACACTGACCTTAATTGAGGCAAGTGAGGCCTGCAGTTCTTTAGACGTTGTCCTGGGGTCTTTTGTGACCTCTCGATGAGTCGTCTCTGCGCTCTTGGGGGTAATTTTGGTCGGCCGGCCACTCCTGGGAAGGTTCACCACTGTTCCATGTTTTTGCCATTTGTGGATAATGGCTCTCACTGTGGTTCGCTGGAGTCCCAAAGCTTTAGAAATGGCTTTATAACCTTTACCAGACTGATAGATCTCAATTACTTCTGTTCTCATTTGTTCCTGAATTTCTTTGGATCTTGGCATGATGTCTAGCTTTTGAGGTGCTTTTGGTCTACTTCTCTGTGTCAGGCATCTACTATTTAAGTGATTTCTTGATTGAAACAGGTGTGGCAGTAATCAGGCCTGGGGTGGCTACGGAAATTGAACTCAGGTGTGATACACCACAGTTAGGTTATTTTTTAACAAGGGGGCAATTACTTTTTCACACAGGCCATGTAGGTTTGGATTTTTTTTCTCCCTAAATAATAAAAACCATCATTTAAAAACTGCATTTGTGTTTACTTGTGTTATATTTGACTAATGGTTAAATGTGTTTGATGATCAGAAACATTTTGTGTGACAAACATGCAAAAGAATAAGAAATCAGGAAGGGGGCAAATAGTTTTTCACACCACTGTAACTGGCAAATCAGTTAGTGATTTCTATAATGACTAATTAAAACAAAAAAGTTTTTCTTTTTTGAATTTCAGATCTTTCTCAAAGGAACTCCTGATAAATGTTAGACCATAACATACTATTGAAGAATTGAGTAGCTAAACACTCTGTGCTTGGAAATGCCTACACTCTAATACTGCACATGAAAAAGATGACATAATCTCTAATTGTTCATTTATGTTATGTTATGTTAAGTTAAACATGTTTAGTTTTAATATACATGGATTTATAACTGGAAAGCATATTATCATCACAGCAAGGTGCCAACACTTCTTCCTCTGTGCCAATATTCAGATAGCAGTCGATGGCCAACACTGGATTCCTGTCCATTGCAGGTGGCCTTAGGAAACAACTTGTAGCTGTGTGCTCCAAAAACTTCTCCAGCAGAAACTGAGCAGGGGCCGCCAAGAGCATCTGCTCACTGTCTGGGGCGCACACATACTGTAATGGACTGATGGGACCCACTTTTTTCAGACACCTGAATAGAAAAAAGATCATACAAGGGGCATTCAATAATTTATCTACCTCAGTAGGGAAAGAAAAGAGTTTTCAAAAGTTTTTGTTTTAGTTTTCAATATAGTCCCATGCGCTTATTCCCCTTTTCCTACAATGACTTTAACCCCTTTGAAAAAAATCTTCTGTTTGACCTTCAAACGAGGATGTCACAGCTGCCTTGACATCTTCATCACTTGAAAACCGATGGCCACGGAGAGATTTCTTCAAAACTCAGAACAGGAAACAATCTGAGGGAGCCAGGTCAGGGCTGTAGGGTGGATGGTTCAGCTGCTGGAACCCACATTCTTGGATGGCAGACTGTGATTGATGTGAGATGTGAACCGGCGCAGTGTCGCGAAGATGCTTACTTGATTCGCATGAGGACTTTCCTGACATCCTCTCTCTTGGAATGTTAGACTTGCACTGAGTCACAACTATGCATGAGTAACCTTGAGTCATGTCATAACATGTTCACACTTATTACAACATTCTTGCTACTTTCTTTCATACTCAGGTAGATAAATTATTGAACACCCCTCGTATAAGGCAAACTGGGAACCTAGACAAAGAAAACCAGCTTTTAGCAGAATAGGCCCTTTGCCTGTTTGTTAAAGTCTAATTGGACTGAAGACATGTTTGCATTTTTCAAGCTCCTTTTAGTCCTTTATATATATGTTTCCCCGTGTTACTTGTGTTTAAAGAAGACTAAGGGGAGGGGGGTTAGGAGGGTTCAGGTGGAGGTTTAAGTAAGTTGAACATTAAGAGAAGTTATGGGTGGAAGGCTGGAAGATACCACAACTGTCAAGAATTTTCTGTAGAAGTCCATCATGGATCTTTTTTAAGGAAGAGTTTAAACCAGATACTGAACTAACTAACTAGACCTGCTCAAGCACTAAGCTTCTCACCAAGCCTTCCCTTTATATCGACAAAATTCAGATGCCCTTTATTAATGTAAGAAAATTTTGTCACTTGGCAACCATTACATCACATGCAACGCGGCACATGGCCTAACTGCCTAGCAACATGCAGTATAAGAGAGACCAAAATGGTGGTGCCATCTAACAAATATAAATGAAGATAAAGTAAACAAAACAAAAGTGTTGCCATTTGTACATTTCTGACCGTGGCAAGTCTTTAAGGGGGCACTTGCATGGTGCTGATAAATACAGAAACTGATGAAGACTGCTTTTGCACCAACAGGCAACAGAGCCTGTCTGTCATTATTGGTGAAGATATTTAACTGCAAGATTTCTACTGCTCTTTGTGTGGCCATGTGATATAGTACAGTACTACAGCAATAATGATGGTGGCCCATGGGGGTATGTGTACATTGGGAGTTGCACTGATGGCTTTTGAACTGCCTGACTTTACCAAAGTGATCAGATTTTCTTTGCTGAAGTAAGCTGTCTATAATGATGCTTGTCCAAGTTCCTTTATTGCTAAGGTATATGGTTGTTATACTGGATTCTACCTGTCAAGCTCAAAGTTGCTACCATTGGACTTTGTGAGATAGCTTGAGTTGTTTATAAAGTATAAATTGGATGGTTTTCAGCATTTAAGGCACCATTTGGAAAAGATAATTGATAACTCAGCTGTGGATAGGTATCTGGCCATAGTTTTATGGCTTGTGGTTTCAACTAATTAATGTACTGTAAACAATTATACACCAACAAAAACAATATAAAGAACTCATGTCCAGCCCTAAGCATGCTCATGCTGTCATCACGTCTTATGTTTATTCCTATGCACTGGGGGTTAAAGCATGAGTTCTGGTTTGCTTTTTAACAGCTTGTGGCGAGACAAATTCCTTACCATCATTTTTGGTTTAACAACGAGATCCTTCCGTCCTCCAAAAGGGATGTGTTTCTTCATGAAACTGAAGTTGTTGAAGCGACAGATTGGTAGGCTGCTGCTGTTAATCCTCAGATTAAAGTCTATCTCCTCACAGAAATACCTGTTGGTAAATAAAAAAATAGCAACTACAATGACATGCTTTCAGGAGAGAGTCATATCTCCTATGGAGGAATGAGTAGAGGAAACTCACCTGTTCAAGTCATACTGCACATTCTGGGTGAGATCCACATTGAGTAGCACAAAGTTATGAATGTGGCAACAGGAGAAAGGGTTACAAGGTTGTCTGGCTGCAAGGTGGCGATTCCACTTGTGGATACCAAGCATGGCTATTGGGTAATGTTAGGTGTGAGCTCCATGTGCTGCATGACTGCCTTAAGAGAAACATTCCTGAAACCAGGGGCTTCCCTCTGATGATGAACTAAGAGAAAACATAAAATATGTGTAGCAAATCAAATAAAAGTAGATATTCTGAAGATGAATGTTTGAACCCATTTCTTTCAAGTTCATATTTGTAAGCAGCTGAAGTCATTCCTATGAGCAAGGTGAAAGAAAACTGCAGTAGAGCACACATATACACACACACACACACACACAGACACACAATCAAGTGTCAGTTTAGGTTTGTCAAACAGTCTTAACAACACGTCTCGGGCATGGTGCAGAAACCACATGAATATGAAAGAATTTTCAACCTTCAGAGAGAAGACACTCTCATAAGATACTACCAGCTGCACCAACACATGCACAAAGTATATACAGTGGCTTTGGAATATGTAAAAATGTATGAGTGTGAATAAAACAGTTACGGAATGGTTAATAGGCATGAACGTAACTGCATTGTCTTAAACAATGGCTGAAAATGTATGCAGCTCTCTAAACTCTTTCTGTGTTTTGATTTTTAAAACAATGTCTTAATGTACAGAGCTAACACCATTAACTACAAGACAGATTATTCAATGACTGCAACTACCTGAATCTGTGACCTTGACTTAGTCATTTAACATACATGTGCTCTAAATGAAAAAGAAGTGATTTAGTAATTTATCATACCTCTAAACATCTAATTTGCCATGTAACATTGTTCTCTTTGTAAAATAAAGGTCATTTGATCTACCTCCAATATTAAGGATGTTTTTAAAAAGTACAGGAGTGTAGAACACCAAGCTTAAAAAGCTTGAATAAACAAGATCCTTTTTGTCATTACCTGCTCTGATCTTGAATGCCATGAGCATTCCACAATACACAGGAGTCGTCCATAATAACAATAAATGGCCAAACATCTGTCCTTCTAACACCTAAATCTTCAAGGCGGTTTCGCTCAAGTTCCAGGTTGTGGTATGAAAGCTCTTTGATCATGAACTTAGCTGCTCCTATTAAAGAAACAAAGAATATTACATGGTCAGCTAGCAGTTACACAGAGTTCTACTTTAGTAAGGTGAAACCTTGAAGATATAGAAATACCCAGATCTTCTTTTTATGTAAAAATTACAACTTGTTTTGAAGGGAATAAGTTAAAAAATGGCTCTGGGCAGCAGCTCACCACTGGACCAAAAGAGTAATGTCAGAGAAATGACCAACAAAAAGAATCGTGGTTCAAATTTATAAAACATGCATATGCACAAAAAGACGCTTGGAATGTCCTCATGAAACTTTCCATACAAAAGTCAGGATTTATACAAGTAAACCTGATGAGAGAACTTGTGTATATTTATGGCAAATATGACCCAACCGTATGCAACATTTTGGAGAAGTGGGAAATGAAGACACCGTGATAAAGTAAAGAAATGCAGCCAAACCAACTATATATAGACTTGTACTCACAATAATTATTGTAACTAATATCACTATTATAATGTGGATTGACATTACAAACATATTAAACCTCAAAAGCGATTTTGTTTTTTCATCGGTTTATATTGGCTAACTGTTGTCACTCCTCAGGATTAGAAACTAATGCAATCTCTTGTTGTGAATAATTGCATTCAGTAAAATCACAGGAAAGAGTCACTCCTGGCATACAGAAAACTATAAATATTATGTCCTGCAGCCTAATGGTGTGACACAATATTGCTTGTTTGGTGCTGCTTGAAGACTAAGCAAACTGTCACGTACAAAGTGGATGAACTTTTACGGATTTGCTTCAAAGAGCCACTCTCTTGAAAATATGTGCTGAATTGGGCAAGGCATTAGAAAGACATTACAGCCATAACAGCCATTAATCAAAGAAACAGAGGACTTGAGGAATATCAAGTTCTGAAAGGAAGATCTTCATAAGTGAACAAAAAGTCAATTAAGGGCTTTCCTGGGAGAAGTCATTGCCTGCTCAGTGCCAATGGTATCCAAGGATAAAATACTGATTAAAAGAACACTGGAAAGTCTAGGAGAAATAGTATGTGAGGTGAGAGAAAAATCATTAAAGAGTATCAAGGAAAGAGAATTAGAGACAAACAGGCAAAAAGGAGGAATGTTCCAGAAGTGTGTAAATTACAGTAATGGCAGTAGGGTCTGTAGTGAAGCCCTAAGCAAATGTTGGCAAACTGTAATATATAAATGATAAAAAAATTAAACAAGTATGTGGGTTTTTGGAAGAAAGAGTGACTTTAATTTAAATATTGCAAAGTAAACAGCATGGGGTGGATGTCACACTATCACACTGAATGCAAAGGAAATGGCTTGTAGGTTCCTCTACAGCAGTAGTCTGAAAAGTCAGTGCTAGAGGGCGATAGTGGCTGCAGATTTTTGTTCCAACCTGATAGCTTAATTAGAAATCAATCCTTGCCAGCAACAGATCTTATTTAATTTATGGCATTTTATTCAAATTCAAAGGGAGTTTAGGACAGACCAGGTTTAGAACTACTACTATACATGGAGGAACAAACTGTGTAGAAATAAAAATGCATAGTAAAGTAAATTCTAACCAATCACTTAAATGTAGAAGGAGTAACACATTAAAATAGTCTGCCTTAATACTAGAAGTATCAAAAATAAGGCAAGAGAGTTGGAGCTGTATGTAGCAGAACATAATTATGATATTATAGCAGTAACGGAAACCTGGCTAAAAAACAAAGAGGGGATAAGTATAACATACAGTTTTTTTAGGAAGGATAGACAGAACAGAAAAGGAGGTGGGATTGCCGTGTATGTCAAACAGAATTTAAATGCAAGTCCTCTTCAGCTGGATGACTTAGTGAGGTCATGTGGCTTTACCTGGAAAGCATTAAAGAAAGAGGCCTTATTTTAGGAGTGTGTTATAGACCACCCAATGCAGACAGTAATTTCAACAAACATCTTTTTAGTAATATTAAAAAGGCAGGATTTACAGGGGAATATTATAGTCATGGGGAACTTTTAATTATCCGAACTGGGATTAACTTACAAATGGCGGACCACAAGACCATGAGTTTTTAGAAGTAATCAGTAATTGCTTTTTAACACAGTATGTTAAATCACCAATGTGGGGTGAAGTTTGTCTGGATTTAGTATTTTGTAATAATAAGGATAGAACTGAGGGTGTAGAGGTGATTGAACCACTAGGGTCAAGTGACCATAATATAATACAGTTCTCAGTGTTTTGTAAGAGTGAAGATACAAAGACTAAAATTGTTAAGTTTAACTTTGGCAGGGCAAATTTTGAGCAGATGCTGCAAAGTCTAAGGAGGATAGACTGGGATAAGCTTTTAAGTGTGGAGTCGGTCGAGAAGTAGTGGAACAAGTTTAAAAATGTTTTACATGTAATGCAGGACAGGTACAGTATATATCTAAATTTGGAATTAATAGGAAATTTAAAAAAAACTGCAGAGTGGGTTAATGAAGAGTTAAAAAGGAAGCTGCAAAGGAAAAAACAGCTGTATAAGGCATTTAAGACTAATAACTCCAAAGTGAATCATAGGGCATATGAGAACATGAGTGCAACCAATAAGAAGGATGTTAGGGAGGCTAAAAGACAGTTGGAGAGAAATATAGCAGATAAAACGAAAGACGACCCTATGAGATTCTTTCAGTATTTTAGTTGTAAAAGAACAGTCAAGGAGTAGGTGAAATGCATCAGAAATAATAAAGGGGAAATAAAAGATACAGACAGGGAAACAGCGAACACTCTAAACTTGCATTTTTCTGAGTTCTTCACAAGTGAGGAAGTAGATAACGTCCCAGCGGTACACAGGACTACTACGGAGGTACTGAAGGATTTGGAAATTGTAGAGGGAGAAGTACTGCTTAGATTAAATAGGCTGAAATCAAACTGTAATGTAGTGACTTCACAAAATGGTGGTACCTACAAAAAATGGTGTAGGAAAGACTCAAATATAATTTAAACAAATTAAATTAATTCAACTTATTATCAGAATTGGAATCTACATGTTCCGAAAAGGTGCACCCAAGTATGACAAGAAAGCCCCAAAAACTTACAAATTAAACCAAATCATAACAGGGAATGAGACATCATGAGAAGGAATGAAATTCTTTAACATGCAATGGTAGTTAGAGGACACAATGCCTGGAAATAGGTTGGAACTATCTGTGAAATAAATTTGCTAAGGGGATTCATGTGGAAAGAGCAGACTACTGGCAGGAGACTTTAATGAAATTCGGGGAAATCTGGATTAATTTATAACCTAATATAACTTCAGAATAATAATATCTGAGGGAAATTTAGGGAGGCACTATCAAGGAAAAGAAAGATGCCAACAATATATTAAGCCATTTCTGTGGGACTACTGTGTGTAGTAATAGAGGTGATCAGATCAAATTAACATAGATAAATGGCAAGAAGTTAAAGGGAATAATTCAAAAGAAGAAGAGATACTATAGAGGACAGCCTGAGATCTCTGCGAATTTAAATGGGAAGGAAGGCATCAGAAGCAGCAAATATGACTGCTGAGAGTACTTTGGAAAGTGAAAAAGTTGACAGAACTTGTAATCAAACAGAGAACTGGAGACAAGCTTTGTTTTTTTTACCGAAGGGATCAAGTTATTGGGGAGTTAAAAAGTAGTTGAGTCTAGACTTAAAAGTGATGCCAAAAGGGTTTTAAAACGAATGTGTCAACAAAATTTAAATTGGAGAAAAACTTACAATAAATGCAGGTGTATTGAGGGGTGCAATAGCAGACACAAAATTTATCAAACAACAGGGTGGTGTCCAGCCCAAGAATTATTTAAAGGTCTTAAAAACATACAATGTGACTAGCTGGAATTACCCAGAATGAAGGCTGGTATGGGGTTGGAAAGAAAGGAGAAATTAACATAGTAATCTCACCTCTGATTTCTGTAAGCAAATATGGTATCTAAACCTAAAGGTACAATCTAAACAGGAGAAGTGTGTTTTAAGTCATACGTTATGCTGCACTAAATTGAAAATACCCTTTTATAAGTAGTTGTTGATAATACTATAATGATTATTTTATTCTGTTAGACATAATCAAGGACACTAGATATGTTGACATTTAAAGCTAGGCCTTCAACAACACAGGAAGTGGCTGGTAAGCTGGTCATGAGGCAGATAAAAGACAGTCAAAACCAGAATACAGACAGGGTAAACAGGTAAACTAAAGGCGCATTTATACTCAAATGCAGCAAGCTGCAGACACAGTCACTTACAGGGGATGTACACTGGTCAGTTTATTGTTCAAGTGTTCAGTGTGTGGCAATGCGTGACGCTGGAGGTGCACAATCTCTCAGATTTTCCCCCTAAGTTTTTTCTTTACTTTTACATATTGATCTCACAGGTATTTCCATTTCTGCCTGCACAAACTTTTCATCTTTGTCTAGAGTCCAGGCAATGTTTTCTCAGCAAGAATCTGTGGACATTTGGCTATCGCTGTGTGCTGTTAATGTTGTAATGTGTTGGTGCAGGTAACAGTACTCAACACAACTGTTCCTCCAATGAGTGTGTGTTTTCTTGTCTGGCGCATGTGCTGTTGATGCGTACAGGGCCACACAGTTTCAAAACTCTGAAGGCATGTGGTCGCCAACGTGAGGGTCTGCATTCCAGGAGTGATAATGCAATTTACATCACATGCAATCACATCAAATATAATCATGCCTTAAGGCTCAGTAACATCACCTTGGCCCATCACTGCTGACAGCACAAAAGACTTTAAACTTACCCACAGGGCTCCTATCCACAAACCCACCCCATAAACCCTAAACCAGTCAACAAAAAGGAGTAGACACCCTTCTCCTCATTCCCTACCCACTATGCTTGCAGGTACTACCTATGCGTAATCCAGACACAACATGACCTTTTATTCCTGAAGGCACACTTTTATGATGCTAACTTCTCACCACATGATAAGAAAGAACATAGCAGAGAAGTACTGAAAATAAAGCCCAAGTCCGGAACAAAGAGGGATTTGTACAACCTGTTAAAACATGGAATAATAAGGCAATAACTAGAGTTTAGTATACCACATAATAGCATAACAGGCACATGGCACCTGGAGGTCATCTATTGTACATAAGCAAGGGAAGTATCCCGGAGCAGAAAGAAGAATGTTACTAACCATCATAATATATACTGAATGACCAAAGAAAACATAAAAATGGAAAGAGAAAGTACAGTCTAATAAACAGCACTTGAATATCCTGATGGTGGATATAAACAGGGAAGTCTGAAAAGGTCAGTAGGTTTGAGGGTGGAAGGTTTCCTGCAGCTATCTACAGGAATATTTATTTGTAAAGTTTTGTTGTACACAAGTGCATAGCACTCTTCTCTAAAACAATATAAACTCAATCTGAATCTTGGAAGAGAATATTTTAGCAAATAAACTATTTTTAAAGGATTATATAAAGTTGATGTATGGTCATTTCCCAATGTACACAAAAATATTTTATCAAAAATCAACTGAAATATTACATTAATATTGTATTCTCAAATTTTATTTTCAGACCTAATTTATCCATCCATCCATTATCCAACCCGCTATATCTTAACTACAGGGTCACGGGGTCTGCTGGAGCCAATCCCAGCCCACACAAGGCGCAAGGCAGGAACAAATCCCCGGGCAGGGCCCCAGCCTACCGCAGGGCACATGCACACACACACCAAGCACAATTTAGAATCGCCAATGCACCTGACCTGCATGTCTTTGGACTCTGGGAGGAAACCGGAGTACCCGGAGGAAACCCACGCAGACACAGGGAGAACATGCAAACTCCACGCAGGGAGGACCTGGGAAGTGAACCCCAGGTCTCCTAACTGCAAGGCAGCAGCGCTACCCCACTGCGCCACCGTGCTACCCAAACCTAATTTATACCCCAACAAATGTTTTTCTGTTGAAAACATAATCAGTTTGGCTTTGTCATGCTCTGGCCATTAAGATGGTCCTAATGTTAGTGAAAAGGAGGTTTACGCTTGAAAAAGCATCTTTACACTCTGCAGTGTTTGGGCCAGTAGTAAGAAGCATTTTCACAACCTTCAGTATACCTGTTATGTGCCCTGCATAGGTACTGATTAATGGTGGGCATCTTATTTTTTTTTATAAGATTTCTCTCTGTGACTGTATGGGAAAGATCTGTTTGTAATGGAGAATAGCTCTCTGATTTCAAAAGGTTAATGTCCACTTCCTAAGGCTGAACACTTGAAAATTTGTGACAGGAGCATTTTTGGAATATTCAAGCCATTATATGTGATCAACAAACTGCTGGATATTTTAGGTAATTTTTTCAGCTGTAGTACGCCATGCAAGTTAAAAAGAGTTACAAAAGTACATTGGTGAATGTTTTTGTTTCCAAGTTGTACACTTCATGAAATGACTCTGCACTGCATCAGCATTTGTTAGATATTGCAGGCTGACTAGTAAATAGTCTGTTACTGTACTTCATCACCTTTTCAACCCCTTAAATTAGATTTGCCTGAAAACAAAACATTATTTTATATGTGATTATTGGACACTCTGTATACACCACAGTACATTCTCTGACTTGGATGTGATGCTTTCAATTGCCTGCAGTCATAGATATTTTGCAGAATACTGTCTCCCAACCCCCCCCCCCCCCCCCCCGCCCCCACCAAAGTACGCATTAATTATTACTTTACTAGTTTATAGTTTACTTTATTATTTATTTGTACCATGGTAAATGACGAAAGGACAAGATTTACTTTTGGGATTATTGACCTCACTGCCCCTGTTGCTTTATAGCTATAGCTCTTGCTTGATTTATAGACTGGCTGCACAATGTTGCCATATTGCTAACGTGTGTGTGTGTGTAGATGCAGGCCCATTCACCAAAAGCATTATAGAGATAAAATTCTTGTAAGTGGGTAAGGGGCATGATGAAGTGCACTTAAATATGTTTGAATGTCTTCCTTCTGCTTTGATGACCTGTTGCTTTATATTCAGCCCTTCTCTTATCATTCTGGACCCAAGTAAACAGACTGTCCCTGAAATTCTCCATTAGAGTACACAGCGTCGACACCTGCATAGCCACGTAGTTAGAAAGTAACCAGATGCATCAAATATATAATAAATCAGGCTTTAGCAGAGGTTATGGTACATTTTAAGCAGCTTTCTTTAAAAGCAACACCAAACTTAAAATTGTACATGAAGAATTTGGCATTCATGGACCAAAACTCCTAAACATCTGGTAGTCTGCTGGACTTTTAGAGTCTGTAGTTTGGTTGTCCAGAATTAAAAACTGTTAAGTCTCAAGCATCAAGACTACTGATTTTTCCACCCCTGCTTCCATGTTCATCAGGGCCTAAAACTACTTTTTAACCTCTTTCTGCATCTGTTTAACTTCATGAGTGTGCCAATTTTTCAAGTTTGAAGTCCCTTCATGTATACAACTGGCACAAAGCTCAACACTGTACTCTGAGTAGAATGCTAGTGTTACAAACTTAACTTGTTTATATCAACACTCCTTAAAATTCACCCACATTGTTTCTCATCTTTGTTATTGCTTTGTTAACTCTAATCAGACTTACCCACACCAGCATTGTTGAAAACCCCAGGCAACACTAACAAGATGTGGTTGGGCCAATACTTTCGATACAAAGGCATTTCATACTCCTTTACCACCAAGATGTGCAAGTGCTCTGCACCTTCCATAGCATGGTAGATGTTCAGCAGACCATGCTCATGACGACCTGTGGTTGGTGTAAAAATTGGGCTCTTCAAAATATTTGAGTTCTGTAAAAAGAACATCAGGGATTAACAGCTTTCAAAATTGTTCCTAATACCAGACGCCAATTTATTAGTTGAAACTTATTTATTGCAAACCTGGACTTCCACTGTCTGTTTTGTGGTATATCATTTTGTACAAGTACATCAATATGCATAACAAAGGATTAATACTGCAGGACACACAATGAAAAAACAAAATCAACACCAATTCGTACCCAGGGTAGATCTACAATTAGGGCATTCTCAGTGCGTGCCCAAGAATCCCTTGAAAGTAAGGGGCCTTCTCATCTTTCCAACTCCCCACCCACCCAGCAGCAGGCACTGAAATCATCGAAGGAGGACGCAAAGCTCGATGAAATGATCGATTGCCCAAGCACCATTTTATAAATGGGTATTACCACACTAAATGGAACGACCAGTAGTCCTTGGGCTACATTCTTAAAGTTATGACAAACTCTCTGTTAAGAAGCTCTATTTATTAAGTCACCTGTGTCTGTGTAGGTCTTAATCCGGGCTTATTTGTACCAAAAATTGGCTTTTCACAAGTGGTGGGTTTGTCACATATACTGGTACTAACAAGAATTAAAATACATTTAGATAGTAAACACATTATCCCAATATGATCAGTCTCAAAAAATGATAGCTTAGTGCCACAGTGAGGTCCCCAATATCAATTACAGGGTCTATTTCTATTAAATTGCTTCCACAAATTGCTTATTATCCATTTAGTCTTAAATTCATCTATGCTCTGTGTGAATATATGGTGTAAACATAAAGACTTGGTAGATAAACTTATTGAGAACCAATGAATCCAATAGCTTTGCTTGTCAGATTATGTTTCATTTTGTTTTTACTTACTATTGCACACAGTGAATTCAAATTAATTATTGCCCACACACCAAGATTTGTCATTATTAAATCAAATGTTATAAACCTGGATGCACTACACCTTTTGCTTGCCATCTTTTGCCTGATGCAACAATACTAAATATTCTGTGTACCCACATTTAATATAAAAAACTGTAATGAGTATTTTTAATTAATGAGTCCCAGACTGACAGAAAACATCAGACCGCACCTTATCCGAAACTAAAGGTAGCCTCAGACTTTCAAGATGTCTCCCTTGTTGGCTGAAAACAAAGTGATGCTCCTTGGAGTTGGGGATGATAAAGTGAAGCTGCACCTCTTCCCCCAGCATAGAGGATGAAAACGTGAATGAGTGAATTGTTGAATCACCAACCTGAGGAAACAGAACAACCGAATTAAATTCACTACACTGTTATCTAGCAAGTCATGCAAGGCACTTTCAAAGTGATTATTGCTACTTAATGTAAATATATTATGAAATAACACTGAAAAATGGGGTAGAACTAATGGGCTAAAATATTGCTGCACATATATATATATATTATATAAATATATATATATATATATATACTGTATATACATACATACATATACTGTATATATATATATATATATATATATATATATATATATATATATATATATATATATATATGGGTGGGCAGAAGTAGGATTTCAGCTTTTTCATATGGAAAAAGACATGCAGATTATGATTATTACAATAACTTCATTAATTCAATAGCTTTATTAACTTTATAAACTAAAAAGAATGTCACAATGGCACAGTGCATTTTGGTACAATCTTATTTTTATATTTGCTCCAGCAGACCCCCGTGACCCTGTAGTTAGGATACAGCAGGTTGAATAATGGATGGACATACACATACACATACACACACACACACACACACACACTTTTCTCTTTAAATAATACAGGGCACCAGTTTAAGCAGTTGCATTTTAATCATGTCAATGCTCATAATGGAATATAGCTGCATTAGCAGTAAGGTGTGAAAACAACAGCAGACTTGTTTTCTTGAAATCTAATGAAATAAGGGAAAAATAAAAGTAATATGCACTTGAGAGATTTTTATTACTAAATTGCAAAATATTCAAGAAAATAAGAAAAATCTGTTCAGTTTTTACTAAAATGCAAAATACAAGCTATACAATCCATACCCAAATTCACTTGATTAATTAATGTTCAGAAAGTGCTACAAGCCCTCTCTAAAGGAAAAATCTTTTGACAGTTCAGTATAAGGCACATAGAGGTTTCGAGCAATGTAACACATTGGAAAATACCAAACATTCAGTAACAGAACCCTCTACCTGTTATGAAAAATTATACCAGTTAATGTCTACCTTTAACTGTAATAAAAATCAGTATGGAATGTTCTATGCAGTACTTCCATGTAAATTTCACTTTTGTGATACAACAGGAAATCACTCATAACATAATACAATTGATTGTACTATATGATAATACACAATATGAAGTACATTAACATATCTATAATGTACAGAAATAAATGTAGAATAAAATGAACAGGAAACTGAATCAAGTGAACAATATTTAATTTGAAACTAAATACATGGGTTTAAATGAACTAAACAAGCTGCACAGATACCTAGAGTGGTACAGTGGTGGCTTAATGCCTCTGAGCATGTCGACCTTACAGATCTGGATATGTGCATGTGTGTTTGTGTGTTTTAATTTTTCTTTCTCTTTATCATCCAGCATGTACTCTGATATGGCAAACAATCAGTCACCTTCATTTATAAATTTGAGTGCGTGAGTGCATGTTCATACATCCACACATGCGAGCGCTTGTGTGTACCTCCATATCTGCATTCATATATATTTAAATAAATTATTCATCTCAAAAACTACTCACGTAAAAATTTTGCAATTCAATAGGCACTGTCCCATGACTAAGATGGGCAGATTGCAAAAACCCTGGGTAAACTGAACAATTTCTACAGCAATTGACATAAATCAAAACGTGTTTGAAGGATGTGTAAATAAGTACTTGACCAAACTATACCAACAACAATAGGAATGGACCAAGTAATAAGGCAAACATGATGCAACTTATTTCAAAAAGTTGAGTCAATTTTTTCAGAAATTATCACAGACACACACACATACTGACACCATGCTAAAATCAACTTTTCTCAATGGTTTGAACAACCCAGAATCAGAATCTTAATTCGATAGTGAATTTTTGACCCCTCCACCTAAACATAAAAAATAAAATTTAGAAATAAAGTAAGAACCGGCAATTAAGAGCATCACAAAGAGCAAATTACCACTACTACCTTTTTTTATTTTTCATCAGAACATTAAACAGGGTGTCCTGACAGAGCTCCAAATGTTTTTCATTGTAGTTTTACAACTCGTACATTAAAAACTGGCAGTATGAGTAACTCAGCAGAAGCAAGTGTATTCTTGAAGAAAATTTTTAGATATTTTTGTTTTTAAAAATGTGAATTTTGGACAGGACAGATATTTGGGTTATTACATAGCCTAATTCTTAAAACCTGAATTTTTCAGCTCATGCAGCTAATTTAGAATTTGCCACTGAGCTCTACTAGTATTCCGCTCTGAGGTACAGTACTCTTTTGCATATAACAGATCATAATAAATCAAATGTAGTGCTTGTTTACGATAAACAAGAAAGAATAATTGCATTTCTGTTTACACACACAATTATTGACCAGTTATACTGATCTTCTTGTAATGAAGTGAAGATAAAAGCAATTCCTATTTTATAAAAAATATGGTCACATCCGTAGAGAATTATTATCCTTGACAGAAGAATTTTTATTCCACTACTGCAAAGGACAATGCTTCTAGAAAACGCACACAAACAATTTTTTTTTTCTTGAGCTAAATGTAAACACTCAGGTCACATTTTATTAAGGAAAGTGATTTGTTACTGACCTCTGCACCTTGACTGACTTCTGAATAATTCTGACATTGCTCACAGTGGTGAAAACTACTGTAAGCAGCATATTTTGTCAACATTATGGATACAGTTTCCCTCTTCACAGGAGCATCTTGTTTTTTTTTCTCCTTGTTAACTGTAGAATAATAAGAAATACAGTACACCACATACATTGTATACGGTACATAGAAAACAATTTTTCCATTTACTCTTATATTTTTCAGATGAAGATCATGTCATGCAGATAGTTATGAAGCCAGTGTTTTAAAAGTGCATACCAATTTAAATTTCCAAAACTAAGCAGGGATATGATAAGCTATCTGAAATCAGTTCAGAGGTGTGTACAGTGTGCATGTGAATGTAGAATAGCCACAGAGTGCTGATAAACACTGGTGTAACTTTGCTAGGGCCTATGTCTTTGAATGATCTTGTAAACTGTTTTGTCAGGACTTCATGAGACTCATATTTGGGATATTTGGAATCTAAAAATAAAATTGTACATGGTCAATACTACAGACTCAGCCAAAGTCTTTACTTTAATTTACACGCTTTTATGTATTACAGTATAATACAGTACAGAAAGTAAGTACTTTCATCAAACAGTCATTTCAGCTGGCACCTACTGTAGTAGTACAAAACAAATTCTACATGCTGTGACTGTCTTTTAAATATATTCATGCAAAATGTACATATTCCCCCAAAAATGGCATGGACTACTTTCCTCACAATACTTGTCACAAAATGTTTGTGGTAAAGAATATAAAATGATTATTTAAACATAAATTATTAAAACCTGTATAAATGAATGTTATTTAATGGCACAGCTTTTTTTGTACTACGATTAAATATTTCTTAGTCCTGGCTTCAAATTTCCACTGTCATTACTAATATTCAATGTTACAAAGCTGCTTATTACTGACTTAAAATACATTTAAAATAATTAATTATGAGTGTAAAAAAGGTATGCAACACGTAAGGAAGGTCATTATATGTGCAAAGAAGAGGTCTGCACAAGTTTTCACTTAAAGATAGCTCAATACATATTTAAACAACAGAGTTCACCCTCTAATTTTAAGTTGACTCTGCCATATGAAAAACACATTAGTCCTAGGCAAGAAATAGATTAACTTTAGGAAAATGGTTATGCACTGTCATAAGGATAACTGATGCCTTATTTTTGGTACACTGGTATAAAGTCACACATTTTAATGCCTAGTATTACGTTAGAAACCGTGTTGGGAGCGGCAGTATATACAACGATCTAATGAGATAAAAATACCAATAGTAAAACAGAATTGGCTATAAAATGGATGCACTGACCTTCAGAAGTATTGGACAGCTTTTCTGTGTATATAGGACTGGTATCACGAAACTGAGCATCGTGAGGGTGCATGTCAAAGGGCATCTTCGTGATTATTTCAATATCTGGCCATTGATTGTCTGATGGATGAATCACCTCAGGGTCATCACTAAATTCTGCAAACATTTTAAATTAATACATTTTTGTTTAATACAGTGAGTTTTCAACTTTTTAAAGTAACTTATATTACAATTGAAAAAAACAATGCCCAGATATAAGCACAAGTAAGTACAGAATAAAATGGAAATGTTATATAGCCAGTATAAGAACCTAAATTAATAACAATGGACAACAAACATTTGCTTCCAATACACTTTTGGGTGTATCTTATGGATTCTGATCTGCTGATAACAAAAATCACCTTCAAATTTTTCTATAATGTACCTTTTTATTTCAATTACCTATTTCTGTGATTTCTTCTCATATTATAAATATACATATACAGCAGTACAACTGGACCACAACTACAACTGGATCTACAACTGTGGTGATCTAAAAGTAGTGGCACTTCTACTAGGAATGCAGCTCAGATATACAAAGTTCTGTTATTTCATTTGCAAATTGGACAGCCACGCTAAACTGCTCCATAAGCATTTGTTTTCAGTTGGTATGTAAACCAATTGTTGATTCAACATGATATTTTCACCTCTTGTGTATATATAACTTAGCCAGATGAAAAATTTCATGAAAACAATGAATGAGGAAGGTGAAGGACAGATGTCTCTATCAA
This sequence comes from Erpetoichthys calabaricus, assembly GCF_900747795.2. Taxonomy (NCBI): domain Eukaryota; kingdom Metazoa; phylum Chordata; class Cladistia; order Polypteriformes; family Polypteridae; genus Erpetoichthys; species Erpetoichthys calabaricus. The sequence goes on along the minus strand of NC_041399.2, from coordinate 68,920,272 downwards.
TAACTGATATCAAGAAGGAAGCCATTTTTGTTGGTCCACAATTCAAAAACATCATAAATGACAAGTGGTTTGATGGTCTGCCAGTGGGGATGGAGGAAATTACATGGATGGTATTCAAGGATTTTGTTGACAATTTTCTTGGCAACTATAGAGCAGCAAACTACATCCAGCTGATTGGTAACATGTTTCAAGCATACAAAACTATGAAGTGGAACACGTCGTCTAAGATTTTCTGCATTCACACTTGGGACTTTTTCCCCATTAATCTTGGTGTATTTAGTGACGAACATGGTGAAAGGTTTCAATAGGACATTACAATGATGGTAAAGCGGTATCGAGGCAAGTGGAATCCATCAATGCTGGACGGCTATTGTTGGATACTCAGATGTGAAGCATCAAATGCCAAGTTCAGACGAAAATCAGCAGCAAATCATTTCTATTTCAGTTGAACTAATGTCACTAACAATGTGTCAGCATCATTATGCGATTAAGCATGCTGAATTCAATAAACGCTGATTTAATGTTTCTCCAAATTCTAGTGCTATAGTCAATTTGAAATTCTATTCATGTTCAGCTTGAAAATGTCTATCACCAGAACATTTTCAGAAATCAAAACGTGTAAGAAAAATTGTTGTCCAGTGTAATACATCACATACATGTCTTATACTTGACAATACTAATATTATTGCTTATACTACTACTACTACTACTAGTGTTACTACTACTACTGAAACTTTTGCAGGTAAACAACTGATTTTGGTCAGAAGCACTCTTTTTGAAGACTCTATTGTAGCTTTAATGAAAAGCTGTCACTTTAGGATTTCCAGAACAAAGTCAATTAACTGAGTAAAGTCAATAACTGAGTGTGGTTGATTTGTGTTTCATATAGAATACACTACAATATGTTTTTATTTCCCACTTCATCCTCCTTCAAAATATAGTGAGTCTCAAGCATACCTCACTTAACAATAGGTATACATTCTAAACAGAGATTCCAGTACATTGTTAATTGTTTCTCAAACACTCTAGTTGTGGAATATGCAGCTTGGCTTTCATTCAAAATTCCTTAATTATATCTTTCAATAAAATGGTAATAATTGAAAATTGCTTCTCAAATTTAGAGCCATTGCTTCTTGCAGGATAAGAAGTACAAATTGATGTGGTCTGGGCATCTGGTGAATATTGCCCCAGGCTCCCACACAAAGTAACAATACTATTACTACTGCCACTACTGTGTATAACCAACTAGGACTGGAAACTGACAGCACCTTCATGATACAACACTCATTGTGATAAAATATGATACAATTTATTATCTCAAGACACTGTATAGCATGTCTGATTTAACACATGAATGATAAATTTTTACTGCATTTTAAATGCAAGTTCTTCTATCTAGGATTATAGATTTGTTTTGAGTTTTTTTTTGGAAGGAAGAACTTCTGACCTGCTTCTTCTGGTGTCATAGAAACTCTATTGTGCAGAGATAATGTCACCAGCTGTGGAAAGCACCCATTCTGTCACCACACTTATCCCTGGGATACATAGGACTTGTTGCTCTGCACCTAATAATCAAATTCATTAAGTATTCAGGAAGTTAGTGGCTCTTTACCATCAAGAGGCAAACTGTACTCATTAAGTATTATGTTACAACAGCATTAGACATATGGCAGTCAATGCCGTTGTTTTTAAAAGTTTTTAAATCATTAAAAATTGCTTTGCAATCGAAAAAATGACACTACGCACTAAGTACAAAGGACTTTTTTTCATTACACTACTGGTTCTGCCTATAGCTTATTGTGAAATTGTCTGTTGCCTGAGATAAATAAAATTAATTCTGTATCAATGACACTGAACATGCTATTAAAATGCCAAATTTAAATTAATTTAAACAAACAAATGGATCCCTTACATTTAATAAATATTTTTCATTTTGAACAATGCAGCATTGTTACAGAACAAACTAACTTCACATTTACAAACACACAAAAAAATTTGTAGGTAATATATTATTGGCACTAGTGGGCACAGGACACAGCAACCAATGTTTTTCATTGGCAGTGTTGTAAAGGACACTATAAATTATTCAGTGGTTTAAAAGTCTTTAAAATGATAGTGTTTAAAACAGCACGATGAGGGAATATTGAGTTATCCCATTCAATAAATAAGTGTTAACAGCAGAAACCGAGGATAATATGACAAATACACATGTTAATCTGTAAAAGGAGTTTTTTCTTCCATCAAACCCTCAGCCTGCTGGTCTAAAGGGTATCTCAGATTTTGTTTAATTTTACATTTTTGTTATATTTTACTTATTTGTTTTATTTACAAGTACTATGATTTTTCCATACTTTACAAAAATTATTCCATTAATTTTCATTTGTATGATTTTTTAGCTGTTCTTATTTTCTGATAGCTGCCAACACTAGCAGACAATATATACAGTGCATCCAGAAAGTATTCACAGCGCATCACTTTTTCCACCTTTTGTTATGTTACAGCCTTATTCCAAAATGGATTAAATTCATTTTTTTTCTCAGAATTCTGCACACAACACCCCATAATGACAACGTAAAAAAAGTTTACTTGAGATTTTTGCAAATTTATTAAAAATAAAAAAACTGAGAAATCACATGTACATAAGTATTCACATCCTTTGCTCAATACTTTGTTGATGCACCTTTGGCAGCAATTACAGCCTCAAGTCTTTTTGAATATGATGCCACAAGCTTGGCACACCTATCCTTGGCCAGTTTCGCCCATTCCTCATTACAGCACCTCTCAAGCTCCATCAGGTTGGATGGGAAGCGTCGGTGCACAGCCATTTAAGATCTCTCCAGAGATGTTCAATCGGATTCAAGTCTGGGCTCTGGCTGGGCCACTCAAGGACATTCACAGAGTTGTCCTGAAGCCACTCCTTTGATATCTTGGCTGTGTGCTTAGGGTTGTTGTCCTGCTGAAAGATGAACCGTCGCCCCAGTCTGAGGTCAAGAGCACTCTGGAGCAGGTTTTCATCCAGGATGTCTCTATACATTGCTGCAGTCATCTTTCCCTTTATACTGACTAGTCTCCCAGTTCCTGCCGCTGAAAAACATCCCCACAGCATGATGCTGCCACCACCATGCTTCACTGTAGGGATGGTGCCAGGTTTCCTCCAAACGTGACGCCTGGCATTCACACCAAAGAGTTCAATCTTTGTCTTATCAGACCAGAGAATTTTCTTTCTCATGGTCTGAGAGTCCTTCAGGTGCCTTTTGGCAAACTCTAGGCGGGCTGCCATGTGCCTTTTACTAAGGAGTGGCTTCCATCTGGCCACTCTACCATACAGGCCTGATTGGTGGATTGCTGCAGAGATGGTTGTCCTTCTGGAAGGTTTTCCTCTCGCCACAGAGGACTTCTGGAGCTCTGACAAAGTGACCATCGGGTTCTTGCTCACCTCCCTGACTAAGGCCCTTCTCCCCCGATCGCTCAGTTTAGATGGCCGGCCAGCTCTAGGAAGAGTCCTGGTGGTTTCGAACTTCTTCCACTTACAGATGATGGGGGCCACTGTGCTCATTGGGACCTTCAAAGCAGCAGAAACTTTTCTGTAACCTTCCCCAGATACGTGCCTCAAGACAATCCTGTCTTGGAGGTCTACAGACAATTCCTTTAACTTCATGCTTGGTTTGTGCTCTGACATGAACTGTCAACTGTGGGACCTTATATAGACAAGTGTGTGCCTTTCCAAATCATGTCCAGTCAACTGAATTTACCACAGGTGGACTCCAATTAAGCTGCAGAAACATCTCAAGGATGATCAGGGGAAACAGGATGTACCTGAGCTCAATTTCGAGCTTCACGGCAAAGGCTGTGAATACTTATGTACATGTGCTTTCTCAATTTTTTTATTTTTAATAAATCTGCAAAAACCTCAAGTAAACTTTTTTCACATTGTCATTATGGGGTTGTGTGTAGGATTCTGAGGAAAAAAATGAATTTAATCCATTTTGGAGTAAGGCTGTAACATAACAAAATGTGGAAAAAGTGATGCGCTGTGAATACTTTCCGGATGCACTGTACAGTACTTGTATAAGGCAAACTGCATGTTTGTTTTTGTAGATGGCTCATTAAACATCAACAGTCTAAGTGGTATTAGTGAAAAAAGTACAGTCTTACAGAAAAGTAGATGAGAATGAGAAAACATATTGCCTTTCTCTCACTGTCAAGGTGAACATAGTATCTTGCACCTTGTTTACATTGCATGGGCCTATAATTTTTTTAAGATGGATGGATTTTTTATAAATGCACATACCTTGTGTGTGCACTACAGTATTTGCTTCATAATTAAAGCAGTCAACACTGAATATATTACTGCAAAACATGTTCATGTTCAGGGTTTCATCTGCATATTAGTTTGCTAGAAAATTATTTTTATTCATTTGTTTCTCATGGTCTTGAATTTGGCAAATGAACAGCGGAATCAGTTCTCTTCTGGTTGTGCTGTGACCAGAAATGAGCAGAATTGAAATTCAACCCATGTAAGAGCAGAATAAGACCCTTTAAAAAACAGCCAAGAGCAGGTTAAAAATATGACTTAAAATGTGGGCCAAATGCCAAGGCAATAGAAAGCAACTTTTTACCATCCACATATCTATTTTTCAAATCCTCACAAGAAGTAACTTGGTTTCCCTGATGGTTTAATCACTTCAGTTAACTTGAATACTCTGAATAAGCTGAGAAAATAAAGGTGCTACAAATGACAAGGTACAAGTGTTTTCCGAAAATTACATCTCTCATACTCCTTAGTAGTTTAATTTCTTTAAAAATGTCTTTGACATTGTTATTTTCAAAGTACTCCTCATTCATGTCAAAAGAGTTATTCCATCTTGTCCGAACATTGGTCATTAGCTTGTGTCTGGATTATTGTTAGTTTTTCATTTAGAGTGCTGGTAAGTATGAAGTACAGGGCTATTCAAAATGAAAGAGCAGATTTCAAAAATTGATTTTAAACAAACTGTATTAGCTGTATAGACACATTCCGCACATAACAGTTTGTTTGAAATACATTTTTCAAATCTGCTCTTTCATTTTGAATAGCCCTGTATTTATTCTGAAAAATGTGAAAGACGGCTAACACTTTTGAAGTAAACCAAGGTGCTACATAGGTTTGCCACCTGCTGGAAATTGTGAATATCACACTCATATTTGAACATAGTATTGTTTTCTCATATGTGCATGCTCTAAGTAAAAAGTAATTTCATAAATAGCAATATAGCAATGACTGCATCAATTCACATATTGCCATGGGTTTATTCACAATACATTGCCGTATCAATATTTTCAACATAATCCTCCAACCCACTGGATAAAGGCAAAGGGGAATAGCACAAGACTCATTAGGATGACTCATTGTGAAGATTGTCGGAAGACCATGGGATACGAACAACAGAGGCTCTTGAGGCACTGCTTGCTCATGTGCCCGGACGCAACAACTCACCAAACACCGCCTCAGTCACTTTCATCTCTGCTACCTCTCGGGCCCGCTTCCCTGCCCTCTCTCCGGAGAGGCGGGGGGCCAGGGAGGAGTGGGAGTCCTCCCTGGGCGTCCTTCCCTTCTCCCCCCGTTCCGCCCTCCGCGCCCGAGCGCCGTCCAGCCCCGTCCATCGCTCTGGGAGGTGGGGCCACGGCGGCAGTCCTCCAGTTTTCAGTCACGGACATTTGTATGTTGCTCTCTCCAGAGTTCCATCTTTTCATTCACTTACAGTCGTATCCTCAAACCCACCCCATTTGGAAAACTGTGTCTTTCACGAAGTGTTCACCCATCAATACATAATTATGCGGTGTATGCCATGCCGCGGGTTGGCTAGTGCACTTATATGTTGAAAGCAGATTGTGGCAAAAGGTAACAGAACAGGAATGAGATGCCTCTGTCAACTAACTTTCACAGAAAATCCCAGGTAATTTTTACTTTATGTATTGTTGCTAACTGCTGACTATGAAAAAAAAAATTTGAAAAATGGGATGCAGAATTATTATTACATGATGCACACATTCAGAAACTGGGAATATTAGGAATGTCTTGGAGAGCTCATTTAACAGGAAACCACAACATTGTAAAAATAATGAAAAGGTTATGGACAAGATGTCAATCCCATAAAAGAGGTACTTCTAGCACAGCAAAAAAACATGTTACAGCCAACAGCATTATTTAATACTCAGCAGTTTTTAGTGTCTTCATCTACGTGATTTGGATGTGTCATACTTGGGAATAAACAGTTCTGTTAAGTTTTGTTAAGCAGTTTCTTTGTTTTGCTTTGTTTAAAGATTAGTGGCAGAAATCACAAAGTTGTAGATCGTAGCCCCACTTCTGTCTCACTGGCTAGCTAGTGTTATAAACATAATAATATGCATTAAATTAGTGTTATATGCAAATATATTAGGTTTGGAGGTCAACCTAGAGCATATCAGTTAAAGCAAAAAATAATTGATGTAGATCAGGTCTAAAATTGCTTGTTCTGGACGAAGCACTGGGAAGGTGTTTGACACCTTTTTGGTGGCTGATGCAGTACGAAATCAATTTGATATCCATAATTGCAGTTATTTCATGAATTGCATGGATTAGTTAACTTACCCATATTGATTTCCACCTCATCGTATATGTCCACCTCCAATAGTCGAATCAACATACGAAAAAGAATCCGTAAAAACTGCAGATAGGCCCCTGTCTTTCCCACCTGAAAGACAAGACAGCCACAGTGACTCTTTAAGAAAGATCTCTTCTCCATTCTTTTTTAAAACATACAAATCTTTTCTCTTTGGCCAGTAGACAGTGTGTAAACTCACCTGTGGAGGTCCTGTTAATAGCAGTCGACGTGGATGGAAGACTGCTGACTCATTCACATCTTGATTGCTGAAATCAGCATGATGCTGCCGAGCTGCAGTCCATTGGCGGTAATAGACTGATTGCTGTTCAGTGCTTTGGTCTTTGTAGAGGAGTGATCTCAGAGAGCTGATCCAACAGACATCTGCATGTGGTAGCAGGGCGGTTGAGTGAAGTTGACCATTCTTCTTGCTGCTTAACAAGTTGTATGCAGACCGAGAAAGAATAACAATACGAGGATGAATAGTAGGACATTTCCGCTTTTCTTTCGAGGACTGACTAGGCTGCCAAGAGCTGTGTGAGGCAGAAGATGAGGTGGATGCAGCAGAGGAGGAAAGTTGTGGGACTGCATTAATACTGCTGTTGGCCGGATTCCTCTGGGAGTCACACTCCTGTTTCACGCTCTCTGGGGAGTGGCTTTCCTCAGTCAGATTGCTGGCTGGGTTTTGGAAACTCTGAGAAGAGGAGGGTTTCTGGGATGTATCTGCCGAAGAACTAACCCCATTCTCTGCTACAGAACCTAGCATGAAAAAAGTGGACAAGTTTATTTTTGTACAGTAATCAAAATGTAATTTAGGTGGGCATTTATACATGATTTCAGATGTTTGACACTGTAGAAGAAAAAACATATATTTGTGACAGAAGAAGGACAGTTATATAAATCGAAGACAGAGCAGATCTTAAGGTGGTGACACAACAAAAGATTAGAATAAGAAGAACTGAATAATCAGGTAAAAGAACACAGAAGCAGATACATGCAAAACTAGAACAAAGTGTCAGTTTCATATTCAGCCTCATACAAGTGACACCCCAAATGGACTTTTCAGAAGCAAGAGGAGTATAAACTATGATAAGTTACAAAATTTTGATGACAATTTAAGGTGTGCTATGTCAGTGGTGGAGGTTTTGTATGACATAGAGTAGCAACATTCCTACAGTAGGAAGCAAAATTATATGAGTTAAAAGCATAGAAACATAAGAACTTCATTGCTCCCAAAACAATTACTTTATAGATACAAGCAGAAAGGGAACAACATGTAAGTTTGACCTGTCTTTCAAAAACAACAATTTGTAATATTTGTAGTTGTCCTGTAACTAAAATGTACAGGATAGGGATCAGAGGGCATCTGGAAAGGTGGGAGGTAAAAGGGTGCTATCAAAGTGGCAGGTCCTGCTCATCTTGAAAGGTGTCAAGACAGCAGCACAAATGTAGCTCTGCCAGGCTGTTCATTCTATGCGTACACATAAAGCAGTACTTACAACACAATTGGAAACCTTCTTCACAGGAGATTAAGTTCCTATTTGACATAACTGTGCTGTTTTCTTTTATTCATTTTCTTTAACTGAAGTCCAAAATAAATAAAAGGAGAGTACACAACCACTTCCTGAGTTCTAAATAATTATTTTCAAAAAGCAGACAGATATGTAAAGTATTCATTGAAGATAGCTGTAAAATAAACTGAAAAAAATCTGTTTATGTAGCTTTATAAATGAACCAAGAAAAGCTAATACTGAGCCTTGCATTTCAGTCACGACCGCCTGAAGGTCAGGGATCAGCTAGCATACATCCAGGTTCTCCATCTTCCTGGTTGCCTAGATACAAGATAATTCACAGCTGATGAGATGCTTAAATGCTTCTACTGTTGTGAATTGTCCCTTGTGTGCAAAATGATATTTTAAAAAGATCAGATTGGTCTGTTTATGTTTGCATGAAAATAATGTCCAGTCCATGGTAGACAAAAAATTTGTCTTTGCACCCAATGGAGGTGAGATGGTGACACTGTCTAATATATGTGGATTTATTTGGCTTTAGGAAGCAACCAGCTATTAGCAAGGACTAGACAATTTCCTGTTGTTTACAGATTGAAATGCTGACTTAAAAAATGTGAGAAATGATTCACACTATAATATATAAACTTATAATATTATGTCACTTTTCTTTTATAAAGTAAAGGAAGAGAAATTAACTCCAGCATTACCTCTACCAAAGTTCCTTTATATTGCATCTTTTGAAAAACAAAAAAGTACATAGGGTACTATGTATATATCAAATAATTATCACTGCCAGTTAACTTCATTTGTATTATTTTAGATTACCTGAAATTTCAGAAATTGAATCGGCATAATATTTTGCTTTTTTTGCAGGGCTAGGTTGCCAAATTGACTTTAGTTTAGCAAGCCTTCAGCTTTATGCTCTGCAGTCTCAACCATTGTGACAAATTATTGGAATTGTAAAAAAAAAGCAGAAAGACCTTGGACTTAGATATTTTAGTTACATTAATGTTTGCATATGCCCAACCATATAAATAAAGGAATTTTGAGTACTAATTCTCTTTAATTAAATTCAATAGTAACATACCAAAGTAAGAATGAAGAGATAGTGATAAGATGTATCTTTTGCTTTGGGTCTGCCTTGTGGACCTTTTAACTTGCTATTTTTAACTTGTGCTGTGTTTGGAAATATTATGTTTGTGATTAAATCAGGACCTGCATTTAAAAACCTACAGATTTAGGGAGTACAAACGTTTCATATGGTGGCTGTGCTGGGAAGGACTGGAACCAGTGCTGAAGAACTATGAGTTGATTGTACTAGATATTACTCTACTATACCCTGTATTGAGCATACTGTGTATGTAATTCAGAGTAGCAGCAAAGTGACACACATATTAGAATATTGCTGAAGAATACTGTTCATAACATGGCCTTGACACTGTCAGAGGTTTGCAGATTTTCTTTATGTATACTAAACGTTTACTTTGAGTACTTCAGTTTCCTCCCAAATCCCTAAAACATGCAGAATTATACTAGGCTGATGATTGAATGTAGTTTCAAAGGACAAATACCTTATGTAACAGTAGTATCTGGATTGAGCAAGGTGTGTTGTTTCAACCTCCTGCTGCTCCGCAATTAAATAATCATATTCGAAAAAAATGATGCTAATTTTTTTTTACTGATAACTTATTCATTTTTCCAATACTTTTAATGGTGCAAAATGACCCGTTGTATCTGTTTCAGTTTAAGTTGACAATAAATATCATTAAGTTCTGTCTTAATTGTCAAAAATCAGACTTTAAATGTTCTCCTTTTAAAGTACAGTATACTACCAGAAGAAAGGTATAATTGACATTTCATAATATTGCTATTTAATGACAGCTGTGCAGGCAGTAAGGGTCACTGACTACTGTATTTCTGTCTGGTGATTATGAATAAAGGACAGAACTAACCTGAAGTGCCAGTCACAGCACTTCCATTGCTTTGTGGTCTCTCAAGGTCAATATTAAGGTCATCACAATCATGGTCCCTTTCATCTCGCTGCTTCTCTGGCAGGTTTACAGCTCCTAAAGGATCCTGGATTGCCACCTGTGAAACATATGTACATGCTAGGCCAATTTCCTGCTCCAGAGCTGTACGTGTTACGTAGCTTGAGTCAATCAGCCTAAGATCACAGTACTTCAGGGACCTGTGCAAAAACAATGGCATCAACATTAAACCACACAAACATAGTTTAAAAAATAAAAAAGAATGAAGCCATCATTCATTTAAATAACTATATATGATCAAAATGCAAAGTATTCCAAATTGATGCGTGCATATTATGAAATGAAAAGCTGTGGCAGAAAGTGTCTCTCTCTGGCAGACTTCTGATCAAACTGCTGCTCAACATCAAAGATAGCACAGCTGTTCAGAAAGAAAAGTGTTTGGCTATATCAGTTTTATTCCATATTGCTCAAGCCTACTATATATAAATCTTTTATCTTTCATCCAATTTCTGAACAGGTTCTTTCCATTACACCACCACAGGAAGTCTCAGCATATCTTGGCATCATTAGGCACAACTCAGGAAACATCTCCTGAATTTACCAACTCTTTGTCAGTCAAGCCAGTTTATAGTTAATGACCACCATTAGGGCAAGACAAACTGAAGATGGACACATGGACAGCTATTCACTATAATTGTTTTTTTAAAAATATAGATAAAATGTCAATTGCAAATATAGGGACACTGCTTTTGCTCAGAAAAAGGGGCTTACAAAAGTGAACACTTTACCAAAACCACATTGCATATTGAGTGTTGTGAGAGATGGCCGGCCAAATATTCCGGTCCACACCCCCAGGCCGCAAGATGGAGCCCTCCCAGCAGCATGGAAGGTCCCCAAATTCCAGCAGGGCATTATGGACATTGTAGTTTTTATAAACAACCCTGCTGGCTACCATGGGAACCACCAGGAGCCGCTGTAGGGAGGCTTCTATCTATCTATCTATCTATCTATCTATCTATCTATCTATCTATCTATCTATCTATCTATCTATCTATCTATCTATCTATCTATCTACAGAGTGCTATGTGCCCTATAACCCGGAAGTGCGTCATGATCACATGACCAGAAGGAACGACGTGCTTCCGGGTTGAAGAAAAGGGCTTTTAATCTGACCCGGAAGTAATGAGAACTTGGGCTGGAACCACTTCCGGGTCAGGGGATATAAAAGGACTGTGGGAAAGCCCAGACACTGAGCTGAAATGGGTGGAAGGGTGGCAACACGTCTGGGAGTGGAGGATTGATTAGTGATTGATTATTGTTTATTTATATGAGTATTGTGGAGTGTAGGGTGCTTTGTGCACTGTTTATTGATAAAATAAAGTCATATTGGACTTTTATCTGGTGTCTGGCGTCTCGAACAAGGGTTCAAGGGAGCGATAGCACCCTCTATCTGTTACAGTGTATATTTCTAACACTCACTGGGAAGACAGACATTCATGAAAAAGGGGAACATAACCAAATAAGGGATGACACCAGCAGTAAAACAAAAATAAAGGCAGGAGTAGACAGGTAAAAATACAAAAGGCAACACCACAAACCAGATAATTATTTGCATCAAGGATATGGTAAAGGTATGATTAGTAGGTCTGCTTAAATAACAAAGCTAATAATTGCAAAAGGACTCAGATAGTAACCAGGTAACTTTTGTAATAATATGTGGGTGTGGCCAAGTATAACAGTATTAAGCAGAGAAAAATTAATTGAACTGTTAAAAATGCCAAGAAAATAAAGAGCTAAGAGCTAATACTTTATTTAGAACTAATACTGTATCTGTAAAGGTACCCACCCCATTGGAAATGTTCATATTTTATTGTTACATAATACTGAATCACAGTGGGTTTAATTTGGCTTTTTTGACACTGATCAAGGTAAAAAGATTCTTTAAAAGATAAGTTTGGTATCCATCCATCCATCCATTATCCAACCCGCTGAATCCGAACACAGGGTCACGGGGGTCTACTGGAGCCAATCCCAGCCAACACAGGGCACAAGGCAAGAACCAATCCTGGGCAGGGTGCCAACCCACCGCAGAGTTTGGTATCTTTAAAGTCAAAGTTATCTCTTCACAATCATGGCAAATATTAGTTTGCCACACGAAATTTCTTTTTGAAGTGAAGCATATTCTAAAAAAAAATATCTATTCCACTCTTATGTTTTATAGTGGAACTTATAGATACCAGGGTTCCGTTGTGGAAAAATGACTTAAACCTTAGCGAATATATCCACTTTGAATCAGCAATGATTTCAATTTAAGAAAACATTGCTTAAGCATTTCTGAGGCTTGTGACAACAAAAGTAAAGTGGCAAAAATACATTTTATCACAGATTTCACACAGATACTTTTTTTCTCAAGGTAAGCATTCACTTCTTGCTCAGAAATACCAAACATATCCTTTAATGTTCAGGTAAAAGCAGATCTCTGCAAAGTCTAAATTAACTACAAACGCAAAACATAAAATAACTGTGCACAAGTATTCAAGTTAGTATTTAGTAGAGGCACCTTTGGCAGCCGTTGCAGCCTCGAATCAGTGTGCACAGGTCTCTATCAGCTTTGCATATCTAGACACTGTAATTTTTTCCTATTCTTCTTTGCAAAACTGCTGAAGCTCAGTTAGGATGCACTGGGGATTGTGAGTTACCAACCTTTTCTATTCCAGCCACAAATCTCAGTTGGATTGATATGAACTCTGAATCAGCCACTCCAGGTCGCACCTGGAGCGCAGTTGTCTGCTCAGTCTCTCAAATCTCAGCCAATGAAGCTTGGTGACCTCCCTCAGTAATCTTGTTGCATGGTCACTCTGTGGCCAGCTCTAGGCCGACTTACAGCTTTGTGATACTCATTCCACTTCTTAATGATGGATTGGACTACAAGGGATATTAAGTTAATTGCATATGTTCTTGTCTCCATTTCCTGACTCAGGCTTTTCAAAAAACTTTTTCTGGGAGTTGTTTGGAGTGTATTAACACTATAATCAATTGAAACCACTATACTACAGACAGGTAATCTCCATTAACTATTTATTTGACTATATCAGTGATGATTTTGGTGTGTCATATTACAATACTAGTGCAATCAATTACTTTCTCTTTTATATTTTCAATTCACTTCTATACTTTGCACAGATCTGTTTTCATTTTGACATTAATGAGTCTGTTTCTGTTGATCAGTGTGATTCAAAGTTGTATAACAACTAAATGTGAAAATTTCCAACAAGGTGAATACTTTTTAAAGGTACTGTATGTTAGAAAAAGTGTGCTGCATTTTTCAGATTAAACCAAAGTAGGTTAATCATCATAATCAAAAGTAAAAGCAAATGAAATTACCATTTCCACCTCCTCAGAAAACAAGGAATATTGGAAAAATAAAGGATAGTATAATAAAGACGGTGGTATTGATAGACTATAACAACTTCTGTCACAAAATATTAAACCAGGTCTATAGAGATCTGAATTATTTATCTAATTGTTATTAATTAGATAATTGCAGAGACACAAGTCAACTTACAGTATTAACCAGTGTGAAACGCATTGCACCATTAGCTGATTTAGTTATATCATAGTTACTATTTTCTTTTCAACTGGAATGATTGACAGATGAGAACTTTGGAGTCACCACTATTTATCCTGGAGCTATGGCTCTGACTTTAATTATTTAAGTTTCTTCCAACCTAGCAGTTTCTGTTTAAATTGCAGGCTTTTGCAAAAATGTTTAAAAGGTGTATACATTAATGCTAAAACCTTGATAAGCATTTGTATTAAGTCCAATGCACTGCTGCAAGCTAAACAATTCCAAGTTGTAAGTGGTCTTCCACTGTATAAAAAGTTCACTATTAATCTTATATTTTCTTTGGTTATATCATTGTAGGGCAGTTTCAGTATCTTCTAGTCATAGTAAGAAAGATTTTAGAGAAAAGTTCAAAAGAAAAAACCCTTTTACTTACCTGGGAAAGGTTTCTCCAAGGGGATCCTTTCCAGTAAGGATCAAAATACAAGGCAGACCATCAAGATCCTCATAGGTGCGAGGGACCCAGTCTTCATTTTCAAAGCCTCTCCATGCCTGTTTGAATGAAAAGCTAGATTTAGAACCATCTTAATTTAGGAAACCTCAACAGCATGGCAAAAGTGAATCATATTTACTTAATATAAACTTGAAAGATTTGATATACTGTACATATAATCTGAGGGTGGAGAGTCTGTCTTAACAATTACAAAAATGTATTGGGCACAGATGATTCTACATGTGCAAGTAAAAGAAAACTATAGGCTAATATTCACAACTTGTAATACATAGTCAATGAAAAGAATGTGTTTTTTGGTGAAAAAACTTGTATGCATATAAAATACACTACTAGCCTATTTGTAATCTGCTCAACTTAAATTCTCTTTATGCCCTTCTGTTAACTTTGGCAAGTCCTCACCCTAAGTCTGGCTACAAAGTGCTTGGCAATGTTGAGCTCGGATGTGGGGTTGCCAAGGATGATCTCAAATCGATATTGGAGCCCCAGTTTGTTGCGGACCTCTTCCAGCCTTTCTCTAGCCAGCATTGCCAGTTGCAATGAGGGCACTCGAATAAGAAGCATGTGACCAAGGCCATTCTGGTTTTTTCCAGGTAAACTGATGAGGTCATCCACAATGCTCAGTGTCTCAGGAGTAGTGTGATCTCGAAGAGACGTCATAAAAGTCAGTGCCATCATAGCCTCTGTATACTGCTGGATGAGGAGGTAACTATGAATCACCATACTATGCAGTCTTGGGTACCTATAAATCAAGGATGGGGGAAAGAAATCAGCAATTATTTTTAGCAGTCTACAAAGCAAAAATTTGCTTTTAGAAAATTTTATAATTTCACAACATTTTAGGTTACAAGACACAGTAATGTTGAGTAGTACATCCAAGTTACTTCACTGTATGCTTTATATGTGACAATAATTCACCTTAAAAAGAGGACAAGTATCTGTGTATATGTTGTATGTCACTTGGTATGGGATTCATAAAAGCAGTTGTAATGTTTGTCATGCGCCATCTGTTAGAATGAAAAATGTGATACATTTTATTACTACAATGCATTTCAAAGTACATTCTATAGATGGTACACTGAAAATGTTAATGCTCAATCCATCCAACAAAGAGTAATTGTTGGACAGACAGAAATCAGCTTATCCACCTTTATAAATGGACAAGTGTCTGTGTCTGTCTGTCCGATTGCTATGTCTGTTATATATTATTTGATATGGGATTTGTAAGTGCTAATGTTTGCCATGCTCCATTTGTTGGAATGAAAAATACAATGCATTTTACCACCACATGCATTACAAAATTCAATCTAATATATGGTGCATCACAAACATTAACGTGCATCCGCCCGGGCCTAAAAATAAGAAAATTGGTCTTATAGGCTTATTCTGTTGTCTGACATTATACACAGGCAACAGAAGCATGGTAGTGACTCTCCTTCACTCTCTTGAGCCATGTGAAATGAGATTAATAGCTGTAATGTTAATAACTGATAACTTTGCGTGGTGGCCAATGGTAAGTGAAAAAAAAAACATAAATCAACAATCATGTTGAAAAACCAAAACCCTGGCACAACTTGGTTAGATCTGCTAAACCAAGCCAATGTAACTGTGACTACTGCAGCATTTTCCCAGCAAAACACATCCAAATGCAACAGTGGTCAGCTCATTGAACGACACCAAGAGGAAGTGGCAAAAAAGGTGGCTTTATCCAAACAAGAAAAAGCAGCCATGAGGGAAAAGGTTCAGGTTGCATTATTACACCAGACAAAATGGATAACCAATGCATCAATTAAAAAAAAAAACATAAGTCTATGTGGATTACTTAGATTTCAATCCATTTTACATAGGCAGAACAGCTAGTGACCCTATAAACCTATAATGTTAAATGGCTAAGGTGAAAAGTAGTGACGGCTATAAGAGAAAATCAAATAATGCCTGCCATTGCATATCATGTTGTGCTGCCCCTGCACAGGGCATCTTTCACTTTGCAGATCACAGTCCACATACCTAAGACGAGATAGCAAAACTTAGCCACAGCTAAGCATTTGACTTGGATTAGATGAATTTCTGTCATACTGGAATTGGAGCTTTGGAAAAACCTTATAAAAATATTCAAATTATGTCACTAAGTCAACTGTCTATGCTAGGTTCCAAATTTATATCTTTGTGGGTTTAACCTATGCCTTTAGAAACCAGAGCAAAATGGTTTTATTCTGAAGACTCCAGAAAGAGACATACATCCATATATCCTACTATCCATTTTCTAAGCTGATATCTTGTTCATTGCAGTACAGAGCTGGTACATGTTCTGGTAGCACAGGGCCCAAAGTAGGAATCAAACTGAATAGGGCACCACACTATCACAGTGCACACTTGAGGACACCTCACTCAAGCCACAGCAATTTAGAGATGCTACTATAGCAGGCAAGGATTTGCAATATGATAGGAAAATTACCCAGTGGGAAACACATAAGTAAACAGTGCAAATGTGCCCACTCAAAAGACTCCACAAACATATCATTATGAAATCCACTATAAAGGTAGTTCAGTATTTTTCAAATCAGTTACAGTATATATTCATTTCCCTCATGAAACTGAATTCTAATGTGAAGCCAATTTTATATATTTAAAAAAAATAACTAGCCTGCTCTTGAACTTAATAATAAGAGCATGTGCCCCATTGTGAAAAAAGCCTTTAATCTGATGCAGAGCCACAAAGTCGTAAAGCATTAGCCAATGCTGGATGGGGCACCTCAGGGTCCCCTCAAGCTCACATGACCATGGTAGGTAACTGAATTGAAGTATAAAATTAACGTAACATATAAAAACTAATTACTGTACTTTGTAAACAATCAATTAATTAAAAAAAAATGTTTTCTATTTATCTGGGTGATATACTGGTACAATGGTGAACTTGGGTTATTATATATGTTTGCTATTTGTTCTTGTGTCCCTGTATGTGTTACATGATGTAGAATGTAACACCAGAAATGTGGTCAAAAGGCAGACAGAGCTCAAAACTGTAAGGACAAAGAGAATGAGACACTAACATCAAAGATGAATGCAAAAGTTAAAAGTTAAAGGTGTTCAAAGACATGATACTTGGGCCTATTTGAGTTAAAATGAACAACTGAAAGTTGTTTTTAGTGATTCATTATATCCACTGACAGACAGCACGTGATATGAACAGTCATATTTAAAGCATCCTATCCTGTGACAACAAGAATGCAGCTGAATTGAACTGCATAAACAACAAAAACAAGGTGTTAAAAATGATCTTTGCCAATTTAAGTCAAAATAAAAAATAAACCACGAAAACTAAATCCTTAACATAAAAAAGCATGAACCGAATAAAATGATATGTATAAAATGCCCTACAACACTTAGAATAGGATTTTCCTGAGTGCTTTATTATAATGCAACACCCCAAAATGTGAATGCAAGGATATATGATGAGTTTACACTAGTGCATGGGTGTGCTCCCTAAAAGACTGTTCTTCTGTTTAAAGTTACTTCCTGCTTTTAATCTACGACTAGGTTCTAGCTCCACCACAAAAATGAAAAAAAGAGTTCAGAATATGGAATAAATAACATTTAGCACATTGCATACCCGGTTATCACCAGATCCTTGCTAAGGATTGTGAAAAATCAAACTTTCACCTAAACTATGTCTGTAGTATGATGCTTGTTACATAGAGGGGTGCTAGTCCATACTGTTTTACATTACCAGCCATTGTATCATTTAATGCCATACTTGGACAAGTTATAATTTACTTTTAAAGCCCAAAGATATTTTAGATTTGTAAAACAAAATCTTTGATTTTTAGATGTGCATAATATTTATAACTGGTGAAAATGAGAATTAGAAACAACTACAATTCACCATTGATTAATTAGCTTAATTAAGTAATGTATACAACTGAGCTCTTAATAACAGATATTTTATTGAGCTCTTAATTACAGATATTCAGATTTATGTTTTTCCTAGCTGATAGCTGAATTAAAGATATCTATAATTTCAACTAGTCAAAATTCAAAATTCAAATTGTAGGTATACGAAATTATATTTTGACTAATATTAGAACTAGAGACATCTTCAATTTAGACTAGTTAAAACTGTACTTTAAATATCTAAAATTATATTTATGTTTTCAAACATATTAAACATATCTTAATTGTAATTTTGTACAGTTAAATTTTAATTTTAGAGATTTATCATCAACTTCAGTGTAATCAAAATGGGATTACAGATTGAATTCTGATTAGTTAAAAGTAATTACAGATCTCTAATTTAAGTTTTAAATAGTTAAAATGTAATTGTAGGTATCTAAAAACAAGAATTAGCAACATAAATGAAACATTAAAAAGTCTTGCCATTCATTCATAAAAACAGTAAGAATAACAAAATACGGTCACATAGCACCAAGAGAATTACAGATCTTTACACCAAGTCTACCACAGTAGTACATAACCTGTCTGATGTCATGTTCTACTTGAAACCTGGAAACAAGCGTCATTAATTTAGCAAGAGTTGTCCCACTTACTTTTCTAAAAGTGTGTTTACCATTTTTTCAAAGGCATCATCGCATCTCAGAAGTGGACTGGACACTCCCCAATTCAAAGATCTGCTATATTCATTTAGACTGAAATATACCAATTCCTCTATGCTTGATTCCTCCTGTCAATAGAAAGAAAATTAGATATGTGGTCAATAACTAACTTGTAAAGTGAACAATCAGAAAGCTTAACAAAATGTACTGTCTTCAGCACTGACATTACAGATTGTTGCTGGATGGTGGGGGTTTGGGGGTGTTGTCTCTTGCAAAGATTAAAGTTTATAGCTAAACTAGGTGTTCAAAGATAATAAACACTTCTGAATTAAAATGATGGTACTGTATATTGTATATGACTTTCTGGAATATAGGACACATATCTGATGACTAGAAATCTGTGTTACGAGTTTGGAAATGGGAGAGAGGCAGATACTCTTCTAAAACATAGTCAATAGGTACCACATTTAGCATAATTAGATTTATTTTGCAGTGCATTTGCCTTATTTTAACTTTTACATCTTGCATCATTTACCACATTGTATTTACACCCTGCATGTGACATGCCTTTCTGGTTTAATTCTGTACCTACTGTATGCATGGGTTTTAATGGGAACATTTGACCACATGTATACACATACTAAAGCATATAGGCCGCTTCCCCTCTTTTACTTCTTCAAGATTCTCTACTACTACAACGACATTTTCATAATGATTATGCCTCTATAATCAGAAGGCTGCGCTGCAAAAAAATGCCCATGTGGTTATGCAGATACCTGATGTTGTTGGTACACTTGACACTTCAACTACACCACTACACCATGCTACTAGTATTAAATGAGCTCCTGTTTCAAACCAATATAGATAAACAAGAGGTTTCTGTACTTTTGTGATGCCACCTAAATGCAAATGAATAATCACTAAGACACAAAATACTTCACTCTGACAGTTTTGTTCACATCTTATGTTTGGCAACATAAAAAATCCTCATATTGTGTATGTTCAGTCACTCAAAATGATATTGCTCTTTACCATTAATTTTTAATGAGCTTAAACGAAAAAGACTTTTACTTCTCAATGAATGAATAAATAATACTATTTTTAAAAGCTCTAGAATTCAGAGATGTTTTGACCTATAGTTGTAGCATACATGTTTACCCACAGATACTATGTAAAGTATAGTTTGTAACACTGCACCACTGTGAAAAGAATGGCACTTACATTGCAATGGTGTTGAGGCCAGTGGATCTCATTTGAAATGCTGATCCTGGACTGTTGTGTCTGCAGAGTGAAAGGGAAGGAACTGACCTGTAAGACCAACAGGTTTTGTGCATCCAGGACTTCCCTACAATTAATCACCCGGTCTGCAAGGCCTTGAAATTCTCCATGAGATGCTGACCCAGAGACCAGGCTATGGAAAGTAGACAGGGTTAGCAAAAGGACTCTTTTAAACACATCTTACAAAACTCACACCATCTGTAAAATCTCTTTACCTGGTGAGATCAACATGTGAATTGTCATGAATGATAACAAACAGTGTATATGGACTCTGCTTCACTTTTCTTATAAAAACTTCAAATTTTCCATGCACATCATTGTCAAGTCGCACAATGTATTTTTCCAGCTTTTGATGACTTGTGATATTTTCCTCCAGGCCCAAGTCCACCAGAACTCCTTGAAAACAAAAAAAGACTATATAATTAATAATTAATACTTTACCTGTCAAGAAGATTATTTAAAAAATTACAACAATGGCAGATTAAGTAATTTGATGAAAAGTCAATGGTCTAGAAACCTAATGAACTTTAATAATGAGGTACTTCTTATTTTGGTAAGAAGTTTAATTACAGTACTAGCTTTCAACAACACCTTCTCACTCTCCTCATGAATATGTGAAGCTTCTCTGTCTTAATAAAACCAGTGAATAACTTAGAAATAAAATCACAGGGAAAAGAAGTCCTTCAACTAAAACCTGGAACTGAAGTTCATGTCTTAAAATTCGCTTTTGCTGCTTTTCTGGTGATTATAAACAAGAGGCAAAGTGATACTTTTCATTTAGAACTGAGGTACAGTGATCCCTCGATATATCGCGCTTCGCCTTTCTCGGCTTCACTCTATCGCGGATTTTATATGTAAGCATATTTAAATATATATCGCGGATTTTTCGCTGGTTCGCGGATTTCTGAGGACAATGGGTCTTTTAATTTCTGGTACATGCTTCCTCAGTTGGTTTGCCCAGTTGATTTCATACAAGGGACGCTATTGGCAGATGGCTGAGAAGCTACCCAACTTACTTTTCTCTCTCTCTTGCACTGACTTTCTCTGATCCTGACGTTGGGGGTGTGAGCAGGGGGGCTGTTCGCACACCTAGACGATACGGACGCTCGTCTAAAAATGCTGAAAGATTATCTTTACGTTGCTACCTTCTGTGTGCAGCTGCTTCGTGAAGCGACATGCTGCATGGTGCTTCGCATACTCAAAGGGCACATATTGATTTTTCAGTTTGTTTTTCTCTGTCTCTCTCTCTCTCTCTCCCTGCTCCTGACGGAGTGGGTGTGAGCTGCCGCCTTCAACAGCTTTGTACCGGCGGTGCTTCGCATACTTAAAAGCCAAACAGCCCTATTGATTTGTTTGCTTTCCTCTCTGTTTCTGACCGTCTGTGCTCCTGACACGCACTCCTTTGAAGAGGAAGATATGTTTGCATTCTTTTAATTGTGAGACAGAACTGTCATCTCTGTCTTGTCATGGAGCACAGTTTAAACTTTTGAAAAAGAGACAAATGTTTGTTTGCAGTGTTTGAATAACGTTCCTGTCTCTCTACAACCTCCTGTGTTTCTGCGCAAATCTGTGACCCAAGCATGACAATATAAAAATAACCATATAAACATATGGTTTCTACTTCGCGGATTTTCTTATTTCGCGGGTGGCTCTGGGACGCAACCCCCGCGATGGAGGAGGGATTACTGTACTCAATTACAGTCCTAGAGGGTCACAATAGCTGCAGGTTTTCATTTTAACCAGTTTCTTAATTAGAATCTGTTTATTTAATAATAAAGCAATACTTTTTTGGTCTTAGTGTTAGTGAACTTGCTTGTTATAAATCAGAACCCTTAACTGCTTATTTTTACATTAATGCATTTAAGTTTTAATTCTTTCCTGTGTTAAAAGAAACTTCACCTTTCACTTGAGTATAAAGAATGAGTCAAGATCCATAAAACAGCCAGCAGCTTGCCACATTTTGCTTTGGTTCTTAATTTAGTTATCCACCACATTTAAGCTGCATTGAGCTCAAACTTAAAAGAAGCACCCAATTAGGGATATGGAAATTATGCACCGCATCTAAATAATGAAAACTGTACTGTGCATGATACACTCAGACTGGTCTATTGAAACATTACAAAAGTTAACTCATCTTACAAACAAAAATGCTGCAGGTTTTTAACACTAGAATTCCTGAAGCCTACGAAAAAACTTATAATCCAGAGCCACCTTAAATTCCTTCACACCTCCTCGTCAGCGTCTTCTGTTTTGCAAATGTGTCGACCAGCACCGGCAGGAGGCAGCCTGTTATCCCATCCCCCTCACTGATGCAGCTTTAGTCGTACACAAAGTTCTCTCAGCTCAAGTCTGTTTATATGGGTGTGAGGTGCCTTGAATTGTACAGGGTAAATAATATATCACTATTTGGAACACATACATTTCATGTGTTTTCCGTGTGTACAATGAACCGTGTAAATGTTGGATGACAAGAAATGTTGAACACATAACTAGAACAGAAACTTTTTTCATGTTCTACTAATAATTGGCCAAATGCTGATGTAAAGTATATAATGTGTGAAGACTGAAGTCCAAATATCAAATAAACACTTTCACAAAAGACACAGATAACAAAACAATTGAGCTTTTTCCAAGAATTTAAACAAAGTAAAAGAAATTGGGATAGGGTATGACACACAGACATGCCCACAACATATGCATCTGCCTTGGCTGATGTAGAGGTAAGAACTGTTGTCTCCAAGTCAAGAGGTGGTGGTTCGATCCTGGAGCTTTCATGCATCAACTGTTTTGAGGACTGAGCTGCTATTATTACTACTATGATAGGATAAAAACATACAATTGATTTATTTGAGTCTGTAACAGCTGGTGTAAATTTATGGTAGTTGTAAAAGTTAGCGTTTTGTTTCATTATTCAGTTTTATTCTCTCAGTCACATTCACACTCCCCCTGATCTGACATTGTTAGTTTTCAAATAAAGACGTGCTATAACAGAGGTGAACTCAGATAAGGATGAGGGTTCTACTTCGGAGAAAGAGAACAGAAGCCCTCCCAGCAAGAAACATCCACTCGCACATAAGAACAGCGCAGCTGCAACAGGCGTAAAGGTGAAAGATGGCACCGTTTGGATGCAACAAGAGGTTGGGCATCATCCTGCCAATGAATCTGACACACGCATGTCCTTCAATGAAACAGCAAGGCTTACAGAGCTTGCCAAGCTATCGTGCAAAGTCCTGCTTGTTATTATGTTTTGTGATGGTCTTTATAAAAACAAAATATTTATATGTTAGCCAGATTGAATGTTATTTAGTTATTTACCTTGATTTGTTTACTTATCTTCCTACAGCGTAAAGTCACAAGTAGACTGCAGAGCTTCCTGTGTTTGATCAATATGGGCATGCTGACAAAGTACATGTGCAATGCTACAAAGTATGCGAATGACTGCAGGTGGAAGCTCCTGTCACACTTTACACAACTGTTGTTACGGTTCTGCCTTTGTCCAGAAACAGCTCCATAAGCTTTATGACCTGAAGTCTTTCTCCCATAGGACAACTGGGATCTTTTCCTGAATAAGAAATGGCATATAATTCCTATATTGTTCCCAAAACACAGAACTTGGGAAATAACAGTTCACTTTATTAGCCCAGGAGTCCAATAAAAAAACAGAAGCTGGTTGGAACAAAAACCTGTAGCCACAGTGGATCCCCAGGACCGAGTTTGGGAAGCACTGCTAACATAAAAGAAAAGAAAGCTACCGAGTATCCTGGTGTTAGCAGACAGGGGTAGATCATTAAATATTACTCAAAGTAGAAGTCTCTGTGCTGTGTAAAATAAAACTATATGTAAAAGGTTCATAAAGATCTTGTTTAGTTACTGAAAGCAGGTTTGAAGTTCTTTAGTGACAATCCCCTCTATCACCTTTGCTAAGTATGGAAGGTTGAAGTTATGCCTGAAGTTATCAAGACAGAATGGATCAAGACTAGATTTTTTTAAGAACTAGTATAACAGCAGCAGTTTTAAGGGAAGATGAAATGCAGCCTGAAGCTAGAGATGAGAAATGAGACCAGAAGTACTTGAAGCGCCAGACCTAAGAAGAAAAGCAAGAGCAGCACTGAGTTGTGAGGATTTTCATTTAGTAATTAACTCAGAGACGCAGAAATAATCAGTAATGGTGGAATCAGTGTACAAAGGCTCAGAACCATCAGCAAGATTATCATTAGAGAGTTTAGAAGTGCTAATTGTAGAGAACTGTTGATAGATGTTATGATTCTGCCCCAAGAAAGTATAGAAACAGCTCACATTGCTTATCAGAACTACAAGTAGATGAGAGTTTACAATTTCTGGGATTGCTACTATGTTAATTTATGATGGAAGAAATAAGACATGACATTGTCATTTAACTTTTAGTAGGATGGAACAAAATAAGAAATATGATTGCTAACTGTCTATTCTTCCTCTTCTGCTTCAGTGTGTTAACAGGAACAAACAATATAAAAAAATAATGGTGATAAAATAATGTGGATTCCTATTAAAAATAATGCATAACTAGTTTAAAGCACTGATGCTTCTTTGTGAAATGATTCTGGGAACATAGAAATTCTGTGCATGCCAACCATAAACACAGTGTGAGCTATCATTAAAGCGAAATGTTTGGCACTAGAGGTGTATCAGCTGCCTGTGCTTATGACTCACACTTTCTGAACAAAATAGCGCAATATCCTACCTTTTTTAACATGTTTAAGAATTGCAGCTTTAGTTTTGTTTACACAGTCAAGAAGATATAGTGAACAATATGACTTTTTACATGTTTTGTCACAAATAAAAATTAAAGTTATCTTCATGTTCAGCACCAAGATTCTGCCAATCTGTGTCATTTATATATATAAGTACTTTACACTCATTTTGGGTTTTAGACAAAACTTTAAATAATTTTATGGTCATTCTCTAGTCCTGGGTGTTGTATAAGATTGCTGGGTCAAACTGCTAGGGGTCTTGTGGCAAGAAATGAAATTGAGTGACTGTTTTGAACAGTGTCGTGGAGAAATTTCAGTGCTGAGCAGTAATTCTTTGCAAACATAGCCATCCCTTCTAAAAAAACAACCTGACAATAGGAATACTGATACATTCAATTTCAGTTCAAGGTCTCTTTCATCCAAAGTTACATACAAGTTCAGAATATTATTATTTATGTATATTTTTTTTACAGTAGAAGCACAATTAAGTGACTTGCTTGGGTTTACCCTGTTAATCACAACAGCAACAGAACAGCAACAAAAACAATTTCTTCATTAGGTCCAAACAAACAGCTGCTTATTAAAAGTTTATCTGATTTTTCATTATTTGAATATTTCTATCAAGTAAGTTACATTTTTCTTTTCCATTACCTCTATAAGATGAATTGAAATGACATCAGGAAAGCATGAACTAGAAAAATTAAGTAGCTCTATACTCTTATGTATAAAAAAGGTTGTCAGGTTGTCACAATTCAACTCTCCTTATTACTGTGGGTACAGATGGGATGATATAAAAACTTTATTATCACAATTATAGTGATAAAATGATCATGGTTTCCAGTACTGTCACAGTAATAGTAAAATAAGGTAATAATACACATTGAAATCATTTCACCACATTTTGTATTGAATCAGACTACAAACTACTATCATTTAAAAAATGCAGATTTTATCAATACCAAAACAACTAATTAAATCACTCAAACATGCAGGTGTTAACATTAAAAGATCACAAATGAGCAGCATCAATTAACATTTGTTCATAAATTAATAAACTGCTTATCTAATCTCCTGTATGTATTCATTTTTCTTTTATTGTAAATTGACATGTAAAAATGTGAACATATTTACTTTGTCCAGTTTAATCTGTGATCTGTGAGTAGAGACCCACTAGCTCCAAACAAATGGTACACTGGTTGCCGAATACAAACATTCAGGCATTGCTTTCTTTTTTGTATGTGCGTGTCACTGATTTTACTTTTCAGGTTCCGTTTTAAAAGGCAGTCAGTCCACCACAGACATTTTAAAGAAATAATAATTCTGAGTGTATTTAAGCCATGAAGTAGAGGTCAATTTGTCAAATAAAAAGGAGTGAAACTGAATACATGTTCACTAAGCAATCTAAGTCAATTTCCTGAATGTCTGTATTAATTTTATTGCAAAAACATGCTTCAGCATGTTATTATCTTTCAATTTAACAAAGTTTGGTCGCATTTCTTCGAAGGCATAGTTTAAACACTGGGCATCAGGCATCGACCAAGTCTACAACTCCTACTGTGCATTTGCACAGCTCTGATCAGATTGTCGAATTCCACATCTCCATGCTCCAATCAACAGCAACTGTAACATGTAGTGACATCCTATCAATGCAAGCTTAACAAAACATAAACAATGAAAAAAATAATGTAATATCTAAGCAACAAACAAGGTACAATTATAAAACAGTGATTTTAAAGATGACATTGAATATTATTGCAATGTACAAGAGAGAATGTTTACCAAATAAATATGTGCAGGAAACTAGCACATTCACAATCCAAATTTGCAGTAATTATTACATATGTGTGGAATACGCACAAGCCTGCTCTGAATTTCTAGCCTTCATATAATGTTATTTAAAATATTCACCACCTTGTTCATGCTTATGTTTATGTGAATGTTTTTAATTTAAGTGTAACTCTTGGGTCGATTCATAAGGCTGAATGTAAATGTAGCCTTGTTTAACAACTTGTACTAGCGATTCGAATCAACAAAACATACTGGAAAATCACTCTGTGCAATAAATAAACATATAAATTTGGCATATTGTTTAAGACATCTACTTTGTGCATGGACAAAGGAATTTTTCCAACAATGTTCAGAGACAGAGTATTTCACTTATTATTGGCCATATCACAATTCCAGTGGGTCACAAGTATACATACACTTTGATAATATTTGGTAGCATTGCCTTTAAATTGTTTATCTTGAGCCAGACATTTTGGGTAGCCTTACACAAGTTGCTGGAATTTTGGCACATTCCTCCAGACAGAACTAGTGTAATTGGGACAGGGACAGCTCACACAGGCTTTTCTAGTTCTGTCCACAAATTTTCCATCAGATTGAGGTCAGGGCTTTGTGATGGCCATTGCAATACCTTGACCTTGTTGTCCTTAAGCAATTTTACCACAAATTTGGAGGTATGCTTGGGGTCATTGTCCATTTGAAAGACCCATTTCAGAATGGAGCTTCAGTTTCCTTGCTGGCCTCTTAAGATGTTGATGCAGTATATCTACATAACTTTCCAACCTCGTGATGCCATCTATTTTGTGAAGTGCACCAATCCCTCCTGCAGCAAAGCGCCCCCAAAACATGATGCCTCCCAGTCCTATACTTAACTGTCTGGGTGGTGTTCTTTGGCTGGCAAGCCTCACCCATTTTCCTCCAAACATAACAATGGTCATTAAGGCCAAACAGTTCTATCTTGGATTCATCAGACTAGAGGACATTTCTCAAGAAGATAAGATCTTTACCCCCATGTGGCATTGCAAACTACAGTCTTGGTTTTCTATGGCGGCTATGGAGCAGTGGTTTCTTCCTTGCTGAGCAGCTTCTCAGGTTATGTCGATATAGGGCTCATTTTACTGTGGATATGGATACTTGTCTACCAGTTTCCTCCAGCATCTTCACAAGGTCCTCTGCTGTTGTTCTGGGGTTAAGTTGCACTTTTCATGCCAAAGTACGCTCTTCAAATGTGTCAATCAGTAGTGGCAGCAAGCAGCCTGTTATCCCATCCCTACCACTGATGCAGCTGAAGTTGTCCCAGCTCAAGTCTGTTTATCTGGGTGTGAGGTGCCTAGAATTGTATGAGGTCAGGTTGGGGATCATGTACTGGTACAGGGTAAATAATATATTGTTATTTGAAATATACACATTTCTTGTGTGTTCCGTGTCTACAACAATCTGGGTAAATGTAAGATGAAAGGAAATGCAAGGCAAGAAATGTTGAACACATAATTAAAACAGAAACCTTTTTCATGTTATAGTATTAATTGACAAAATGCTGACCTGAAGTGTATGCTGTGTGAAGACTGTGCTTTTATTCAAGAATATAACCAAAGAAAAGGAAATCATTCAATTTACATGTTGTTGCTAATGAGTAAAAAGCCAAGCCCAAGTATCAATCGACAGAAAACCGACATGTCTGCTTAGCTGGTGTAGAGGTAAGAACTGTTGTCTTATAATCAAGAGCTTGCAGACATGAGCCCCAGATCCCCCCTTTTTGAGTAGTGATCTGCTATTATTATTACTATTCTACAATAAAAACATACATTTAATTTGAGTCTGTAATACCCGGTGTACATTTTTGCTACTTGTAAAAGTTAAGTGTTTTTTCTCAGTTTTATTTTCTCAATCATGTTCATGTGGTACAACGTACTTGCCTCTCCCTCTCTGTGTTGATAGCGTTTATCTCCATTCTTTTCACAACAGCATCGATGACCACAGTTGGTGCTGTGGTTGATACCTGGTCAGAACTATTTGTTGTACTGGAAATCAAAGATACGATGCCAGCTATCAAAGTATCATGTGGCGTTTGTGCTTTGACAACAAAGACACCGGTGCAGAATGTGTGAAAAACAACAGATTGGCTGCAACCTCAGACATCTGGCAACATTTTGATGAGAACTGTGTTTTGAGTTACAACCTAGGGCAACATATTACTGTTGATGAGCAACTGTTTACAACCAAGGTCCATTGTCCTTTCTTGCAATACATCTCAACCAAGCCTGACAAATTTGGCAGAAAGTTTTAGATTGTGGTAGATTTAGAGACAAAGTACATGTACAATGCCACTCCTTATTTAGGAAAAGATCCCAGTCATTCCGTGGGAGAAGGACTTTCCAAGAGTGTGGTGATAAAGCTTATGGAGCTGTTTTTGGACAAAGGCAGAATCATAACAACAGACTTCTTCACATTGCTTTTGCTGGCTAATAGACTGCTGCACTGCAACACAACTCTTGCTTGGCACCATAAATAAAGTGGGACTTCCACCAGCAGCTAAATTCACTTTAGTACGTAAGCAAGTGTTTAGATCTGGCAGTGCCATGCTGATGGTGTATGGGCCCAAAAAGTAGTCTGTCTGAATTCTCAGTACTATGCACCATAACGTGGAGACTGGGCAAGATCTTAAAAAAAAAACAATGTTCAAATGACATAGCGTTTTCAAATAATGCTGTTTTTATGCATGGATGTGTGTGTGCATATGCAAGAGAGGCAGAGACAGATTTGATTTCATTCAAATGGTTACTGGCATATAAAATGAACACTTTCGCAGAGGTATAATGAAACAAATGTGCTTTTATTCAACAATAAAACTGAATAACAAAAAATTAAAATGCCAACAAGATGCCAAGAAGACACAATTCACCATGATTCTTTTACAGTAAGCAAAAATGTACACTGGGTGGTACAGACTCAAATCAAATGTATGTTTTTATTATATAATAATAATAATAGTAGCAGATCACTACTCAAAACAGGAAGAACCCAGGTTCGAACCGCTAACCTCTTGATTATGAATCAGCAGTTCTTACCTCTACACCAGCCAAACAGACATGCCAGCTCTCTGTCGATTGACAGTTTGGCTTCAGTTTTTAGACATTGCCAGTAACATGTAAATTGAATGATTTCTTTTTCTTTGATTATATTCTGGAATAAAAGTGCACTTGTTTTGTGTATAACTTTTGTGAAAGTGTTAATTTGACATTTGGACTTCAGTCTTTACATATTATACATTTCAGGTCAGAATTTTGTCGATTATTACTATAACATGAAAACGTTTCTGTTTTAGTTATGTGCAAAATTTCCTGCCTCACATTTCCTGTCATCCTACATTTACACGGATCGTTGTAGACAATAAAATGTATGTATTCCAAAAAACAATATATTATTTTCCCTATACAATTCCAGACACCTCACACCCAGATAAACACACTTGAGCTGGGAAAACTTCAGCTACGTCTGTGGGGGATGGAATAGCAGGCTGCTTGCTGCCAGTGCTGTTTGACACATTTGCAAAACAAAGACACTGATGAAGAGGTGCTTAAGGAGTTTAACACTAGAATTACCAGAGCCTACGAAAAAACTCGTATATCCCGCCCACCTTAAATCGCTTCTTAAATCCGTTCACACCTCTCCGCCAGCATCCTTTGTCCTCTAAATGTGCTGATAAAAGACAAGCTGCCAGCAGCCGGCTATTCCATCCCCCCACCGACTTAGAACGTGAGCGAAGTTTTCCCAGCTCACGCCTTGATTGATTATGTGGGAGTGAAGTGGAGTTTTACAGTGGAAATAACAGATCATTATTCTAAAGTAATCTGTGTAAACACATTGTTAAAACAGAAACTTTTTCATATTTTAGTAATAAATGTTACAAAATGTAGTAGGCATAAACTATAGAATATATAAAGCCCGAGTTCCAAAGATCAAATAAACACTTTCACAAAAGCTTCAAGAATGATTCAACAGCTTCTGTGGCGTAGCGCGCTAAGATATGCCTCTTACCGCAGAGCAGCTTTTCCTTGCCTCACAGATCTGAGTTCGATTCCGTGCTGGGGATGAAGTGTTGCTTTTTTTTTCTTTTCTTTTAAACCTCAAACGGACATAAAATTTATACATTGGTATGCACTGTCAGTTACTGAGATCATTATATTTTCATGTGGGATGCTCCTTTTCAAATATTTTTTTAACAATTGAGACTGCAATTAACAGGAACAACTGTCCTTATAACTTATTTTTAAGATCCATAACACACAGACAGACACAGCACTGCGTAATAGAGAGACAGACAGGCAGAGAAGTCACTAGATATAGAAATAAACAGGGAAGCCACGTGTACTGAAAGAAAAAAAGAACAACATGTGCGTTGTCCCAGCTGCACTGAATAAGGGCAGGCGCTCTAACATCACCCCTCCCCCGATCTTACTTAGAGAGTCAGGGACAACGCACATGTTATTCTTTTTTTCTTTCAGTACACGTGGCTTCCCTGTTTATTTCTATATCTAGTGACTTCTCTGCCTGTCTGTCTCTCTATTACGCAGTGCTCTGTCTGTCTGTGTGTTATGGATCTTAAAAATAAGTTATAAGGACAGTTGTTCCTGTTAATTGCAGTCTCAATTGTTAAAAAAATATTTGAAAAGGAGCATCCCACATGAAAATATAACGATCTCAGTAACTGACAGTGCATACCAATGTATAAATTTTATGTCCGTTTGAGGTTTAAAAGAAAAGAAAAAAAAAGCAACACTTCATCCTCAGTGGGGAATCGAACTCAGGTCTGTGAGGCAAGGAAAAGCTGCTCTGCGCTAAGAGGCAAATCTTAGCGCACTATGCCACAGAAGCTGTTGAATCATTTTTGAAGCTTTTGTGAAAGTGTTTATTTGATCTTTGGAACTCGGGCTTTATATATTCTATAGTTTTATGCCTACTACATTTTGTAACATTTATTACTAAAATATGAAAAAGTTTCTGTTTTAACAATGTGTTTTACACAGATTACTTTAGAATAATGATCTGTTATTTCCACTGTAAAACTCCACTTCACTCCCACATAATCAATCAAGGCGTGAGCTGGGAAAACTTCGCTCACGTTCTAAGTCGGTGGGGGGATGGAATAGCCGGCTGCTGGCAGCTTGTCTTTTATCAGCACATTTAGAGGACAAAGGATGCTGGCGGAGAGGTGTGAACGGATTTAAGAAGCGATTTAAGGTGGGCTGGATATACGAGTTTTTTTCGTAGGCTCTGGTAATTCTAGTGTTAAGGTGGCCCAGCATTACGACTTTTTTCTGTAGGCTGCAGGGATTCTAGTGTTAAAGATTACACCCTATGTGTATGTCAACTTTTGACTTCAACTGTACATCATGATAATACATATTCAGTCAAATACTTACTAGAGCACCAAACACTAAAATTTCAAACAAATACTCAGCAAATTAAACAGTAATGTATTAAAGATCACATTGAATTGGTTGTATAGCAGCGGGTGATGGTCTTGAAGATGACCCTTCAAATCTGATGTGTTTTCCCCTTTCCCTGCATGTTTATTTCTTCATGCTCTGCAGACAAGGTAGACATTTTTCAAAAAACCAAAATAGGACCATACTTCAGACTTTGTCCTCTTCAATAAGTGAAAGAGCTCTGAACCATTGTCACTGCCTTCCTCCATAGTTATATTATATTGTTAGGTGACCATTTTACATACTATGCATGCTTGATTACGTATTTTTTAGCAAATGCTTGAGTGTTTCAAAAACAGTTAAAGCATTTATTAAAATATAATACAGTTTAATATCAGTCTGGAATTTCACACTGGTATACTGTAAAAACCAGTATCCTTACTAGTCGGACAATGGTCTTTAATTCTTACCTGATTGTCTGACTCTCTGTGCAGTCTGATGAACAAGGACCTCAGAAGGTGGTACCAAGATCAAGAAATCCACTCCAGAGAAACGGCCAAGATCCAGGCTGTGGCTGCCAGAGTCAGCAATGGAACACACCTGCGACAAAAGCTTACGAGCAATGTTGAGCTGTGGCGAGTAGATCTGGAATACTTCCCCAGTAAAGTCTATTGGATAGAGAAGAATTTTCATGGAAAAAGAATAACAGAACTTTACATTAGAGTGAAAAAAGGAAAAGGAACAGCTGAACTCTGCCTACCTGCATTCCATGAAGGCACCATGGAAGCTGCCTCCTGGGTCTGAACACAGTCATGAACACTTCCACGAAAAGGCACTACAACCTGATCTCTTCTCCTCTGCAAAAAACGGTCAAGCTGCTTTTCTAAATTATCTCCTAGAGAAACAAAAAGCCAAACAATTTTCATTTTTACTCCATTATCTCTCTATAAATTACCCCCTCTCCCAGTCTTCCCCACAGAGGTAAAAGTTACTCGTTCAAGTCAATGTACCATATATACTCGCGTTTAAGTTCTCCCGCGGATAAGTCGGGGCTTGATTTTATCGTATAATTTCCAGTATTTTATAATGTCGGTCATATAAGTCGAAAGCGGAAAACTCACGCTATTGGTGTAAGCTTATGATATGCTAATGACCACTTAAGAAAGTAACCACAGAGCACACTGCCTTTTATTTCTATGTATTGTGCCTATGTGATCACAATGTAATACCCAAACTATTCTGAAGCAACATTTGCACTGTTTTGTGTTTTTTGTATCTCACACCCTCATACACCTTTATCGTAAGAGCATCCCTTATCTATGATGAAGCGTTCAATCAAAAGAAAATATGAAGCTGGTTTTCAATTAAAAGTTGTTGAAGTGGCAAAAGAAATTGGTAACTGCGCTGCTGCAACAAAATTCAATGTGACTGAGAAACTGGTGAAAGACTGGAGGATACAAGAAGATGTAAAAAAAAAAATAAAAAAATTAAGAGTTGTATTTTTGAATAGGCATATAAATCAGGGTCTGATTTTATGATTGATTTTTCAGGTTTCAAGACCTGACTTATACACATGTATATACGGTAAATAAATGTTATTAAAAATAAGCCATTATAAACATTCTTGATATAAATTATAGGAAAATTGTTCTTGATCTGCATTTAAGTTAAATGATATCCAATTTACTACAATTTTAGATAGTTACTCCAGGAAGTTGTTAACAATATTGTTATGAGCTGAGGATAAACTAGTATGGTCCATATAACAAATTATCTGTTAATACTGTTAACATCTATTAAAATTCTGTTAATAAAGGAGAGCTGTGATAAGGTACATATTTTTACTCCTATTCTAAGTCACCAAAAGGACGAAACAAATAACAATAATCTATACGTTCAATGCCTGCCAGAAAAGTCATTGTAGACTTTTTTCAGACACTGGCCTTACAGCTGAAGAACTTAACTGTATATCACAAGAATACCGATATAGCCTACACCACTAATTCACCAAAAAACCCTGAGCAAGGATATTAATCTATCTGTATGCTAACTCCACAAATAATGAACAGCAGCACTATAGAATAAATATTAATCGCCTTAGAATGGTTTTAACTATACAATCATGCTATATAAAACATTCTGCCACTATAAAGAACTTCAGACTTATTCAGTATATAGACAATGTGCAGTAAATAGACTAATTTAGCCTACAATTCACACATGCTGTATATTTAATTAAAGCATGAAGTATGAACATACACTGTAAGACTACGCAATATCTACCATCTAGGACAAAATTAACCTCATTAGTCACACTGTTTTGAAGCTCATATACAGTGGATGCAGAAAGTATTTAGACCTTTTCACTCTCTGCACACTTTATTGTGTTGCAGATTTAATTCTGAATGGATAAATGTGCCATTTTTGTACATCAATCTATACTAAACAACTCATAATAGTAAAGTGAAAATATGGTTTCAGAAAGGCCTGAAAACTTTTTAAAAATCAAAAACCAAAATCTCTCATTATATTAGCATTCAGGCCTTTAATTCAGTATTCGTAGAAATCCCTTTGGCAGCATCCGAGTCTTTGTAGGTAAGTCTCTACAACCTTTTCACACCTGAATTTGGGTAATTTATCCTATTCTTCCTGGCAGATACTCTCAAGCTCCATTAGACTGGATGAGATGCTTTGTAACCTGCCATCTTTAGGTCTCTCCATAGATGTCATATGTGGTTTAAATCTGTACTTTGGCCAGGCCACTAAAGGTCAGTCACAGACTTGTACCAAAGACACTCATGTGTTGCCTTGCCACTCCAGTGTTGTCTTGGCTACATGCTCCAGGTCACTATCATTCTTCCCTCAATTCTGATCAGTATCTCAGTCCCTGATGCTGAGAAGCACCTCCCCAGAATGATGCTGCCACCACATGCTTCACAGTTATTAGGAAGGTGAAGAGTAGTGGTCTCCACCAGGCGTAGTGCTTGGAGTTTGGCCCAAACAGTTCAATTATTAGACCAAACAATTTTATCTACAATATGCCCTTTACTCAATACACTCTGCCATAAATACCTGATTGATGAGAGTGTCAAGTCAATTTTATTTATAGAGCATGTTAAAAACAACAGCAGTTGACTTAAGTGCTGTACAGTTTCCATAAATAGACCAATAAATATCTAATATAAAGGGGTAACAGGAAGCCAAAAAATAGAAGCTGAACGTGGTGTGATGTATCTATGGTTCAAGTACTAGCTGCAGCATTCTGGACTAATTGTAGTTAATTTGTTTGTCGAAGTTTAGGGCACGATCAAACATCACACCATTTTCAGAGGGCCAAGTTTACTTTCTTGCAAGAGTGACATCCATGTTTTAATAGATAGATAGATAGATAGATAGATAGATAGATAGAGAGAGAGAGAGAGAGAGAGAGAGAGAGAGAGAGAGGGAGAGAGAGAGAGAGAGAGAGAGAGAGAGAGAGAGAGAGAGAGAGAGAGAGAGAGAGAGATAGATAGATAGATAGATAGATAGATAGATAGATAGATAGATAGATAGATACTTTATTAATCCCAATGGGAAACTCACATTATGTCTTTCAGACATTCCAGTAAGGATTTAAAAAAATTTGTCTTGCTTTGTTTCAGTGAAGGATGTACCTGTGTATCATCTGTATAGCAATGAAAGGGAATGTTATATTTAAAAAAATGGATCCAAAGGGCAACATAAGAATAGATGTTTGGGGATACCGTTGGTGAGAAGAGCCAAGGATATCTGAACTTTTGAAAAATCGGTAAAAT
Organism: Erpetoichthys calabaricus; assembly: GCF_900747795.2. Taxonomy (NCBI): domain Eukaryota; kingdom Metazoa; phylum Chordata; class Cladistia; order Polypteriformes; family Polypteridae; genus Erpetoichthys; species Erpetoichthys calabaricus. The sequence goes on along the minus strand of NC_041399.2, from coordinate 68,884,511 downwards.
TCAGATTATTATTTTTATTAGTTTTTTTTAAGGGTTGTACCACAGCATGCTTAAAATTGGCCAGACTAAACCAGTGTTAAGACCTTAACCTGCAATTGTCCAAAACACTAGGCCCTCCGCATAAAAAATCCTTTAAGAACAAGAGAGGGAACAATATCTAATGGACATGTGGGTTTAAGGTGACAAATATCTATAAAAAAGAGAGAGACATAGGCTCAAACTGATGAAAAAGAACTAAGAAAGCAGGAGGAACAGAATGGTCACCCATGGAGGGTATTATGTGGGATACAAAATGTTGGCAATTTCTTTAACAAAAAATCTGAGACAAAAAATCTTGCAGACTGTTGATGATATATCAGAACATGTAGGAACAAAAGGATTAAGGATTGTGGTTATAGTGATAAATAAAATTCTAGATGTATGACAGTTATTTGCAGTAATATCAGAAAAATACTTTGGTCTAGCATATTTTAAAGCTTTCTCTTACGACTACTGAGAAAGTAGTCCTTCCGACAGGTTCTCCCATCTCAGCAGAAGACTTCTGAAGCTCTGTTAGAGAGACCATTTGGTTCTTTGTAACCTCCATGAACAAAGTCCAGTTACTCGGTTTGGCCAGCTGGACAACTCTAGGAACAGCTCTGGTGTTTCCATGTTTCTTCCATTTCACAATTATTGAGAAAACTGTGTTTAAAGTGATACTCAAGGCTTTCGAAATAGTTTTATACCCTTGCCCTGATCTATGTCTCACCACAGTTTTATCACAGTCTAAGGCAAGTTCTTAGAACTTCTTATCTTGGTTTTTGTCCTGACATGCAGTGAGAATTGTTGGGCCTTACACATGTGGACTCCAATCAGGTTCTAAACACATCTCAAGAATAATCAAAGCAAACAGTATGCATCTAACCACAATTTGAAGTGTTACAGCACCTTTCTGAAAGCCCGTTTCACTTTCTCATTATGGGCATAATGGCACAATTGTCAATTTAAAATTAAATCTACAACACAATAAAAAGTGTAGAAAGTGAAGGGGTTTGAATACTTTCTGAAACCCACTCTATATACAGGATATATATCTATAAAGAGGGGCTTTCATATGGTACAGAACAGTGAGAAGTGACTGTTTCTTTTACTGCATTTATATGAAAATGTGTCCTTGACTACCTGGTGTTTTCATTTTAATAACCCAATCATTCATAATTAATTCTGGAAATGATATAATGTGTCATTTGAGAAATGTACTCCCTTAAAACTGAAACTAAGGTATTTCATACATTTTATGTTTTTGAAAGGTAAAGGAAGACAGAAAAAAATCACTTTACCTAAAGATGTAGTTTTAAAGTGTGAAGCAAGGCTGCTAACTTTTCCAGTGATCAACTCGTAACTGATTTCCTTAAGAAATTCACTAGTTGTAAGCATGCTCTCTGCAAGTATCCGGGACTGATATTGACCTAGAAATAAACAAGAACCACAAAAATAAAAAAGTGTCATAAAAAGAATTAAGGTGAAACCTTGAACATTTCTACAACTAAATATTAACAAAAATGCTTTGATTCATTTCAGATACTATATTAAAAAGGAAAGCATTTATATGGGTTTTTACTTTATGTATCTTTTTATTTTTGCCTCACATTTTTATCACTGAACTACTAATTTTAGTGACTTTACTTCTTCTACATATTGTTGAATTGGTTGAAGAATACAAAAAATGGAAGAACTGAGTTTTCTTCCTGATGACCAGTGTTAAATGTGAAAAGGAAGTAAAAAGAATAAAATTGAAGCAAATAATTAATAAACCTAATATAATTGTAATATAATATCTCCAACTATATGAGATTGTTCTACAGCAGCAGATGAAAATAAATAACAATCCTGAACATGGAAACACTTTATTGCTGAGTGCTGAGTCAATTTACAGTTGCATTACTCTAAAATGTACTCCTTTATATTTGAAAAAAAAAACCAAAACAAGTATACCTGGAGAAAATTTGCAGATTCAAATGAGCAGCCTCCCCTGGGTCTATTTACCAACCAATGTAATTTTTTATTTTTTTAAAAAAGTAAAATAAAATATTTAAGATACAATTTAAAATGCATTAAAACAAACTTTTATATACATACACACACACACATACAGTATATATATATATATATATATATATATATATATATATATATATATATATATACACACACACACCGTATATTGTGTATATGCATAATATGTATACTGTATTCCATTTACGAACATTGGTTACATATTAATATCTGAATAAATTCTGGGTATGAAATTTTCTTCTTTATAAATGCAGAGTAATACAATGAAAAAGTCAACAGAATATTAAAAGTTCTTCCTGCCAACTTTAAAGATAAAAGGTTTTATAGCATACATTTTTATAGAGTACATGTTAGGCTTGGCCTCTTTTTTTGCCCAAAATAAAATGGCATCTCAGCTATGGTTAGAACTGCCTCTGGTTCACCACTGTGGGAATCATTGTGGTCCTATTTTCATAATTTCAGCAACTTTTCTGTTGTTTAAGAATAAATAGTCAGATTTTTCTTGAAGTTAATGGTAACACTGTTTCAAAACACACTACATTAGATACATGTAAGACACTCACCAAGCACTAGCACACAGAACTCATTGCCCCGAACTTTGGAGGAACAGATGACTACAACGTAATCAGGTAGACGCTGCTGAGGTGGGAGTTCAGTAAGGGTGCGAAGAGTCTCTGAAATACCCTCTCCTAAGGAATTGTGTGTAACAAGGACATGCACAGTATCACGGGAAACACTGGCAGCCAGCCGAGATAGCCAAGGAAGCTGTGCTGGAGAAATGCAGTGGTAAGGGAAGGTAGTACTGCCAAGCTGCCCAGTCAAGTGCTCCTTCAAAGGCTGGCCCTGAATGACTTTCATAACAATCTGTTCAAACTCCTCCCGCATTGGGATCTGTTCTGAACCTGCACAAGAAATATAAATGCCATATGAATGTAGTTATTTTTAAATGACAATAAAAAGAAATAACTGTACTCCAATTTCAACTTTATTTAATGTCAGCATTACAACAATTTACAGTATATTTGAATAACTAAGCATCAGAAATACAGCAGATTTTACTGACAGAATTCTTATTTTTAAAGAGCACTAGTAACATTAAAATTTTTAATAAAACATCAGATAAGACTAGAACATTTAATTGTAACAAAAATAATATAGCTACACTGAGTTTATTCCCTACACCACAAAGCTTGCTGGAGCACACTTATCAGTTTTGCTTATATAAAACATTTTAGGACATTATGCTATGCAAAATCTAGTCATAATTTAGAATTCAGGATGCATCATTGTGTTAAAGCATGAGTGCTCTTCAATATTGCCTATAAAGCAAAAAAAACAAATATTATTAAAAATAATATATAGCAAAGCCCCAAACTCCAGGCTTTGCAATATATTATTTTTATATAAAACAAATATATACATGATTAAAATCTCATGTATGTGGCACACTCTCTCTATAAACATACACTGTCTGAGAACTTACCAAGACAGACCAAATACTGGAGTGTGAGCAAGATCATAGTCTCCACGCTGAGAAGATGATTGCTGGAAATGCCTAATTTCTCCATAGCTTTTACATTCAGCTGCTGGCTCTTATAGCAATTTACAAGTAGTGGACTGACCACAATATCACCCACATTGCCATAAAAATATGGTAAAGTGCCATAGCCTGGAAAGAAAGAATACAAGGTCACCAACTACAATGCATATTGCCTGTTTACATGCTACTTAGTTTGCAAGGAATTCAACTCCACTTTCCTCTAGTAGTGCTTTATTCCTGATACTCACTCACGTCCACATACATTGCTTAATAAAAAAATTCTAGTACTGACAGATTTCCCTATTCAAACACACTTAGTAACACATTTAGTAAGATATTTATTTTTTCTTTAAAACCAAAATGAGATTAAAACTGAATTCTAAGCCTATTGTGGCATTTTTCATTCCTAATCCTTAGAAACAATGAAGCTACTAAGCTTTACTTTAAATACAACCAGTCTGAACTGAAATTTTGTTTCTGTCTTTATTTTTATAACTTATCCCAACTTCATTGCTTGTCCTCGGTCTATACTGCCTATACTGTCTGCGATATTTGTGATTTTGCCCTGAATCACCTATTTAGAGCTCTCATATCTTTAGTCAGACTAGCTGAGAAACCTATTTAAGGTACCTGCTACCTTAGAAAGATTGCTGTGGCTTTAGTTACAGTATCTTATCAGTGTTGTTTATCTCCCTCTCAGGTTTCCATTTATTAAGACTTTGGTCCTTTTGACCATTTGCGTTATAATTTCTCTGTGCTTTTTGACTAGGCCCTTGATTTTAGATTTTTGATTTTTTTTGAGCATTTGGACTTGTGTTTTTTGATTTCCTTTTTTCATAGTATTTAGAAATTCTTTAGATTTTTTCTGTGTATTTATTTTTTTTTACTTTTAATTTATGAACTCTGTCCCCTGTATTTGGGAAACTTCTTTATTTCTACTCTATATATATAAAATCCTAAGCCTAAAAGTGCAACGATCAATGCAGGCTCACAACAAGCCATTTCTGAATGAATACTCAGCATGGAACTGCATGTCATGGATACCTTAAGCAGGGTACTATGGAAGAAGCCCTTGCTAACAGCTATTCACAAATCTGCACTGTTACAGTGGGCACTGAGCCACAAACACTGAACTGTTGGCACCTGGAAACAAGTTATTTGGTCTGAGAAGTCATGTTTCTGCTTGTACTGGATTAATTTGAGATGACAGATGCATCATAAACTGCACGATGCCTTCCATAAGGACTGTGTTCACGATGCTATTCAAGCTGGAGGTGAGTCACTCAATGTTCTGGGGGTGTTTTAATTAGCAGGAAACATGCCCTTTGGTTAAGGTGACTAAGCACTTGAACCAGAAAGGCTACATTGGGCTACTGAAGAATCATGTGTTACCTTTTGTGTTTCAACTCCAGAGTAAATACAGAATCACTACCCCAATCTTCCAAAGATGACAAATGGCACAAAGAACATTCTGAAGAAGAAAAATCCCCGGATTTAAGTCTGCTGGGTGTATTTGGAGCAATGACTGAAACACTGACTGAGCCATCTAACCAATCTGGCCTAACTGTGGGATTTGGTGATGGAAGAGTGGATGAAAACTGATGTTGCCTACATCTGCAAATTAGTAGCTTCCATGCCAGACAGAAATACAACTGTTCTTTTGTCTCTGAGGAGTTATGCACTATTAGATAAGATTTAGCTAGGCATTAGTTTTTTGTCTGGCAAGCTTTATTATTCCCCATATTTCAAAAGTAATAAAATAGATATAAACATTTTACTAAAATAGTTCATCTTCACTTCATACAAATAATATAAATTTAGACACTTCTCATTTATATCATGATACAATAGAAGCATGTCCTCTTTTTTCTTTCCTTATCGCCACTGACTTCCATATTAAGCATGATAATGTGTAAACAGGGGAAATTTTAAAAAGATGCTGAAGTTGTCCTTGTATGCTGATGATATTTATCCTATTTATCATACCAGTATCCTTCACTTCAATATGCAATGTAGATAATGAAGGAATATATCTGAATATTTGAGAGGTCAAAATAAATGATTAAAAGAATATTTCCTATAAATTACAGTGCAAATCAGTCTAAATCTGAAGAGTTTTCTTGCACTGCTTCATACAAATTGACACACGTATTTAGGAGTCACAGGTAATGGCAATAGCATTAAAAATTTTACACACATTTTCTTTCTCCTTTTGGACTGCATCAAACAGGACATTTCTAACTGACCAATTATTTCATAACTGTAGAAATAATTAAGACACTTAAAAATATCTACAAATAATTCAGATGAATTTGTTCAGATGAATGTTTATTTATTTGATATCACAGTTTCAGAAATCTATGAAAGACAGTGGTGTAACACTACCAGGTTTCCTGCTGTTTATTTGGGCATGGGTAATGGAGCTTTGGTATGAAATACTGTACATATTTCTCCTTCTCCTGTACATATTTGTCCTTATCTACAAGGATTACTTTGGAGAGGAAATCAAGTGTATTAATGCATTCTTTACATTTCTAGAGCAATCCTAGATCTTGTACTGTTTGCCTCCTAATATGCAATATTATTTAGTGGTGATGACAGATTATCAAAATGAAAAACAAAGGATAATATTTAATATTGGATAAGTTACAAATACAGAATATAGTTTTGCAATATTTGTTTTTCAAAAATTCAACAAAGATATTATAAACATACAGAAAGAAAGATTCAGAAAAGATAGGAAAGGTCCCTAGCCACTGTTTATGAATAATACAGTGCCATGCTCTTTACTGAAATGCCTAGGATTATTGATGGAATACCCCAGTATCTCTCCTGACTCAGTTGCACAATGCGGCGCAGTTCCTATCCTTGTTCTATTATTTAATACAATGTAAAGTGAAGAGTGTTCTCTGGGCAAAAGTATTTCTTCCAAGCTGGCAAGCTTTCAAGATGATTCTGGAAATTAACTGAACTGCAGAAAGAAGACCAGACACTAGAGGCAAAAGAGTTACAAAACAGGAAAGATGTTCAAACAAAACCATTTGTAAAGTAATGACACTGGAGGGTCCAAGAGGAGAGCAGATTAGCTTCCCTCAACTGCCCTCTCTAGTATATGTTGACTGCTGTAGCTACTCTTAACTACAGCACTACTATACTGCCCCAAAATCAAATACATGCAGTAAAATAAAAGTAAGTAAATCCTTATTTAAAGTAAAGTCTGTCATGTGTTGTTTGTCATTTGATGTAAGATTTAGATAACTTAAGGAGTTGGCAAGGACAAGATAATTTGCAGTTATTCTATGTATATTGCAGAATTTGAAATAGAATGTACTTATCTCTCTATTATAAAAAAAAAAAAATCCTGGAAAAAAAAAGCAGGGCGACGATACGCGATTTTCTGTTCTTGGAAGACATTTAAAAGACCCGCGAGACAAAAAAGACTGGCCACGGAGCATCTCGCGGGGACTGTAAACATGAGACTTGGTGCCAAGAGATTATCCCAGGGCCGTCTCGCGGGGTCGTGGAACATGAGATTCTTGCAAGACATGCCCTTCTTATCAAATAAGAGCACGGCCAGCCAGCAAAACACTCAGACATGTAAATGCACGTAGCACACACAGATCCTGTGGTCTCAGCACATATAAAGCGTAAAAGGACAATACGTTCTAGATGAAAGAGCAGCACGGAGAAAAGAGACCCAAAAGCGTTGGAGAGAAAAAAATGCAGATAAGAGATTATGAAAGCAGTGGAATTCGAAAGGCTTGAACAAACAATGGTGCGATACACATGCAGAGAAAGGTCCAGAATATGAAAGCAGTAAAATTCTGAAGTATTGTAGCGTCCCATACAAGCTGAAGCCTTTTTTGTTTTAAGTGACTGTTAGGTCCGATTGAGGGAGGGCGGAGTACAGCACGGAAGACTGATAGCAGGATATTGATTCATGCAGTAAGGGGGGGGGGGGGGCAAGACCCAGGGGAGGAGGGGTCGGAGAGGGTGCTAGAAAGTTGTGTTTGGGGTTACGAAGTCGGCGATTGTTCAAATAGAACTTTTGCGACACTTTATTACGTCAGCAATATTATGTTTCTAGACTTCTCTAGCGCCTTCAACACAATCCAACCACTGCTCCTTAGGGACAAGCTGACAGATATGGGAGTAGATTCATACCTGGTGGCATGGATCGTGGACTATCTTAAAGACAGACCTCAGTATGTGCGTCTTGGGAACTGCATGTCTGACATTGTGGTCAGCAACACAGGAGCACCACAGGGGACTGTACTTTCTCCGGTCCTGTTCAGCCTATATACATCAGACTTCCAATACAACTCGGAGTCCTGCCACGTGCAAAAGTTCGCTGATGACACTGCTATCGTGGGCTGCATCAGGAGTGGGCAGGAGGAGTATAGGGACCTAATCAATGACTTTGTTAAATGGTGTGACTCAAACCACCTGAACACCAGCAAAACCAAGGAGCTGGTGGTGGATTTTAGGAGGCCCAGACCCCTCATGGACCCCGTGATCATCAGAGGTGACTGTGTGCAGATGGTGCAGACCTATAAATACCTGGGAGTGCAGCTGGATGATAAATTAGACTGGACTGCCAATACTGATGCTCTGTGTAAGAAAGGACAGAGCCGGTTATACTTCCTTAGAAGGCTGGCTTCCTGGCTGGCATCACAATAAGATGCTGCAAATGTTCTATCAGACGATTGTGACGAGCTCCCTCTTCTACGCGGTGGTGTGCTGGGGAGGCAGCATTAAGAAGAAGGACGCCTCACGCCTGGACAAACTGGTGAGGAAGGCAGGCTCTATTGTTGGCATGGAGCTGGACAGTTTGACATCTGTGGCAGAGCGACGGGCGCTAAGCAGGCTCCTATCAATTATGAAGAATCCACTGCATCCACTAAACAGTGTCATCTCCAGACAGAGGAGCAGCTTCAGCGACAGACTGCTGTCACTGTCCTGCTCCACTGACAGACTGAGAAGATCGTTTCTCTCCCAAACTATGTGACTCTTCAATTCCACCTGGGGGGGGGGTAAACATTAACATTAGACAAAGTTATTGTCTGTTTTTACCTGCATTATTATTAATCTTTAATTTAATATTGTTTTTTGTATCAGTATGCTGCTGATGCTGGAGTATGTGAATTTCCCCTTGGGATTAGTAAAGTATCTATCTATCTATCTATCTATCTATCTATCTATCTATCTATCTATCTATCTATCTATCTATCTATCTATCTATCTATCTATCTGTCTGTCTGTCTGTCTGTCTGTCTGTCTGTCTGTCTGTCTGTCTGTCTGTCTGTCTGTCTGTCTATCAGTCGCTACAGTATAAAAAAAAAGATAGTAAAGATCGCATTAGCGCAAACAGAAGGTAATTAATCATCAGAACCAGGTGTAATTGAAAAAATAGCAGCACAAATCAAGGTCAGAAATAAAAGGCAAAGAGTGGAAAACAAAGTCTTTTCGCCACTGTAACTTCATAAACACGTTCACTTACACATGCAGAATAGATTATGAAAACAGTGGAACTCGAAAGGCTCAAAAAAAAACGTAGTGGAAAACGAAGTCTTTTCGCCTTCGCAACTTCATAAACACGTTCACAAACTTACACATGCAGAGCAGATTATGAAAGCAGTGGAATTCGAAAGGCTCAAAAAAAAAACGTATGCGCGATACAAATGTGAAGAAAGTTAAAAGAATATGAAAGTAGGAAAATTAGAAAGTATAAAAAAGAAAGCAAAGATCGCAGTAGCGGAAACAAACAGAAATTATTACTCGAAAAAGAGAAAATAATCACCACGGACCAGGTGTCATTGAAAAAAAAGCAGAACAAAGCGAGGTCAGAAATAAAAGACAGAGTAGTAAACAAAGTAAAACGTCATAAAGAGGTTATAAAAGGGGGCCAAACACATGGAGAGCAGGTTAGAGATAATGAAAACTGGAATTCGAAAGACTCAAAAAAAACGTAGGCGCAAAACACATGCAGAGCAAGATACAGAATATGAAAGCAGAAAAAAACGACAGTGTCAAAAAAAAGAAAGTAAAGATCGCATTAGGGCAAACAAAGAGAAATTATTACTCAGAGAAATAACTAAAAGGCGAATAGAGATTGAATATATGGACACAGGTGATATGTCAGAAGTATGTAAATATTGTAAGGCTTTGAAGTTTAAGTCAGAGAATTTCAAAAACGGGGTTTACCTCACATGCATTTATTGGTTACTTTGCAAAAAAAATTATTAACTGCTGATGATGTCGATCGCTTTGTCTGTGCTGAAATTTCAAACAGAGAAACCTATCCTGAATTATGGTACAAAGTCATTAAACACATGTCTCACTGACCTCATTTAAAAGATTCAGCATATTGGGACCCGAAAGATTCCAAATATTGTTTTTACTTAAGTTCTGAAATAAAACTGAAACTAATGAAATTGCAACAATTCAAAGAAACAAAAAAATCTTAAAAGTGTGTATCCGTAAAACCAAACACGGGGGTTGGCGAGCAAAGCGAGCAGGGGGCAAAGCCCCCTAGTCTTTCATATTAATATTTTCCTGTAAAGCAATGGGATTTCCAATGATTTTATTTTTAATCCACATCACTGGTGAGTAAGAGAATGTGACTACTTTAAAATGTCCAGATTTACAAGAGAATTAAAAGTATAATTTCACTTGAATAATTTCAGGTATGCTATACTTACTCTCATCCATTCTTCTTCAAAATAAAATGCAGGCAGATTAATAAACAAGCGTAATGCTGGTTATTACCTATGATTTTAATTTGTATCTCTTGTTGACACAAACATACTGAATGTTATGAATTCTTACCAATTAGAATAACTGGCCTGATTCCTGAGTTATTTAGCAGATTATCTGGAACAATCACTGTTTCCCCTGCAGGGACAGCTTGAGGATGCACAACACTGGAAGCTACAGGCTGGGGTGAGGAAACTGATAAAATAGGATCTATGAAGAAAAGAAAAAGCAATTGTCAATGTACTTGCTTAAACTTTAGATCAGGAGTTCCCAAACTTTTTTCAGCCGCAGACCCCTTTACCAAAAACTTTTAAAACCGTCGACCCCCTAATTACATGCAACGGTTTTTCATATCCGCACTTGCTTTGATATGTTCGATAAGACAATGAACAGACATGTTTGTGCTACATGTATTTTCATGCATTCTTACGTGTGACTCTTTTAATGACACATTTTACCTTTTCGTTCGCATATTTGGTATGTAATGTGTTTTTTTAAATGATTTTACTTCTTAATTAGGTACCTATTGGAATCATAGATATTTTGAAGTAACAAACAAATAGCAGTAGTAAGGGGGTCTATTTTTGCTGTCGTTGACCCCCAAATTTTTTCATTGAAACTATCGACCCCTAGAAAGTTCAAATCGACCCCAGGGGGTCAATATCGACCACTTTGGGAACTCTTGCTTTAGATACTATATACCTGTTAACATCTTTATAGATAGAAATTATTTTTGTTTTGGCAGTCCATCCAATGTTATGCCACAACATCATCAAATGTTGCAAAAATCATCAAGTATTTTTTGATAAAGTTGGCATATCTACATATAATAGTATAAATACTGTACATATTTGCTCTGTAAAGCAAGAAAAGCAAATTGAAGTGTGTATGGTTCTTAAGCAGCAACATTAGAGTTAAAAGAAAGCTGCAGATACTACACGCCATAAACTTGTAATTTCATATATTAGCTGAATGTGTCTTTGTGATTCAGATACAAATGACAATAAATCTGGACTTGAAGTAAATTCTGCAACAAAAATAGATGACTTTGCACTATGCCATTCCTGCTGGCCAATGTTAATTTTTTAGATAAAGAAACGCTTTTTTCCACCTTTCAGAACCACTGTCCCTTCTCGTGTGAATACCATCAACTAAGGAAAATGTAAGGTCTTTATAACATGTGTGAATGAGTAAATCCAGTTAAATACATTAATACATACGTGAAAGGGGCTTAAGACTCATGCTAGAAACTTCCTACTGAACAAATGAAAACTGTGGTAAATCTGTTGTTAGCACAGATTTATAGTCTTGGTTGATAATCTCAGATGAATTTTGTTACCTTACGGTTAATTTGCTTTTTATGTATGGCTTCACCAAGCAAACAGAAGACATTCTTTAGGGGTTTCAAGAGAAAAGATGACAATTGTCACAAAGTTACACTGATTATGCACTTTCTAATTCTATTAATTTTGTGAACCCAACATTTTCTTTCTATTAAAAGCACATGTATTCCTCCTGTCATAATACTGTAAATTAAGAGAGTCTGATTTCAAACTCAAAAATGCCACATGACAACAATGCATTACAGCTCTCTGTCTGTCCTCCATACTCCTTCACTGCTTTTGGCTCACTATACGTAAACTGATTGTCAAAATGTTATTAAATATGTAAACTTCATAAGAAATATGTTGAAATAAAAGTTCTTAGTTCCACCAAATACAGGATTTCACAGATATATCTTTCAATATGTTTTAAGAGTTGCAAAGCTAACATGTTTTGTTTGAACTATACAAAATAAAATATTGGAAGAAAGCACTTCACCAAACTCAAAACTCTTAAATATATCTATAATACATCATATATTAATTATTTCAAAAACATTTCTGGCACTTGAGTGATCAAATTGAAAGTCAGGGCAACATGGCTTTTATTTTCTTGCAGCACTGACTGTAATCTAGTTTCCATGGAAACCAACAGCCACGACCAAATGAACATTGTAGCATAGTTTTCATACAAGTGAGAGGGAGGCAAACCAATTATCTCAGTTACTAAAGCAGGTGACTTCTATAATGATAGATCAATGGCTCAATATCTCAGCAAGAAGAAGAACCTACCATAAAGATATTAAGTGCATGTGGGGGGTTGAGTGAGTGAAAGTGAACAAGCTCTGAGTCTTAAACATTCTGGTTGCGCATTTTATTAAAAACTAGCAAAATACCCACGCTTCGCAGCGGAGAAGTAGTGTGTTAAAGAGGTTATGAAAAAAAAAAGGAAACATTTTAAAAATAACGTAACATGATTGTCAATGTAATTGTGTTGTCATTGTTATGAGTGTTGCTGTGTTTTATATATATAAAATACACACACACACATATAAACATATATATACATATACACATATATATACATATCTACATATATATATATATATATATATACATATACACATCCACATATCAACATATATATATACACATATATACACACACACACGCTTTATGGGTGATGATTGTTTTACTCTTTTTATCTTTAATTTATTTTATTGTAGAATCAACTCGTATCTGCGCACAGCAGGGCAGCCGTGGGCGGATGCGTATGGTGTATTCACTCCATGTTATCGTGCATTGCGCTGTCAGTGGTATTTTGATAAAAGAATTTGAACAACATATAAGAAGCGTATAAATTATTAAACAGTAAAAGATTAACATTTAAGAAGTAAAGTTACATTAAGTACTACTGCAGTGCCTTCGGGTATACCTCATTTTTTGTTTGCCCATTACATGCTTAAATGTATACATTTTTTGGTGCACCTACCCGAGAACACGCGACATATAACCGAGCGTGGGAGAAGCATGGATTTTAAACACGCGTTGAGTTCATCTGCTGGTCTCCGTCGTGGAATAACTGGTAATGTTTGACTAAAATCTACAGCGAGTAAAACGACATTACCTCATATTTTTTTTTTTACGATCTCTGAGATCTTGCTTTTTTCGGTTCAAGGCTTCATAAGCTCTTTTATGTTGTATGGTGTACTTATCCCAAACCATCATCTTTGAATGTTGCAAGACTTTCGCCTTGTATGTAGATCGGGGTAATTACATTCATTGCATTCCTAGTCTGAATCACAATCTGATTGTATGGGTGGTTACCTGGCACTGTAGGGTTGCCACCCGTCCTTTAAAATACGGAATCGTGCCGCGTTTGACAATGAAATTGCGCGTCCCGTTTTGAATCAATACTGGACGGGATTTATCCCGTATTTTTTTTATCATTTTTTTTTAAAGCAGCGTCTCATGCAAATCATCCCACACGCATTTTATGAAGATGCCTCCTTTCCTACTTTTGATTGGGTAATACTTGATGTCATCATTAGTTTGATTGGTGTTTTTAACTGTCCAGTGAGGAGGGCGTGTCTTTTAAGTAGAGTCTGCAAAGTGTTGGCACTGAGATGTGGCGTCAGCGCCATAGTTGAAGCCCCTAACGTTGCGGTCAGCAAGTCGGCTAACATCCGCCATGTGCCGTCTTTCAGTTGCGAGAAGCAGATCATAGAATGGTTGAAACTGTTGCCCCTAACGTTGCGCCACGGCGTGTGGTTCGTTTATACCTCGTGTCTTCTCATTAAACTTTTATCTCGCGAATATGTTATTGCAATCCGCAGCGGGAGCGTTTCTATAAACTTAATTTAAACTTACGTTTTACACCGTGCTTTGTTTCCCTTATGAGCATGCTTGTATGCTTAACTCACTCCGTTCTCAATTGTTTAATTAATTTTTTGCTCTTCGCTGTTTGCGGCTCTTCCTCCATTTCCCCCTACTTCGTTCTTTTATCTCGCGAATATGTTATTGCAATCCTTAACGGGAGCGTTTCAATAAACTGATTGAAAATAGTTTTGCATTTACCTTTTTAGTAAAAGGCGAGCTTTTAAGCCTGAGAAATCACCCCGTAAATGCACACGTTTAATTGGACATGTGTTAATATGTATGGTTACACAGTATTAAAAGACAGTGAACAACGTCAGTTACCTTTCTTCCCGCGTTTGATAAAAGGTGAGCTTTTAAGCCTGAGAAATCACCCCGTAAATGCACACGTTTAATTGCACATGTGTTAATATGTATGCTTACACAGTATTAAAAGACAGTCAAAAATTAACGTCATTTACCTTCGTTCCCGCGTGTGACTCGTGCTGTAAATGTCTTCCTTGTTTTTAGTTCACGTGATTACGTAGGAGGCGTGATGACGCGATACGTGACTCCGCCTCCTCCATTACAGTGTATGGACAAAAAATATGTTCCAGTTATGACCATTACGCTTTGAATTTCGAAATGAAACCTGCCTAACTTTTGTAAGTAAGCTGTAAGGAATGAGCCTGCCAAATTTCAGCCTTCCACCTACACGGGAAGTTGGAGAATTAGTGATGAGTGAGTCAGTCAGTGAGTGAGTGAGTGAGTCAGTCAGTCAGTGAGGGCTTTCTTTGCCTTTTATTATTATAGATTCTGAACTGTTCAAATACAGAGTGTACTGTAATTTTGGTAGTTTTGTTGTGCCTCAGTTGTCATTTGAGCTATATATGGAAAGCCTTATGGAGTCTTTGTTCAGTAATAAAAGGTGGATCTGTTTAACTGACATGTCTCTTTCTCAAAATTAGGGCTCCTCTGTAACAATATCCTAGCAACAATGGTTGCCTTGCTGACTGGAGTTTCTCACTTATCTCCATTTTCAGTACAGGGTTTGTTGCCTGTTTCTGTATTATTACTAAATATATAAGAACATCAAAAAGTAACATTTGTTAGTGTCTCCAAATTATTGTCTCAGCACGACAAACAAAAAAAGGATGCTTGCCAGCAGCAGCAGAAAGACAGCAGCTCATTGGACGGCATCTCCTTAGCGTGCATTCAGCCGACCCCCTTTCACAACAAGCGCAGTGTTATACGTCCGGTGAGAAAGAGATTTAACCACGCCCGGGGCCGGAAATAAAGGACAAGTATTGTTTTTTAAAAAAGTTTAAAAGTAAAATTGAAAATAATGCATGTGTAACAATTCCCATGAATTGTATATCTTTAAATTGTATATCCGGTAAACCAAACCCGGGGGTGGGTGAGCAAAGCGAGCAGGGGGCAGAGCCCCCTAGTATACATGAAAAAAAAACTCAGTAATATGGAAGTTGTAATTTTGACAGAAAAATTAGCTGTGTTCTACAACGTTAAGCACAACTTCTCTTCTGAGCTTGAATTTCCCCATTGGATTAATAAAGTTGATCTAGTGCCTAGTGGGAGCTGGGTGGTCTCATGGCCTCAGAACCCCTGCATATTTTGTTTTTTTCTCCAGCCCTCTGGTGTTTTTTTTTTTTTGTTTGTTCTTTCTGTCCTCCCTGGCCATCGGACCTTACTTTATTCTTTGCTAATTAGTATTGCCAAGTTTTATTTTTATATATTTTTCTTTTTTCTTTCTTCATCTTGTAAAGAACTTTGAGCTACATCATTTGTATGAAAACATGCTATATAAATAAATGGTGTTGTTGTAATCTAATCTAATCTATCTGTCCTGTTAATGTCTTGTGTTAACGTATCTGTTAAAAAAGTAACAGCATAGTAGATGTACAAAAAAAAAAACACTCTGTTACCTGGTGTTCGAGTCACAGGCCGCATAGCAGGTACAGGAACTGCTGTTAAAGGAACAGGAACTGGGGATCCTGGATACCAGCTACGATGCCTTTTCTTAGGTGGTCCTGAGCGCATGGCAGCTAAAGTGAAAATAAATTAAAGTGCAATTTGTTTAAGACAAACAAACAAGCTAAATTTGCTAATTAGGATTTTAAGGAATGCCACTAAAGGATAAGGAGCAGCTTTACACTCAAATAAAATTTAATACTTTAGTTTTGATACAATCATACTTGAAGACTTGTAGCAACATTTATACAAAAAGGCTTTAGTTTTTCAGAACATCATGTTTGAGCATGTGTGCTCAAATATCTTACAACTGCCAAACCTGTAAGGAAATTGTACAGCATATTGAGCCTACATAATTATCTATGAAACAATCCAAAAGTTACATTCATGATTATCTGGAATTTGTTTAATTAGACACAGGTATTAATTAATTATAAAAGCAGTGTGAAATGACTAACTGAAAGATACTATGACATTAAACTGTAATTACCATCATTCCAACAACTTCTTGACTGGTTCTTGTTGAAGAGTCATTCTAACCCTCTCTGAAACTCTCTCTCCTGTTTCCTACCAAATTCAACTTCAGGTTAAGTTTACTCATCTTCTCAATTTGTATTCTCAAATTTATTTTGTTGAAATGATTTTCTACACCACACTAAGATGTTTTGCATTACTGATTTTAGAGATTTACTGTGCACATAAAAAATGTGTGTGTTAACTACTTTGCACAGAGTTTAGAGGCGGAACTTAGTATGAGAGACTCTATGCACAAGAAATATTTATTGATCATTGATTTTAGTGTTGTGTTCTTCAGGGATGGTAGCCCTACTAGAACTACAAAGTCCTCACCCCGAGCGCACATATTATGACAAATTAAGTATGGTTCTAAAATAATGCATTTATTTTAATGCTAGCTTACATATCATATAATTAGGGGATAAATTACCATTAAACATCACAGATTATTAGTGTGAAGACCAATGATCATTTGTGAAGTCATAAAGGGAGCAAAAGCCATTATCTGAAGATATGGGCAACAGGATATCATGTTTGTCCATGAGTAATCTTAAACTGCACTGGATTATGCCAAAACATTTACTGTTTGTGCTTAAGAGCAAACATAATACTGCTCCACAAATGAGCACTCAAATGTTGGCTTGCTGTAAAATTACATTTTTTGGGTGGAAGTCCCTGCCTCTACAATACCACAACTTGTGTTTTTGTTCCTATAGTTAGCTAAATATATACATTAAATAACACTGAATTCTCAAAATTATTTATTCTAACTCAAGAGTTGCAGGGGGCTTGGAGACTATCCCATCACACTCAGGAGCAAAGCAAAACTATAGATGGGGCACCAATCCCACTACAGAAAATATACCTGTACAGTAAATATGCAAACGTATACAAGTTGAGCATATCGTAGCATAATACTAAATGGCTCACAGACCAAATTTAATTATTGTTACCTGCCCACAGAACATTGGAACATACCAGCTACCTTAGTAACACCCCTTTAACTAGTGGCTTGAGGCTAAACAACAAAAAGTAAGTCGCTGGATACACCAAGCACCTGAAAATAACTTTCTCAAGTCTTTAAGAAAACGTAAGAGACATAACCTACAGATTAGAAGAAAAAGTGTTATTATAAAAATTGCAATTGCTTTTTTAAACTACACAGAGAGAAGACGAAAGGATGGAATTACCTGTCTCTGAAGCAAAGTAACCTGAACACAAAGAAGTTGTATGCACAGAAGAGTGAAAGGATTGCGGAGAGCTGAAAATAACACTTTTTCCAGTGCTCCCATTAGCAATGCCATCAGGGGGAACTAAACAATAAAAGCAAAAATGATAAAACAAATTG
The DNA here is from genome assembly GCF_900747795.2 of Erpetoichthys calabaricus. NCBI lineage: Eukaryota > Metazoa > Chordata > Cladistia > Polypteriformes > Polypteridae > Erpetoichthys > Erpetoichthys calabaricus. The sequence goes on along the minus strand of NC_041399.2, from coordinate 68,866,630 downwards.
CAAAGGAGGCTAATTGTCACAAACTAATCCAAACATGACATAGAACTGAAAGTGGTTACTTTCCATGCATTTGTTAAGGCTACAATTTCACATAGTAAAAGTAGATAATGGTTTATACTAAATTTGCTATTAACATGCTGTATGTACAAAATGGGCATTAAAACAATATCGCCTAACACAGATGAAGATTAAAAGGAACCTTAAATCTATATGATTTTATAAGGTTAATAATGTATACATATGTGAGACTGATGGTCGTGAAATGCAAAGGCACTCAGAAACTGGTGCTGCAATACAAGTCAAGTCCTTGGACAAAACTCTCAGTTTGCCATTTATTTTACATCTCTGTCCTCATATTTAATTGTAAGAACTGGTTGGTGATGGTAAAAAATTAGATTGTAAGTACAAGGAGGCATATTAGATTCCTAAACATGATTAAAATGCTTTGATTTTAAAGATCCTGATAATCTGTGATTATATCAGAGCAATTTATGTTTCACATTGAGAAGAAGCAACTCAGGCAATTTTACCATCTAGAGAGCATGTTCCAAAGGTATTTCCTAGAAGACCAGTACTATACCAGTACTCTTCATAGAAGACTAGGAGGAGACCAATGACAAAGTAAACTATATATCTAAGATAAAGCAACTTGGGGATTCGCCACAAGATGTCAGAGACTATTGGTTCTATAGGGAAGTCTCATCAGACATTCTCAGCTTATTACTACCAAGACTATCACCAAAAAAGCAGGAGAAAATTTACATGAGTCTGAGTTCCAGTAGGCAAATTACTGAAATTTAAACTATACAGTGGAACCTCGGTTCACGACCATAATTCATTCCAAAACACTGATCGTAAACCGATTTGGTCGTGAACCGAAGCAATTTCCCCCATAGGATTGTATGTAAATACAATTAATCCGTTCCAGACCGTACAAACTGTATGTAAATATATTTTTTAAAGATTTTTAAGCACAAATATAGTTAATTACACCATAGAAAGCACATCATAATAGTAAACTAAATGTAAAAACATTGAATAACACTGAAAAAACCTTGAACAACAGAGAAAACTAACATTGCAAGAGTTCGCGCTATAGCCTTATGACCCGATCGCTGTAAACACTTTTTTTAAACGAGTTTTAAGCACAGGGGAAAAAAAACGGAACATTTCAACAAATCTGAACTTTATTTAAAAACCAACCACAAGCAACCAAGAAAGTAACATTGTAGGAGTTCACGCTAATAGCCTTACAACCCGATCGCTGTAAACACTTTTTTAAATGAGTTTTAAGCACAGGGAAAAAAAGTAACATTTGAAAAATCTGTAATTTAATAAACCACCAAGAAAAGTAACATTGCAACAAATCACGCTATGAACCACTCGCTGTAAACACTTTTTTTAATGAGTTTTAGGCACAGGGAAAAAAATGAACATTTGAAAAACAGAGAAAAGTAACATTGCAACAATTCACGCTACGAACCGAAAAATGAACATTTGAAAAATCCATAATACAAAAACTAACCATAAACCACCAAGAAAACTAACCGTGCATGAGTCGAGTTCTTGCATGAAGTGAGGAGGAACTGGGTGGAGAACAATCCGGTTTCATCGCAGTTGAAGACTTGTTGTGGGATGTAGCCTTCGTCCTCCACTAATTTTGTGAAATTTTTCACGAATTCTTTCGCAGCTTCAGCGTCGGAACTAGCAGCCTCCCCATGCCTTACCACACTATGAATGCCACTTCTCTTGCGAAACTTTTCAAACCATCCTCTACTAGCTTTAAATTCCTCACTTTCGTCACTCATAGAAGGATAGTTTTGCAGCAAATCTCCATGAATCTTCCTGACTTTCTCGCATAACATTGCCTCGCTTACGCTATCCCCTGCAAGTTGCTTCTCGTTCAGCCACACTAGCAACAGTTTCTCCACCTCTTCCAGCACTTGAGGCCTCTGCCTGGTTAACGCTGTAACTCCTTTTGCAACATCAGCTGCTTTAATAGATTCTTTCTGCTTTAGCATAGTCGAAATCATAGATTTTGACTTCTTGTACTCGGCGGCAAGATCAGTAACACGAACGCCAAGCTCATACTTTTCAATAATTTCTTTTACTTCGATTTCAATTTTCTGCAAAACTTTCTTCTCACCACTCTTCACTTGCTTAGAAGCCATGGTTAACTGCAAAAGCACACAAAATACTGTAGAGCACAAAGAGTTCACAGGTAAAGCACGCACGTCTGACTGAGAACAATGAACAGGGAGAGGCTGAACACGTGCTTAAATACAGTAATCGGCGCTTACGAACTGGAAAGGGAAATGAAATAGAGCACAAAGAGTTCACAGCGAAAGCACACACGCACGTCTGACCGAGAACAATGCAACACGTGCGGAAATCATCGGCGCGCACAAACCGAAAGGGAAACTGGCTTGTTCGTATACCGAGTGTGTGGTCGTGAACTGAGGCAAAAGTTTGGCGAACTTTTTGGTCGTAAACTGATTTGTACGTGTACAGAGACGTTTGTGAACCTCGGTTCCACTGTACACAGGAAAAATCCCCTCTGAAACATAGTAGTTGCAAAAGAAAAACGTATTTATGATTAAGTCTCATACTACTTGTCTAAAGTTTTCTAGTAATATTCAGCTGAAACATTGCTCAAAATGAATAAAAATAACTACCTTACAAGATATTTGTCTCAATTAAAATAAATAACTTAAACATGAATTGGCCGCCAGGGAAAACTTAAACATGAATTGGCCGCCAGGGAAACTTTTTCAAAATGTTTTATAATCTACGAGTTATTTAACTTTAAACTTTACCTATAAACCATGGATTATTTAAATAGTGAAAAACATGTTATTGTGGTAGAAAAAAGTAATACTAACCTGCTGCTAGATTCTTAGACACTGTCTGCATGGAGAGTGCAATTGGCTTTACCAGGTTCTTGTCCCTGGAGTGGTCCTGGCTACCAAATAGGCTGCCCATAGAAGATGTCAGTGTTCGACTGCACGGGTTATCTGTCAAAGAGAGGGCCTATTCTGTTACAATAACATAACTAGATTTACTTTTAAAAATTAATCAAAGTCCATTTTAAGTTCACAGGTAATAATTTTTAAGAAATCATTTTCCATACCAGTCTGTGCAGATGTTGTGCTATATTCATTACTTGGTCCACTATCTGGATTCACAGTAGGGGATGTAGAAGAACTTGGTTTGACAGCCAGCTGACTGGGAACCAGCTGTCTTGTTTTGCATTCTAGAAGGAAAAATAAGAAAATTCTACCTGATTAAAAATGTATAATATTCTGTATTTTCAGAAATATTTTTAATATTCATTGCATCACATTCATATTTTACTTATCTGCTGAACACCTATAAAGTTAATAATAAAAGTATATGCTAGACAATAACTTCCTTTATAGAAGGACTACAAAGTAATTTAAAGTTAATGTTAAAAATTTCTACTCTGTTCTCTTATCATTCAACAAGGATGGGCACTCTTACCAAAACACCTTTTGTCAAACACCCCTCTTTGCCACTGCCCTAAATGGGCAACCTGCGCTTGGCTACATCTCTCTCTCTTTTTAGGTTGGAGACACCAACCACAAAGTGGTTTTGTGATGTAAATATAATATCTTTCGCTATAGCTCCTTTAAATGTCCTTTAACACTTTCCCCTGTATAACACTAAGCTCTCAAAAGTAAACCAGATAAAAGGAAAGAAGAAGAGATACTGCAGTGGTCTTAAGACTGTTGAGGATAAAAACCATCATAAGGCATTTTAGAAGAGCAAATGCATACATTAGTTTTTCTTGATCTTTTTCCCACTGAGACCTTCCTTTGGTGTTAGTACAAAGAAGACAATATCCATTATGGTATGATTGGCAGGTCAGAATTTTAATTGAAAGTAAATATATCACTTACCTCTGCACAGAAAGTTGCACACACCAGCAAAGATTAAGTGTCTGGGTATATAACAGGAGGCTTTCCTTACCTCTGGTTCCTATTAATCGATGTTAAGTTTGTATGGGCTCAAAATTGAAATGAAATGGCGGCAACAATGTAATGTCCCTTCTAAAATGCTATTCTGTAAACAGTGACCAGCTCCAGACTCTAGGGTACTGACATACAGTAATACAACAGAAACACCAACAAGTTACCTAGTTATTTAAATTACTATATACAGTTATATATTACTATATAAAGTTAAGTATTAAAAGTTAAGCTAAGGGGTATTATTCTCAAATATTCAATAATTTTGCCCTTTATCAACTGTGAATTTTAAATTTATGAGATGATAACTGCAGACAAGAAAATAATATTTTAGGTAGCTTGTATACCCCCTGTGTAATAAAAATGTCTCATGGGAGCCAAATTTACAGTTTTGCGTGGGTGCTGAAAACCAAACACAAACTAGTGCGTTTGCACTGTGGTAACACAGTCCCACCTGTATCTGCTGCAGTTAATACCTAAACCCACCCATACCCGTGGAAGTTTGTAGACATTAATTCACCCTACATACACAGCAGATTTACATTTTCTGATTCTGTACACACTCTGGCTGTCAGTTGTTACTTAATAAAAAACAAAATAACAGTTCCCAGTAAAATATAACATTTGTGTCCAAATGTGTTTTATTTGCATCAGCTCAAGAGTTTGGTATTGAAAGCTCAGATACTGTGTGGACTTTGTAATAAAAGTCCAAATGGGTTACATTTCCTCACATATTAGGATTGGCTGATGACCATATGATGTGATGAGTTAGTGTTTGCCATGTAGACTGGTATCCCATTTAGAGCAGCCTTTTGTGAGGTGCCTATTATTGTGATATTTTCTTTTGCACTATGCACACATCTACAAGAGAAAATGGGTGGATATGAAGAAAACAGAAACAAATATGAAATAATGACAACACAGGCTCCCTTTCAAAAAGAACCCTTATCATGCCAAAACAAATAAAAATGTTTAGGAATGCATCCCTCAAAAATTGGCAAATGCCTAGTTCATCCTATAACCATGCATACAGCATTGTATATATTTAACTTCACTTCAATGTAACATGGATACAGTATTTACTCATTACATGAAATGGTAAGGATAAGTTTGTAATTTTTCAAGTCAAACTTATTTCTTCACAATCATGGTATATATTAGTTGGCCACATTAAATTGTGGAGTTTAATGAAGCATATTTATAAATATAAATAAATAACTAGCCCACTCTTGCATTTTATAATGAAGCTTATGGGTACCAGGGTCCATTTATAAAGAAAAGCATTCAAACTTACATAAATATGTGTACTTTTCAAGCCAAAAAAAGGTGTCATGTATTGACCAGCATCTTAAGATTACACACACACATTTAAAAACGTTAGTATCAAATTATTACCGAAATATTGGTTCTTATGATATCCCCACTTCAGAACATAGATGTTTTTTTGTTACAATTACAAAAAAAAATAAAAATTAAATCACCTGCTGTATTTTGTCTCTTTACTATAGTCTATGTCAGCAGCAACACAAGTAAGACAGTTACTTTTTAGAGTGGATGTTATTCCTTCAGATATGTATATATGCTTTTGAACTGTTGGAAGAAACTGGAGTCTCTAGATGAAAACACTGAAATACCTGGGGAATATTCAATCAAGGTTCTACAATTACTCTAAACAGATGTAAAAATCACTACTTGTTTCAAAAGATTTGGTAAAATTGTGCAACATGTTTGTACATTAGCCTTTAAATAAAAACAGCTTTCAGTGTTTCATGAGGATATAAAGTTAAGTTGTCTATCAGCGCTCAGTACTGGGACCCCTACTGTTTTCACTTTATTTTTTACAGTTCAAAAATATAATATTCTGTTACATTCATATATGCAGATGCCACTCAGCTAAATCTAACAATAACAATAATTTCTCATATTTTGTAAGTCACTGCTTTCAATTAACTAAAACAATGAATAACCATGATGTACTTATACGTAATTATAAAACTGTACTTGGGAATTGTATAGAAAGTAACAAAGTGCTTTCACTTTTTAACTCAGTTTAAAATTAGCTTTGTAGAATAAGTTCACAATTTAAATGTTAAACCCCTGTGAAACTAATCTATCCTTTAGGACTTATTACACCACACTAAACCAAGAACTGCTTTATACAGCAAAAATTTATCATCAATTTAAAAATCCTGCACATTCATAGAACCCAGTTCAATCAGTGTTCCACAGAACCAAAACACCCCCTCCACCATCAGCCTCCATGTACATTGTTACACACTTGTGCTTGAGAAGCAGTCAATGGGCTCAACTAAAAGTGTGGTAACACCAGACCAAGGATTGACAGGGTGTACTAATTAATGCCACTCTTCCTTCTTCTGCAGATTCCCAGAAGCCAAACCCACTAACGACACTTCAGATTCCTCCACAGAGTGCACTTCAGGTTCCACCTCAGAGAACTCTCATCTTCTCCCAAGTGTCTCATGACTTCTGCTTCTGGCCTCAGAGACATGCCCCTTCCTCCCCGACTCTCTATAAAACCACCATGTTTCTGTCATTAGTTAGTCAACGTATGTTACCCTCAGTCTTAACAGACTACTGTTACACTGTAACCTTTCCTTTACATTAAGTATACGGGGTGATCCCCAAATCTTTTGCTTGTTCGCTTGTCTTACAACAATCAGACAGAAATTCATACTCACTCATATAGGGCCAATTGCAACAAACCAATTAACCTAACACAAGGAATAAGGGAGGGAAATTGGAATAGCCAACATAGACATGGGGAAAGCTGCCCAAAGCAGGATTCAAATGCAAAAATCAAATGCTAAAAGGCAGTAGTGCTAAATACTGCCCAACCATTAGACCTCCTTCTAATGTATTCTAACATGTATATATTACCCCTCTTCACTTAACAAACCTTATTAATACCTACATTCTAGAATTTACTTTGTGAATGGAATATGGAAATTTCCTGACAATTCCAAGGGTACAAAACTTTCTCTAGTAAATGCACACCTTTAGCTATGGGAACCCTAGATTGTGGAATTATCTGGAATAGTGTAAAGAACTCCTCATTTGTCTCAGGATTTAAACGTAGGATATAAATTCACTACTTCAGTCTATTCACACCATTACTAGAGTTGCTGACTGAACTGTAATTTCAGTTATTATTGTAGGTATTTTCCAAAAGTAATTTTCAGAGTAATTACAACAGATTTTAATATAGGACCAGACCATCTATTTTTCCTACATTTGTATAGTTTGTACTGTTGTGAATTTCAACATGTGGCATATAAAATTGCAGAACAGAAGGTAGGAGGAGGAACGTAAGTTGGCCTAGGTACACAGTGTTCTGTTTGGGTATCTAGTTCATAGCATAAAAATATTGTTCAAATATGCTACGTACTAAGTTTGTGCACACTGATATTATTTTGGGATGGTACTTAAAAATAAAGTAATGTGGCTTAATAAGAGTTATTTTATCTGGGTACTATCTTTGTTTATATTTTCATTATTGCACTAATGTAACTGTACAAAAACACAACATATTGGCAATGAGAATGAACTTTAAACACTGATGCAGTAAGCTGAACATTATTCACAACAAAGAAAAAAGAAAAGTGAACAGATGCCAGCTTCTAAAGAAAAAGCACCGAGTCAACCGAATTTAATACAAAACTGAATAATAATGTCAAGGATATATTGGAATTGGCGTGTTTGATACAACTGTTGAAGACTGGCCTACATATATTGGAAGGGTGGAACTTTTTGCAGTCAATGACACTCAGAATGAAGAAAAAGTTAGCGCTGCTACTAATTGCCATGGGCGCCAAAACATACTGTTTACTCCACAGCCTTCTAGCACCTAAGAAACTCTCTTTGAAAACATTCACAGACGTCGATGATATTCTTTAAAATCATTTGAACCTGTAACCTCTAGTAATTGCGGGAAGATTTTATTTTCATAAACAAAACCAGCCAAGAAGAGAAAGTATAACCAAATATACTGCAGAATTAAGGAGATCAGCTGAGCACTACCAGTTTGCCGCTGGACTTTCTGATGCATTGCGAGACCAGCTAGTTTGCGGCATGCACTGTGAAAGCATACAGAAATGGTTGCTTTCTGAAAGAGATATGACATAGAGCAAGCACAGCATATTGCTGTTTCAATGAGAACTGCTGCAAAAGATGCATATGAACTGCAACAAAAAGAACTTGAGTGTGCTATAAATACAATTTCAGTGAAACAAAGCAGCAAAATCACTGTGGTAAAGTGTCACACAAGTCAGATGACTGTTGGTTTACGCAAAGAAACCCAGAAAAAGTCACAAACGTGGTCATAATGAATGTGTGAGCTAGGTAGCCAAGACACTCACAGATAGCAAACAGAGTACCCAGAGAGTGAAACGCAAAGTTAAATGTACATTAGGTGAATGGAACAGATAGTGAGACTGACTCAGACCAAGCTGAATAGGATCTGGAATATGGAAATGATGGTCATTTATGGCTTGAACTGTGTAGTGTTACTGAAAATGATCATGAAACCATATGAAAATGATCATGAAACCATATGGAAGACTCCTGAAGTGTAAGGAATACAATTATAAATGGAACTGGACACAGGTTCTACCTTATCTGTGATTTTTGCAACAGACTACAAAAAGCTGTTTTCAAAAATACCATTAAAGGAGACTGCAGTTGTACTCTTGACATACACGGGAGAAAAGGTGTCCCCCAATGGAAATATTAATGTACCAGTGAGGTATCAGGGCTAAACACAGTATTTAGACCTCTATGTGGTAGAGAAGGGAGGGCCAGCCTTGTTTGGTTGTATATGGTTAAGGAAAATTAAATTGGATTGGCCTTTAATTAAAGTACTGAACAATGTCATCAGCTGCTCACGGTAGTCACAAGACATTTCTGAAAAAGAAACTGTAACTTTAAAGACAATAAAGAATGTATAGAATTAAATGAAAATGCCATTCCTGAATTTCATAAACTCCACCCAGTGCCATATACTCTCTCTCCTAGAGTGGAGTTGCAATTACAGAACTTGGTAAATTTAGGAGTTCTGTCAAAAGTGAAGTGCAGTGAGTGAGCTACACCCATTGTTCCTGTTTTAAAAAAAGAGAAAAACAGGTGATGTCCACATATGTGGGGATGTTAACGTTACAATTAATCCAGTACTTCACACTGTTCAATACCTCCTGCCTCACATAGAGGATAATTTTGCTTCTCTGTCTGGAGGTGAACGCTTTAAAAAGATTGATCTGGCACAAGCCTACTTACAAATTGAGATTGAAGAATCTTCTAAGAGGTTTTTCACCATAAATACACATAAGGGGTTATTTCAATATACAGTACATCCAGAAAGTATTCACAGCGCATCACTTTTTCCACATTTTGTTATGTTACAGCCTTATTCCAAAATGGATTAAATTCATTTTTTTCCTCATAATTCTACACACAACACCCCATAATGACAACGTGAAAAACGTTTACTTGAGATTTTTGCAAATTTATTAAAAATAAAAAAATTGAGAAAGCACATGTACATAAGTATTCACAGCCTTTGCCATGAAGCTCAAAATTGAGCTCAGGTGCATCCTGTTTCCCCTGATCATCCTTGAGATGTTTCTGCAGCTTAATTGGAGTCCACCTGTGGTAAATTCAGTTGATTGGACATGATTTGGAAAGGCACACACCTGTCTATATAAGGTCCCACAGTTGACAGTTCATGTCAGAGCACAAACCAAGCATGAAGTCAAAGGAATTGTCTGTAGACCTCCAAGACAGGATTGTCTCGAGGCACAAATCTGGGGAAGGTTACAGAAACATTTCTGCTGCTTTGAAGGTCCCAATGAGCACTGTGGCCTCCATCATCCGTAAGTGGAAGAAGTTCAAAACCACCAGGACTCTTCCTAGAGCTGGCCGGTGATCTAAACTGAGCAATCGGGGGAGAAGGGCCTTAGTCAGGGAGGTGACCAAGAACCCGATGGCCACTCTGTCACAGCTCCAGAGGTCCTCTGTGGAGAGAGGAGAACCTTCCAGAAGGACAACCATCTCTGCAGCAATCCATCAATCACGTCTGTATGGTAGAGTGGCCAGACGGAAGCCACTCCTTAGTAAAAGGCACATGGCAGCCCGCCTAGAGTTTGCCAAAAGGCACCTGAAGGACTCTCAGACCATGAGAAAGAAAATTCTCTGGTCTGATGAGACAAAGATTGAACTCTTTGGTGTGAATGCCAGGCGTCACGTTTGGAGGAAACCAGGCACTGCTCATCACCAGGCCAATACCATCCCTACAGTGAAGCATGGTGGTGGCAGCATCATGCTGTGATGGAACTGGAAGACTAGTCAGGATAAAGGGAAAGATGACTGCAGCAATGTACTGAGACATTCTAGATGAAAACCTGCTCCAGAGCTCTCTTGACCTCGTAATGGGGCGACGGTTCATCTTTCAGCAGGACAACGACCCTAAGCACATAGCCAAGATATCAAAGGAGTGGCTTCAGGACAACTCTGTGAATGTCCTTGAGTGGCCCAGCCAGAGCCCCAGACTTGAATCCAATTGAACATCTCTGGAGAGATCTTAAAGTGGCTGTGCACTAACACTTCTTATCCAACCTGATGAGAGCTTGAGAGGTGCTGCAAAGAGGAATGGGCAAAACTGGCCAAGGATAGGTGTGCCAAGCTTGTGGCATCATATACAAAAAGACTTGAGGCTGTAATTGCTGCCAAAGGTGCATCGACAAAGTATTGAGCAAAGGCTGTGAATACTTATGTACATGTGATTTCTCAGTTTTTTTATTTTTAATAAATTTTCAAAAACCTCAAGTAAACTTTTTTCATGTTGTCATTATGGGGTATTGTGTGTAGAATTCTGAGGAAAAAATGAATTTAATCCATTTTGGAATAAGGCTGTAACATAACAAAATGTGGAAAAAGTGATGCGCGCTGTGAATACTTTCCGGATGCACTGTACCTGTCTTGTTTTAAGTATTGCTTCAGTACTGGCAGTCTGGAAAACAGCAATGGACCAAGTACTTCAGGAAAACCTAATACATAGTGCTATGTTGATGATATTCTTGTCAGAGGTATGAATGATCAAAAACGACCTGAATAATTTAAAATTAGTGCTTGACAGACTTGAGGAATATGGACTTCACGTTAATAAGTACAAATGTGAATTTTTCAAAGATAAAATTAATTTTGTGGACATATAAGTGATAAAAATGGGTTGCATAAATCTCAAGACAAGGCTGAAGCCATAATAAAAGGCCCACCTCCAGAAAATATGTCTCAGTTGCGATCATATTTAGAAGTTAACTACTACCACAAATTCCTGAAAAATCTTTCTACAGTACTACACCCCTTGAATTATCTTTTACAAACAGGGTCAAAATGGAAATGGTCTAAGAGTTGTGAACAAGCCTTTCAAAAAACAAACAGAATGATAACATCAGACAAGGTACTTATACACTTTAATCCACCCTGTCATCAAGACTGCCATGTGATGCATCATCATAAGGAATAGGTGCCATTCTACAGTATTACACAGACTAAAGGGTGGCAGTGAGAAACCAATTTCCTTTGCTTCACGGTCACTGACCAAGACTGAACGCAATTATGCACAAATTGATCAAGAAGCACTAAGTCTTGTATGGGGAGTGAAGAAATTTCACCAGTGCCCTTATAGCCAAAGATTCACATTGGTGACAGTCCATCACCTTTAGTGTCAATTTTTAACCCCAAAAGGGGAAGTTTGTCTGGCTACCGCAGCATGTTTACAAAGATGGCCTCTTTATCTGGGAGTCCACTCCTATGATACTGAATCCAAAGGAACTCAACAAAATGTTAATGCTGATACGTTATCACATTCATCATCACAAACAGAAGAACATACATCTGCAGATCCACGTCATTCCAAAGAGAGACAAGGAATGATCCAACATTATCAAGTTGTTTATGATCTTGTTATGAGAGCTTGGCCAAAATTTTGAAAGTCTCTCTAGCCAGAATTCGCTGTCAGAAAAGAACAACAATTTTTTTGTCAAGGGACTCTGATGTATAGATCACATGTAGTGATTCCTTCAAAGTTGTGTACCAGAGTACTATAAGACACTGCATGAAGCACATTTGGATACTGTAAAAATGAAGACTCTGGCCCATAATTATGTATGGTGGCCTGGTATTAATAAGCAAACTGAAGACCTTACAAAAAACTGTACAGGATGTCAGCTGGTATATAACTCTCCTCAACAAGCACCTTTGCACCCATGGGAATGGCTTTCAGCACCACAGCAATGCATATGTCTTGATTTTGCAGGGCCATTTTTGAGCTCTATGTTCATAGTTGCCATGGATGCACATTCCAAATGGCCAGAAGTTATTTGCATGAACAGACCATCTCCATACTAAGCACAATCCATATTACTAACCAAGAATGGTAAACCGGAAGGCACGGACGCAGGTACACGGCGATGGGACCAGGAGACATAGAGCGCAGGCGCCTACAGCGCGCGTCTCATAAACCGCAAGCGAAGTCTGATCCACCGCGAACAAAGGAGTCACGGCCCAAAAACGAAAGAGCTCAACTAACGTGAATAAGAAATGAAGCAACAACGCGCCCATAGCTAACAACAAACGACACAGCCACACAAAAAAGAGGATTCTGCGCTGCACCCCAGAGTCAAACAGAAGAGGCTACGGAGGCCCCACAGGTCCACAAAGATAGTACGGAAGGCGCGGGAAAGTACGAAAGGCGCAGGCGCCTACAACGCGCTTCTGAACTAAACGTCCATACTACACAGCATGGTCCACGCGCTTCCAACACACCGCAAGCATAAACACGAGATAGTACAGAAACCCCACAGATCCAGACTCCACAACATATGTGAATCACATTACAGTAATACAACATTAAGCACTTTACACATGGACAACTGTATGTAGCCCTCTCTAGAGAGTACAGAACCCTACACGTCCACACTACACAGCATAGTCAAACCCGACATAGTGCGGAAGGTGCAAGCAAAAACCCGAGATAGTACAGAAGCCCCGAAGATCCGGAATCCACAGCATATGTGAATCACATTACAGTAACACAACACTATAAGCACTCACAGAAAACACAAACAGAAGAGGCTTCCGTGTCCCGCCCCACAGTCAAACCAGAGAAAGTACGGAGTCCCCAAACGTCCACAAAACACAGCATAGTCAAACACGAGATAGTACGGAAGGCGCATGCGCCTATGCACCGCAAGTGAAGGAGCCACGGCTCAGAAACGAAAGAGTTCAACTAACGGAAATAGGTAATTTTAACAGTGAGTGCAATTATCCATATTACTAACAGTAAACAACGTATACCTAATCAACAAATCCCAAGGACAGACCATGGACAGAGTCGGTCAATATATCTCATACATGGATCTGCGCAAACTCAAAGACATTCTATACTTACATGACAATTGAACTGCTATTGTCATTTACATATATTACATAGACCTACAGATGTCGTGACGGTGAACATGATACATATGTAACAATTACCAAGACAGACAATAATCTCTTTCAAATCTATTTCGGGTTACCCAAGACTAGGGGTTGGCCAGCGAAGCGAGCAGGAGGCGGAGCCCCCTAGTATTTTCAAGAAATGGCTTAGCAAAACAAGCTTGCAGTGATAATGCACCACAGTCCAGTTCAGTAGAATTCAAAATCTTTACATAGCAAAATAGAATTGAACATATCACATCTGCACCCCCTCATCCAGATACAAATGGTCTTAGCTGAAAGATTTATTCAAACATTGAAAAGGGCTATCGAAGCCATGAATAAAGAAGATTTGTCACTGCAACACAAGTTTGATAATTTTCTATTTGCATACGGAAATGCAATTCATGCAACAACAAACACCACTCCAGCCATAATGCTTTTGAATAGAAATTTAAGGCCTCACATCTATCTCATGAAAGCAGATGTACAGATGGAGGTACAAAACAAACACTTTAAACGTATATAACAAAGGTACCAGAAGTTTAAACAATGGACAAAATCTTCTAGTTTGAGATTACACAAATAACAAGTGGCAACTAGGAAAAGTTATTTCTAGAATAGGCCCATGGATGTATATTGTTGATGTGGGAAATACCCTGTGGTGAAGACATGTTGATCAGATCCGGAATGCTCAAACGCCGGAAGGTTCAACTAAACCAGGTTCCCCGCAGAGTAAAAATGCAAATGAACATCAACCTCCAAGCATAGATTTCCCTCAATCCTGCAATTTTCCTGGAAACCCAAGTAGTTGACCAAGAACAAGACAAGAACTGAAGATCCTCTTACTTCTGAAGTTTCATCTCACATGTCTGGAAACACTGCTCCACAAAATCAACAAGAAGCAGAACAACATTATCCTGAGAGAAAGAGAAGCCACCCCGGAAAAGCTGAATTTTTAATAATATGCAATGATACATTTAATGTTCGAACATGGTTTCTTTAATAAGTGTTCAACTGGTAGGGGAGGAAGTACTGTGTTTGGGCATCTAGTTTATAGTGTAAACAAATTGTTCAAATATGCTATGTGCTAAGTTTGTGTGCGCTAATATTCTTTTCAGACTGCACTTAAAAATGAAGTAATGTACTACAATAGAGTTATTTCACCTGGGTACTATCTTTGTTTATATTTTAATTATTACATTAATGTAATTGTACAAAAATACAACACACAGAATTGTAAGTGTGTCTGTTTCAAAGGACTGTGGAAATTACTGAAAATTGTTTTATTAAGTAATGCTGCTAAGCTATAGTTTTTGTTTTCATCTCCTTTGATGTTAACCGCATATCTTTTCAAAGCTTTCTTTATACTAGCGTGATTTTATTTATTTATTATGTCTAACATCAGGCCACAAGGGTAAAGAGACAGAGATAGAGAGACAGAGAGAGAGAGAGACAGAGAGAGAGACACATTGTCATAAATAGCACATGCCATTTTGGGAACATAGTGGCTGCTGTGCTATATATACAGTATATACTGTATATATAGAGAGGGCAAAATATCCTGATTACAGAGCATATTGTCCCAGAGCTAGAGAGATGCTTTAAAGTCCTGGCCCTTAAAGGGCAACTAAAACATCCCAGCGTCCAGGGCTGCTAGGGCCTTTCCTTGAGCAAACAGAAGAGCACTCTTGAGTTCAGAAGTGATTGTTTGACTTGGGATGGAATTCAAATCTGCTGAAGGCTTTCTGAGTGAAGAGTTGAGTAGAAATGTGAAAAAGCACTGAATGGGTAGGAGGAACAGAGGACAGGCTATGGAAAGAGAAAAGGATACACCTAAGAAAGAGGGAATGCGTAGGATAGTGGTGTATGAGGCAAGTTGACAAACCATCTCATCAGATGGAAAGGTGCAGAGGACAGGAGGCTTATTTTTTTTGTTTATTTGTGTTTATTTTTTACTTTGTCTGCCTCGGTTTAACCATCCATCCATCCATTTTCCAACCCGCTGAATCCAAACAGGGTCACGGGGGTCTGCTGGAGCCAATCCCAGCCAACACAGGGCACAAGGCAGGGAACCAATCCCAGGCAGGGTGCCAACCCACCGTAGGACACACACAAAGACACCCACACACCAAGCACACACTAGGGCCAATTTAGAATTGCCAATCAACCTAACCTGCATGTCTTTGGATTGTGGGAGGAAACCGGAGCGCCCGGAGGAAACCCACGCAGATACGGGGAGAACATGCAAACTCCACGCAGGGAGGACCTGGGAATCGAACCCAGGTCCCCAGGTCTCCCTACTGCGAGGCAGCAGCGCTACCCACTGCGCCACCGTGCCGCCTCCAGTTTAACCATCTTATACTTAATTTTGTTCATGAAAATGTTTTTATTTATCTTATTTTTATTAGTGTGCAGGACAACCTTTAGATCCCCTTTTCTAACACAATCTTTGCAAGCAATCACAACACTTTCTCAGTATAACATTTGCAATTAACGACCTCAATCTGAACACAAACATCTATATTACTAAACGACAGTTGTATAATTATATGCACGGACGCAGGATGCACTGAGGCGCTTGCGCAGAGCGCCTCAGCGCCCCAGAGTCAAACCCAGCGGCTTCCCAGTGTCGGTAGGTGGCGCCCAAACAACACAACCTGTAAACTAAACTTGCTCTAATCCACTGAGCCAGCAGTGTGGCATATTTGAATCACATAACAGTAATTCAGTATTAAAAGTACGTTGAATTATGATTCCTAACAGGAAACGACATCTACCTAACGACACAGCTACAGAAAAACAAAAACGAGACCGCATGGATAAAAACAATAAACGGAGGCTCCTACAACGCGCTTCAGAAACACCAGAAGCAAAGACGTCACGGCTCCAAAATGAAAGAGCTCAACTAACAGAAATACAAAAACAAGCCCGTATGGATAAAAACAATGAACGAAGGCGCCCACAACGCGCTTCTGAAACAGCACAGGCAAAGGAGTCACGGCTCCAAAAAGAAACAGCTCAACAATTAGAAATACAAAAACGAGCCCGTATGGCTACGACCTGTGAACTAAACCTGAGGTAAAGCGTGCACGCCAGGTTGTACAGTATATATGCACAGATGCCAGAGGCAACAGGCAAGCCGTACACACTACCACCGCTGCCAAAAGCGAGACTGCATGGATAAAAACAATAAAACGAAGGTGCCTACAACGCGCTTCTGAAACACCAGAACCAGATGAGTCACAGCTCCAAAAAGAAACCGCTTTAGTACAAATATGTTTATTTAATTAAATGAAAACTTTACCAGGACGCTCACACCCTCCCATCATTTTTCATTCCTCCACAGATCGGAGGGAATAGAAACTGATTGCCATTCTTGCATTTGCGATTCTTTAGAGAATCGCCGCCTGAACGCGACCGCCCACACCACTGCATATACCACCTTCGTTTAGTAATGTAGCCCTCCATGCCCGGATCCGCCGCCATGGTCACTTCAGCACGCGAATCCGCCGCCGTCAGCAAACGACTTCTAGCTAACAACACAGCCATAGAAAAACAAAAACAAGACCGCATGGATATAAACAATGAACGCAGGCGCCTACAACGCGCTTCTGAAACACGTCACGGCTCCAAAAAGAAACCACTTTAGTACAAATATATTTATTTAATTAAATGAAAACTCTCCCAGGATGCACCCACCCTCCATGATTTTTCTTCCCTCCAAATATCGGAGGGAACAGAAAGTGATTGCCATTCTTGGATTTGCAATTCTTTTCAGAATCGCGGGTTTACTGGTATGTCATAATCAGAAGCTGAATCAGAAGCTTGTCAGCTGTATAAAGACAATACAAAATTGCTACATCAGTATCATCTTAGCAGATATTTAGCCTGAAGACACTTTAAATGACCAGGAAAAAAAAACATTACATTTTTTAATTTTTATTAAAAAATTTAATAAAATATAGATTAATAAATATAGATTTACAACATCTAACTATAGGCAATAGGATCATGTACATTTAAAATAGCAATGTAGTAGCAATATACATGCAAAGATGTCATGAAGCTATAAATAACAATCACAGCATCTACACATATTCACAAATCAAGAATAATGAAAAAACTGAATGTTAATTCTAAATGAATGTCTGGATATTGACAATATTCTATGAAATGCTTCTGTAATTAAGTGGAAATAATATATAAAGGAAAACAACATTAAAATAAAATGATCCTTTCATTGAAAATGTATACTCAATACACATTTCTTAATTTGTACTCTAAAAGATTATTAATATGTAAATAAGGAAGTATAGAGATCACAAATCTTATTTTACATTGTAATAGGTATGGAATGGTGTTCGGGCCAGGATGGTTCATAGTTCCTTACCTATCTGGAAGGCTAGATTAACGGAAGGGTGGGGGAGAACAATCCCATGGACAATTTGTTCCTCCAATATAATAGGTGGAAGGCTTCTTGAGGTATGGTGCCTGTGTGGATACCCAAGGGGCAGGCTGGGAATTACAGTTCTGTCAGACCCTGCGGTGTTCCATGGGTGCCACTAGGGGGAGATGCAAGGACAGATTGTCCCCACTTTATGGAACTTCCACCTGACCTGGAAGTGCTTCCAACCTGTAGTGCAGTAAAACTGGAAGTACACCCGGGTCTGGCATAAAGGAAGCCACTTGACCTCATCCAGGCAAGTCAGAGTTGGGAGAGGACCTGGAAAACACTGACCTGGAGGAGTGGAAGGAGAGGAAGAAAGAAAGAAAGGAAGAGCAAATAGGAGGTATTGTGCCTGTGCTTTGTTTGTGCATTACCTGTGAAGTTAAAATAAGGTCTTGTGTTGATGCTGGAGGATCTGGGGGCTCAGTGGAGCCTGCTACAGGTCACAACATACATACAAATTGCTAATGAATAAATTTCTTCAGTCCTATTTTTATTTTGCATACTACAATATCTATTGTATGTTTATTTGAACTTGCATTGATCTTTTCTTTTCGTTAGTTTGCTCTTCTCTGTTATACCTCCACTCTTCTACTTCTCTTTATGTTGCTTTATATTACTCTAATCTTGTACACAATACTCTAATATCTACCTTTGTTTGATTTTTTTATCTTCTCAATAATAGTCATGTTTGCTGTATTCTTTATATTATTTTGCTTTTCTTAGCAGTGGCCCACTGTGCAATGAAACACTGTGCCTCACAGTTTTCTGCTTTTCCAGTATTATACAATTTTCCTTTACTTACTATATATGGTGTACTATCATGTATCACTAACCTTTATTCTCGCTTATTCTTTATTATACCCCCAGGTGTCTTTTATTTATTTATTTATTTATTATTTACATAATATATTTCAAACTTCTACACTGTACTTTTTGAACAGTGCACTAGTTATACATCTAATTTCAATTCCTCCTGTCTTCCTTTATCATGCTTATTAATTTATATTCTTTTCTAACCAGAACTTTTCCCATTTCCTGACCATTTTAACAGTACACCAAACTGTACCTTATAATTAATGTAATGAACCCAGGTCATTTCACGGTTTCTTTTTTTCAATGCTTTCACCTTTTCTAGCACTAATTTGATATAAACACATTAATAACACAGCTTATTGTCTACTGAATAATTTTTAATGCAACTACTTGCCTCCATCTCCTTGACTAATAAAACGAGGAATACCCTTACATGTGCACCTACAGAAGCACAGACTATAAATGTTTGTATGTTCTACAAAACATAGTCACTATAGTTATCATTCAGCCTGTTACCTTTCCAGCAGATGAGAGGACCTTTACACAAAGCTCCCTGTGAATTTTTCACAAGGTAATACTTTAAGTGCTTCTGCTTCTTTGGTTGAGTGGCCAGCTTAAGGTTGATGTGGTTGGAAAACTCAGTAAAGTAACGAAATCCCTTCTCCCCACAGCCTATACAATTTCCTGAAAATCCTGTAAAAAATAAATATACAATATGTATCATTACAGCAATGAAATATGCTTTTATTACACTTACTACAAATTTAAAAAACTAAACTCTCCACTGCTTTTATTTTGTGCTCCCATATACGGTCACTCAGAGGCTGTCCTAGCAATGGTCTGTCCTATATCATAAGAAACTCAGCAAGAACCAACCCTGGACAAAACACAATAGCACACATACTAGGCATATTTATCATTATATTTCCTAATGTGGATGTCTCTGCAAGGAAACCCAAGCATCTGGCGAAAGCCATCGACATTCCTAGGAATTAAATAAAGATCTCAGTAGCAGTGAAGAAGCAGTGTTACCTACTTTTTCACCATATCCTCCTTAGTAAAAACAGTTACTGAAAAAAGAAACTTGAGAAAATGAAATATGCAACTTTAGGTGATGTTAGAAGCTAGAAATGACTATATCTAACAGGATCTATATGCACTCTGTGATGACTAATCAAAGTAATCATGAAGGGGAAACACCCATCCTACCACCCTTTGTAAAATGAATTACGATAGCTATGTCCACTCTAGATGTAAAATCCAGAAGGATAGCACCCATCATTTATCTGTATCAGAAACTATGAACAAACCCTACTGAATTTGCTATAAGACCATATTTGAAGTATTATCTAAAGAAGTAAGTCATAACAGTTATTTTTAGACAGAGGCCCTTCCAGATTGCAACTGAAACTATTCACAACAACAATAAGGCATTTGCACACAAACCTTCAGGAATATTATGGTAGAATTTTTCTCAATTGTTTTGGCATAATCCTTTATGTCAATTTATGCTTTTGAAACAATATGTGTAACTTCCAAACCATTAGGTCACATAAAACAAAACAATTTCTAATTCTTTCCCACAAATGGCAGATGTTCAGTACATGCATGGAAATGATTACGTACAGTTGTTCACAATTAGACCAATTATCAATTTTTTATGCCTTGTTGATCAAAATGAATTTCTGTAGCTTCTCAGCCAGGGCTGTGGAGTCGGAGTCAGATTTGAAAGCAATTACTGAGTTACTGGAGTTGGTGTCGGAGTCTGTAGAAATGTACTAAATGTAAATGGCAATAGTATGTTACAATTTTAATTTTCAAATATACTAATTCGATTAAACTATTTTTTCTTTTAAGGATATGTTTTAATTTATATTGAAAAGTGAATTCTAGTTCTCTTCATATTTTAGAGTATTACATATTTATGGTAGTTTAAACCTATTGTGCAAATTCTCAATGGCAAATAAAGATCTAACAAAGTCAGCAAATGGCACTTGTACTGTTCATCCAAAGATGCTGCACTTGAGATAGAGATCAATATAAATATTCCATCTACTTTAGAGCTTAAAAAAGATTAGAGCTTAAAAAAAGATCAGAATCTTCTGGAAGACAAACACAACTGTCAAGATTATTTACTACTGACAAAATTGCAATAATAGTGACATCACTCGAGATCAAAAATCACATCATTGAAATGGTCATGAAAAATAGCGTACCTCTATCTTGTTTTTCATAACCTGCCGTTTTAGGCATAAATGGAGAAATGGCTAGACTACTCTAGGTTTTTTCTGGAAAGAGAAAAGTATCAGGAAACTGGTAATTGAATTGGACAAATGTAAAAAAGAAAAACTGAAAATGTCTGAAGTGAGACTTTTGTCTTTATAAAAACTGATGCATGCACACATCACAGAGTCAGCTATTTTGCCATTAATGTTCCATTTGTTTATGAGAACATCAATGATAACTCAAACATTGGTGGTAAAGGACACCCAGGCAAATCACACCAGCACATATCTTCAGAAGTTAGTGGAAAAATTTTTAGATGATTTGACATTAAAAAATAATAGATTTAATGGATGCTTCAAACATGTTAGGCAAAATTGAGAAAATTAATAAAGCTAATGAAGAGAATATGCAAATGATGGAAGTTGATGACTTTCCTCAAGCAATCCACAAACAGGAGAGGGGGTGAATTTTAGATGATATTGTTGAAGAAGCATGCAAGCTATTTCCACTTCAACATGTTTTATGCTGTATACAAGCTTTAACTGGCAATAAGAGATGGGTTGAAAGATCATCATTTAGCTACTCCCATTAGATAGTTGAGGCAAGTAGAGACTGTAGCCAAAATTCATAATAAAGATGATATTCTGTAGAGGCGTACTCAAAAAGGAGCCATTTTGGATCAAGGAAAACACAGTGGAAGCACTTATTTGATGATCAAGCATTTATCTGAAGTGAAATTCTTTGTTGAAGTTCTGGATAACAAAACTTTTTCAACAACTTAAAGTCAGTGGGCACAAGTGACACAGAAAGAAAGACTGATTTTTCACCTTTTTAATGTTATGAAGAAGTTGCAATCTGAAGATTTAACACCTGGTAGATTTTTGTTGGACTGGAAAAGCTCGATATATTGCCTGATCAAAAGTAAAGAATTAATTGCTGATGGCACTGCATCTCCAATGAAAAAAGACTGGGTCTCTTGCTGGATAATCAAATCCTATTAGCTTTGATCCTATGAGCCACCCATCCAAATCAGTGCTGAAAGACTGTTTTCTGCAGAAAAATTAATCAATTCAGATTCAGATTTAATTGTTCTTATTAAGGAGGACCTGGCAAAAGGAGCTCATTTCTAAGAACAAGATGTTACTACATTTTGGATTTGGAGTTTTGCTTTAAACTCTGTTCTACAGATACATCCATCCATCCATTTTCTAACCCGCTGAATCTGTGTCATTAATTAATTTTGTACAGATAAACTTTTCAATCTAAAAAAAATACTTTTTATTCCAATAAAATGGAATATTGCTTGTTCCATTCACTTAAGTATTACATTCAAACAAAACTATACTTCAATCTTAAACAAGAAAAGATATATACCTAAATTAGATAATTTGCTTTAAAATAAGCATTCCTTAAATTGCTTTAAGTTTTCATTTTTATTTTATAGTTTGAATTCTTTGTAGCATGTAAAATATATTTAAGATTTTTGAACTAGTACAGAAAGATTGTCCTAATATTCTTTTTTAGAATTTTTAGTGTTTTTATATCCTTTAACTTTATAGCATTTTATAAAAATATAACCTTTTATAATTTTTTAAGTTATGTCTTATGTTTAATGATATTTATTCTTTGTAACTTCTATAATAAATTATAGAAAAAAGCCACAACGGCATAGCTATATCCTTTACGTCTCTGATTTCAACAGCAGAAGGTTTTGTCCTCTAAAATTTCAGTTTTGATCTCACAAAGTCCATCCATCCATCCATTATCCAACCCGCTATATCCTAACTACACTGTGTTGCAGATTTGCTGAGATGTAAAAAGACCTCTTCTGCCACCAGTATGAGGTGGTCATCTCATTCTGTATTCGGAATTCACAAACTGAACAAATTGCGTGTACTGTACTGTGGAATACATGGATTTCTTAATGAATGTCTTTCAAACATGCAGTACACTACTGTAACTATCATTAAATATATTGCTAAAACTGAAATAGCATAAAGAATTACAGTACTAATTTACATCCTAACATACCTCTTTTCCCTGTGGAATGTTTGGATGATGAAAGGCACTGAAGACTGGCTTACATTAGGCTATACCTGACAACCATCTTCTGCCATTGTAAAGTCATGCTCCATAAATGTGTCCTGTCTTTCATCAGGGATAGCTCTGTTCCTTTGCACTCTTCTACCTCTTCCTTTATTTTAAATATACTTATTTTAAATTATATTTAATTTATTAATTATATTTAAATTATAAATTATATATTTATTTTTATATAAAATCGACGAACTGGCTGCGCTGGTGAAAAATGTCAGGACCTACAGAGAATGCAGTTTGTTATGTTTAGTGAAACGTGGCTAACAACTAACATCCCAGACGCTAACGTGGAGCTACCCGGGTTTAGCACAGTTAGAGCGTACAGAGACGCAAGTACCTGCAGGAAGCACAAGGAGGACTTGCACTATATGTCAATACAAAATGGTGCAACTCTGCACATGTTAACGTTAAAATCTCCACTTGCTGCAGGGACATCGAACTGTTGGCCATAAGTCTGCGTCCCTATTACTTGCCCAGAGAGTTTGGACACGTCATTGTTGTTATTGTATACATCCATCCTCGGGCGGACGTGGAGATAATGGGTGACATCATCCATTCCGATGTGGCTAAATTACAAACACAACACCCCGAGGCACTTGTGCTAATCGCTGGAGACTTCAACCATGTAACGCTGGACAAAACATTACCTGCCTTCTCCCAGTATGTGGATTGTAACACCCGTGAAAATAGGACTATTGACCTACTGTATGCAAACGTTAAAGACACATACAGCACCACCCAAAGCAGATCATAACCTGGTTCTGCTTCAGCCTCACTACAAACCAAGAGTGAGGGAGCTACCTACAACCACACGCTCATTCAGGAAGTGGTCCCCTGAGGCAGAGCAGGCTCTGAGAGACTGCTGTAGAACTACGGACTGGGATATCCTGCAGGGATCTTATAGTGAGAACATTGAGGTGGTTGTTGACTGCACTACTGACTACATCAACTTCTGTAAGAACAGTACGCTGCTATGCTAACAACAAGCCATGGATTACAAGTGACATCAAGGGCCTTTTGAACCAGAAGAAAAGGGCTTTTAAAGGCGGTGATCAGTATGAGCTCAAGCGTGTGCTGAAAGAACTTCGAGTCCAGCTCAGGGCGGCGAAGGAGCAGTACATGAGAAAGCTGGAGCAGAAGTTGCAGAACAACAACATGAAGGAAGTGTGGGATGGGATGAAGATCATCACTGGCTGCAGCTCAAAGCGGGGTGCCACCATCGAGAGAGATGTGGACAGAGCAAACCAAATGAACAACTTTTTTAACAGGTTTGACCACCCTAACCCACTCTCACCTCGGAGTACTGCACCATCCACCCATCCTTCTGCTGATACCAGCATAGGAGAGAGTTTACCCCAACCCACAATTATAGCAGCCCAGGTAAGCAGAGAGCTAAGGAGACTGTGCAGCAAAGCAGCGGGTCCAGATGGATTTATCGCCATGACTGCTGAAGGCCTGTGCGTTGGAGCTAGGGAGTCCTCTGCAGCGCATCTTCAACCTGAGCCTGGAACAGGGGAGAGTCCTGAGGCTTTGGAAAACATCTTGCATCACCCCAGTCACAAAGGTATCACATCCTAGTGAGCTGAATTGACTTCCGGCCTGTCACTCTGACGTCGCATGTGATGAAAGCCATGGAGAGGCTGCTACTTCACCACCTGAGGCCACAGGTCCGTCACACCCTTGACCCTCTGCAGTTCGCATACCAGGAGAAGGTGGGAGCGGAGGATGCCATCATCTACATGCTACACCAATCCCTCTCCCACTTGGACAGAGGCAGTGGTGCTGTAAGGATTATGTTTCTAGACTTCTCTAGCGCCTTCAACACCATCCAACCTCTGCTCCTTAGGGACAAGCTGACAGAGATGCGAGTAGATTCATACCTGGTAGCATGGATCGTGGACTATCTTAAAGACAAACCTCAGTATGTGCGTCTCCGGGACAGCAGGTCTGACATTGTGGTCAGCAACACAGGAGGGCCGCAGGGGACTGTACTTTCTCCGGTCATGTTCAGCCTATATACATCGGACTTCCAATACAACTCGGAGTCCTACCACGTGCAAAAGTTCACTGACAACACTGCTATCGTGGGCTGCATCAGGAGTGGGCAGGAGGAGAAATATAGGGACCTAATCAAGGACTCTGTTAAATGGTGCGACTCAAACCACCTACACCTGAACTCCAGCAAAACCAAGGTTGCTGGTGGTGGATTTTAGGAGGCCCAGGCCCCTCATGCACCCCATGATCATCAGAGGTGACTGTGTGCAGAGGGTGCAGACCTATAAATACCTGGGAGTGCAGCTGGATGATAAATTGGACTGGACTGCCAATACTGATGCTCTGTGTAAGGAAGGATAGAGCCGACTATACTTCCTTAGAAGGCTGGCGTCCTTCAATATCTGTAATAAGATGCTGCAAATGTTCTATCAGACAGTTGTGGTGAGCGCCCTCTTCTACGTTGTGGTGTGCTGGGGAGGCAGCATTAAGAAGAAGGATGCCTCACACCTGGACAAACTGGTGAGGAAGGCAGGCTCTATTGTAGGCACGGAGCTAGACAGTTTGACATCCGTGGCAGAGCGACAGGCACTGAGCAGGCTCCTGTCAATAATGGAAAATCCACTGCATCCACTAAACGGTATCATCTCCAGACAGTGGAGCAGCTTCAGCGACAGACTGCTGTCACTTTCCTGTTCCATTGACAGACTGAGATTGTTCCTCCCCCACACTATTCAACTCTTCAATTCCACCCGGGGGGGGGTAAACGTTAACATTATTCAAAGTTATTGTCTGTCTGTATACCTGCATTGTTATCACTCTTTAATTTAATATTTTCTTATCAGTATGCTGCTGCTGGAGTATGTGAATTTCCCCTTGGGATTAATAAAGTATCTATCTATTTTATTGTTTGCCCTCATACCACTGCCATGCATCCGTATGCATTTTCCTCCTCCACAAACAATCTGTTGCCCAAATTCAATGTTTGCCTGTGCAGGTTCCTCCATGTTCAAAACGAATACAAATTCAGCAGACACTCAGTCTCTATAGATGTGTTTGACAATATTCACACTCATGAATTCCACCTGAGAGCTAACTTCACAAAAAGTGTCACTGGTTGATCTACGATGTGAAAACCTTTGTTTGTAAAGTTCATGTTCCACCTAAGGACCAATTTATCATTTTACAAGTCATTACAATAACTCCATGTTACTGTAATTACAGTAATGGAATATAGGATTGACAGATATTGACAATAGGATGGATTTTTGTGGATGTTATGACTTACAAAATGAGAAGAATTCTTACATGTTTTTAAGTGTAAAACTATTCCACTGAGAAGCAACACAATGCAATCACAAACTCAATTGATAATAATTCAAATTCTGAATGGATGTACTTTTTATTTACTCAAATATACTAAAGCATTTGCAATTTGTAAAAAAAGAATGAGAAATGCAATTGTGTTGTAGCCAAATAACTAAGTTGTGGAGAAATTCACATGTTGTTTTGAGAGCTTAAAAGTGTCTATAGAGAATTGATCGACAGCAACTGAAAAATAACAGAAATGACAATGTGAGTGCTTTCTTCTGCCAGTGATTTTTACATACTGCAATGTGGAACCTGGCAATGTTTAAACTGGTGACTGTAGCCTTAACAGTAATCAGTTTGCTAAAAAAATATTATCAGTGGCACACTACCATTTTTGCAATATGTCTAAACATTTTGACTGCTATGTTTTAAACAATGATGAGGGTACATTTTACTTTGGTGACAATGACTTATTCATTGAAGGAATTGCCTTTGGCAACTTAACTACAGTGTTCTGCTATACCATGTAAATAATTCTGGGAAATGTACTCACAGTAGTGAGAATGTTAACAATGTTTCTGGGTTTATGCCAAAACAACAGAAAGCTATTATCTATTTTAAAAGACAGAGTGAAGGACATGTTATGAAAATGTGGTCAATTAGTGTTATCTTTAGACACAATTAAAATGACATTATAATGTTTAACCTATTTGTTATGACAAACACAGGATCCCTGGGTATCAGAATAATCCTCCATGGAAGAAGTTCTAAGGATAAAGATTAATGCATTGAAAAAACAAGTGACAGAAATACAGACAGAGAAAAAATAAACTGCATAAAATTATACTATGAATAATAAAGAAGGCAGGGCAGTGTGGTGGCATAGCTCAAATGTTAAGACCCCAAACTACATATTTGTAAAACCAAATGTTTCCACTACCTAACTGTAAATGTAAATAACATAACCAGTTGTCACTAAAGTAAGTATGAGTGAATATGTATATCCAAAAGTTGTACATTCTTTTGGGGTGATATATTTACCTTACAATTGACAAGACCGATGTAATAATTTCTTCACTGAAACTGTTTTATCCAGTACTGGGTTGCAGGACACACAACATGCCATTTCAGTATTGGACACTACCTTTTCTGGACTGCACAGTACACTCAAACTGCTATCAGACTATAAACTTACCCATTAGTATAATATTACAAGCAGAAACCAATGCAAATCTGAGAAGATCATGCATATTTCTGGACTGCAGAGTACACTCAAACTGCTATCAGACTATAAACTTACCCATTAGTATAACATTGCAAGCAGAAACCAATGCAAATCTGAGAAGATCATGCATATACTACAAAGAAGGCACACTAGATTGAAATGAAAATATGTTCCAAGTGCAAAGTAATTGTCGAAGTTATCTGCTACATCTTCACAGCACCCCAAGTGCAGTATATACAGTAGATCTGTAAAACTACAGAAACTAATTTAATTATACTGAAATAGATTGAGGGTCTAAAAATGATTGAAGGATGGTGTTAAAAGCAAACAGCTCCTCACAATAATTTGCAATCAATCATGTTTGACCTTTACCCTTCAGAGCATTTTAAAAGATGCCACAATGCTGGTGACAAAGTCTATTCATGATTTCAAGGTATAGTTTGAGGAACTGAATATTCCACTGTGCTTATTTCAATATTACATGCTGTTCAGTTACAAATTAGAATGTTCTATGTCACTTTGCTCCAAGAGAAAATGGAAGGTCTAACTGTACAAATTCAGAAAATTAAGATGAGCTATTCCACCCCCACACCCAATGTTTTAATGCTATCACCAAATAGATTGTATAAAATACAAGTGAACTGCATGTACAGTAACGGCTCACCTAAAAGTGCATTTTTTCCATTGCCATCTGGCAAAAACCTCTTGTCTACTGCACAGACTAGAATGTGCTCAGGGATGTTTGGTGACTTTGCACCAACCAACTCAAACCCTGCAGGAACCTCAATCTGCTCCAGGCTAACAGACACTAGTCGCAAATCCTTTCCCGCTTGGCAGAAGCCTATAGAAAGAAAACAATAAAAGGGAACATAATGGAACAATAATTTTAAAGGTAGTTGTTTTCAAAGATTTTCCATTAGATGTACAACTGAGTTTCCAGAATCAAGTATTATCCTCAATAAGGCAGAAAATTTTAACTATTCCAATTTCCATTGCAATTTTATCTTAATTTAGACCTTGTATATCATATTCTCAGGGAACAACATGCCACTGTATGACAAACACATACAAGCAAATGTGTAGCATGAATTATTTAATTGTCTTAAAATACCAAATGTCTAGGTGACTGAAACACTGAGCTTATATACACAACCTAAAATAACATTCTCTCAAACCTACTTAATCCAAGTCAGAGATGTACGGCACCTAACATAAGGCAGAAATTCTAGACAGCGTTCAAGACCATTACCCCCATACTCACATGGCACAAATTAAAAATTGATATTTGACCTAACATCCATGTTTTTGTGACATGGGAGGAAAACCTACATAAGCATGGTGAAAATATGTAAAGTCCTCATACAGAATGGGCATGGGAATCAATCCTTGGATGCTAAGATCATAAGGAGCACAAATTGCTGAAGCAACACATCCTTCATTAACGTGCTTATTCACATTAAGATTGCTAATTATGTTTTAATGCCCTTGATATCTGCCAACTTTTTACAGGTTATGTAGCCTTTTGTCTGTAAAGGCATATGCTTCCTTTGCTTTTGAGGATTTTCTGTAGGGTGTTACCCCTAGTGATTCTCAGTGAGATCTTGATAGGCTTGTGTCAGTTAGTTTGAATTGTGTTAAAGTAAGATTATTCTTGAAAAGCAAAATCAAGTATTAATCCAAACTTTTACAGATACTAATCATTTATGTTAATGATAAATGCTGCACAAAAAATACTAACACTTCAAAACATGTTTGTTAGAACAGACATGCAAAAATCTGATCTCATTTTTTTTCTGGACAGTGTGATGTAATGAGAACAGACTATTAATAATATTGTACTTTGCAGTCTATATTCAATCCTTCCTGCAGTTACCTTTATTATGGCAATGCTTTACAAATAAACTTCCAAATTAAAATTTCATATTGAAAAATAAACATATTTAAAATATTTGTATATTTTTGTAGTTTAAGCACTGGCAGGTTAAGTGTCTTTTTAAGGCTACAATACACAAGGGTCAATGTATTAAACTAAATATTTTGAATTTGGAAAATTAAAATGGAGAAAGAAAACAAAGAAAGCAAAGAATGTTTTCAAAAAGGAACAACACTGTCATCTTGATTTAAAATTTAGATTGTTCATAACCAATCATAAAATTTCCCAATTTAAACTGAAAACTGTTTTTAATATTTACTCATAAAGACAGAAAAGTTTCATTATGCAACATAACACAGAATTTTCAGCAGTTACCATCCAAAGTGCAAGAGCCTTCAGGGGCTGGTTTCTGCATGTAAGGAGTTGGAGGACTACTGGTTTCTGACAGGTCTTCTTCATCCTCTTCTTCCTCATGGTCCACTCCATTTGTGACTTGTCCATTGACTCCCTCCTGCAGACCTCTTTGTGGATGAAGTGGGGAGACTTCTTTGTCCAGGTCCTCTATCTTTGGTGTCACATCTACATAATTAACAAGGGCTCTGAATTTAGAAAGCATGTTGATAGAGATTAAGATAAAAGCCAATTTTACACCAGCACTTAAGTCCAGATTGTACCAAATCAATGTCAGCCTGAATACTTACCAGTTTGAGTAAGTAGTTTCTCATCACCACACATTTAAAAAATATATTACTCTAACTACCTTAAACCTAAGAAGACACATGTCTTTCTCTTCTTCACAAATTATCAAACAGCAATTATATTATGTTTTTCAGAAAAACATTACCTGAAGTGATGCTTTTTTAATTGGTACTGTGGCCAATAACATCCTGTAAAAGTTTTTAATGCCTTCTCTTTTTTATTACAAGACAACTAGTAAATTAATAAACAACTAAATAAGAACAGTGGATTGAGGTTTCAATCAATCCATAGAACATCAAATCCACTTGACATTCATCATAGATATTTAACTTTCCATACCCATTTTATTCTTTTCAATATCCTTTCTGCTACTTTGTAATGGAAAAAGTCAGTTCAGAAAATGCATGGGTATTATTATATATTTCTTCCTTTTCAACCCTGATCGCCAAAAAATATGCACATCAAGTAGAACTCTGAATTCTGCTCTTTTGTGTCTCTGTGGTCTGTAAGTCACTCTTGAAGTTTTATTTTTGTTTATTTCTAATTCATCACCATTCACTTTACTATAATATTAATAACACTTCCTCAGATGTTGAATATTTTTATATTGTAGTTTCTAGTGTATTTGTGTGTTTGCAGAGTTGCTCCTGTAAATGATAATAAGGTCCATTCTCACAGTCTTTCATATTAGAATGACACCAAGGAGGACAAAGCTACAGTGCATCTGGAAAGTATTCACAGCGCATCACTTTTTCCACATTTTGTTATGATACAGCCTTATTCCAAAATGGATTAAATTCATTTTTTCCTCAAAATACTACACACAACACCCCATAATGACAACATGAAAAAAGTTTACTTGAGGTTTTTGCAAATTTATTAAAAATAAAAAAACTGAGAAATCACATGTACATAAGTATTCGCAGCCTTTGCTCAATACTTTGTCGATGTACCTCTGGCAGCAATTACAGCCTCAAGTCTTTTTGAATATGATGCCACAAGCTTGGCACACCTATCCTTGGCCAGTTTCTCCCATTCCTCTTTGCAGCACCTCTCAAGCTCCATCAGGTTGGATGGGAAGCGTCGGTGCACAGCCATTTTAAGATCTCTCCAGAGATGTTCAATCGGATTCAAGTCTTGTCTATTGCTGGGCCACTCAAGGACATTCACAGAGTCCTGCTGAAAGATGAACCGTCGCCCCAGTCTGAGGTCAAGAGCGCTCTGGAGCAGGTTTTCATCCAGAATGTCTCTGTACATTGCTGCAGTCATCTTTCCCTTTATCCTGACTAGTCTCCCAGTCCCTGCCTCTGAAAAACATCCCCACAGCATGATGCTGCCACCACCATGCTTCACTGTAGGGATGGTATTGGCCTGCTGATGAGCGGTGCCAGGTTTCCTCCAAACGTGATGCCTGGCATTCACACCAAAGAGTTCAATCTTTGTCTCATCAGACCAGAGAATTTTCTTTCTCATGGTCTGAGAGTCCTTCAGGTGCCTTTTGGCAAACTCCAGGCGGGCTGCCATGTGCCTTTTACTAAGGAGTGGCTTCCGTCTGGCCACTCTACTATACAGGCCTGATTGGTGGATTGCTGCAGAGATGGTTGGCCCTCTTGGAAGGTTCTCCTCTCTCCACAGAGGACCTCTGGAGCTCTGACAGAGTGACCATCAGGTTCTTGGTCACCTCCCTGAGTAAGGCCCTTCTCCCCCGATTGCTCAGTTTAGATGGCCGGCCAGCTCTACGAAGAGTCCTGGTGGTTTCGAACTACTTCCACTTACGGATGATGGAGGCCACTGTGCTCATTGGGACCTTCAAAGCAGCAGAAATGTTTCTGTAACCTTCCCCAGATTTGTGCCTCGAGACAATCCTGTCTCGAGGTCTACAGACAATTCCTTTGACTTCATGCTTGGTTTAAGCTCTGACATGAACTGTCAACTGTGGGACCTTTAATATAGACAGGTGTGTGCCTTTCCAAATCATGTCCATTCAACTGAATTTACCACAGGTGGACTCCAATTGCAGAAACATCTCAAGGATGATCATGGGGAAACAGGATGCACCTGAACTCAATTTTGAGCTTCATGGCAAAGGCTGTGAATACTTATGTACATGTACTTTCTCAATTTTTTTATTTTTAATAAATTTGCAAAAATCTCAAATAAACTTTTTTCACATTGTCATTATGGGGTGTTGTGTGTAGAATTATGAGGAAAAAAAATTAATTTAATCCATTTTGGAATAAGGCTGTAACATAACAAAATGTGGAAAAAGTGATGCACTGTGAATATTTTCCGGATGCATTGTATTATTATATCAATAAGCAAAGATGAAGGAAAGTGCAACAGAATAAACACAAAGTAATATGGAACACAAGGCAAACAATACTTATTTTTTGATTATATCTACTGTATAAGGTTCAAATCCCTGTCTGCCAGGTAAGGAAAATCACTCACTTGTTGACCTTCCATTACCTCCTACAATTACACCATTTCATATGTTCCTCCCATTATCTCTTCCAAAGCTTTTGACATCTTTTCATCCTTCCAGTTGAACACTTACCCCTCCTCTCATACCAACTCTGCATTGAAAACGTTTGTTAGATTATGGTGGGATTAAACATTGTCTCACTGCGGTGGGTTGGCACCCTGCTCGGGATTGGTTCCTGCCTTGTGCCCTGTTTTGGCTGGGATTGGCTCCAGCAGACCCCTGTGACCCTGTGTTCGGATTCAGCGGGTTGGAAAATGGATGGATGGATGGATGGATTAAACATTGTTTCAAGGTTACTTCTGAACATGCAGACCTATAATTGCTCTAGGTCTATGCAGACTTATATTTGTTCTAGGTTTTATGTCTCTGTCTTTAATAGTCCTTCAGAGGTACCTAGACAACAGAGATGGCTTACTGCCATCCCAAATCCACGGGGTGCCCAACTTCTCACACTGATAGCTTACATTGAAATTCCCTAGATTTTGTTAATGCTTGGTAAGGCAATACCTTTGTTCAGGACCATCTTTTCCTGCCATCAATTCTCATCCTAACCACATCTCCCATCTACACAGTTCAGTTATCAAGTCAGCAAAAGAAGTGCTAACTCATATTTGCTATTAAAAAGTCTTATTGGTTTCAAAAGCACCTTAAACTTTTCTTACCATTACTGAATCTTTCATATTGTACTTTTAAAAATGCATATTAAATATATATTACCGAGGTAGATAGTATTATGGGGTAATTTATATTGGGGTGATGAATCGGTTCCTCAGTTTCATTTCTAGTATTTTTCATTGATTACCTGTTAATGTCATTAAACATAATGAGGCTGACAGAGATGACTAACAAGCATGCTGTTGCAAACAAGATGAAAGAAGCCTGTGGTTAAAATTTAGCCAGTTTTTTCTTTGTGTGTGTGTATGTGTGTGTGTGTGTGTGTGTATGTGTGTGTGTGTGTGTATTGATTAGCAACACCAGTAACGACTACAACTTTAAAAACACTAAGGGATGATGGGCAGCATTTTAAAATTCCATTGATGTGCAAGATTAATATTTATAATTACAAAGAAATTATCACAGTAAAACAAATATGTACTCACTTTCATACAATTGGTAAAACAATACTATTACTGTGTACTGTTTTACAGGATCAGTTTTCAAGCACGGCACCTGCGGAAGATATTTATTGCTTTCTCTTAGTAATCATTTTAGTTTCTTATTTATGTTTTTGATGTTACATCCAATTATTCAATGTTCTTAAGGTTCAGTAAAGCTTATTTTTTGCATTCTATTTTTATATCTTTTCATTCAGTGTTCTCAAGATTGTACAAAATATGTTACTCAACCTTTTAACACTAATTCTAATTGTTCAGTGTTCTTAATATTGTTCTCATCATGTTATCTTTGTTGTTCTTGTTGTGAGGATCACAATTGTTTTATTTTCTAACTGTTGTGTTTGTGTGTAAATATTTTCTATAAGAAGCAATAGAGCTGACTGTTCTAAGGGAAGGTAGTATTTGGAATAAAAGCAGAATTCTACATCATCAGTAGAATGTGTGTCCTGGTTTTGAGTGGGTATGTTTGGTAGGCCAGCAAGAAAATGTTTTTTATAGTACAAGAAAGATGAATACGTTTCAATCAGATGCCCAGGTCTACAGTAGCTACAATCTGCCATACAATTATGAATCTGTACCAAGGACACATCTTTTCAAAACATGACATACTTGTTTTCTTAGTAACACAAAACAACAAGTAAATAGGTGAGTTAAATTTCATGTCATGTTATTTTCTATTATGATAAATCCAGACCAGAGTCGCAGGGTGGACTCTACCCTAGCAAGCAAAGGATGCAATGCAGGGCACCAGTCCATCACAGGGCAAAAAAAACACACATGCACACCAGAGACAATATAGGATTGTTCAATTCATCTAATATGCATTGCTTTCAACAATTTGAGGAAACCCACACCGACACAGAGAGAACATGTAAACTCTGCACAAGGATGTGGCATAGGACATGAACACAGGTATCCTTACTACAATGGAGCAGCACTACTATTCCACCACCATGCTGCCATTAAACATCCTGTGGCAAATAGTAAACTACACATGGAACAAGTAATTCTGGCCATTGGGATGCTGAAACAGACATTACTCAAGAAGATGTGCTTTAAAATTAAGTCTCAATGGTCACATTCTACCTAATGAACTCCCTTCATAAGGATGGACATCTTTTACAACAATACAAATGAAAACTTGTAAAAAAGATCAATTGTGTTCTTTGTTGCAGAAAAACAGAAATACTGTATATAGGTGAATCGTTTTCCGGTATAATTTGGTACAACACAGTTCATTCCATGAACTGGCATTTGCTTATCATACCTTAGCTGCAATCTCACAAGTAGGTGGCCATAAATAATTTTGTTTATACTGTAATATTTTATATATGTAAAAATTAATGAGAAAGTGAATCAATACCAGAACCCCTCAAATTCAAAAACCTGCAAAATCATCCGTTTCAAACTTTCAAAAAGTGTTGTAATAATTGCCAAGAAAAGAGTGAACTGAATGGAATCTCAAACACATCAGAGAACCGTGAGACCGTATACCAACTCCATACAGCATACAAGTTTATTTAGGGGTTGAGTTGAAAATAACTACAGTATCCCTTAAATTGTTGATCTTGTTACAGTTCAATTGCTAAGTCAGAATGTGCTCATCTCATTACAAAGAAGGCACACCAAAAACATCACTAGAAAGGGACCTGGCCCATTAAGAACACTGAACTGCCTCTTCTGATTAATTGATTCAGTGATAGGATAAGATAAACCAGAATCTAATGTAGACCTCAGTTCACTTCCAAGAGTCAGGAATGAAGAAACTCAACTTGAAACCTGTACATTATAAAAAAGGTCCCAAAAATACTGAAAAACCAAGGATTGTTTCACCTTGCACCCAGGATATTACCAGAATAGAAGCACTGAGGCCATTAATCTAAAATAATTTAGTTGTGTTGTTTTGTTTTTTTTTGGGGGGGGGGGTCTGCAAGGTTGGCTGATGATTTTTGTTCCAATTCGATTACCTAATTAGAAACCAGTCCTTGCTAATAGCAGATCTTATTTAATTTAATGGCTTGCTAGTGTTTTCATTCTGCAATTTCAGGTCATTCTTATATTGTAGATTTTTCTCTTTTCAAGGATACCATACAAATGATTTTTAGCCTGAAGCAGATTAGTAATCCACAGTCCTTCTCTTTTTTTCACTTTCCTTTCAAACATCTTATTAAACCAGATATTTCAAGATGAATATACACAGGTGCAGACAGAAACAAGTCCTGTTTTTTTTGTCATTTGCCTCTTACCTCTAATAAGGAGGAATTATAAAAAATGAATGCAATTGGTTAGGACTAAAACAAGCAATTAAGGATGCAGAATCATAACAACTGAGACAAATAAAATGAAGCATAAAAATGTTACTTGAACAATAACTGCTTCAACAGCAATATCTGATTCTCATTATGAAACTGGATTGGAACTAAAAATGCAGCCAATATGACCCTACAGGACCAACTCTGTAGACCTCCGGACTAGTCTCTGTAAACCACAGATACTACTAATTGCATGTATTTATTTGAACCCTATTTGAACAATTTCAGTTTGGAATGAAAAATGTATTAAAGAAGTTTGTTTTCCAGTCACATTTGTCACCTGCTAAATTAAATCACATTTAGAAGTGAGTTAATGACTACTAGATTTAAGGTTTCAACATAGCCACCTTTAAACTGGAAAAACTCTGTCCTCCTAGATGCAATTATGGAATAAAAAGCAAACTGAAAGACAGAATTTAAAAATAGCATTAATGCTCAAATTTCAAGATAACTGTTTTAATAGTTTTAGAGGTTTTGCTCGTGATTAAGTGGGAATTCTCTGTATTTCTATTTTATACTACTAAACTATTATCCTTTTTGCTGTAAAGCTAAATGACTCTACAGAAAAAGGAATTCCTGAAGCAATAATTGGGAGCGGCTGTCATCATCCCAATTTTTCTCAATTTCTTTTCTTCTGACACTTGTTTATTAGATTATCCATGGCTGCTACAATTATTATGCCTGTATTTTTGCCAATATATCTTTTAACATTTTTTTTTTCTCTGTCTATAAATTTGATCTAAAGGTTATGGTAGACTCAGGTCATGCTGCTATAAAAGAACACTAATTTGAACAATCTGAATTTATGAAGGAAAATAAGACATGAATATATAGAAAGTTGATACTTCTTGAATTACAAAACTTTAGAATTAAATACACAAAGGGAAGTTAGAAACATGGAAGTACACCTTATGGAAAGACCGAAGATTCTTAGTGGACTTTTCATTTTCTTTATCCAGAGACTATACAAAGTCGATTAAGAAGGCCAATAGAATGTTATCTTGAATAATATACAAATCAAGGTATGTTATGCTTATGATACATAACTCATTAGTGAAAACTCATGTGGATTGCTGTGTGCTGTTTTGATCTTCACAATACAAAAATGACATAGCAGCGCTGGAGAAGGTCCAGAGAAAAGCAACCAAGGTGATTCAAGAACTGTGAGGTATATGATACTGATGACAGGCTGCAATGAGCTGAAACCTTTCAGTTTATGCAAAGAGAGATTAAGCGGTGACAAGATGGAAGTGTTTGAAATTATGAAGGGACTTAGTGGAGCAGAACCAAGTTGTTATGGTGAGTTCTCCAATAAGAATGCAGAGACACAGATGAAAACTTGTTGGGGAGCAAATATACAATATAGTTTTTTTTCACACAGAAACGTGTAATAAGATACCAATGAGTATGGTAAACAAAATAAATTTAAGAGACCTTCAAAAACTTAACTTGATATTTTTTTTTTTGGAGAAATTAAGTGAATAGGATTGACTAGGTTTGTTTAGGATGAATGGCCTGTCTTCAATTAAATGTTTGTAAAATTTTAAGCTTCTGTTTGCATTATAAGAATATACTGAATAATAATTGTGTTCAAGAATAGACACCACAGAAGCAACCACTGCTCTCCAAAAGAAGCATTGCTGTGCATCTGAAATTTGCAATGTCCACCTGGATGTTTCACAGTCATTCTGGATCAATTTTCTGTGGACAGATGGAACGAATGTTAAACTCTTTTGAAAAAGAGACATGCAACACTATGTTTAGAGCAAAAACTGTACTGTATATTAATACCAAAGTCTCATCCTAGCCGTGAAGAATTATGGAGGGAGAATCATTGTTTAGTATTGCTTTGTTGCCTTAGGGTCTGGGACAGTTTGCATTAAGTAATTTTACAGAAAACTGCCATGGTAGCAATTTGCCATTTGAAGCTTAATTGAAGTTGGATGATGGAACAAGACAATGACTTGAAACACAACAGTAAATGAGCATAATTGGCTATACACATGTAATTCAATATAGTTCATATGCAAACCAGTTTTATGCATATACAAATGGATATAGTTCACGCACACGCTGATAATATATGGACATGAACCAATATAGTTCATATGAATGAAACCCGTATTGTACACACGCAAACCAATTAAGTATGCACACAAACTGATAGTAAATTTTCATAAACCAATAGTGTTCACATGTAAACCAATAGATTATGCACAAAAATATATGATTTATGTCCTGTTTGGCCCCTCATATCCAATAACAACCGATAGAAAATGGTGGAAGCATCTACAGAGGTAAATTATCTGTGGCAAATGCTTGGTAGATTGCATTAGTCTTTCTCCAGGCTGAAATAATCTGTCTCAATATTTCAGAAATCGCTATGTTTATGTTGATGAGATGAATGTACAGTGCTAGTCTTTTAAGCACAATCTCAAGAGAAGTGTTGAGGGTAAAATGTTAAAACTAATATGAGTTACTTACTCCAATTACTTTTCAAAGTAACAAGTAACCTAATGCAATCCTTATTTTATTGAAGTACAAATACCTGTGTTATTTGCAGGGCTCAATAGCACAGCCAAGCAGAAAAGAGTGTGTGCTGCGTGCAATCCAGTAACAGAAAACAATTAATGAAGTCTCAGTTTAGCTGATTTCCAGTTATAATGTATATGTTGAAACATTGTGATAGGTGGCATAATAGCCTGTGTTCATACTACGAATCTACGAAATAGGGGCTTGAGTTGAGGGTATAAAAAGGGGATGGATGTTATTTACTTTACAGCACATTAAAGGCTAAACATATTTATAAAACACAAGAACACTATTACACAAGTCTGCGTTTTTGGTCAGTTTCATGAATGTTCATATATAGGCTTAGTATTTAATAACTAATACAGTCAAACGCATAATTTTCCATACAAAAAAATGGAAAAGTAATGCACTGTTTATAACACATTCAGTTTTAAAATGACTAACTATATAACATTGTAAATGTGCGCAATGAGTGCACAAGCCAAGAAAAGA
This sequence comes from Erpetoichthys calabaricus, assembly GCF_900747795.2. NCBI lineage: Eukaryota > Metazoa > Chordata > Cladistia > Polypteriformes > Polypteridae > Erpetoichthys > Erpetoichthys calabaricus. The sequence continues at coordinate 68,827,524 of NC_041399.2, read as the reverse complement.
AATAATAATTCTTTGCATTTATATAGCGCTTTTCTCACTACTCAAAGCGCTCAGCAATTGCAGGTTAAGGGCCTTGCTCAAGGACCCAACAGAGCAGAGTCCCTATTGGCATTTATGGGATTCGAACCGGCAACCTTCCAATTGCCAGTGCAGATCCTTAGCCTCAGAGAACACCACTCCGAACAATATGCATTGTTCCCTCTCCCAGGCTACCACAGCCTAACTTAGTTAATGTTTTACTATTTCATTTTCTCAACAAAATACACGATAATGCACATATGTACACAAAAGAAAATAACTCATCTTATATAAGTCAATAACAATAGAAACTTTAATGGCACTTGCAAAATATGTTTTATATAGTACTTGTAGTTTATGTATCTATAACACAAATGCATGATTACTGTATGTCTTTCAATAAGCAATTATGTTGAAAGATGAGTTAGCTTTCTATATAGTTAAAAGACTTTCAACTAGAAGTTATAACTACTTTCAAAAGGCAATATATTACTGCAGTGCACTAATGTGGTAAATGTAAACTTAATGTAATAAATCAGAATTTCTTACACCCCCTCCTTCAAGCATTGTAAATAAAGCATCACTAGTTTAGTGCTACATGCACTATGGTTTAATAAGTTATTGAATGCTTTCAATTTGTAAACTAAGGCAAACTTAGAATCTGTCTGCGTTTATGGTAGAATTTCTATATTCAGTTCTAGTCTATTCCTCAGATAATCTTCTGATTCTGCAACCTCCATAATATTAGAGAAAACAGAGAAACTTTTCATATTTCTGACATTAATTATAAGTTTATCCTGACTTCCCTTTTACTTGAGGTGCTTTAAACACACTCAAGTAATCACATTCCTGACCATAATATACCTACAGCTCTTGTATAGCCTAATTTTGTTTGAAATTCTCTGAAGCCTGCTTTCTTATTATTTATGACTAAAAATCTTGTTTCTTCTGATGAATAAATTTGCTATATGAAAATCAATGTTCAAAATCTATTTGGCTTTTATCTGTTAGGTCTATATGCTAGCTTGTTTCCCCAAAAATGTGCACAGTATAAAATGGGGAAAATATACAAATGCTAATACATTTAAAATTAAGCTCCAAAATCAAAATACAAAGAAGAACAGAGAACTACCCTGGTGCTTGTTTCATATGGCCTTAAGGACTTCTGAACAAATCATCTGAGTTTAACTGCCATACCTTGAGTATGGTAAAAATACCTAAGGGGTGTATGTTTATTCTCAGAATCAGCATTCTTTTCTCCTCAATAACAGTTACACAGCAATACTGCCCAAAATTTAAAAGGTTACATGCTTCAAGTACAAAAAAGCTTTTGCATTTGTAAATAATCATATACCGTACTTTCACCACTCATCACTTATTTTCTGCAGAGGAATCATGCAGCTACCAAAATAACTATTTAGAGAGTTAGAAGTTCTCACAAAACTTTTTTTTTGTACAGCTTTAAATTCTCTGCAGCAAGGGCTTTATGTATTTCTCTTACTGCTCAAAGAAGCTGCAGCAAGAGCTCTTCTATTTATGTCACTTACTCAGACCATACCACATCTATGCTTCCAATACACATTCCACCCATTTTTTCAAACTGTTTATCCAGGAAAGGGTCACAGGGCAGGTGGAGTCTATCCTGTGTCTAGCATAGTCAGATACAAACCCACAATTATTTCCAATTAATATTGCTTTATTTTAAGAATTTACTCATCACTTTATTCTATACCTGTACACCTTTCTTACCATATTGTGAAAATGAATTTAAACTGCACATCTTTGGAATGTAGGAGAAAACTAAAGAACCCAGAATAAACCAGTATGAACATAGCAAGAAAGCTCTGACTCTACACAAGCAGTGAGTGTTCCAGGAATAAAACTTAAGTTGTAAGCACTGTAAGGCAACGGCATTAATTACTGTTAACTTTGCCACCAATATCATTATCATTACCATTTAATGATCATTATTTTTATTATGTGAATGCCTACAGATACAATACAACTTGATGAACATTATCTATCTATCTAATATAGATTACGTATGCTCTTCAGGCACATTACTGTATCTGTATTCTTGGATGTACTTTTCACACATTTTCTTCACAATACATTGAATTACACTTTATCCAGAATCCTAAAATTTCACTCTACGTATATGATGAAAACTCCAGAATATTTTACATTCATCTTTCATAATAGGAGCACAGTACTTCTCTATACCCAATAGTCTAACTCAGACCTTGAACCACATATATTCAAGTCCAAACCTTCACCTTTCAGCAATACTGCCTATACTGTTGACATAAAAACACAGTACACTGGGTTAACTGGAAAATGAATCTGGTTCTATTGTAAATTTATATTTTTTTCAGGTTAATGTGTAGTATCAGGAAATTTAAATGTATTCAAATATTATCTGTAAAGTACAGCAAGGTCTTGTAGTTTAGGTACATTCTGACTATGAATGAAAATAGGCTAAAGCTGATGTTTGTTTAAAGCTATTTAGTGATTAAATACCTTCTAATTTAATTGGCTGTTGGTTCTGGATAAGGTAAAGCTGAGAGAAGACAGGCTGAGGAGCTTCATTGTTGGAGCGAAGAGATGCCTCAATGGAATTATGAAGAGCTTCCTCAAAACGGGCAGATTTCAGTTGCCCTGCATATGAATTTCCCATTGTCTGAAAAGGTGGGAAAAAAGACAGTTGTTAATCGACAAATGCATCAAATATGTTTTCATTATGAAAAATGTTCCGTTCTAATTTCAACAACACTCAGAATTATATTTTTGTGCACAAAAGTAACTAGAAAATATAATACAAATATACATAAATGAAAAATAATGAAAACAAATCTTGAACATTCTCCTGGGAACTACAAGGTTTTTAAAAGGGAAAACAAGACTGAGGTGTGATTCAACTCATTGGACCTAAAGAAAAATATTCAAATTATTAAATAAAAAAACCTTATAACAACCATTTACCTGCAGAACCTTTGTAGCCATTACTTATATTCTTATGTAGCACCTTATTATCATGAAAAAAAGATTTTTTTCTTTTGATATGGATACATTTTTCAGTCTTTATAGTTCTGTCAAATGCAAGGGTGTCAAACTCCATGCCTGGTGGGTCGCAGTGGCTGCAGGTTTTCATTCTAACCCTTTTCCTTGACCAGTTTTCACTGCTAATTAACTCCTTTTCCCTTCATTTTAATAGCCCTGTTTTAAGGATTCAGTCCTCTGAATTGATTCCTTTCTTCATTAAATGACAGCCAAACAGAAATGAGATCTGAAACGAGCCATGAGATGACCAGCTAAACTGGGATTTCAAACTCCAACCAATCTCTTAATGAGAAGCCGATTCTTGCTGTTAATTAAACCCGTTATTTAATTCCATGGCTTGTTGCTGCTCTCATTCTGCCACAGCAGACATTTCCAAATATGTTGATTTTTCTGTTTTTTCTAAGAACACCGTCAAGATGTTTTCTTTAATTTCAGATATTGTGTGATGGGCACAAGTGAACTAGTTATTTGTTTTGTGTCTCATTACTGTTTGGCTGCTAATTAAGGAAAAAGAGACAAGGGGTCTGAGTCAAGTCAATTAAAACTAAAGAAGAAGAAGTAAATTATCTGCAAAAAAAAACGGTCTCTAATGAAGAAGACAGTTAGAATGAAAACTTGCAGCCACTGTGGCCCTCCAGGACCAGAGTTTGACACCTGTGGTCAAATGTCTTTCTACACTTCGAATGCCACTTAACACGTAGAATTCTGCCAAAGGAGCCACAAATATCAGTCTTTTTTTTGTTGTTGGGTCTGTGGCATGGTACTAGATTCTGTCTTACTCTTGTAGTTCATACAGTATGAATAATATTAAAAAGAATATAACTTAAAAAGTGGACTGTCTCTACAAACCAGATCCTGCAAAACCCTGTAGTAAAGACTTGAATACAGCAGACCCTGTAAAGTATTAGTGAGAGAGCAGCAGGTCAACAGCTGGTACAGAGAGGGCTCAGAGGGTCACAATCTGTCAATACTGAGATCCTCTTCTTCAGATCTTGCATTTTTACGTCACTTCACATTACAACACAATGCTCCTAGGATTGTTAACCCACACTGACTCAAAAATCTTTAGCTCTTTGTTATGCAGAAGTAGTTTAAGAGGCAATCTTCCACATCCCTGTTTCTGCACTACTGCAATTCAGAGAAAGCTTTAGACGTCACTATGATTTGGTATTTCAGCAGCTTTATGAGTCACTGAACATTCTTTTTTAGTATTAAAACAATTTCATTCACTCAGTTGAATTCTTGAATTCAAAATTCAAGCCACAGTTTCAGTGATTTATGTCAAATGCCTGTTTTGAATGAATATTTATCAAAAAGTAATTTTCAACTCAAAACAGCATAAACAGTGCACATTTTCTTATTAGGGGTCATATTAAATGATTTGCTGAAAGTCACAGCGGGAGTTGGTAGTGTGTGTTAAACTAGCAAGCATGTAATTTACAGTTCAGCTACACCTTACTGCTTAAAAAAATCTGAAACTTTTACAAAATATCCTCTTATATGACAGTGAATCATCAGTTTTCAAGATCTTTTTTTTATATCACTGCCATATATTTCTTAACAATACCAGACAACCAGAAGTGTTCTTTTTAAAGTATGATACAAAAAAATGCTGCTGACTCACTAGCTTTGTTTCTTTTTGCACAGAGTTTGCATATTCTTCCAGTGTTCACATTAATTTTGTGCAGAGAATGTCAGTTAGTCATAATCCAACCCACTATATCCTAGCACAGGGTTACAGGGGTCTGCTGGAGCCAATACCAGCCAACACAGAGAGCAAGGTAGGAGGGTGCCAGCCCACCGCAGGGCACACACACACACACCAGGGACAATTTAGGATCGCCAATCCACCTAACCTGCACGGGGAGAACATACAAACTCCACGCAGGGAGGACCCGGGAAGCAAACCCAGTTCTCCTTACTGCAAGGCAGCAGCGCTACTACTTCGCCACCGTGACGCCCACAGAGAATGTCTGATGATGTAATTTCCTGCTGAGAATGTCTGATGATGTCTCAGTGCACAAAGACATCCTTTAAGGTTTGAGTGAGTGTGGAAATATTTATGCATATATCTTGTGATAGACTAACAATCCATCTTGAGTTGCCTCCCTCTACCCTCTACATGAAAAATCAGATTCCAAAAATTAAGACATTACATTAGAGGTCTACATAGATCAAGCATGGGAACCTTAAAGAAGGCATACTGACTTGACAAAACTCATTCACATTTTTCTTATTGCTCTTTGTAAAGAATAGGAAGCCTTGAAAGTTAATGGCATTTACTAATGAAGTCCATCTCTACATTGTTCCTCTATCCTTCCTGAATTTTCCTTTTATTTGGAAAGACAGAAGGAAGCTATAGCATATCCTAGCAAGATCAGATGTAGAACACAATCTAATACACTGTAAGGTAAACTCATAACAGGTCAGCTTAATTCCTTATGCAGATATATATATAATTTTTTGCTGTGGTATGTTATGTTCTTTATGATGACATTAATAAACATGTGATTCCCCACAAAAAATGGCCCAGCTGAGATTTTCCAGCTAATCTACTATGTACATAGGATATATATGAAAACCTACAGGGTAAAACCCCTGCTCACAATTTTTAGAACATGAGCAGATTAGAAATGCACAACAAATCCTTTGAATCTGAGACAACAATCATAACCACAAATTGCCACAGTGCTTTTTAAACAGTAAAGTACTTTAACATGGCAAGTTAAAAGACCGGTTCAAATTTCACTCAAAATGACTCTTGAGGCTTCCATTAAATAAAATTTGGTATTTTTTTCATTCAATCAATATTAGTGGAGCATTCTTGTTTGCCTCAGACTTGTTTTGCCAAACAAAATGATGTTGATGTTAAGCTGATAGTTTCCTGAGAGCTGAAATTATAAACATATATTTCTACAAGTTCTAGTCTTTCCTGTAGCCTAAGATGTTTTTTTACATTTTCAAGGCATTTATATACACATGTATCACCTATACTATAATATATCATACTACAAAAGTGGCAATGATAAAATATTAGGTTGTTGAACTTTACCTATAGTTAGACTATACTGATGTTTACATACAACAGATCAAGAAAGTGAAAATAAAAAGACAGGAAGTACTGGAAATACAAAGAATGGAAAATTTATAACCTGTATTTTTCACTCATTAGGACTGGAAATAGGCAGTACACTTAAGTAACATAAGGACTGGAAACAGGCAGTGCACTTAAGTAAAATGCCAAATGCAGGAACTTGCCTCTGTCACCAGGGGCCTCATGTATAACGCCGTGTGTAGAACTCACACTATAACATGGCGTAAGCACAAAAGCGGGAATGTGCATATGCACATAAAAATCCAGATGCAGGAATCTGTGCGTACGCAAACTTCCACGTTCTTCCGCTACATAAATCCCGATCAGCGTGAAAAGTAACGCACGTGCACGCGCCTTTTGTCCCGCCTCAACTCCTCCCAGAATTACACCTCTTTGAATATGCAAATCAATATAAATAGCCTTCTGTGAAAAGACAATGGGAAAAGCACGGGGGAAAATATAAGAATTTCAGCGAATACCAAGTGGAGGCAAAGGAAAAACGTACTATTTGTTGGTTTAAACAGTGGGATAATCAACAAAAGGAAGCTGATTGAGTGACAGTGTCGGAGAAACTCGAAAGCTCAAGTTCACAAAGTCGCACAGTGCCCGAAATAAAAAAGAAGTCATCACATATCAAAGTCACCGTGAAAAGGCAATTCTTAGTGGACCGTTTGAGTGTCATATGAAAGCTTATTAGGGTACAGAGAAAAAAAATAGGCACACAGTGGGAAAAAAGCACAAAATGTCAACTTTAATCTCGAAATTTCCACTTTAATCACGTAGTTTATTTTGTCATTAAAGTAGAACATCATAAACTTCATCTTATAATCATTTATTTTACTAGTTTCTCAAATCCCATCGTAACTACAGTAGCACGTTAAATGCTTTGTTCTGTGTTTGATCTTCTATGTGCTCTATGTGTGTGAATCACTACGTGCTTCCATTCTTTCTCCGACACAGAATCCATTACATTCGTGATATTACAGCTCTCTGAATAATTAAAATACTGAGATGTATACGTGATATTTTTTTCATGATGATAGGAATGAAAGCATGTTATTAAACATGGGAACACGGTGGTGCAGTGATTGTTCATATCTCACGCAAGAGGCTTTCTGCGCCATGTGCGACCTTCGATGAAATAATTTATTACAGAAGTACTGTCTCTTTCAAACGTACTAACCTCCATTTCCTGTCCTTACTTTTCTTTCTCCAAATACCCAATCGCCACACAATCAACTCTGTAATAGACGTTAAGCCATCTGTAAGCTTAGAACGCCGATTCTTCAAAACTTTTAAGGAACACTGAAATATCTTCGTAGTACATGTTTAATTATTCTATCCGTCTATCCTTCCAGTGTCACGTCAGCACCAGCAATAATACAGAGCAAGGCAGGAGCTATCCGTGAACTAGCTAGCGCTGCGGCACCGTGTCCTCACATGTTTAATTATTAACGATACAGATTATTTAAATGAAGTTAGTTTTATCTGTATACTATAAGCAACATATTTTGCTGCATTTCATCTTAAAAATGATATCGTCATCATACGCGCTTTATAAAGTGGTGCAGGTTGTGCAATATTATAACTGTAGTGCAAGTTTACAGTGGAGTAATTGTACTTACAAGTACAAACAGTTCTACAAGGAGCACTTGATTGAGTGCGTTTATAGTTCTTGGGATGAAACTGTTTCTGAAACGCGAGGTCCGTACAGGAAAGGCTTTGACCCGTTTTGCCGTGGCTGAGGCAGCGTGTGCTTGAAACTGTATACCGATAATTCTCTTTCCGATCAGCTGCTGCTGTGATTCCCCACTCAGATACAGTGATATAAATACTCCGAGTGGTGCAGTGAGAGTAATATGGAAAGAGATGATCCGCTGTGGCAACCCTTAACGGGAGCAGCTGAAAGAAGAAGAAGATGCAGTGAGAGTAACAACGCTAAAGCAGTTATGGTATTTGGAATACTATGGCTATTCCCTGGACCATTATATTGCTACAGGTTAATTACAATCAGATGCATTACACTAATAAACAATATGCAGTTAATTTCTGTGTATTTATAATACCGCGTCAGGAATGTGGGTCTTAGAAAGAAAGAGTGACCACACAGGAACAGTAGCACTGCTTTGACGCTGGGTGCTGCCAGTCTGCAAAACAAAGCAGAGAAATTGCGTACGCCAGGGTATGAGGTACCGTGGAAACGTGCGTGGCTTTACGCCAAGTTTAGGTTTTATACATCGCGATTTGAGCATAGAAACGTTCGTACGCAACATTTCTGTGCGTATGCACCGTTTATACATGAGGCCCCAGGAGAAAATGGAAACATTTCAGTTATTACAGTTTTCAAGATCTTTATCTGGTTTAACAAAACGAACTGTGAAAAGTAATGAAAGCCAGTACAGTTTGATTACTAAACTGGTTTTGATACCAATTCTCTCTCTACAGTGTGATTATTAATCTAATCTCCAAGTTCTAACATAGATGTCCGATTTTACTGATTTCAAAATACATACACCAAGATATTTTGCTGCACCTCCATGCAGTATATTTAATTTACTCAATCTGTTGTAATTAATTACAGAGGCTTTATACCAGCAATTCATCCCTGTTTACCTTATTATCAAGCAAATCCAACAGATAGCTAACTATGGTACATATAAAGCACTGTAAAAAAAGACTTCAGCACATGCAATAAAATCTGTAATGTGAAAATGCCTTCAAAATAATTAAATTGCACATTTTTTAAATCAAAGAAACAAAGAATGTAACACTTCAGCACATGCAATAAAATCTGTAATGTGAAAATGCCTTCAAAATAATTAAATTGCACATTTTTTAAATCAAAGAAACAATGAATGTAACAAAGAGCAGTAAATAGTAAAATGCTAAATCAAATCAATACTTGGTGTGTCACACTTTACCTTTAAAACTGCACCAGTTCTCTTAATTCCACTCCCAAAACAGTTTTATAAGAATAACTGCAGGTAGATTGTTCAAGACATCTTAAAAAATTTGTACCAGTTTTCCTGTAGACTTTGGCTGTCTTGCTTATTTTCTGTCTCTCCAGGTAATCCCAGACAGCCTTGATAATGTTGAGATCAAAGTTCTGTGTAGGCCATACCATCCTTTGCTGAATGCCTTGTTCTTCTTTTTGCTGAAATAGTTCTTTGTGATCTTGACCGCCTGGTTGGTGCCAGTGCCTTGGTACAGAATTAAGCTGGGACCTGTTAGATGCCTCACTAATAATATTGCATAGTGGATGAGAATCTGATTAAACTTCAAACCACTGAAGATTCCATTAAAGCTGACCAGACACCAAATTAATTTACAGAAATTCAGCCCCAACCCTGCAAGGAACCTCAGCTACATTTTGCTGTTGTAGTTGCAGACACTTATTCATGTAGCAATCTCCAGCTCTTCAATGGACAAGGTGCCTTTTGTTTGAAACAAAAAATTTTAAATTTCAGAGCTTTTGTTATCATTGTTCAGCACTCCAGTTCTTTTGTGTATAGATGATTCTCTTGGCTTTATTTCCACTTCTGAGGAATAAGATTTTAGCAGCAAACATACAACTCCATGCAGACCACTTCTGACAAGATTTTTTTCAAACCGTAGAGTGATTGGGTCCCAGTGGTGTCTGTGGCTTCCGCTCTGATAGTAGTGATGAACTTCTTCTGATTTCAAAACTTTGATCTATCTCTAATATGCGGCACTTATTTTCCCTGGCTGAACACTACGTTTCTGGCCTTCAGCCTTGCCTGTATCATTGCTCTTCAGAAATGTTTGGTAAGCACATCTTGAAACTCCTGTCTGACATGAAATTTCTCCTTCCTTGTGTCCTTGCTGATGCAGGATAACTACCTTTTGTCTTGTTGCTAGGCTCACACTTGCCATTTTGTAAAGAATTGATAACTTGAAGGTTAAACTGTCACATATGCTTCACGTTTACCTTTTAGTTCAGTTCTCTTTCACCTAGTTAGATTCCTCTTATACCCATTTTAGATTCAGTAAGTCAGTTTGGTTCAATCAACTAATTATGTCACTAGTCATTAACAACTATTTGTTATGTTTGTTTAATTGTGCACTGAGATATACATAATACAGTAATCCCTCCTCCATCGCGGGGGTTGCGTTCCAGAGCCACCCGCGAAATAAGAAAATCCGCGAAGTAGAAACCATATGTTTATATGGTTATTTTTATATTGTCATGCTTGGGTCACAGATTTGCGCAGAAACACAGGAGGTTGTAGAGAGACAGGAACGTTATTCAAACACTGCAAACAAACATTTGTCTCTTTTTCAAAAGTTTAAACTGTGCTCCATGACAAGACAGAGATGACAGTTCTGTCTCACAATTAAAAGAATGCAAACATATCTTCCTCTTCAAAGGAGCAAACAAATCAATAGGGCTGTTTGGCTTTTTAAGTATGCGAAGCACCACGGCACAAAGCTGTTGAAGGTGGCAGCTCACACCCCCCTCCATCAGGAGCAGACAGAGAGAGAGAGAGATAAAAAAAATCAATACGTGCCCTTCGTGCTTTTAAGTATGCGAAGCACCGGGCAGCATGTCGCTTCACGAAGCAGCTGCACAAAAGGTAGCCAACGTGAAGATAATCTTTCAGCATTTTTAGACGAGCGTCAGTATCGTCTAGGTGTGCGAACAGCCCCCCTGCTCAATCCCCCTACGTCAGGATCAGAAAAAGTCAGCGCAAGAGAGAGAGAGAGAGAGAGAGAGAGAGAGAGAGAGAGAGAGAGAGAGAAGTAAGCTGGGTAGCTTCTCAGCCATCTGCCAATAGCGTCCCTTGTATGAAATCAACTGGGCAAACCAACTGAGGAAGCATGTACCAGAAATTAAAAGACCCATTGTCCGCAGAAACCCGCGAAGCAGCGAAAAATCCGCGATATATATTTAAATATGCTTACATATAAAATCCGCGATGGAATGAAGCCGCGAAAGGCAAAGCGCGATATAGCGAGGGATCACTGTATTCTTTTTGTATACATACAAAGAAATCATATTTTTACTTGAAAAGTTGTCTATTACTTAATATATTTCTTTAATAAACTACAAACATTTCTCTGTACCATTTAATTATTTGGGAAAAAAATATTTGGTAATCTAATTGTCTCTATTCTACTGACACATTAATGCAAAACTCAAAAAATACCCATCTTCTTTGTATTGTGGGCCAATACCCTTACCTTCAAAACATTTATATTTATGTAATAATATGCATCTGTTTTATGTGTAGTTTTGCTTCTTTTTGAAATTTTTATACATGAACTTATATTTTCAGCATCTGTTTCACAATTGGTTTTATAATTTAAAAGTTATTTTAATTACTATTAGATTCTATTTACACTACGTCATTTTGAGTTCAGTTACATGTCCACGTAACTCATGTGTCTGTCATCACAGGACATTGTGCTGTAAATATGGCAGTGCCCATATACTGCATTATTCCTCTGTGGATTCAACATCCTCATGAACTATAACAGCAGTTAGTTTCTTATTCTAGTAGGCCCTAGAGGCAGGATTGATTTTTGTCTTTGTCTTGTTTCTGGCTCTGATGTTTGCTTTGTCCTTTGATTGTCATCCTGATTTGGACACTTAGCTTCTCAGATTGACTTCATCTTTTCACTACCTTTTCATCTCCTTGCACACAATAATATTACAATTTATTAAGGAAGACTGAGCTAAAACCTCTGTAAATTAAAAGCAGTCTGGACCAGTATTTAAATAGCTTTTCATGGGGTACTATTAAAAAGCAACAGTTAATCAGGCTAGGTCATTAAACACTAAAGTCACTAATCTGGTAGGAACCAAAAGGGGTAAACAACCATAATGGGTAAGAAGAAATCCTAAATCATAACTTTCCATTTTAGAAAAGACAAAAAAGTAGAGATACAAATGATCTACATATTGATTTTCAAAAAAATGGTTGCAACAAAGAAACAGGAAGTTTCACTGTAGTGACATCAAAAAAATAAACAAAAGAAAATAAACTCCAAATGCAAAATTCATGTGAACACAGAGTTTATCAAAAGGGTGCATTTATCAAGATTAATACAACAGGGTTACACAAAGGAACAAACTTAAGTATCAAATCAAGCAAAAGAAAGAAAACAACCATATATTCCAATGGGCTTGGCTGTATCACTCTACCAGCTTGAGTGGCTTATCCACTAGCCCACCTACCGTATAGACCACTGTATTAACCCTCTCTCCTTCCTGGTCTCTATCTCATGACCATGAACTTTCTCCTGGCATTGAGCCTTTGCCCCAGACTCTCCTCTACACTCTAGCATTTTTAAGGTCCTGGTCTTTGGGGACTTTAAACCTCAATTTCCAATTAATTAATAACTTCCATGGTTAGGGTTTCATTACATTGACAACAGACTAAAACTGCATCTAGCAACTCACTGCTGTTCCTGCACCTTGAGTCTTCAATAGTAATAAAAGGGCTCTGTCTCCAATGCAGGCTAATGTGAGCAAAAAGAGAAATGATTCCAATCAAAAGGGATATTGTATGTTGTACATTCTGATACTACTTGACTCAGGTGCCGCTGCGAGTGGCAGCTATTTCAGCAGCTCCGTGTATGACTTTATTTTTCTACATTTTCTCTATTTCACTGTTAACTCCTACCATTTTCTTTTATGTGGACTCATCCCCTGGACACTTTTTACTACTTGGACATGGACTTTTACACGCCGAGACTCGTCTATTCAAGTAGTCAACTTAAAGCGCTGAGAACAAATGCCTGCACCGGTGTGGTTCCCTATTTACCTGACGAGGTAAGAAAACGGTATCGTGGCAGCAGAGCCGGTGCTAAGATAAAAACCAAGCATTTAGCGAGACAGTGGCGCTACAAACCTTCAGTGCCTTCTGTGATCCTGGGAAATGTGAACTCACTACCAAATAAAATTGACGAACTGGCTGCGCTGGTGAAAAATGTCAAGACCTACAGAGAATGCAGTTTGTTGTGTTTAAGTGAAACGTGGCTAACAACTAACATCCCAGATGCTAATGTGGAACTACCCGGGTTTAGCACAGTTAAAGCGGACAGAGACGCAAGTACCTGCGGAAAGCAGAAAGGAGGTGGATTTGCACTCTATGTCAATAAAAGATAGTGCAACTCTGGACATGTTAACGTTAAAATCTCCACATGCTGCAGGGACATCGAACTGTTGGCCGTAAGTCTTCGCCCCTATTACTTGCCCAGAGAGTTTGGACACGTCATTGTTTTTATTGTTTACATCCGTCCTCGGGCGGACGTGGAGATAGCGGGTGACATCATCCATTCCGCAGTTGCTAAACTACAAACGCAGCACCCTGAGGCACTTGTGCTAATCGCTGGAGACTTCAACCATGTAACACTGGACAAAACATTACCTGCCTTCTCCAAGTATGTGGATTGTAACACCCGGGAAATTAGGACTATTGACCTATTGACCGTTCGCTGTATGCAAACGTTAAAGACACATACAGCCCCACCCCACAGCCTGCGCTTGGGAAAGCAGATCATAACCTGGTTCTGCTTCAGCTTCACTACAAACCAAGAGTGAGGAAGCTACCTACAACCACACGCTCATTCAGGAAGTGGTCCCCTGAGGCAGAGCAGGCTCTGAGAGACTGCTTTGGAACTACGGACTGGGATATCCTGCAGGGATCTTATAGTGAGAACATTGAGGAGGTTGTTGACTGCACAACTGACTACATCAACTTCTGTATGGACATTGTAGTTCCAGTAAGAACAGTACGCTGCTATGCTAACAACAAGCCATGGATTACAAGTGACATCAAGGGCCTTTTGAACCAGAAGAAAAGGGCTTTTAAAGGCGGTGATCAGCATGAGCTCAAGCGCGTGCAGAAAGAACTCCGAGTCAGCTCAGGGCGGCAAAGAAGCAGTACAGGAGAAAGCTGGAGCAGAAGTTGCAAAATAACAGCATGAAGGAAGTGTGGAATGGGATGAAGATCATCACTGGCTGCAGCTCGAAGCGGGGTACCACCATCGAGAGAGCAAACCAGATGAACAACTTTTTTAACAGGTTTGACCACCCTAACCCACTCTCACCTCCGAGTACTGCACCCTCCACCCATCCTTCTGCTGATACCAGCATAGAAGAGAGTTTACCCCAACCCACAATTATAGCAGCCCAGGTAAGCAGAGAGCTAAGGAGACTTTGTGCCAGCAAAGCAGCGGGTCCAGATGGAGTATCGCCACGACTGCTGAAGGCCTGTGCATTGGAGCTGGGGAGTCCTCTGCAGCGCATCTTCAACCTGAGCCTGGAACAGGGGAGAGTCCAGAGGCTTTGGAAAACATCTTGCATCACCCCAGTCCCAAAGGTATCACATCCTAGTGAGCTGAATGACTTCCGGCCTGTTGCTCTGACGTCGCATGTGATGAAGACCATGGAGCGGCTGCTGCTTCACCACCTGAGGCCACAGGTCCGTCACGCCCTCGACCCTCTGCAGTTCGCATACCAGTTCGCATACCAGGAGAAGGTGGGAGCGGAGGATGCCATCATCTACATGCTACACCGATCCCTCTCCCACTTGGACAGAGGCAGTGGTGCTGTAAGAATCATGTTTCTGGACTTCTCTAGCGCCTTCAACACCATCCAACCTCTGCTCCTTAGGGACAAGCTGACAGAGATGGGAGTAGATTGGACTATCTTAAAGACATACCTCAGTATATGCGTCTCCGGAACTGCAGGCCTGACATTGTGGTCAGCAACACAGGAGCGCCGCAGGGGACTGTGCTTTCTCCGGTCATGTTCAGCCTATATACATCGGACTTCCAATACAACTCGGAGTCCTGCCACGTGCAAAAGTTCGCTGACGACACTGCTATTGTGGGCTGCATCAGGAGTGGGCAGGAGGAGGAGTATAGGAACCTAATCAAGGACTTTGTTAAATGGTGCGACTCAAACCACCTACACCTGAACACCAGCAAAACCAAGGAGCTGGTGGTGGATTTTAGGAGGACTAGGTCCCTCATGGACCCCATGATCATCAGAGGTGACTGTGTGCAGAGGGTGCAGACCTATAAATACCTGGGAGTACAGATGGATGATAAATTGGACTGAACTGCCAATACTGATGCTCTGTGTAAGAAAGGACAGAGCCGACTATACCTCCTTAGAAGGCTGACATCCTTCAACATCTGCAATAAGATGCTACAGATGTTCTATCAAGACGGTTGTGGCGAGCGCCCTCTTCTACGCAGAGGTGTGTTGGGGAGGCAGCATAAAGAAGAGGGACGCCTCATGCCTGGACAAACTGGTGAGGAAGGCAGGCTCTATTGTAGGCATGGAGCTGAACAGTTTGACATCTGTGGCAGAGCGACGGGCACTGAGCAGGCTCCTGTCAATCATGGAGAATCCACTGCATCCACTAAACAGTATCATCTCCAGACAGAGGAGCAGCTTCAGCGACAGACTTGCGTCACTTTCCTGCTCCACTGACAGACTGAGGAGATCGTTCTTCCCCCACACTATGTGACTCTTCAATACCACCCTGGGGGGGGGTAAACGTTAACATTATTCAAAGTTATTGTCTGTCTGTATACCTGCATTGTTATCACTCTTTAATTTAATATTTTCTTTATCAGTATGCTGCTGCTGGAGTATGTGAATTTCCCCTTGGGATTAATAAAGTCTGTCTGTCTGTCTGTCTGTCTGTCTGTCTGTCTGTCTGTCTGTCTGTCTGTCTGTCTATCTATCTATCTATCTATCTATCTATCTATCTATCTATCTATCTATCTATCTATCTATCTATCTGATAGTAGATGTAACCTGAAAGTTAAGGCTAAAAATGTTTTTGTAAATAGGTGAAACATATAATAGCCTCTAAGATACATTAACCCCATTTAATAATAACTTTCCATGTAATAAAAACACACATACTCTTATGATAAAACTAACAGAGTATCAATTTTATAGGAAAACTCTCTTTATATATAAAAGTTAAGTCATCTGCCTATGACTGACAGTTAATAAATGAGCGGCACGTGTGTCCTACTCATTCTTTTACCACACACCTAAGACCACCTTTCCAGTAGAACATCACATATTTTGACAAGCAGAGTTCAATACTCTTTTGTGAGACTAGAGGTTGAAAACAACAGTGATGTAAAATGAGAGCCTTGCAGCCCCATGTGCTCTATTGAAAAGTTGATCCTCACAAGACAAAGGTCAAGAGGAGAGAAGGGCCCACATACAAATACCCGTAATTTGACACAGCAGTAAAGGCAATGACTATACTGCCACTCCACATGTGGAAATCTACTTCTCACAAAATATCATTTGCTTCCCACTACTTTCTAAATACGACATAGTGAACAAAAATAGGAGGCCACCAGTCACCTACCATAGCACATAGGTCTGATTAATGACAAAGCATACCCATTTGACAGACAACTATTATACATATGTTAAGTATAATAAAACCAAGTATAACAGCTCTCTTTTTTATGCACAAACTTCTAATAATCTCTGAAGATTCAGTCAATACCATGACTATAGCATTCCTTCTGTTCCAAAATTTAAATATAGTTTTAAAACCTACTATGTCTAATTTCAATCAAATAGCAGACTGATCAGCCCAGCCATATGTCCTACTGTGTTATTCTGGACTATATTTACCTTTGCTTACACAACATACACACTTCTACTTCACTTCAACTATATCATTTTTTATTATATTATTCCCATCCATTTTCTGAAAGAAATTTCTCTATTACAGAGGTACAAGAAGCCCAGTGTGCTACGTTTCAGCCACTGTTCCCACCTGGGTGGGGTTCACATTTATTTTTTATGTCCTTTTTGATCATTTAGTATCTATGTCACTATATATCTTCTTCTGTGTTCCGTGTGTCTTGTGGGTAGTTACCCAAGAGGCAGGACCACCTTCTTCTCACCATCAAGAGGTCGCCCTCAGACCTATAAAGACTGAGATGGAGTCCCTTGCAGTTCATTTGAATGCACTTAGTGGTTCTTGTGAGTTATAATGATTTATTGTGCTTTTGTGTATTTCTTGGATGTTTTGATCATTCTGCTCTATTTTTGACCTCAGTACTGGATTTTACATCAGGACTTATTTTTGGATTGCCTTTTCAGGCAATTCCTGCTGTACCTTTTGAGCTCTTAGGAGCTTTTTGTCACAAACATCATTTTGCAGAAATCAATTTTTTTCTATAAATAATCTCTGTCTGCCCTTTACGCTTTAAGCAGAAGGTTGACGGTCATTCGTATTGATGGGGGCTTTTTGCTACACTTTCTCAGGACTTCATGCTAATGTACTCACTAGTGAAAGGAAGAACTTGAAAACTCTAAACAAAACCCAGACTACAAACATAAAAGATCTTGGAGCCTTGAGAAAGCAACATTAATTACTGTGACACTGTTATTATTATTATTGTTGTTGTTGATATTTTTATTATTATTATTAATGGCTTTAATGCCTATATAAGTTTTTCGAAAGTGTTTCCCAAAAGCATTCATAATTAAATGCATTTTAAAAATGGTTTACTAAGTGAAAAGCAGGCACAACAATTCAGAAACGTTGTGAGGAAAAAGTGACTAAGACTCTTGGAGACGTGAATAAATATCATACAAGAAAGATGGACATGAATGCATTACAGAAGATTTAAAGCCTTAAATATTCCAAATGGTTTTCAAAAATTAGAAAACAAATGAAAAGTTGTTTATCCAACTATATTCTATAGATAAAAAGCATATTAATGGTAAATGGTTCAAATTAAGTGATTATTTGCAAGTTCAATGTTCCAGATGAATCCAAGCTACAGCAAGTGTTCTGTTTCTTCACACACAAATGGGAAACCTATGATCTAGTGTGTCTTTCAAAAGAGTGATCATATAGAAGAGGAAAGTGTGAAAATGCATAATCCATATATAAGATCCAATACCCCAGAGTTAAACTTATGATTGATACACCTTTGTATTGTATGAGATAAACTCTTTAGTGGTGACACTGTGTGCAGGAGCACTACTATAAGATCTTCACGTAATATAGTTGCTGTCAGGTATCATCTCAGTTCAAGGTATGCATGTATTTTATAATTTCTCTGTATCACTTGCCCAGAGTCTGCTGCAATTCAAGTAAACCTGTGCAACTTGTGCTCCACATATCACACAATGACAGTGCAACAATGCCTGACAGCCACATGAAAGGCCTTAGGAGGTGAAACACAGTAGTTTCCACAAAATACATGGTGTACTCTTTGATGGCATATCCATTTTTGCCAATTAACCTGGCTGATATATGAAGCCTCTATCTCACCCTTCACAGTTCATTCAAAAATAACTTACTGCTCACCTCACAGCAAGATTGGCCTGCTGCATGGCAGCTTCTAATACCTTTTCTGCAATAGAGAGGAAGACAGATTGGCATTTTGTTTAATGGCTCTCTAGTGTGCCTGCGATTAGCTGGCTCAGTTCTTGGGGTCAGTGTCTACAAAGCCCAGGGCCATGTGCTGTGAAGCAGAAAGGTTCACTCTGGCACGTGCCTGATCCCCAAGCGCCTGACCTTTTGTCACTCTGTTAAGAGGAACTGCCCTCTGAGGCTGCCCCCCTTTATCCCTCTTTCTCCTTTAATTTAAAGGAACAATTAATATCAAATATTTTTACTTCAGTTTTTTAAAAGACAAAAATTCAAAAAGTCCCACTTGAAAAAACTAAAATGTTATGCAAAACAGTGTCTCAATATTGATCAATCTAACACCTGAAATATATAAAAATGAGTAGAAGCCTAGAAAATATTTTTCAAGCACTATACGTTTAATGAAAACTACAATGTGAAAAAATATGCCCCAACAAAAGCCAACTGTATGGGGAAAGAGGTGTGGATGTGGGAAGTCCATCACTTAATCTGCTGAAAGTTCAAACCTCCAAGAATATCAGTCTTTTAATCTTGCATATCCAATAACCATTGCTAAAAACACAATGTTCCACTTGAGAGACCCCAAACTAAATACACATTTAAGCAAATCCCTACAGATGAACACAAAAAAAATTATATTAATTTTGATATGCAGCATGTTATGGTGGGTTTTGAAACACATACAGTACATTTAATAATAGTATCTACTTTATAAGCAATGCAAATAAGATCTCATTGTACAAATGGATGAGGAAAAAAGTATTAAACAGAGCAAAAAATAAATTAACAAAATCCAGAGTAAAAGTTAAAATTTATCAAAACTACTGAACACTTCAAATGAACTGTGTTTGTTTACCTTAAGTATGTGCTCTGCATAAATTCTACTGAATAACAGATGCCATCATTGACTATCTCCTTATATTAATGTTAAAATTCACATTCTTATCAAAATTTTCTTCTGCATCTTCTGGCACACTTTCTGGCACATTCCCAGGGAGGCTCAAATACTGAGAATCAATTTATGCTGTCCAATGTTAAATACTGAAATTTCTTTTGAACTAAAGATATTTATTTAAGTTGTGCTTGTGCATCTCTTTATTCAGCATTCCTAGTTATTCAGAAAAGACATTATTTTCACATCATAAGGTTTTTTCTTTTTTCAGTGAAGAGTGAAGTTTAAGTATTGTTTTCTACCTAACATAAATTGAGCATGAATGACCACTGATGTCTCTGTCCCCAATCTCCCCACTCTTGCAGTTCTTTAGCTTCATTATTTGATCAGATATTATATGCAAAACTAACTTCAGTACCTTTGATCCATCTTGTCAAGTTATTTTTCTATGTTGGCTTGACCCTCTGTAGCTGTAGCTCTATTACACTACAGATGTTACAATGTAATGCATTATATAAAATAAACTGTTATAAGCCAGCTGAATAAAAGCTAAAATACAAGTGAGTACTATATTATACATTTGAAAAAACATTGAAAACTCAAGAGTTCACAACATAGTGCAAACTAATTAGCAGTACAAAGTGCCATCTCCAGCAATATTTCTGACAAATTCCTAGCTCTGGCATTTGTACTTTGGACAACTGACAGAATCTGCAGCATGCACCACATATTGCAAAAAATCTTTACAACCAGCAATAATCTTTTTTTTAATTTTCTGTGTTTCTTTCCTCCTTTACTCATTTATACATTCTCAAATGCATCAATAATGAATGCAAGGATGAGTGTAGAAAATAAAACTCAATCTATAGACACAAAGGAAGAGATTAACACCATCTACTTGTTTCAGGGCAATTCCATAGTAGATAAGCTGCTTTCCACAATCTGGCTACAATAATTCTATTTTACATGTTAATTTGTTTTTAGGCAGTCATGGGCATTGTGTTTTTATGAAAATCTTGGAATCTAAGTCCCAGCATAAAGTCTAAAAACTTAAATTTCTATTCCTGTTTGTCAGTATAGACCAACTGCATACCAGCCACCAAAGCCTGTGTAATCTGACATTCCTTACAAACACAGAGTTCTATAGAAAAATTACTGGAATTTTTAATGCATTGTAAAAGCCAACCTGCAATCCTCAGCACTTCATCCATCAAAACTTTTATTTGTAACGAAAAGAAAACATGATCTTGGAGTAGTAACACATTTCAAGAACTGGGATGCATGAGATCTGAAGTGTGCTCATCATCCTTAGATTTAAACATGTTTTTCTCTGATGTGCCTAGTGAAAAGCTTTTATGCTGTTGAGAATATGTATTAGGTGGACTTACAGTTTTTCTCATTATTGCACAAAATTCTTGTTTCACTATTACCTAATACTAGAACTAATACTAGAAATCCACATCTTCACATACTGGTTCAAAATGAGCTGGGCCTGGATCAGTAACAAGGCCTATCCTGAAGTGGATCTTAGTCCATAACACAGCACAGTGATAATATGCACACACTGATATTTATGTACACCAAGCCAATTTCGATTATTTTACAATATAATCTACACATCGTTATGATGTGAGTGGAAGTCAGAGTAGCCAGAGAAAACCCATGTAAATATAAAACATGCAATGAATGGATTTCAGCTTTAACCCAAGCTGTGAGGCTGCTGTGCACTCGACTGTAACAATAGATCTAGGTGAAAATTCTTATATATTATATTCTTATATTGCCAATAAATTGGGACTTGAAAGGCAGTGTAAAAAAGATGAACTATCCAAAGTTTGAAAGACTAGGAAATGCTGATGCTATGAAATTAAATGGAGTTTCTCAAATTCTCCACATGCAAATTAGAAAAGCTCATGTCTCTAACTGACAGACAGCTGTCACAACAACGATGTATACAGTATTTCAGACTTTGTAAAGGCTGGACTCTTTAAAAACTAGACATAAACAATTTTATTGTTTTAACCGTGAGAAATGCCAGTTTACAAGTTTTTTCTCATTTCTCTTATGCCACCAGCCACAAACTGTCCACCTAGCAACTTCATAACTCTTCATTCGAGATTTGCAGCAATAAAATTCATATGTACAAAATAAACAGAAGCAATAACTATCATACGTTGCAAAATCATTCTTATTCACAGTATTGCTTGATACACAATTTGATACAATACGTGAGGTGAGGATTTTTGTTGCTTATGGATAACAACTTTTTTGGTTGTTCCTCTGGTTAGATAGAGTGCTTTCAAATATTTTATATTTCTCAAAGAAGAATCAATACCCCAACACTTATAGCCCGTCCCTATTCCCACAAGGATAAATGCCACCACTAATTATGAACCGTGCTGGTAGGCGAAGCAGAATGATAGGGTTACAGCGAGTATGCAGGTTACATCCTAACTTGTTATTCATCATTTAATATTAAACAACAGAGAGAGCACTTGTTGTAACTGCCTTGAGACTTTGTTTTGTTGTCTACCATACGTAGTTTAAAAAGCCCCTTCATAGCTTGTTGCGAAATAATTCTGTAACTTAGTTCACAGCATTGTTCATAAAGCAAACACTTTGTGAATAAACATCAACACAACCAAATTGTGGTAAATTATGACTCAATATTTAGATAAGAAATTCCAAAAAAAAACAATTGCCCCTATCACTACCACCACCCTAAACCCCCCACACACACACACCCCCCCCCCCCCCAAACCAGCTATGAGAACAAGGAGCAGAAGAACAATAGGCAGTGTTCATTTACAGTAGCTTCAACAAAATAAACTGCTTTTTTTGTTCATGGCAAACATGGTGCTTAATAATGGAATTGTTATTAGTGTCAGCGTTTATACAGAGTAGGGTGGAGGATATGAAGTTTGTATACTTATACAAAACAGCCAAAAACCTCCAATGGAAAAATTCACTTGCCTTGCTCCAGGATGTTAATTTTCTTGGAACATGATCACCTCTGGGTCATTGCATAAATTCACAGCAGGCTTACTGACATGTCAAACCCTTTCTGCAAGATAGAATTCAGCACCTGTGAAAATGAAAAAGAAGTCTAAGTATAGATAGATACTTTGTGCTCTCGCTGCCTCTTTATTCCACTTCTCTTTAAACTGAAAAGATACACTGACCTGCTATTGTACTGATTCAACCTAATGCTGATACCCCAAAGGACTGACAATAAGTAATAACTCAACAAACTTCTTTTTTAACCTGTATTTTACCTTTGCCCATCTTGCAATTTAGTCACTTCTACAGACAGCCCTGCTACTATAACCTAATTATTCACTTGTGCAGCACCTTCTGTTCTGGCAATGTCTTCTCTCTTCACTGTCAGGCAGAATGTATACCATAGAAACAGCATAGTAAGGGATCTAAACCATGACTTCTGCTGGCTCAAAATGAGTGTTAGCTCTTTGAAACAGAATGTTTTAATTGAAAATATTAAAGGACCTTGAACTAAATCACGTCATCTCTAAAAAGTAATCAAAATAAAAAACTATTAATTTATAATGAAAGGTAAGTAAACAATGAATTTAAACGTAACACATAGAGCTTAAATAATAAGCCAGTGAAAACATTCATAGTCTTGTACACACTATACAAGCACTCCTCTACAATCCTCACTTCCTCTGAAACACCAAAAGATATTCCAATACAACTGGAACCTGATGGCTTTGGAGTTGACACGGATGGACCCTCTCTTAAAAAAATGTTTCCTCAAAAATAAAAGCCCATAAACCTCCATTACTTTTTGTATTAATTTCTAAATATGTGTTTTATCTACAGGCCTTATTTGTTTGTTTTCCATTATACAACATTTGTTCCTGTTTCTTTATTTTTTTTTAATTAATGTTTTATAATAGAGTAGTCAGGGTCTAACCCAGATCCCAACTTGAAGTATGACCTCTCTTATAGAACTTGTCCGTCCAACTTCTAAAACTTGTAGTCGCTCATCATTCCCGTCAGTAGAACTCTGCTACTGAATTAATCAACTTAAATTTTTGTAGCATCTTAAAGGTGCACAAACTGTTTGAATAGTGAATACAACTTAGCAGTGTTTTGGGAGTTCATCTTGGCCACCATATTCAGTAAAATATCTGTCCCTGCACAAGCTTTATCTATGTATTTTTCAAGGTTCACTTCATCTGCGCAGGGAATAAACACCTGGATGCCTCAAAGTACTGATTGCATCTCTATCAGAAAACTTGGATTAGTGACTTTACTTAATAAAAAGATACAATCAATAATTAAAAAGGTTAAAATATGCTACTTGCCAGAAATACTAGGGACAATTATGAGACAAAGGAATTGATTTGTTAATGGTCACAGAGAAACAAAGTACTGAAATTTAAACTTGTGACTGACCTTAGGTCATCAATTCCAACTCATTGGCCATGATATGATACTGCCTGTCAAAATCATTTTGAAAAAGCACCTGAAAAAAATCGCATCTTAAGGTAACATGGCTTTACTATACTTCCATCTTTTTTTATTCATACAGTCCTTTAATCATTTTTTGCTTATAAATTGCAGTGACATAAGTAATAAAAATTGTTCATAATCAAAAGATAATTGAATTGTTTCTTGTACTTTACAGAACACCCATCTATAGCCCATGGCTGTCACATTAGGTTTCCAGAGATATTCCTGAACTAATTTGCCTTTGAAATGAAGCACAGTGTATAAAATAAATGAAGAAATATGATTGTGTCATTTCAACTTTATAAAAATGACTATATGGTCCCAGGTTATTAAATGCAACTATAATAGCTGAATAACAGCTAAATAAAAACTGGTGACAGCGTCACAGTAAGCAGATTACTCTGAAGCTATGCAACAATCTCAGATATCAAATACATTTAAATATTCACAAAAGAGCACACACACACATGCACACACAACAAGTCTTTTTCTCAACCCACTCAATCCTGAGCAGGCTCATAATGAGCTGGAGCCTATCTCAGCAAGCACAGGGCATAAAGTAGGAAAAATCCACTTGACAAGCTACCAGCTCATTGCAGGGTGAACACACTCATACACATGCCTTGGCCAATTTACCATCGCCTATCCATCTAACTTGCACATCTTTGGACTGTGGTAGGAGACCACAGTACCCGAAGGAAACCCACGCAGAATTGGGGAGAATGTGTAAACTCCACACAGGGAGGACCTGGAACGAGAACCTTGGTCTCCTCACCGCAAGGCATCAGTACTACTACTGCACAACATACTGTAAATATTCATCATTTACAGAGAAAGAAAGAGACAGAGAGCATTCCAGTTATATATGAATGTGTATGTTTTTAATACATATATGTTATTGTATATAAGAGAATAGGGTTTCCTGAAGAAATCTTTATGAGTGTGTGATTTGTTTCCACTGAATAGTATATGGGTGAAGAAGATTAAATAATAATAATAAGTAACAATAATTTTGAAAGCCAATACTTGACTGTTGAACCATCAGCCTAAAACTAACTGTAAAATCTTATCAGAATAGTTGATACTGCTACTGTACATCATAGCTCCAGAATTCAAATTCCTGTTACTGGAAAACCTTTATAATTCAAATTATAAAATAAATACTAAGATGTTACA
The DNA here is from genome assembly GCF_900747795.2 of Erpetoichthys calabaricus. Taxonomy (NCBI): domain Eukaryota; kingdom Metazoa; phylum Chordata; class Cladistia; order Polypteriformes; family Polypteridae; genus Erpetoichthys; species Erpetoichthys calabaricus. The sequence goes on along the minus strand of NC_041399.2, from coordinate 68,802,404 downwards.
TTTACTTTGCATTGTATCAGTATTAAGAAGTAAAAAAATTGAATATTATTTATGGATTACAGTTTATGTCATAGTACCACTAAAATTAAATTAATTGCTCTGAGTCTCTGCAAATTATAAAATCCAAAAATCAGAAAAAAACTAAGAAATTACAGTTTATTAACTCTACAAGGTAGGCCCCAAGCAGAACAATGTAACAGTATTACTTACCCGTAAATGGGAATAAAATCTTCCTCACAACTCACTAGTGTGGTGGGATTTAAATCTGCTCCTGGCCATGTGAGGCAATCCTTCAAAATTACTTTATCATCCATTCAATTTGTAGACAGATAAACCCTAGGTACATCCATATCCACATGCCCTACTGAACTGGGTTGCATGCCACAAGCCTGGCCCGTGCAGATGGTCAGTAAGGTCAAGCTTCAGCACTCCTCCAACAGAACCTTACAAAGCAACCACCGTAGCTGTAATGAATGAATCAGTGAAACAGCAGTAACCCAATCCCAATAGCTATCCACTCTGATCTCTCAGGGTATCTCTCAGAGCCACACACTATGTGTTCCTGGGTAATAATGACATTCGGGGAACATTTTAGTCAAGATTGTAATGCAAGAGAAGACCTTTGCCCTCAGGCTGTGGAATATCCATTCAATCAGCACACATTCTCTTCAACTGCACCCCCACCTCTTTCTCTCTCTCTCTCTCACACACACACACACACACACATACACACACAATCACACATGCTCACATAAACCTCTTTGTTGTGTCCTGCATTTACATAATTACCTCCACCTTATAAAGACAGCAGCAAACAGTATTTAAATAGACATCTTTTAATCATCTAAACCTACCCAAAATTAAAAAACACCTTAAGAAATAAAAACATATTAATTCATTTTAGTGTTTTCATATGAAAGCAAATACAATGTCAATATTTTTAAAATGGTAAGACTAAGTAGACGATGAGTGGGTAGTGTTAATTTTTTTCATTAGTTATTAACAAATATGTCATCTTCAGACTTACTAGTGAACAGTCCATTCAGTTTTTCAGTGCTCTTATGCAACACATTAACACATACAAAACCAAGCAAACAAATATAATTCAAGATTTCAGTTAAAGAAGCTGTATTTTGTTAAATGTGTTTTGGGCTGATCTGTATCAGGCCCAGCTGCCTGGCCAAACAAATCACCCCACCCCCTTCACTCACTTTCAAGGTACTCTGCACAGCAGGATCCAAACCACCATTCCCATTCATTAGCACCTCCTGGTGCCTCAGGGTTTCAGTTTACCTCCTAAGACCTTACTAATGTCTCCCTTCAGTAACCACCCCAAAGTGAAGCCCTCCCACGACAAGAAAATAAAAAGATGTTGCTGACCAGCTGGTCTGGACACTGAATCCCTAAAAGCAGCTTGGTGACTATGCATGCTGTCTCCCCAAGGCAAGGCCACTGTTCTCTCCATGTAACATCTCACTCCATACAAGAGGGTGGTTTGCTCTAAAAGAGATTTCTTATTCCACATTTCTCCTAACTAATATCCCCCAATACCCCCCCAACACTTATTATTCCCTTCCCCCTCTTTTTCATTTATACCATTTGCTCCCAAACAGCAACTCACATGGGACTCATCCATCTTGCCAGACTCTTCCTGAAGTGACAGATGCTCTTAGGAGGACTGTACTGCTGAATGAACAAAAGACAATGTTTCCAAAAACTCCAAGGAGGTAGTGAGAGCAACGAAAGGAGACCCTCATCTCCTACTGAAAGGCACCTATTTGCTGAGTCTGCAGGTCATAAATCTAAGAAAAACACTAGTCCATCTCACTCTTTCTCCCATTCTTCCTCTCTCTCTACACCACTCGGTACACCTTGGAATATTAGAAAACTTATGATGGAATGTTGTCTTTCATTGAGTTCAGGCCTGGAAAATAGCATACATGGCTTGCTGATGCACCAATGTACTCTCAGGATCGTTCAGGATATTCACAGAAAGACATTAAAGGGAATCCCTTTCACAATGGTTTTACCAATAAAACTATGCAAAGAAGAAGGTCAAACGAACAGACATTTAGTTTACCTCTCTTGTTGGTTTACCACTACTTATAAAGGTGTTAGGTTAGATAGACTTTTACTATCCCAGAGGGAAATTTGTTTGCAGCAAGAAAATACAAAACATAAGGCACTGTTACAGAATTCAAGAACAATATGCCAAAAAAACACAACTGACAAACACAATGTTATCATAAGTGTACACACTCATGAATAGTACAAAAAAGAATAATTACCATGAACAGTACACAACATAATAATTCAAAATTCAACTGCATCCCTACAAATAACAGAATCCAAAATGCTTAAAGTTATACGAATAAAAGAATTCTTAAATCTGTTGCTCTTCACCCTTGGGAACCTAAATCTGCAGCCTTATGGTAACAACTGAAATTTAGGAAATAGAGGATGGCTATTATCTGACAAAACTGAGTTGACCTACTTTCTGAACTGTTTTTTAAAGCAGAGGTCTACTGCAAACCAATAATTTGACTATTTAATTTTAGAATTTGTTAGGTTAGTTCATATTCTTATTGCTAAGGGTTGCCAAACCAGCTTGTAAAAGATGCACAGACGCAGTATACATTTTACATAATAATCGGTTGATTTCATTTTTGCAACAGTACGAGTACACTGTGCTGGCATCAAAATGTGAAACAGTGTGTTCTTACACTTTGTCAGTAACTGTCAAACTTTCCACACACACACTACTGAATCCTAAGATTATGTGTAAGTTAAAGTGTGCCTTGCACAAATTATTTTCTGCTCACCCACTTTCATTATTCTCTTTGTGATTATTACTTCAGAACAGGTGTCACATTAAACTAATTATTGGACCATGGCTTTTTGGTGTTATATGACACATTAATTAACTTCCCCAGAACTAAATAACAGGGCTGCACCAAAACACTAATTTTCAATATTTCCTATAATACTGAATAATATATATACAAAAGGAAATTTTATACTGCTAAACAAAACATTCTTTGATTAACCACACAATGCATTGTGACCAAACCACTTTAAATATATTTGCAGGTGAGTAAAATACTAATGGACTGTGATGCTGCCTGAGATTAACATATTCAGCTAAAAATGACTTTCAGTAAACAAAATAAACCAGATAATAAACATAACAATAGTCAAACATATGCACGCTAGGTTATCCTGTGGTTTCAAATAGGCCTTGTGTGAGGGTGGGAGTGTGCATGACTGGGTCCGGTGACAGACTGTCACCTTATCCAGGGACTCTCCATTTTTGCTCCACTCCTGCTAGAATAGGCTATGTGCTCTTACGTCACTGACTTGGACTGTCCAAGTAGGTTTGGGAATTTAATGTTAGGTGATGTAAATTTGCTAACTTTAATCAACTTGCATTAATGTACAATATATAAAAGGCTGAAAGTATGGAAGAAAATTGAACATTAACTTTGTAGTTAAAATGTGCATATGAAATTAATTGCATGGAGATTCCAAGATTGACCAAAAAAAGGAGCATTTTGGATTCATTAATATATATATATATATATATATATATATATATATATATATATATATATATATATATGTCTCCTTGCTTCTCTTGGGGTGCTCCACTTTACCTGTCACATCCCAAAGACATGCATACGGTTTAGTTGGTTTGTTGTGAACTGTAAATTGACCCAGCATGAGTTAGTCTGCGTGTAAGAGTGGGCATGCCCTGTGACAAGTCTGGTCATCTCCAGGATTACATGTTTGGATAGGCTTTGAGATTCTAAAAAAGCAAAGTGGGTTAGAAACTGAATGGATGAAGAATAAGAGAAGAGCTTGCCCTGACTAAGTATACAATTTTTCCGTGGTTGCAAGGAGCAAAAAGAGAGATACTCTTAAGCAACTTCAGCTTGCACTGGAATAATTACTGACACTATAAACTCCAGGAAATGGAATTTCAGTAATAATTTGGCTGAAATACTGCAAAGCAGCTAATTTGCTTTGGATGTGTTTCACAAAATTTTACTGCAAATTAAAAATGGATACAATGCACCTCTTGTGCCCTTTTTACCTTTATGATGCTCAATGGAAATACTGACATTTTTGTTATCATTGTTATTTGTCCCTGAAATGTGTGTGGTACTATCAGATACAGTTGAACACTATTACTAATGCAGTATAATATTTGCATATTTAAAAGAAAAAACTATATTGATCATAAGTTAATATGGTTAATGGAGCAATTAGGATTATTCTATGTATAGTTAAAACTGGTGCACTAGGAAGGGATACAGAACAGAGTAGTGCTCCAAATCACAGAACCTTTTTGTTCTAAAGTAAACCAATTTTCTTTCCTTTTACTCATTACATCTGTGCTTTTCCTTTATGACAAGCACTATGTTTTCACAGTTATCTCTGCATCTTGACTAGTGACTGCACATTTTTAAAAAAGGAATTGTTGCTGAGCTACAACAAAATGTCATAATAAATTTGAAAATGAGAAATGCGAAGTGTGCCAATTTCCCACATCACATCCCGTAAAAACACTGCTGTAAGTTTTGATTCCACGCGGCTCTGCTAACACAGACCTTTGACCCCACTCCCATTAGCATTCTATCAATCTTTATTTTGTATTGTGCCTTTTGAAAAGTACACTATCACAAGGCAATTTAGCCTGCACTATATTCATCAGTATGTTTGAGTAAATCATTTGGCAAAGTTTTTATTAAACATATTTTTTTCACCACTAATGAAACTCTTTTGACAAATTTAGCTAGTCTATTTAACAGTGCGTCCCTTGTATGAAAATCTCTCAAACAAATGTGCTCAAGTCACCACTACCATTTTTGCCTAACAAGTTGGAAAAGATGTCCTTCATTCTTTCCAGTGTAAAAACAGACATATAGTAATGGCTACAGACTGTCTTTTAAAAACTCGGCTTTTCTCACAGGAAAGCAAAAGTATGTTAAATTGTATACTGTACTCATGTTTTTGCTTCCCTTCTACCAAATTTTCATTAAAAAATTGATTCAGTTTTAGAAATGAATATTGAAATACATGATTGCCTGTGCTCATCAATAATTATATTTAGGGTTGGAGTGTTAGTGTGAGAGTGACTTTATTCTTTTTCCTAAATTCAAGAAAGAGTGCCAAAGAGTATTTTATTCCAAAATCTGTGGAACTTTAATTACTGATACTTAGTCTAAAATCCTTCAGCAAAATTCATCCTTTAAACCTTATGACTCTCTGTAATCCTCCATCTATTTACTCAAATTTCCTTAAGAAATTACTCGACTGATACTTGTACATGTCTCTATGTATGTAAAAAAATTAACTTGAATATGTTCTCCAGGAAAGAAAATACTGAAAGTCAATATATGTTACAGATACTGTGGTCAGAATGAGCCAGTGTGGTTATTTATAAATTTCCGCTTATCATTTAAGAGTTTCTTTCAATTTAAAATACACAATCAAGGAGATCCAATACATCCATTGATACACAGTAAAAAAATCACTGATGTTCTATTTAATTGTACTAAATGTGTTATTATGTATTATGATCATCTCAAAAACTGGAATTTGCTATTTTATTGCCAGGAAATTAAGACAAAATGTAAGGAGAAAAAAGCAATTATCTGCATCCTTTTCTTAAACAGCTAGTTATTGAACAAAGATTAGGTTTTGAGTTTTTAATCCAAAATTTGGATACCTATATCACTGCATTGCAGGTCAGGTCAGGTTGGGGAGCATGCACTTGTACAGCGCACTGCCGTACCCATCACACGAAGAAACAGCTCAGGATCCTGGTTGACAGCCCTCAGGCAGACACGCAGACCAGTCCCACCCTCTATCCCACCCTCAGACCCTCTATCTGCCACAGCCAATGTGTTACATGGGCATCCTCTTGGCCTGGTCCAGCTATTCGGGTCCTCAACAATGAGGATTCTGCGAGCTGGATCACCATAACTGATGCTCCCTCACAATGCAGGTAATGTGCCTCATTCGGGACTCCATGAGCAACCCCTCATTCAACACAAAGTCAAACCAACGGTACCCAAGGATTCTCAGAAGAGACACTAAATAATACTAAATAATAGCTACATCAGGCCCCATCTCCTCATAAATTTAAGACTACATTGTGAAGACTGCATTGGCTTAGGGTGATTTCAATGTATGGTTTATAGAAAATTATATGATTATCTATCCATTTTCCAACCCGCTGAATCAGAACACAGGGTCACGGGGGTCAGCTGGAGCCAATCCCAGCCAACGCAGGGACCAATCCCGGGCAGGGTGCCAACCCACCGCAGGCCACACACAAAGCACACACTAGGGCCAATTTAGAATCGCCAAAATACCCAACCTGCATGTCTTTGGACTGTGGGAAGAAACCGGAGCACCCAGAGGAAACCCACACAGACACAGGGAGAACATGCAAACTCCACACAGGGAGGATCCAGGAAGCGAACCCAGGTCTCCCAACTGCAAGGCAGCAGCGCTACCCACTGCACCACTCTATATGATTATCATGGACTACAATTATTTATCTGAACATGTGTACATACTAAATTTATTCACTGACATTTTCATTTCAGTAACTCAGAAATAAAAATTACTTAGAAGCAATACTAAGTAATCCAAGTTCAAACATTATTATATTAGCACCAAATGAATTACTGAATGATATCATATTATTCAGAATATTTACATTTACACAAACCCTTTAAAGATGCTTTTGTAACAACATCTCTCTATTATAATAACAAGACAAGGACTTTTTAGCCTGAGACGAGACGTAACTTTTCAAGAGAGATACTTTCACGTCCCGCAAGACAAGACTGAGCCAAGAGATTTAACCATGCCCAGGGCCAGAAAAAATGACAAAGAGTAGTCAAAGACAAAGGCAAAGTAGAACATCGTAAAGAATTCAAATTTGCTGGTGCGATACACATGCAGAGCAGGTTAGAGATAATGAAAGTACTAAAATTCGAAAGTCTTAAAAAAATGATAGTAAAGATTGCATTAGCACAAACAAATGGAAATTATTACAGTGAAACAGTGAAAAGAGATTGAATATATTGTTCGGATTTAAACTTTAAGTCGGAGACTTGTACAGTAGATCATTTAATTCGTGTTGCCATCAGAGAAAAGTAGTGTTTCTTCCCAATGAAGAGGCATATCCGCGTAGGGGTCGGCAAGCGAAATAAGCAGGTGGCAAAGACCCCTAGTAATTTTAAAATCAGTTTTGTCAGCAAGTCACTTAGTCTGGTTTGTGGCATTTGTTGTTATAAGATATATGTTTGAATCAGCACATGCAGGACAAATTAGTTGGTTATCAACACATATTGAAGATTAATATTTAATTGAAGTCAAATTCAAAGTTCAAATGTTTTTTTTAATTTTCTAAATCTCTCCCTCCTTTTTTAAATATATCCCATTTTTAAGGCTACCTTTATGATATCAAATATGTCAACTGAAGTTTAATCAAATATTTAAGAACTCCTGTAAAACTATCTTTGTTCTGTTGTTTTCAAGGTGCATCATAGAAGTGATCAACCTTATTATTTAAGTCTGTTGTAGTTAAACTGACCTTTTCTGCAGTACCTATTCATACCTGGAAACAGTATCTCATTTGCTCACATACCATTTAAATATATGTGGTATATGAGATCACTACACTCATCACATTTTAGTTGTTACTTCATTACATTCCTTTAGGTCTAAACAACTCTCTGCTGATTCATTTTTAGCAATTAAGTACGTGATTATGTGCTTCTGCTTGAACACTACATGTCAAATCATTAGATCTGCCTAATAGTTTAAGTAAGAGCTCAGATTTCTAAATATATGGCCAAAATAAAGGTTGTGAACCACTAAAATGCTTAAAATTTTATTTTAGAATTAACCTGTAGCCTAGCAACAGGTATAGACAAAGCCAGGGTATAGACAAAACAGCAGCGATAGGTACCAGCTTGCCGCAACACTTAAGTGGAAAACTTGGTTAGAAAATAGACGGTTTGTTGTGTGGATAACTGTACCCTCTACTACATTAAGAAGATGAATGTAAGTGGATTCTCACATCATTTATATCTTCTTCATTCAAATACATTACACTACATGTAAAAATTACAGCAAGTCGCAGCTAATTGGTCACATCATTGCTCTCTCAAATCATGCAAGAATCATGGATATTTATTTCTGACCTAATTCTAAAGTGGACTACAAATGCCAATAACGAAAGCATTCTTTTCCTTAAAGAGCACTGAGATTTTCCAGTTTTATTAAGTTAAACTGTGACAGGTTTTTAAATAATTGGTGCAATTGCCGCAATCCTGTGCCAAATTTCAAGCTCTCCTACTATAATAGAATTGCATGTAGCAATACTGCTTAGACATATGATCAAAAATGGATGACACTGGTAAAAAGAATGCAGCCATTAAAAAACTGAAGCCAAAAATAGCAACATCCACAAAAGCAACACAACCAAAAATGGTGTCATTATTTTCTTTTTCCTCTTCATCTTTTTTTACTTCTATGGGATCAATGCGCTTGATTACTCCTACCTTATCCATACAGCTCAGACCTGTACACCCTTCCCCATTCAGACCCCTTTCTTTCAGATCTTCCCTTACTTTATTCATCCACCTCCACTTTGGCATCCCTTGCCTTCTCTTCCTCTGTTCTTCCATTTCCATCACTCTTTTGCCCAAATATTCATTGTCTCTCCTCATCACATGTCCAATACCACTTCAATCTACTTTCCTGTACTTTCTTGGATATCTATTCAACGTTTGTTGTACCTGTGATTGTGTCATGTCTTATTCTGTCTTTTTCTGTAACTCTACACATCCATCTCAACATTCTCATTTCTGCCACATTTAACTTCTACTCCTGTGCTCCTTTTGCTGCCAGTGTCTCAGCTCTATATACAACATTGCTGGTCTTACCACTGTCTTAAAAACCTTACATTTAACCTTCACCTTAATTCCTTGATCACATAAAACTCCAGACACCTTCTTCCAGTTGTTCCATCCACATTGCACTCTGGGTTATCTCTGTATCTAATTTTCCATCTTGGGCTATCCACTGATCCTAGATATTTAAATTTATCCACTCTTATACACACACATGATTAGGGTTGTGAAAACTATCAAAATATCGATAAATATCTATTTTAACAGTTTAAAATTTCTTCCACACTCATTTTTCATGGTATCGATTCTGCAGCCAGCATTACAAATGTACTTCTGGCTTGCCATGGCTAAAGTTGCTGCCCAGTTTCCACCCATTCACAGGTGTTAATATGTAAACTTCAGCAGCTCTGGAGCCGTGCACTATGAAACACTGAGCAGCAGGAGGAAGTGTTTGCACTCTGTATCTGGGGCATAGGCCCCTTAAATTACCTAAATGGGGCCACTTGGGTAATCTGTACCTTTGATGGCCACCTGTGTCACCTAATAGGTTCAATGACTCTGCTTAAAGGACAGACATGCAAATTAATTTTGAGAAATATCTTATTTATACATTACAGAACAATTAATTAAGTATAAACCATAAACTGTTGCGTCTGAAATAGGTATGCGATGCTATTTTTTTCCTACAGGTTAAAATGTTTCTTTGTTGTCAGTCTAACATTTGATGCATTAAGACAGGGGTCTGAAATCATTTTTACCTGCAAGGTCAATTTAATTATGCACTGTTCATTAGGTGGAACACTCTTTGGCAATGGGGTTCTGTTGCTCCATCAAATCTTAACCTATTGATGTATGCTGCTGTAGTACTTTACTTTCTTTTATTTTATTAAGTGTGATTTTAAAATTATATTTCATCACATTAACTATATAATATAAGACACTATAACTGTTCAGTGCTCAGATGCATAAACAGTGGCAGCACTCCTCCATGTGCTCATTTACTTCCAGGTAGATGTGCTTCAGAGTATGTATTTATTATCTGAGGGCTCATTTGTGACCCAACAAAAGCATGCCCCATGGGAGAGCACATCGACATGCTAATCTTTCTTGCAAAAAATGTGTAGGTTACAAAGTCTTCACAGGTGGCGCAGTGGTAGTGCTGCTGCTTTGCAGTAAGGAGACTGTGGAAGATTGTGGGCTTGCTTCCCGGTTCCTCCCTGTGTGGATAGAGTATTGAGAAAAGTGCTATATAAATGTAATGAATTATTATTAAAGACATTGGAGTTTATTTATACAGAAATGCAATGTGCACCATTTGCTTTTATGCAAAGCCCTTAAATATGTTACTGGTCTGTTTGTGCATTTCTTTCTGAAAAATTGTTTACAAAAGACCACATTAATGTTCTTTTTACTTGAATGTTTAGTTCATGTTTGTTTGAAAATGTTTATATACATTGTTCACAAAAGATTGCAATACATATTAAATTAACATTTAGTGACATTTGTAGCATTTTATTGTACTACCTCAGCAACAGGTGCTTTCATCAATGTAAAAATACTTTTGACAGGATTTAAAATTCTTCACTTTTTTTTTTTTTAGAGAATTTTACTCCTACCTTTTTTTCAAAAGATTGCACTACTTGAAGTATGTGCATTTAATGACTAAAATTTCTATTATTTGTTTTCATCAATGCAAAGCTTTTAAGGCATACAGAATTTTTATGTGTTACATTATAAACTGTATTTGGCATCAAAAATGAAATTGAATTTCATGACTTTTCTCAGTACCATTTCGAAGTTTGAAATTTTTGTATTGTAACAACTCTACAAATAATGCTTTTTATGTTACAATATTTATTATTATGACTGGTTGTTCAGTAACCTTATTGTCTACTGATGCACGTAAATATGGTCCTGTGCCTTGCTTTTCTAAGGCAGTACATGTTGTATACCATATGTCTTGAAGAGAAGGCAGCTGGGTGCCAATAATATTCTGTGTTGCTTTCTCCATCCCGAGCAGGGCTTCACAATGCTGAGTCAAACAGGTGTTATCACAAGATGTTACACAGTCAGTTAGAATGGATTTTACTGTGCACTTGTAGAAGTTAATGACAACAAATGGAGAAATCTGAGCTTTCCTTAGACATCTAAGGAAGTAGTGATATAGGTCAACCTTCTTCATAATGACTGAAATATGTTGTGCCCACTTCAGTTAAATTATGATGGTCACCCCAAGAAATTTAAAGTTGCTCACTCTCCTAAAAAAATATACAAATATTCATTTTCAAGAAGCTACTTCAAAAAGTACACTATATTTTGTTTCAAGAAATATACACAGTATGTCCAACAAAACAGTCCACCCAAAGATATTTTTAACAGCTTACATAGCTTTTCCTTTAGTTTCATGTGGTGAGGAAGAAAGATCTAAATGTGACTGACAGATAAAACTTTTAACATGCAACTAATCTAATTTTGCAGCTTGTAATATATGTACTGTACTGCTATATATACTGTACTGAAATCAACAAAATAAAAAATGTTATATAATAATATTTTGCTCCTTATTCAGCTTTTCAGCTTTTAGAAATGTACACTCTTACATTTGCATTCTTTATAAAACCAAAGTCTTTTTTGGTTACACCATTATTATACATAATGTAAATTTTTTCACATATATTGACAAACTACCCCTTTTCTATCTTATATTGTCAATTTTTGCAGAAATATGGCTTAGGTGATCACTTACATACATAAATAAATCTGACATTTTTGTTTATGAGGACATGAGTTTGAAAAAGATATATCTAAGGAACAAATAAACATGTGTAGGCACTTTCCCACTGCAGGAACCTTGTTCTTAGGAACCAATTAGTTCCAGTGTGTGTAGGCTCTAGGCCACTCGTGGTCCCTGGTCACTCTTATGTGTTGCATTCCCACCACTAATAAGAAATTGTAACCGTTATCCAAAATATGTGTAGAAGAAGTATAATGCTGTGTGAAGGGCAGTGCGTGCAATAGGCAGTTTACAGGTTTCTTTTTTGGGAATGCTGCAGAAATTCCTGAATTTCTAAAAGTCCCTGGTTTCTGAAAAAGTTCCTATGTTGGGAAAGTACCTTATGCTTGTAATAATTTCTCTAGTCAATTCATGTCATACATCAAATTCTTTCAGCATTGATCCATGCCCATTTCATGAAAACAGTTTGTGTTAAAATGTATTAATGGATTTTGAAAAACTTAATAGTCATTAATATTCATTCATTTTTCAAACCTATATAACTCAATGCAATTAAGCAAGGAACTAAATCACTGCCTAGCAGGTCTGGATGCTTGGAATGAACCATCCCTAGGAAGAACACTAATTTGTTTCAAGACATTCACACAACCACACCACAATCACATAAATAAGGTTTGGATTTGATAACCAGCTGTACCTGCACATCTTTGGGATGTGGGAGGAAACTGACATAATGGGAGAAAACATATGGGGAAACCTGTACACTCCCACAGACAATGGCCAAGCTTGGACCTGAATCCAAGTCTAACCTCTGAATCACCATGCTGCCATGGTCAATTATTTAATTAATACAATTGACTGAGCTCCTTAATGATAATAGCACATATCCCTGTAACCTAACTCATACAATATCCCCTTCTTGTGCACTTCATAAACTGCCTTTATTCCAATAACTTACAGCAGTGGTGAATGCAAGGCAGATATTCACACATCCATAAAATGTATGACATTCCCAAATCTACTTAATCTAATTTATGGTCACATGGAGCTGGAATCTACCCTGGCCACACTGGGCGTAAGGCAAGAAACAGTCCAGGACAAGGCACCTGTCCATTGCAAGGCCCACTCATATACTGTATATATCCACACTTACACAGTGGTCAATATGGAATCATTAGTTAATTAGCCTGCGTGTCTTTTGAAGATGTGGGAGAAAATAAGTATACTCAAAGTAAACCCATGGAAACACAGGGAGTACCTGTGTAAACCCCACATAAATAATGTCTCAGAACAGACTTTTTGGACTCAGTGATTCTAAACTTTAATTCCTATAATTTATTTTAAAAAATCATATTAGACATTTGCATGTTTCAAACCATGCATGAATCTTCAAGTGGTCAAAACTGAATGGTGTGACAGATACAGGACTTCCTACCAGGGTTTTTTCTCACAACATAGATATATTACCACATTTTACTAGTATTTTTATATTTTTAGCTAAACAAAATAAATGTACCTCTTTCTGCAAATCTGTATAGCTGTATCTGCTATCAAGATTGTATATTGTGTTTATATTGTGAAATTCCCAATTTAAGAAGCCCAGATTTGAACCAAGACTAAGATACATTTTCTATTTATTTGTATCTGACTGTTTATATTTGATTTACACCTGACTATTATATAATACATCATCTTCTTTGTCTAATTTTTTCTAAAATCCCATGCAGTAAAATAAAATAGGGTCACTACAACCACATATGCAAAGAATATTCCCAGTAATATACAGTACAGTATAATCCTGATTTTAGCAAGCTGGTAGCACGAATGGCATGAAAAATGGATGGTTGAATATGATAATATGCAGCACATATACTACAAAAACAGCTACCAAAATAGTGTTATATTGCAGTATCACTTAAAAATAACCCAAAACATGTCCTTTGAAAAAAGTCAAAAGCTTTCCATTTTTTTAATTGTTTGCTCCTCAACTACACCCAACCCATAGAATCTGAAAGCACTTTCTACTACCAAGTCTGTTTGCCTTGACATGTGGCTTTTTACTGAGAGGGATACTGATGACAATACCTTTTCAGCTAATGGAATGCAAAGTATGTCACCAAACATGACAAATAGTGCAAACACTTGGTCTTAGCTTGAGGGGGGGGGGGGGGGGGGGGGGGGGGGGGGGGGGGAAGAGGGGGCTAATACAGAGCTGTTTGTCTGACTTAAGTAAATATATAGTCTTTAGATGGCTACTATTAATTAGTACATGCAATGCTTACTACCTGCAGATCAAAATGCAGATCAAAGGTTTACTAATATAAAACCAACTGGAACACAACCTTTTTTGGGGGGTTTAGTGTGATGAGCTCTCATTTTAAAATTTGCATGGATTAAAACGTGAAAGTATGCATACACCAAAAAATAAAAGAAAATGTGTATATCAAAAACAAATCTGATTTATAAAACCTGCTATACACACATTTCTGTGCAAGTTAAACTTTATAAATCACATTCATCTTGTAAACATGTGTATACATTAATGCACCTCAAAACCCGCCCAGTTACCATTCTGAAACAAGCATATATTGATCACTCTAATCCAGTGTTTCCCAACCTCGGTCCTGGGGTCCCACTGTGGCTGCAGGTTTTTGTTCCAACCAGCTTCTGTTTTTAATTGGGAAATAATGGGCTAATAAATTGATGTGTTATTTCCCAAGTTCTGTGTTTTGGGAACAATATAGAAATTAGAAAAGTTTGGTAAAATAAAATATATATATATTAAAATGTACCAAGCAGTTATATGGGAATAATATATAACAATATTATCATCTTGATTTTCATTCTACTTTTGTGGTGTTCTAATTATTTAATTAATCCATTATTTACTAATTAGTGGGTCTGACGCTAAAGTAGTTGCAGCCTTAGATTATTAGGTGTTGTTACTGATTAGGAATCTGGTTGGAACAAAAAAATGCAGCCACAGGGGGCCCCCAGGACTGAGGTTGGGAAACACTGCTCTAATCAACACTATACATATGCAATCACAATGCTGTAGACCATCACTTGCTGGAAGAGCAGCCTCCCATGTGACACCTCAAAACACTGCCACCTGGATTTGAGTCCCATGGTGCACTCCGCAACTGAGTGTGCAACAGCATGCACTGCATTACAACGTCTCTCCTCTGCATTGTGAGGGCTGGGAATAGTCTAAAGTAGCCAGCAGGTAGCCACTATCACCTGGCACATGTAATGACATAAACAATGAAGTATAGGCAGTGTTTCTCAACTAATGGGTTGCTGGTGGCCGCCACTGGTTTAGCAATTGAGTCTTAATGGGTCGCCTAAGCAGTCAATAGCACTATACAGTATTCATCCCCGTTCGTATCTGCAAATGCTTGCACCACCTGCTTTTCTATTGACATGTTCAATTGACAATAGGGGAACCCCTCGGCTCTTACTTTCATCCATGACTCACCAAATAGGAACCCACCCCCACCCCCACTCTTACATTTGCACTTGTCCCACCACCATACAATTAAAAAGGTAAAACTTTGTCAAGAGATGGTAAAGGGTGAGAAACAATGGTATAGACCATACGAAAAACTGTGGATTCAACCAGTTACCTTACCAACAAGCCAGCCAAATAATTTATGTGTTGTTCCAGGCCACAGAGCCATGACATACAGTATGTCAGTCTTATCTTGGCATCACTTGTGCATTAATAGAATGTTATTGCTTACAGTTAACAAAAGCAACCTCATTTCACTTGGTACTCTGCTTGCTCAGTGCAGTCAATTGTCCTGACTATATTAGGAAAACTGGACACTGTTACATATGGCCTTTCTGTGTTGGCAAAAGCATACTACGCTTTATGCACTGTTTGTTTGCCTACACCATGCAGAAACTGAATATAGTGCCTTGTCAATCTGTTATTGGCTTCCAGCACAGCAGGCGCAATGAAGCTGAATCTTGGCTGAAATATTCCAGACCTGTCTCAGGCCAATTCCAATACAATACAATAGGTAGCTGATATAAACTGTATGAAAAAGCAAAAAAGATCTTCAGTGCAAATACGCAGCATTGGCCCCCTTAAAAGGCAACTAAAATCGAGTATGCACATCATTGTAAGTTTATTATGTTTGTATCAAAGCACATTATTATATCAGCTAATATGAATTATTAGACATGTGTGTTATCATTATCTGGTTTGGCTTGATCAAGGGTGTTGGTTTGGCTTGATCAAGGGTGTTGTCATTTACCAGTTTACCCGAAATATTGTATAAGAATGGGTCAGAGTTGCTGTAAATAAAAGTTCATTCTTCCATCAAGGTTTCTTTTACAAATCCAGACTTTTGCATAAAAAGTACATTTCAGGCCTCTTTTTGTGCTTACATAATTTTTACATATCTGACCCATGGAGACTCCCTCAAGGATTGCAGAATAGGAGTCATGGACAAAACATTAAGCCAAGCTCATTTAAATGCACCTTCCCACTCACTCATTCTGACTGAATTCAGGGTTGCCAATCACCTAAAAAGCACATCTGTTTACCTTTATTGGAAGCCTGTATATTTTAATGTATTTGCTTCCTAGATGCTGCCACCATTACAAAAGTAATGAGCCTTTTTTTTGTATGCACCACAGCTTGTAAAATACCTATGTTAAACTGCTTATAGGAAAGATCACCTAGTTTCTAGTACAACTAGTAAAATATTTCACAAGATAAAGTACCTTCTTTCGTTACGATGGACAGCACATGGTGTCCTCCGGAGCTGAAGAAGTCATGCCAGGCCATCAAGCTGGGGTGAAGATAAAGGCTGTTGAGATTGAGGCACAAGCATTTTCTTCCATCCATTCTCATGGGGAATGTCAACTCTTTGTTTAACAAGTGAGAGGAGCTAGAGGCACATGTAAAGAACCAGAGCATGTTTCGTGAGTGCAGTTTAATGTGTTTTACAGAAACTTGACTGACGAATAATACTCCTGACTCCTGTGTGAATCAAACTGGTTTTGCCATGGTATGAGCAGACAGAGATGCGAGAGTGGAAAAGAAAGAGATAAAGGACTGCTAGTGTTTGTGAACAATAAATGGTGTAACCCTGGACACATAGCTGTGAAGGAGAAGATTTGCTGTGGAGATACTGAACTCTTGGCAGTCGTTGTGAGACCTTATTATGTACTGAGGGAATTTTCTCGCATTGTTGCTATTATTGTTTAAATTCCTCCGTGGGCAGAGGCAAAAGTGGCGTGTAACATCATGCACGAGACTGCTGCGAGATTGCAGACCCAACACCCTGACACTTTTGTTGTTATATCTGGGGATTTCAATCATGTCAGCATTTCCTCCCACTTGACTGGTTTTACACAGTATGTCGACTGTCCCACGAGAGAAAATAAAACACTGCACTTGTGTTATGCCAACATTAAGAAGATTTACAGTGCTTCTGCATTACCATTACTTGGTAAATCAGACCACAATCTGATTTGTCTGCAGCCAGTATACGAACCCTGTGTAATTTGCAGCCTGTAACTATCCGATCATTCAGGAAGTGGACTCCTGAGGCCAGAGAGTCTGTTAAGAACTGCTTTGAGTGTACGATTGGAATATACTGCTAGAGTCACAAGAGAATAGTACAGACATGGATATTGACAGGATGCACATCAGACTACATAAATTTCTGCAGGGATATTATTATACCAGCAAAAACAGTTTGGTGCTAAATAAACCTTGGATTACCAGTAACATCAAGAAACTTCTCAACTCAAAAAACTTGTTTTTCAGGGCTGGTGACAGGGAGAAGCTTAAGCTGGTACAGCAAAACCCGAAAAAGTTTAAATTAGGATTAAGTTAGGCAAAATGAACTATAATGAAAAATTGGAGGTGAGGCTACAACATAACATTAAAGAGGTGTGGAAGGGAATCAAGACCATTGCTGGCTGTGTCTCTGGGACGGTAATGAGCAATGTTGGGGCCCCACAAGAGACTGTTCCAGCCCTTTTCCTGTTCACATTATACACAGCACACTTTAAATATAAGTCAGACTTCTTCCATATTCAGAAGTACACTGATGATACAGCTATTGTGGCGTGTATAAGGAATGGGCAGGAAGGGGAATGTATGGATCTTACTGGAGCTTTCAGTGACTGGAGTAGTAAGAACTGCCTGGTTCTGAACACAACAAAGATGAAGGAGATGATTGTGAATTTCCACAAGTCTAAACTCCCTCTTCAGCCCGTTAACATCTGAGGAGAGGACACTAAGGAGGTGCAAACTTATAAATATCTAGGTGTCCACCTTGATGACAGACTGGACTGGTCTGTAAACACAGATGTTCTCTACAAGAAAGTTCACAGCAGGCTGTTTTTTCCACAGAAGACTTAGATCAATCAATGTATGTTGCAAAACGTTGTCTGTGCTCTATCGGACAGTTGTTGCCAGTGCCCTCTTCTTTGCTGCCGTGTGTTGGGGAGGCAGTATGACAGATAAGAACACAAAGAGGCTGGACAAGTTAGTGAAGATGGCAGGCTCGGTGCTGGGTAAGACTGTGGACTCACTGAGAATTGCGATGGAAAGGTGCATAGAGAGGAAGATACAGGCCATCCTTGACAAAAGTAATGACCCTCTCAACAACATTTTGGTAGGTCAGAGGAGTAAGCGTAGCAGTCATTTTCTCTCACTGTGCTGTAGAACAGAATGCTTTAGAACAGGGGTGCCCGCACTTTTTAAGCTTGCCAGCTACTTTTAAAATGACCAGGTCGAAATGATCTACCTACATTAAAAATGCTATATATATATATATAGGGCGGCACGGTGGCGCAGTGGGTAGCGCTGCTGCCTCGCAGTTGGGAGATCTGGGGACCTGGGTTCACTGCCCGGGTCCTCCCTGCGTGGAGTTTGCATGTTCTCCCCGTGTCTGCGTGGGTTTCCTCCGGGCGCTCTGGTTTCCTCCCACAGTCCAAAGACATGCAGGTTAGGTGGATTGGCGATTCTAAATTGGGCTTGGTGTGTTTGTGTGTGTCCTGTGGTGGGTTGGCACCCTGCCCAGGATTGGTTCCTGCCCTGTGTTGGCTGGGATTGGCTCCAGCAGACCCCTGTGACCCTGTGTTCGGATTCAGCGGGTTGGCAAATGGATGGATGGATATATATATATATATATATATATATATATATATATATATATATATATATATACATACAGTGATCCCTCGCTACTTCGCGGTTCACTTTTCGCGGATTCACGACTTCGCGGGTTTTAAATACAAGTGATTGCCCGCCTATCGCGGAAGTTATGTTCCAGACCCATCAGCAACAGGAGAAAATCCGCGATATAGAAAGACCATATAAATAAACATTTTTATAGTTTAAGCCTTAAAATACCCATCCCACATGCTTTAAACACATGTAAACTTATAAAACACACTTTGTTAACACATATGATATGTGGATGTTGGGCTAAGGATATGAGTAACATCTCACTATTATAAAACATTTTAACTTCACGCAAGACAAGACAGTGAGACAGGAAAATTGGTGATGTACAGACTTAAAATTATTGACACGCAGAGCGACAAGCAGCAAAAAGCCAGCACAAAGTCCACTTCTCCTTAGCGTTCATTCAGCTCCCCACCCCCTTGACAATGCGAAGTGGCAGGAGCGTACTGCGCTTCCGGGGAAGGGGGGTTTGAGCGAAGGTGCGTTCAGCTCTCACACCCCCCCCCCCCCCCCCCCCCCCCCACACACACACACTCCTCCTTCCAAACGTGCAGAGCGACAAGCAGGCATTTTGGCAGAAGCAGCACAAAGTCCATTTCTGCTCAGGGTCAGTTCAGCTGCCCCCCTTCACAAAGCGAGTGCAGACACATTGACGTCTGATCGCTGCGTGCAGTGTGCAGTGTTGGTCTGAGGTGTTTAAGAATGTAGAAAGTGTTTATAAGAGCGTGGGAAAGGTTAACAAGAGAGTGAGAAAGGTTTATAAGAGTGTGGGAAGGGTTTATAAATAAAGCCTTAAAATATGTATAAATAATAAAATAAATACAGGTCGCTACTTCGCGGATTTTCACCTATCGCGGGGGGCTCTGGAACGTAACCCCCGCGATAGGTGAGGGATTACTGTGTATATATATATATATATATATATATATATATATATATATATATATATATATATATATATATATACTGAGTATACTTTATACATAAAATATATGTTGTCATACCTTGCATAACTGAATAACCCTTATGGCACAATAACAATTCAATACATTTATGGTCACTACAGTATTTGGATTTAATAATCTTCATGTGGGAAAAGGCTGACTCGCATAAATAAGTAGAGCCGAATAATGCAGTCAAGGAGGCAGCACATTTCCTCATGTTTGGGTACTTTTCCTCTGTGAGTAAGTTCCAAAACTGTCCATGAGCCCCAGACTTCAGCTGAATGTCATCCTGTAGTGTCAAAATCTCATCCTCCACTGTAGAGGAGTTTCAGGTGAAACAGTGTTGCAATTTTTGATGTGGGTGAATCACCCTCAACATCTTCCCTAAATGGATAGCACTTAAATGTAGCGATTGGCTCAGGTAAAGCCGAGTCTTGAAGAAACTGTCTGTCAAAGTCTGACAGACAATGTTCAATCTGCTCTGTGTGGCATATGCTGTCAAGTTGCGCACACACCTTCCATTGCGTCTTAAGCTCTGAAGCGAGGTTTTGGATGTTCCCCACATCAAGGCGCTGCAGCTTTGAGGACAGATGTTGAATTTTTCATTTGAAAGCATTAACTGAGCTAATCATATTGACCATGGTTTTGTCTTTTCCTTGCAGCTGTAAATTAAGCTCATTCAACATGTTGGTCAGATCGGAAAAAAAATGCCAAGTCTAGCGCCCATTGATCGTTATTAAGTTGCTTGTATTGTGCATGTTTAATAACAAGGAGAAACTCCTTTTTCTCCGGCCAGGGGTCTCGAAATCTCAGCAGGAATTTCTCCCTAGCCATCTGCCTCAACGAAGGCCTCTTTTATCATCTCTCCATCTTGGAAGGACTTCTTATGCTTAATGATCGAGTTGCTCACCCGGAACAATGCTTCGGTGTGTCTGCCTTTGCTTTTGATTTCAGACGAGTGAAAAATGACGGCTGTCTGATTAACTGCGATTTTAGTTCCCTCTCCTTTCTCTGTCTCAGATCGCTTTTCGGAAGGAAGTCAGTTTCGTTGTTTTTATGAACAGTTCGAAAGTGCCTTTCCACATTATCCTTCTTTGGAATAGCAATGATAGACTGACAGATCAGACAAACGCATTTCGATTGTGACATTGTGAGAAAAAAATCCTCTTCCAATTCCACATCCAGCCCATACCCACCCAACAAATTTTTTTTTAATCCCTTCTTTAGTCGATATAAATTGGGAGGCTAACTAGATCACTTAGATAGCCTGAGTTCTGCAGTAGCTCGCACGTTTGATCGTGCATGTGGGATGACCAGTGTGTTAGAAGAAAAGAGATCTCAGACTGGCCACCCTGTATGTCAATCAAGTGGCAAATTCCATTGGGAGGATATATGATAGACTGACATTTAAAAAAAAGTTTTTTAAATGCAACGCGATCTACCTGCACTACCTTTCCTACCTACCGGTCGATCGCAATCGACGTATTGGTCACCCCTGCTTTAGAAGATTATTTGTTCTTACTGCTATATATTTTATAACTCTGTTGTCAACATAAGTGATTCATGACCTAGCCAGCACTCTGTCTTCTGACACTGCAACAACTGACCATTTGTACTTTTTACTATTTATATATTTATGTTTTGTTCTCCTTGCCTTTTTTAATAATTTGTAGCAATTGTTTACTGATGTGCTTGAGCTACTGAACACCTGAATTTCCCTAAAGGGATGAATAAATTATCTATCAATCTATCTATCTATCTATCTATCTATCTATCTTTGAATGATTTGTTAATTTCTAAAAGATCTAGTCAGGTAAATAAAATAAATTGATAATCTTGATGATTCACTCATTTAATCTACCTTTTGTTGTTGCATTCATTGAATTGTTGTCCCTTAAATAAAGCAATGTCTCCGATTTGCTGACTGTGTTGACATGGATTCACAGAAACCAATGTCACTTGAACAAAACAGGCCAACTGATTCATCAATAGAAATTTTACTTCAGTCTTACTTCAGCAAAACATCATTCAAGTCTGTGATTGAATTAAATGAGAAAAAATAAACATTGTTCACCAACCCAATGAAGGTTGCTACATTTTAAATGTACACTATATAATAAGTACAAGATGTCTACCTATGAATGTTTGCTGATCCAAATGAAGATCAACAAATCATTGCATAAACATGAAGTTAAAACTCCTGTAATTAATAAGCTGTTTTAACACTAGAATTACCAGAGCCTACGAAAAAACTCGTAGATCCGGCCCACCTTAAATCGCTTCTTAAAACCTTTCTCACCTCTCCGCCAGCGTCTTTTGTCATCTAAATGTACTGATAAAGACAAGCTGCCAGCAGCCGGCTATTCCATCCCCCCAACGACTTAGAACGTAAACAAGCTTTTCCCAGCTAATGCCTTGATTGATTATCTGGGAGTGAAGTGGAGTTTTAGAGTAGAAATAATAAGATTGTTATTTGGAACACACGCATTTCATATGTGTTGCATTTCTACAGTAATCTGTGTAAACACATTGTTAAAACAGAAACGGTTTACAATATTCTAGTAGCAAATGACAAAATGTAGGCATAAACTATATAATGTATGAAGCCTGAAGTCCAAATATCAAAGAAACACTTTCACAAAAGGTACAAACAAAAAGCCACCGCCAAAAAAACCCGTCTTAGTGTGAGACATTGACACTCTAACTATCACTGCTTCCGTGGCGTAACAGTATCAGTCGCTGACTGGGAATCAGAAGGTCATGAGTTCGATCCTGCACAACTCCCATTTGAGAAGTGTTCTTATTTTCACTATTTTAGAATAAAATGATACATTTGATTTCAGTCTGTAACAGCCGGTGTAATTTATGATATTTGTAAAGGTTAGCTTTATTTTTTTTAAATTCATTTTTCATTGTCTCAGTCGCGTTCAGGATCCATCCCTACCGCCCCCCACCTGACACTGCTGTTTTTACATAAAGACGCGCTATAGTTCTGCAGTGTATCACGATACATACGACCGCGTGTTTTTTTCCCCCAGTATTGCCAGTCCCCACGTGTTGCTGTATGCTGTTTCTTTTGTACTCCAGGACATGCAGAGGAAAGCATAGTAAAGAGCAGTAACTTCAGCGCTATGTGCAATCATCAGACACTCCCCATCTGATGCTGTTTTCACATAAAGACGCGCTAAAGCTCTGCAGTGTACTTGTGACTGCATTGTCGTACCAATGCTTGCGAACTGAAGTGTCTGCATGCACTTTTCGTGGCATTATACGTGTATTTTTTTAGCATGCCCATGTAGCTCAAACACAGGAACATATGTTGATGTAAAAGTATAACAAAACAAGTGCACTTTAATTCAAGACTATAACCGAAGAAAAAAGAAAGCAAGTTACAGTAGGTGGAATGCTAAGAACTGCTGATTTCCATTCTGTGCTATATAACTGTTAACATTTGAATCTGATGATTGCATATAGTGCTGTCTGATTTAGTGTGCGCAAGAACATGCAGGTGGCCAGTTGCTGAGTGCTACAACGCACATTTTAAAAAAAGAAAGAGACAAATATATGTGACGTTTTGAAGAAATCATTTTATGACGCGAATAGTACCAATCAGAAAACATCGTCGAAGTAATGCAATATTATTTGAAAATGAACAGCGTCAGGTTGGGTGTGAAGTTATACTGGCGCTGTTTGAGTCAGATCAGAAGCTGAATAAGCTGAAAAAGCTCCTGTTCTGACTCTAAGTAAAAAAGCATGAATTAATCAACAGAAATAACCGCGATTGACATTTTAAAGTTAACGATTTACAGTGCATACCAATTTATAAATTCAATGTCCGTTTGAGGAAAACACTTTCACACAAATCAAGTGCATGTGTGTACTGTATAATGTTAACAAAAAGAGCAGCTTACTACTGAAAACGGCAAATATAGGAGTGAGTGGGGATCGAACCAGGACTCTTGATTACACTTGGTTTGCGTCTGTACTTGCGCTGTTACTTAGAGAGCCAGATCGGGGGAGGGGTGATGTTAGAGCGGGTGAGCTTATTCAGTGCTGCAGAAACAACGCGCATGTTGATTTTTTTTCTTTCAGTACATGTGCCTTCCCTGTTTGTTTGTATATCTCTGCCTGTCTGTCTCTGTATTACGCAGTGCTCTGTCTGTCTGTGTGTTATGGATCTTGAAAAAAATAAGTTATAAGGACAGTTGTTCATGTTAATTGCAGTCTCAATTGTTAAAAAAATATTTTAAAAGGAGCATCCCACATGAAAATATAACGATCTCATTAACTGACAGTGCATACCAATTTACAAATTTTATGTCCGTTTGAGGTTAAAAAGAAAAAAAAGAAGTAACACTTTATCCCCAGCGGGGAATTGAACTCATGTTTGTGAGGCAGAGAAAAGCTACTCAGTCCGAGAGGCAAATCTTAGCGCGCTACACCACAGAAGCTGTTATATGGTGTGTGAAGCTTTTGTGGAAGTGTTTATTTGATCTTAGGAACTCGGGCTTTACACATTCTATAGTTTATGCCTACATTTTGTAACATCCACATTACTAACCGAGAATGCTAAACCGGATGGACACAGGGACATCCGGCAATGGGCTGTGGCCGCAAAAGACGTACTGCGTAGGCGCCCCACAAATCCCCCCCCCCCCCCCCCCGCAAGCAACGGGAACCGGATGGAATGCAACGTAAAATAAAAAATGAGGCATCGCGCACAGAAAAAAGGAGTCAGACCACACAAAAAAGGAGCACGAAACCCATTGCACACGAAACGGGACACACACAAAGTGGAGGATTCAACAAGCCCCTAGCACACAAAAAAAAAGAAGCCGCGAGCACCACACAAAGCCCATTGGACACGAAACGGGACAGACTACGGACATAGCACACGAAACGTACACAAAAACGACGATTCAGACCCACGACCACAGTAACATAAATAACAAATGACACACAAAGCCCCATTTCTAAATGAACCGTCCGTATTAAACATACGTCATCGGAACACGATCACAATATGCAGCATAGGTAGATCTCATTACAATGAGGCACTATTAACCGTTCAACCGCAGAAAAGGCTCCATATTAACAGTGAGTGCGATCCTCCTTATTACTTGTCCATATTTCTCACGCTCAAGAACAAACAAGTCATGAATTCACGATCACGGGTACAAAACGATACCGCTCGGATAACGGGACCAAACACAATTCACACTATGCAGCATAGGTGGATCTCATTACAATGAGGCACTATTAACCGTTCAACCGCAGAAAAGGCTCCATATTAACAGTGAGTGCGATCCTCCTTATTACTTATCCATATTTCTAGAAGAAAAAATGTCTCGGCTCCAAAAACGCAAAGCTCAACTAACACAGTTACAGAAACGAACCCAAATGGACAGACACACTGAACGTAGACGCATGCAGGGCGCGTCTCACAGTGCTGCATCGAAACAGGCACGGCTTCAAAACGAAACACCTCCCGTCTCAGACATACAGAAACGGCAGCGAGGGGACAAAATTAATAAACGCAGACGTCTACACCGCACATCTCAAATACTGGAAAACAAGCAGGCAAGGCTCCAAAAAGAGAAAGCTCAACTGACCGACATACAAAAACGGGCAAGGCTCAATACAAACAATGCACGCCGTAAACTACAACGGGCTTCTCACACAGCACAGGCAAATCGATTACAGCTCCAAAACAACACGTCCCAAATACTGGACATACAACGACGCGCCTCTCAAACAGCACAAGCAAAACATACACGTCACGGACATCAACGACAGACACCTGCTAAACGCTTGCGTTAGCTGACAACGCGTTCAATAATGAGTCCACTATTCAGGAAAATTCATTGGGATTAATGAATGTCATTTGCAATCAGTGTCATTCACTTAACTTCCCTGAAGAAACAACTAGCAATACAAGTAATGAATTTACATGTTGTTCTCAAATGGGTCAAATTAGACTGCCTCCTTTACATTCATATCCTGAATATCCACAGAACCTTCTAACTAACGATGTACCTGAAAGTAAAAACTTTATGAACTGCATTAGATCCTACAAATCGCTATCCATTATGAACAGAAACAGTAGCACTGCACGTGACATCCGTCTTGCAAAACTGTTAATTATTGATGAATGTACAATGTCATCCAGTCACTTACTCAACACCATTCATAAACTTCTACAAACGTTGATGAATAATAATATTCCCTTTGGAGGAAAGGTACTTTTATTAGGAGGAGATTTTAGACAGTACTTAGCTATTGTTCTACATGCCACGTGCTCAGCTATTGTTCAGTGCACCTTAAAATACGCAGACAATTGGCATTGCTTTCAAAAGATACAGTTAGTACAAAACATGCGATGTCCACATCCAGATCATAACAATTGGTTATTACAACTGGGAGATGGTACACTCACCAATACAGATAGACTTCACCCAGATATTATTACAATTCCTCAAGCCTTTATCTGCGACGACTTAGTTACAGAGAAGCAATCTCATTAGACCAAATGCCCCTTTTAACACAACGCACTATATTATGTCCAAAAAATATTAATGTGGAAAACATAAATACCCAAGTCATTGCATTACTTCCTGGAGAGACACAACTCTTTCTAAGCTCTAACAAACTTGACTCTGATCACGACAATGACCATCTTCATTGACCTTACAAGTTCTGACCTGGAATTACCTTTTACACTTAAACGGCGTGTACAAAGAAATTCTCCAATAAACCTTTACACTATGCCACACACTTTATTGTTTGCTTTCTATTTGCATCATCTACACCTTCACACTATTCTATATCTCATTCATACATCACGCTCTTTGTCATTTCCCAACACCAGGGGTTGGCGAGCGAAGCGAGCAGGGGGCGGAGCCCCCTAGTTTATTACTAAAATATGAAAAAGTTTCTGTTTTAGCAATGTGTTTACACAGATTACTGTAGAAACGGAACACGCATGAAATGCATGTATTCCAAATAGCGATCTATTATTTCTATTCTAAAACTCCAGCAGTTCAGTCACTCCCAGGTAATCAAACAAGGCATGAGCTGGGAAAACTTAGTGAACGTTCTGCGACGGTGGGGGATGGAATAATAATAATAATAATAATAATAATTATTATTATTATAGCCGGCTGCTCGCTGCTCCTCTTAATCGGCACATTTAGAAGACAAAAGAGAGGTGAGAACGGTTTTAAGGTGGGCCGGATCTACGAGTTTTTTCGTAGACTCTGGTAATTCTAGTGTTAATGAACATATAGTACTGCACAGTTCAAGTAAAGAAAATTAACAGAAACAGAAAGTGTATTCTATAGATTTTATTAAGTATTCATCTTTATGGTATATTCTTTCCATTTTCTGCAGCTGACGTTCCTGAGATAGGCTCTGCCTCCAACAACCATAAACTGGATTAAGGCGGTTTGATTTATGAATGGATAGATGAATGGATAGAGAGACTAATAGATGTCATCCTCTACAGTTTTAATGGGACATTAGCTGAATTTTTAAATGTTGTAGTGGTGTTAGGCTTCAAGTTAGTAATCTAAAATTATGGTCATGTTAAAATAAATAATGAAAAAAAAGTACTACATATATTTGTGTCAAAATATTAACATGGCACATGGTGATTCAGCATTTTGTCACAGTTTGCCTTCTCTGGTCCTACTTCCTAATAAAAACTTAGGACTGCTTAGGGTCTAAAATCCTGTTCTGCTAAATCCTTAGGATGGAACAAGTGGTCTAAATCCAATGCATTCCTCCTCAGGGGCACTGGAAGTACATGGAACTTAATACTGTACCTTCAAAGAAAAGCTACATGCCTACAACAGAACCGTCTTTTTCAGGCTGTAATTATAACAGAAAACCAGGACTTGGAGAGACAAATAATTATTGCTCCTGAAAGGAGTGGAACTTCACAAGGACAGCCAGAAATTAAATTGCTTATATGCCCTGTACTAAAGGAGACTTTTACCAAAAATACTGATATACAAACTAAAGGTGGCTTTATAAAAAATACTGGTATGTAATTGTAAATAAAAGTAGGGAAACGTGATGGGACACTAAAATACCCTTTGCATCCAGACTTTTTTTTCAGCCAAGTGCCCCCTAGTGGTTACAAATGTTTGAAAATCACAGAATTTTATGTTCTTTTGCTATTGATTTCTTAAATAAACAACTATAATATATTTATTTAAAGTCACAGGAAGTGAGGCAAAGTTGAGGATGAATTGAACAGGCAATGGAAAGATAGACAAAAGTTCACAACCGGATTATGGAGAGAAATTAACCCATATTAACAATAGGAAACTCGCGCGTCTTTTTGTAACAAAATTCCCAAGTGGGACTGGCATCCACTTGAAAGAAGACATACAGTAAATAAATTAAAAGCTTGTGTCTTTTCACATTTATATGAAGTCATGCTAATTTTTCCTCCAAAATTTCAGACAATTTAATTTACAAAAATTGTTTCCACCTAGAACAAATTAGCAGAAATTATCAAATATTTGAAAACATAACTGCATTCTCCTTAAGTCAAACAAATGGAACGACTCTGCTGGTTTTCATCCTTATTGTTACACTGTTCCTATATAATATCACTTTGTACACAAGTAAGCTCTTCTGTTTTTCTTCTATTTGCTTATCATGTATAATATTTGAATTATCCTGTATCACTCAATATCTTGATGATATGAATTGCATTCTTGAGCGCATGAAGTGGCGCGTGCTTTTAACAGCACTATATAAAATAAAACTTGACTAATGGTAAGAAAATTCTTCTTAGATCAACAAAGTCCCTTTTAAAGTATTTAAAGTGTCTGCTTCTTCCTTGAAATTTGCAAACTTCTATTTTTTTTCTTTAGGATTAGTAACTGTTCTGTACTTTTTAACAGTAATCGGCAGGGTACAAAACCAATCCCTTCATATTTTTCTCTGTTTTTTTCTGTCTTGTTACTGCTAGCATGGTGGCAGTCGAATGCCCTCATAAACAGCAAGTTGTGACTGCCATGAAAATCACACCAGCAAGGAAAACAGAGCAAAGAAGAGCCTTCAGCCAAAGAGAGATAGAGACAAAAGGCAGAATTCCAGCTGAATGCCATTGCTGAAGTCAGCATCAGAGAAGCCCCAGTGAATAAGCCAAAGGCAGATTAGCTACGGGAATTTTCAACAGGCAAAGCAGAGGACCAGCCTAGGTCGGGGGTAGGGAAACACAAAAGGCACATTTGACTAGATGAAGAAGTCATCATCATTAAGCTGTTGGACATTTATTGTCCAGTTATAAAAGTTATTTTTAAAATCAAGAGATGTAAAAGGGGCCATGGATGTTAATGAGAAGGAGGTATGTATATCACTAGGAATTGCAGTCAATTCATTAGGAGGCCAGAGGCTTTTGTCATTTGTGCACAGCTGATTGCTGACCTCCCAGTACACCCTGATAATGTGTTTAGCTGTAAGGCCAAGGCATTTAACCTTAAACTGAAGTTGCTTTTCAAACAAAGGTCATCAGCTTCCCTTAACAAAAGACTTTCAAGAATCACACTGTGGAAGATCCCCACTGAGAACAGGGTGGGCAGTAAAACCTTCTCTGTCTACATTTTTGCCCTTTAGGCTATTTCCAGATATTTTTTATCTTGTTTGGCAGTCCTCTTTACGTACAGTGCACATGGAGTTGCCACAATTTAAATAATCACTGTAAGTAGGTATTCAAAATGATTTAAAGAACCACAATTCTCTTTCTGCAATAGGGCTGAATCTTTTTCTGTTACCTTCACAAATAAATTACTACGATTTTCAGATTATATGTAGGAGAATGACAGAAATTAGAAGAACAAAAACTCTCAAGCACACCTTGAACTTTAAAATCCTTTTCAATTTATTCCGAGATCAGATGAGATTGGGTGCTTTACACTGGTGTGGCCGTAAGCCACAATGCACCATTTTGCGTAGTTCTCAAGCACTGTGATACCCTTATTGGATGTGCATGCATTTAGTCACTGTACACATGGAATTTACACATTATGGGCACCTAGATTCCACCTGAACGCATGCATGTTAGTTTAAGTATAAACTGGACTGCAGTGAGTGTGGTGGTAAATTCATCCTGTAATTGATCAATATCCAATCCAGGGCTAGTCTGTGCATTGTTTCTAATAATGCTGTGATAATCCTGAGCTCGCTACAAAAATAAAATGTAAACAGTGGGTTTATAAAAGGGATCAATAAATGTTTTGCAATTCTTATAATAAATATTGAGACTAAAACTACACACAGAATTCCAGGCACAAATTCATACTAGTGAATGTGTGTGTTCTTAAGTGTTTCCTGCAAGTGCCCTGTCCAGGTGTTGGTTGCTGCTTTCCATCAAGTGCTATCAGGATAGGCTATAATCTTCCACAATACTGAACTGGAATTAGCAGGAGTAGAAACTGGTTACATGTATGATGAATTAATAGATAGCAGGAAGCATGACCTGCTCTATAACTCTGAATGCTTTTGTGATGTCTTACCAAAGGACACTATATAAAGGATTTCTTGTTTACTGAGAGTCTACTAATTTACATCTATGGAACAATTGCTTTCAAACTTGACTTTTAAATACACTTCTTAAAGGTTTAATTTATGATATATACTGTAAAGGGAGGCAGGGAGTAAATAGTTTTTGTTTTCTTTCCCAGATGGGACTGAATAATGGAAGGACAGGGACAGAATGCTTATCAAGGCAGTGTACCTCCCCAGCATGTTAGGTGCTCGCATTCCTTAACTGGATCACTCATGCACACACCCAAAGGGCGACCTAGGCATTGTAGACCAGTATGACAGTTCTGCTGGCTGCCACTGATGCTGCCAAGGGGCTCTTCTGAAAGGGTGTTTATCTATTTAGTGTAATATCATGGAACTAAGTACTCTTGGGTCAGGCATTAAAGAAGCCACCTTGCCTTACTCAGACTGTGGACAGCTGGAGGAAAAGGTGGACATCACTCGCCTGGGGATGGCAGACGAATGATAAGGAGATGTTTGCTTGTGATTGTAATTTGTTATAAAGAAGACTGGAAAAGTATTTTTTGTGAAGTCTTTTTGAATCCAGGACT
Source organism: Erpetoichthys calabaricus (assembly GCF_900747795.2). Lineage (NCBI taxonomy): Eukaryota > Metazoa > Chordata > Cladistia > Polypteriformes > Polypteridae > Erpetoichthys > Erpetoichthys calabaricus. Next base: position 68,771,463 of record NC_041399.2, on the reverse strand, counting down.
TGTGTATTGTGTAGTGGTGCCTGAGATTTGGGGTCTAAGATACCTCCAGCTGGCCACAACAAATCTGAATTATTCTGCTCTATAGCAACCTCTTAAAAATCTGTTAAGGTTTATATATACTACATATTCACTGACTTCTTTGAGGACTGCAAAATAGTCCATTTATACACATTTTTTCTACCTTTTTAATCAGATTACATTATTATCTTAGTTCTTTAATATAAGCAGATTACCCAATGCTGGTTGCAACTGTATTATTGATTCCTTAACATGCTTCCTAATTCCATCTCGCAGCAATCCAAACACTTTGCTTGCTCACATTCAACATCACTGTAATATGATCAAGGAACTGCACTCAGCTGTGTTTTAACAGTTATGTTAAGAAAGCATATAATTCGAATATAACACTTTGCAACCTCCTCTCTGAAGTATACATTAATGTAATAAACATCTTCAATCCACTAGCACATATATACACATCCAAAAAAGCGATATAAGGGCTAAAGATGGGGAAAAGACGAAAAAAGTTATTTTGCAAATCAACCTAATAAGTGCACCTAGTTTGAGAAAGTTCACCCAAAAATAATGAGTCACTGACTAGGAGAACATCTCTCTGCTTTCTGCCTTAAGGTTAGTATGTTCAAGTGGAAACCAACATCAGGTAGAAAACCAGAAGAAAACCATCTCAAAAGTAGGTGAAAGAAAAGGCATGTAAAAATTAAAAGACATTTAAGAAGATTCTAAAGTTCATATTTTCAGGTGCAAGCCCCAAGATATGATAAGCAGTACAGCCATGTATCAACAATGCAAAATTCATTGTAGTCACTGTGCACAACAATCAACTACATATAAACGAACTGAGTATATCAGATAGATGGCTGCAAAGCAACTGTGCACATTTGGGGTAATTTCCAATAGGAATTTTTGTAGCCAGTATTTTTGTAGCCAGTGACTCTAGCATCAACAGTATAAGCAGCTTGCTACAACAACAGCAACTCTAGCTCACAACTCTTTTGTTCTCTACTTTAAAAAAATCTAACATACCATTATCAAACCAATCCTAATTAGAATCATGTGGGCGAGGCAGGTTGGGTGAGTTAGATTGAGACTATCCTGGCAGGATGGTACTCTGAAGCCAATATAGAGTTGCCATTGCCAATTAACCTAAAATTGTCATATGACACAGACAGGGGGTTGATTGTGCAAATCACACACAGAATAATCACAAAGCAGGATTTGAATCAAGGTCATTAAATCCATGAGGCACCAGTGCTGCCACTATGTATAATGAAATGTGCTATATCTATATGAAAACTCCTTAGAATATGGCATAATATATAAACTTTTCTGAACAGTGAGTTCTTAAGCTATAACCACAAAGAGTCCATAATCCTTTTATTTTGACCACATTTGATTACATACAGCAATATAATTTTTTTTCATCAACATTAACAATTGTTACAACTTTTTAACTCCTTATTGTAACCAAAGGAATTCCACACTTATGCTCTGCATCTGAAAGTTTAGTTTGGTAAAACACTCAGTTTCGGTGTGTCATAAAACTGGCAAGAAAAATAAAATCAGATTATTTACTAAAAACTGCCTCCTGAAATCAGTCATAAAATCACAATCACTACAGATCTGGCCGTACTGGAGTCATTATATGTCCTGTCTCATATTGATTGGACTGTATTGTTGCATGCTTTTTAAAGAGCTTTCCGATAATTTGTCTTTGAATGGAACAATATAAAATAAAGGTTTGGTAGATGAATTTAACATAGTAACATGGTTACAGGTTTTCCCTGCAACATCATTGACAGACTGATGTTTTGTTTTACTTATATAAGCACCTCCTTAAGACCAATGGATTTTAAATCAAGTTTAAGCTGGCTTGTTAGTCATGGTTTGTAAATGTGGGCATAACAAAACATTCACTCTTATCTGATGACAAGAGCAATTTGGGGTCAAGATCAGCCACAAAGTTTTAACAGACTTGCTCCTTTGTTTCTGAGCCATTGCAGGAGTCAAAACCAATATCCCACTGAGTCTAAAGAACATCCTGGATGTAGGTTCCTGGACAAATCTGACACATCTTGAAATATTTAGGTTTAATTGACAGAAATGAAACAATATCCTGGTAAGTTGCTATCAATAATGAGTATATACCCTCTCAATTTTCCTCTCAATTTTTTTAGGTTTATTGACTGCAACCATATGTGGAAACGTGTCCTTCTGAGGAGCTTCAATTCTGATAATGATAGTTTGGTGTCAAAATGTATGACAGTTCAGAGTCTGCTTTATCAATGCAATTTTTTTCCTGAAGTTTTTTATTTAATATAACACAGTACTTAATATCGTACATACACCATATAACATAAGACATGTTCCTTTCTACCCATTTTCCAAACTTTTTAAACTCCTTTTGGCATCACCAGTAAACCAGAGCCTACCTCAAAAGCACATCTTGATCAGTATACTTGTTTATCACACTCTCAATATAATAATTATGATTACCTATCGATGCATTCATTTTCGAATCCCGTAAAAATGCCAAAAGGGACTCTGCTCTGTTGGGCCCTTGAGCAAGGCCCTTAACCAGCTATTGCTAAGCCCTTTGAGTAGTGAGAAAAGCGCTATATAAATGCAAAGAATTATTATTCTTAACCTTTGCTTTACATCAGAGTCACAAGAAGCTGAAGCCTATCCTAGCAGCATCAGGTATAAGGTGGGAAATAACCTAGAATGAGATACCACTCTATTTCAGGGTAATTGCACTTATTCAAGCTTGCCTTTTTTTGCTGTATGTAAAAGATGAAGGAAGACACAGGACAACCTGGAAAACATATGAGAACAGATAATGAGGAGAGTAAGAACAATTCAAACACACAATGATTAAAAATGAAGCACAGTTCTCTGGTGATGTGACATAGTAGCTCTAACCACGCTTCAACAGTAATAATCATTACTATTACTAGTAGTGCTGATCAGCAAATTTCGCCAAAATGTAATTTTCAATGAATTTGCTGCATTTGCATTTGCCTTTATTCATCAAATTACTTACTGATCATTCGGCCTATTTAGAAGAACTTTTTATTTCCCAGCGCCTCATAATGCTTTGTGAGGCCAGTGCAACATACCCAGGAGCTGTAACAGCCATCATTGGATGGGACCACCCCCCAGGTATATAATGCTGATCATTTGCATTTGAGACACTGTGGGACTTAGTGGCAGAGATAAGAGTGAGTAAGAGAGAGAGAGAGAGAGAGAGAGGTTTCAGAAAGAAATTAAAGGACTCAATTGTTGTTGGGATTTTGTTTTTCTTAAGTGTTCAGTGCTGTTGTCCAAGTTTTTTTTTTTTTTACTTATTGCTAATTTGTGGCAATTTGTTGTGTTTTGTTCGTGGTTATCGTTCCATCCACATCCTTAGTTGTTAAAGGCATGCGCATGTGTTTGTGGGGGGAGCAGCTTCCTGTGCGGCACTACAGGGACAAAAAAAACCCTATTATTGGTGCTCCGGTTGTATTGTGTGTTTGTATATTTTATATTTTTTCCCCCAGAAAAACTATTCAATTTTCATGAAGGCTGGAAGAAGGAGAGCTGGTTGTGTCCGTAGCCGTGGATTTGATCAAAGATGCGGTACCACTAACCCATCCATGTCCTCTTCGCCACCTGCAGCAACACCTGTCAGTCTTGCAGAGACAACTAGTAGCAGCAGCAAGCAGCTGAGCAGCCAAAGCAACTCTTTGCAACAAACAAGCTGTGGCCAGGACTCCAGATCCTTAACAGGTGTCCCTGAGGAAGAATCCCCTTGCTCTTTGATCATACCTTGGGGATCTCTGGGAAGAAGTCCAAAAGGAGGCAAAGACAGACCTGGAAAGTGACAGAGGAGGAAAACAGTGAAGACTCTGAGCTTCCACCAGCTATAGCAACTCAGAGGCTGTGGGCAGAGGCAGTGTATCACCTGCTAAGGACCAGACCCTGGCAGCAAGTGAGCAGCAGTTGCATGTTCCTCTTATAGCTGCCTCTGTTGACCTGGAGTCTGACTCAGTGGAAGAGGAGGATGGTGAAAGTGACAGACCCTGGGTGCCACCTATCCAGTCATAGAGCAGCAGAGACACAGGCCGTGAGAGGGGGGCAGGGCTGCCACAAAGCCCAGTGCTAGACACTCTCCTGTCTTGGTAGGCAGTGCCACTGGAAGGCAGCAGCCAGCAGCCAACACCCAGATCCATGATCTGCCACCTGTTGCCTCTACCAGGGCAGCCAGGGTGGTGCTGCACGTAACCCGGTCTGGGCCTATTTTAGCAAACTGACAGAAGATCAGGCCACTGCAGTCTGCAACCTCTAATGGCAGAAGGTACGCAGGGGGTCGTCTGGCTCACATATGGGCACTACCCCCCTCATCAACCAAATAAAGACCCACAACAGCCTGCTGTGAAATCAATATCAGGACAGCATACAGTAGGGCTGGCAGGCCACCACCGGTCCATCTTCAGTATGCATTACCTGCCCTCACTCCCTGGCACCCCTTGAATCACAGTCTGCCAGTGGAAGCCAGTCCTCAGCTGCAGAAGCTCACACCAAGAGGCGGCCAGTGTGCTGCTCTTCCTCTTCCACGCCCTCTTCTACCATTCCTGTTCGCATACAGCAACAGTCACTATCACCCAAGGGCTGGAGTGTAAAAAGCCCCTCCTACCCAGCCACCCCCAAATACAGCATCTAAACGGGCACCTGGCAAAACTGTTGGCAATGCAGCTCCTGTCCTATCAGCTGGTGGACACGCCCCCCTTCTGCCAGATGATGAGTTGTGGCATCCCCACCTAGTATATATCTCCAGCTGCTGTCCCAGCTCTCCACAAGCACATGGCACAGAACAGAATGTAGGTCTGTCACTCGATCATGTTGTGGGCAGAAGGGTCCATTTTAACACCAACACATGAACAAGCAGTCATGAGTAGGGGTGGTATATATTATTTACTGCCCATTGGGTCCCCCTGCTAGGGGCTGGGCAGGGTGCCATTAGGGAGCACCATTAGAGCTCGTGGTGCTACCCCAAGGGATCAGGGCACCTTCTCTGCAATCCTGGGTGCTTTCCAGGGTCAAGTCTTGAGGTGGAAGAATCCCCGGCAGCACCAGATGGACAGTGTGGTGTCAGTCAATGGCACCAACCTCCTGGCTGCCCTGCAGCTCGGCAAATAGACCCACATGCCATGTTTTGCTCACGTGCTCAAGCTCATGGTGAAGAGGTACCTCCGAACTTACCTGGGGTTGGGCGAGTTTCTGAGCAAGGCACTGTGGGTGTGCAGCCATTTTCGCCACTCCCCTACTGCCAGTGTGTTGCTTGCAAACACTCTACTGCACCACCATAACCACCCCCCAACACAGGATGGTTTGTGTTGCAGAAACACACTGGAAATCCATCCTGTATATGGTGGAGTGGCTGTGAGAACAGTGCAGGGCACTGAACCACTGCATGATGGAGCACGGTATCAGGGAACAAGAAATACGACTGGACTATTTTACTGGGGATCAGTGGCAGCAGATGTAGCAGCAGCTCTGCAAGGTGCTGGCTCTTTTCAAACAGGCCACTAAGTTTGTTAGCTGGGGGAATGCTGGCTAGAATGTGCTCCCACTAATGTTCCTGCTAGCCGAGGAGGAGGAGGGCATGTCCAGCAGGCAGCCCAGAAGGGCAGATGCATTCCAGGAGGAAGAGGAGGCAGGAAGAGGCATGGGGCTAGCAGCAGTCACAGCAGTCGCAGAGAGTAGTGCCTATTGTCAGGGGGTGGGGGTACACTGACCAGCAGGACAAGGACGAGAGAGGAGGAGGCGGAGGAAGAAGAAAATAGTCAGGAAGTGGTGGGCAGGGAGCACATCTACAACAGGGGTGCTCATATGCTGCAATGCCTTAGGAAGGGCCCCCAGTACAAAGCCAAGATGGGGGAGTTTATGGAGATGAGCAAGCAGGAATGGAGGATTAGCCATCTCTGTTTTACCTTGACCAGCAATCTGCTCGAGGCATACCCAGACCCTCACCTCCCCGCTACCCCACCACATGTCCATCAGAGAGCTGACAGCAGCATGGTGGTGGCAATCTGATGGATGTGAGGAAAGACTTTTTCAAGCCTCAATAACCCAGTTGATAAAGTGTGGCATTAGCAGCAGTCACCGCCAACGGGTGGACCACAGGTGAGTGACTACCTGGGGTACATTGGTGTAAATGATTCTATTTGCACTAATGATCCCATGGAGTTCTGGGTGATGAGGTTGGACATAAGCTGGGAGCTTGCTCAGTATGCACTGGAAGTGCTGTGTTGCACAGCTTCCAGCTTACTGTCTGAGTGGGTTTTCAGTGCTGCAAGCAGGGTAGTTCACAGACAAGACAACTCGGTTGTCCACAGATTCTGTGGACAGACTGACCTTTATAAAAATGAATGAGTCCTGGATCAGCAGTGATTTCCAGCTCCCTTCTGCTGATTCCAGGGTCTAGATGGGTTCTTTGTTTATCACTCTCTATCCCTCTCCTTCTGTTCATTTGTAAATCTTATGTACACCAGGCTTTTGGGGTCCATGCCTCCATGAATTCATGCTACCTAGTCCTGTTACCACTGTCTATAAGAGATCTTACTGTTCTGCTATTTAACTCAATTAATTTTATCACAGCGAGGCATGCTGCTGCAGTGGTTGGCACTGCTGCCTCACAGCTCAGGTTACTTTTTTGGCCAAAATAATTGGTCCATTGGGAGATGCTTCCCTAGCCCTTTGGAACACTTAAAAAACAAAGTGAGATTGGATTAAAAAGGTATTCTCTTTGGCAATTGTTTGTTTGAATTTCCTGGTTTTAGAGATTTCATTATTTCTGACTTTTGACTCCAATTCAGCATTTTCTCTCTTTGTTTTGATTAAACATAGGATTGCTTTCTGGTTACAAAGCTTGAGTATCTCTCACTAATTTCTTTCTTCTTTGATCTCACAGAGGCACAGTCGTGCAGTGGTTGGCACTTTGAAGAGCACACGATAGTGCTCACAGTTAGTATCACTAGTCTACTGGATGACATGCCGAAGATTTGAACACTCGGCGAAACTCAGGGTTAGCAGAGAAAACACATGGAGCAAATACAGCATACAGTAAACAATGAGTTATTTCTGGTAGTTGCCAAATGTGCAGGTCGACCTTCAAATTTCACCACAATATAAGAGAAGGAGGCACATGCCCTATGCATGCATAATTAGCCATGTGAAGAGTGAAAACAAACCTTGAAGGAGCCTGATTACCCCTCCCCCCCAAACACAGGAGACTCTATGAAATAATAATAATAATGAAAGATGTATTACTATTTACAAGACTTTACTATCTTTTTGATAGAAGAAAAAGTGCAAAGCATCAGCACAGTTTGGAAAGCATTCAGGGAGACTTTAAAAATATAACAAGCCAGAAGCTTCAATCATGACACACCATTTTGAATTTTCTGACTTTAAAAGACCTACATATTTTTTCTGACTTTTGACTAGGATTTCAGGATTTCCTCTTTGTTTTGACAAACTCTATGACCTATTAGCAAATGTTTCCTTTTTACTGAAGCTGTTGCTGTGTGCCTGATTGGAAAATAACTACGAGAGATGAAATTCCCATGCTCAATTTTGGTATACATTTGAGGTTTGCTCTGTTCACTATTAAAAAGATAAGTCACTTACAATATATTAATGGCAAAATGGCATAATGTATAGTGCTGCTACTGCCTTCCAAACCCAGTATCTTGGATTTCAATACTCTGTCTGTCTATGTCAAGTCGCAAAATCTACCCATATCTGTATATATCTTTCTTCAGGTACTCTGGTACTCCAGTCTTATTTTATACTAGTCATTAAGCCTGTTACAATAACGGACGCTAGAACAGTAGTGCATAAACATTAGCAGGAACAGTCTATATTAAATGGCAAGGGACCTTGACCTCATTCTTTTTGTTGGTCTCATTTTCTTTGTCTTTCAGCCTTTCTTTTGTTGATGTTTACTTGCTGAGCTGACTATTCTTCGTGGGCTGCCGCCATGTATTGTGTGTCTTTAATTTTTTGTGACAGTAATACTGTCTTGTACATCTGCTAGCTTGTACGTCCGTAATATACCTTTAATTTTTTCTGGCGGTAATGCAGGCATGCGCGTCGGTAATATGCCTTTAATTTTCTCTGACAGTAATACTGGCTTGTATGTGGCTGTAATATGCATCACTGTATTGTGTACCTTTAATTTCCTCTAGCAGTAATACTGGTTTGTATTTTCGTAACACGCCTGTAACTTTCTCTGACTGTAATATCGCGCATCGCACCGTGCCCCGCGCATGCGCACTTCACCAGAAGACACACACACACGGACACCTGGACGCACACAGGGATTTTATTAAAGAGGATTGGCCCTTTTTTGACATGTGCCTGAGCAAGCCCTGCTATGGAATGGTATCCCACCCTGGATGTGTTCCTAATTGAACTAAATGCTACCCAGGACAGCCTCACTGCCCCACAATATATAAATGGATGTAGTGAGCTTGACAATGTGATGTTATATAACATGCATTTGAGAATGTTACATTATCTTACAAACTTTGTGATGCAAAGTTTTGTTGTCTCTAAACTTATCTTCTCCTCCCTCATAGCACCATGTTGTTTTGGGAAAGTAGCCTCAAAGACCCATGAGTCATGATAAAAGTATCCACCAAATATTTAGAATATTATTATCAAGGGTGTTTACCTAAATAGAGGAGAAAGTATAAGGAATGAATCAACATTTTCACCAAATCCCTGGAGTTTTCCAAAACAGCTTATAATAAAATGCAATTTTAGGATTTTGCTTTATTTTATGTTGCATTTACCTGTTGACTACAGGTCCTCTGCAGCAGGTATAAGCAGAGTCATGTAGCTGCCTTTTCTGACCAGAAAGATGACTTTTTGATCTTTTCATGACACTTATTATCAGAAGAAATTGAAGCAGAAAAACCAACCATCAGTTTTGCCCTTGAAGGGCCTTGGCATTATGGGCTGTGCTTTTCTAAGTGATAGAGAAAATAAGCAACTACAAATTATTCATAAAAACAATGAAAGAACACTAGACCAAGGGCAGGAAGTGTAAAGTGATGGGAATTTTGCAAAATTCGAAGTTATCTATATTTACTTTGGTATTGTTTTGGTACTGGTAATGAGGTGTGTTACCAAAGTCCAAATTTTAGTATCAAACCAACACTAATAAGAGGTAACAACTTTTTGCTATTACTGTGAAATATTTGGGTATTTTTGAAACATCTGTCTTAACATTCCCTCCCTTCATTAAACAGGAAATGGAAACAACAAAGAGAGTAGCTGAGGGAGAACAAAATGCTTCTGTTAATTAACTAAGATCAGGTTTAGCCTTCTACCTCAAAATATGAAAAAAATCTGGTTACTGAACATATAACAATATTTAAAAATAACCCTATAATACAGAAACAAACATACAACGTACAACAGCTTCAATAACTGGCACATCAGTTTATGATTGTCGTTTCTATTATTTTTCTGATGTTTTTAATATGTGCAGCTAAACGTGGCAGAAATTCAATGTCTGAACACAGCCCGATGGTCCATTTTGGAACCCTATATAAAAGGAGACAAAGTTTGTAATGGAGGCTGTTCTAAAGGGAGGTAAATTGACATGGACATCATTAAATTCTTATAAGAAAACAAATGGTTGTCCTTGAATGCACGTGTAGGACACGATAAGCAGGAGCAGTGAATTGTCTGTGACAAGGCTTCATTCATGGAGGCAAACAAAAGAGCTGTCTTCAGTAGTTTACAATACCTAAACAGTCCAACTTTAAGTACATAGATTATTCTCCTTAGTATTTACCCAGGTAATGGAAAAATCCAATAAGGTATAGCACTAAACTGATGAGATCTAACCTTTTTATTTGTCATTAACATTATATAAAATTCATTCATATCATTGCTCTTATTTATTATCACTGTCAGCTGAAATTGACTGCTTAGTAGCTATATATTTTCTTCAGTTGATTTCCTTTTGTTCTGATCTATATAGATCTATTTATATATATCTATATATATATATATATATATATATATATCTATATATATATATATATATATTTGAATATGGAGTTGCCTATATTTTTGGTTTTATTATAGTAAACATATGTAAATTTCAGAGCTGTCTCTAGATTTTATATATCTTCATCCTCAACAAAACTCAGTGTGATTTATATACTGCATTTATTGATTACTACTGTCCTTTTAGCTGTTACATTTATTACATTTGTTTCCTTTTATATAATTCATTTTTTTTATTTCTACATTTTCCTGTCTGGTGTTAAGACAGAACTCATTTATATTGCCCAAATTCTTCTAGTATTCAAAGCGTTTTTATTTTCTTTTATTGTGTTACATGTTCAAAAGTTCATCAGGATTGCTTATTGCATAACGGCTTAAATATGTCATTTATGCCTAATGTAATGCTGTAGAGTAATTTTAATGTGCAGTTTTGGGAAATGTTAACAGCCTCCACAAACAATCACGGTGCTGATAATGGATCTCTGGAAAAAAAACACTTGTATTTTCTTCTTGCCTGTTTGGTCTTACACTCTTTCATTGTAATTGAAATACTAACTGCAGAGGTCTCCTGTATTTTGGCATAATTTAAGCCTCACTGGAGATAAGACCTAGATAATAACCTAATGTCATCAATTTCTAACCTTTCTTTAATGCTTTCTTCATGTGACAAGCCCAACTTGAATGAAGTGCTGCTGACGAAGTGACGCCTTGACAAAGAAGTCCCTCTACACATCAGCAGAAAGATGCCACTGTCCACTTCCTGCAGAGACAAGAGGGCTTGCCTTATCCATCATCTTCCTTTCCTGCCCCCACAACCTGACCGCATTTGCAAAGCTACACATCAGCAAATCCAAATGACACACTGGGAGGGGGGAGGGCCAGGGGTGGGTCAGCAGTGTCCTCTTAACTGAGGATAAGAGACTTCTTTACACCAAAAAAAAGAATGAGAAGAATGACTTGAAGCAAACAAGTTACACTTACCTGCAAATCTTGCAGCACTGTTATTAGTGTATACTTGGTAACCCCTATGAAGCACATAAAAGAAGTACGTATTTTCACAAATAAAAAAAAAAAATCAATTGAAAACTTTGGGTAGATTTGGATTATGTGTATCAACCTTTTGTTTTAGCATTTTTAAAACAGAAGCCTGAATTTATATTATTTCCCCCTCAAGATCTTGATTCAGTATACTTTCTTACAATATAAAACAAAACAAGGTATTCTAATGCTTACACATTGAACGGTCAACATTTAGTACTACATATGCAAACACAACTCTTGGTCTGCAAATACTGGGGATGAATTGTACACAGTAGCAGGAACCTCATACTTTTATATCACCCTCCACACCACACCATAGAGTACACTTTTAAACTTTTTTCTAAATCAATGAAGCACACAGTCACAGGATTGGCAAACTCACAAGACAATGTCAAGAGAGAAAGAGTTGGTCCATTGTTCCATGACCATGGATGAATCCATATTGTTCCTCCTGAATCAGACAAAGCCTCTATTCCTACACCGCAATGTGATCCTTTGGTTATTTAAAAACACACTCTTGTTTCTCTTTTTAAAAATGAGAATCACCACCCAGGTTTGCCTATACAGTTTATTTTTGTATAGCCCAAAATCACACAGGAAGTGCCGCAATGGGCTTTAACAGGCCCTGCCTCTTGACAGCCCCCCAGCCTTGACTCTCTAAGAAGACAAGGAAAAACTCCCAAAAAAACCTAGTAGGGAAAAATGGAAGAAACCTTGGGAAAGGCAGTTCAGAAAGAGACCCCTTTCCAGGTAGATTGGGCGTGCAGTGGGTGTCAAAAGAAGGGGGTCAATACAATACAGAGAAGGGGGTCAATACAATACAGAAGAGGCACTGTCCTTGCCATCCATATAACAATGAAGAGGCAACAGTGATTGCATTTACATGCACACAAACAACCCAGTTGAGGTAAAAAATCCAGTTAAGTCAGAAATCTAGTTTCTTAAAAATCTCCTGAGAGTTCCCTATTGGCAAAATGCTCTGATTTCATTAAACTGCCCAAAAAAGAGTCAAATGTCTTTGGCCACCATGTATCCAAAAACAATAATGAAACCCTGTGATGATTTTCATGTGTTTTATAAATATGCTTAGTCCTTCATGTGCTCAGATGCATATCATAATCATACCCTTTTTACATCCTTGACCTCAGCCTCTGATGATACGCAATATGAACACTGGTCACTGCATCATCTGATCACACAACTTCACCATATCTATCTATAACAAATAGCTGGACTGAAACTAAACTGACACTTTATTAATATGCACACAGTACACACTTCTGCTTAGCTGTGCCACTGAGCTCTGCAAAAGAGCAGCGTACCAACCAGTACGTGTGGTTCTTTCTTTACACCCAGTGCTGCAAAAATAATAATAATAACACATATTTGCACTTCAAAAAAAATAAGCATTGTGTTAGTTACTTGCTACTTTAAAAAGTACTTGGACTACAAAATGCAAGTTAGTTTTAACGTGTTAAAAAATGCTGCTCCCAAGATTAGCACCATACATTCATCACATCAACATAAATTTAGAAATATCTGAAATATTCAGAATTGCTGAACACTTGCTTCAGGAAATGTATCTTGTGGATAATGCTGGGCGGTATACCGGTTCATACCAAAAACCGTTTTTTATTTTTGTTATGATATGGATTTTTGTTATACCGGAACACCGGTTTAAATAGCCTAATCAACATTCGAAACACACTGTGAAAAATGAATCGTGAGGCTTGTAATTTTCATTAAACAAATTGATGTAATCATTAAAAATAATGTGCATATTTAATTAAAAAATAGGTTTTCTGTTTTTCTTATAATATATTGAGAACATTTCACTAATAAAATTAAGAAATAAATTGTACCTATTTTTTTAAGGAAATGAGTGCAATTTTTAGGCTTAATTTGAGGAACCATTTAGGCTAAAATTTTAAGGAAAAAAGGCTTCATATTTATTTTAAGAGAATTGGTCCAATTACCCGGGTTTGATTGAGTCACCTTCATTTGAATCTCAACAGCAGTGATCAGACGGCGTTTTGAAGGAGCAGACGAACAGTGGAAAATATTAAGAGGTAAGTTATAAGCCCCTTACTAATTTTTACATTTTATTTTGATTTCTTAAATAAGCTCCTCAGGACACCGCTTATTCACGCTAGTACAGGAATTGTTTTACACTTATTTTTGAATCTGAACGACAGTGATCATTTTGGCATGTGAAACAGTGACTATGTTGAACCAGGCGTTTTAAAATAAAGGTTTACAATTAGGCGATGTTATTTGATGTGAAAATCTGAACTCGAGCTCATTAGTCATAACTCCTCACATGCACATGCTGAGGCTAGAATGGACATGTTGGTCGCTAAACCAAAAATAATTATGGCCATGCATCGAGCTTGATAGATGGGGCAGTTTCTATGATTATACTTAAAAACATTTAAGAGTGTTGATGTGTTTATATATTCGCTTCACATTGTAAAGATGTATTAAATTAGCGTTTAATCATTTCACGCAATATATGCATTTCTTTCATTCATCCTCGACGTTAGAGGGCGCCCTCTTAAAAAAAAAAACAAGTCACAAACACCATAGAAGCAACACGATGACGTTCCAGGAATTGATATGGACATAACCATGCTTTTGACTAGTTGAAGAATACAAACATCTTTGCAATAATTAAGGCGTTATCAGTCTCCACAAAGAGTAAGATATATCTATAGCAATTTACATTTTCTCTTTGATTAATCTATGTAAAATTCGACCTGAGTGAAGTTATTTGAACACATTTGAGATTTACTATAATGCAAATTTATTTAAAATTAGTCTTTAACGATATTTAAAAATGTTTAGACTTGTTTAGCAGTATTGGGTTTCTAGGCTTAAACCATTCCAATTTCATGATTTTGGTGATTAGGTTGAATTGTGCCCGACAGTTGCAGAATTTAATGATCGCTGGACTGCTCTGTTTGACATTCTCCAGGTAGGGATTTTACATTTTGTCATTAAATACCATCACAGATAATAATGTGGTTGTCAACTGAACATAATTATAATCAGTGTTTGTGTGTTTCATTTTTTAGATTAATGAAGAGTTTAGAAGAATTACTACTCTGCACCTTGAGCCAACATTTATTAAGATGTTGGATTACTACACTCCTAAACTTTTCACAATATTTTCCTGCAAAGGAGGAGCACTTGGACAGATTTTGAAGAAGAAAATGGGTGCCATACAGCAGGTATTTTAATTGGTATTTTTTATTATTATTTGATTGATATTTGCTTCATTATTATTGGGTACTATTACTAATTTCTACACTTTTGGTGCCTTAAACCTCACATCAAAACATAAAACAGACAAGAGATGTTGTCCTCCGTTGCTTGGTCAATTACTTGGGCGAAAAGGAGGAAGACCTCATCCAGGAGTACAATGTAAGTGTCTAAAACTATTTCAGATATTTATTGTTTTCAGAAAACTGCATTTAGCATTTGTTTTCCTTTACAAAAACAGAAATACATCTTAAACATAAGTACGTTCCTCATGTAAAAAAATTCTTGCACTAGTGTCAGCAATATAAATGAAATAAATTAAACAATGTCAACATTTCTGAAACATCCTGTCCGCCATTAGCCATAGTATACTTGAGTAAGTTGTAGTGTCAGTCTCCATAGTCCACTGAAACAAGTTTTGGGGAGTTAGTGTTTTACAATGTTACAAAGATATGAACCTAGAAATGGTTTACTGTACTTTCTTGAGGTATCTGCATTTTAAGTTCCTATGAGGAAAAACTTGTTTGAACATCTTACACAAATTAACTACATAAATAACAGATCTTCATAATAAAATATGTTATGTTTGTTTTACAGTATGAAAATGAGGATGTGCAGCAAAGTCTACTGCAGCAGGTAATGAAAATTGCTGTCTGCAAGAAGGATGACCAGGAGGACTTTAGCATTGTCTTGGAGGGTGTGCAAGTCATGACTGGCTTGGGAAATCTGACTAGAGCCTGCGCAATTCTTCTTGGATTCACATATGCACTAAACCTCACCTATCCCAAACAACTGAGGAACACGTTTGAGGCCTTTCAGAAGCCCTTCTTGGAACTGGATGTTTGCAGGTTTTCCCCCAAATTACAATCTCTCAAAAACAAACTTGTGTATTAGATTGTGAGAGACACATTCCATTGTTACCAAGTTTTGGTGAAAATGCCCAGGTTGAGGTTTGAGATTGTTCTGCAGCTTGTTCAACAACAGTTTATCTGGTTTGATGCTAAACAGTTGATTTCAATGACATAAATTGTGAGTTACAAACTGTTTTACAAATTGTTTTTGTTTTTTCTTAAAAATGCTGTAAATGTTACATACACTATTTTACAAAGTGTTTAATATTTTTATACCAGTGTAACATGGCATAAAAGCATGTTTAACACCAAAATGCATTATGTATTCATTTCATTATAAAATGTTTTTTATATTATTAAGTAATTTTCCTTAATACATATGAGTACATTTTGTTTTATGTGCTTAAACTAAAAACGATTATTTTACTAATAATGCTAAAATCATCATGTCTCTGGCTAAATAATTTGGGATGCTTTACATGATTTATTCAAGTAGATTCTGCTAGGGAAAAAAATCAAGCCGTAAATACTACTTAAAAATAATATGCGTCTGGCTAAATAATTTAGGAATTTTACATGATTTAATCAAGTAAATTCTTCTAAAAAAACCAAGCCTTAAAAACTGCTTAAAAATAATATGTGCAATATTGTTACCATGTTTTTTTTAAGTAGATAGCACATAAGATTTTTTACAGTGCATGGCGCAGCGGGAAACTGTTTAAAGAGGGACCTTTTTCATTGGTGCACCGCAAAATACGCATACAACAGAATACATGCGTTAGTGGAGGTATTGAGTGGTGAAAATGGACAGAGAACGTTCTGAAACTGAAGCTGTAGCAGACAATAAAGTTGAACATGATGACACAGAAGAACTTTTGACAAAAAAAAGGTGCCGTGTCTGTAGATACTTTGGTTTTAAAAAGTCGGATGTGGAGGGCGGCACGGTGACGCAGTGATAGCGCTGCTGCCTCGCAGTTAGGAGACCAAGGTTCGCTTCCTGGGTTCTCCCTGCGTGGAGTTTGCATGTTCTCCCCGTTTTCTGCGTGGGTTTCCTCCGGGCGCTCCGGTTTCCTCCCACAGTCCAAAGACATGCAGGTTAGGTGGATTGGTGATTCTAATTGGCCCTAGTGTGTGCTTGGTGTGTGGGTGTGTTTGTGTGTGTCCTGCGGTGGGTTGGCACCCTGCCCAGGATTGGTTCCTGCCTTGTGTCCTGTGTTTGCTGGGATTGGCTCCAGCAGACCCCCGTGACCTGTGTTCGGATTCAGCGGGTTGGAAAATGGATGGGATGGATGGATGTGGACCATTATGTTCAAATGTGTGAATACTGTTTCTATACTACTGGATAATACTGCAAGCCAAGCTGTACTTGTTTTATTTTTTTTTATTTAATACTGTGTAATGTACCTGGTTACTGTGTAATAGTGTGACGATGCCGGTCCCCTACAGACTCCCTCTTCCCACATGGAAGTCTGTTGAACCAACACCGTCAATAGTTATGACCGAGATGAGCTGAGAAATCTCATTGAAGCCAGGGGATGGTGGAAAGTGCTCAAGTGCTTTTGTTAAAAAGTAAAAAAAGTAAAACCAAAAGTGTCCGTTGTGCAGCATTCAGAAAAATACAGTACCCAAATAAATAGCAAATCCATAAAGCCAGTGAAGTGTGGGGATAAAACCCATAATAAATAAGTCCATTAAAATGCAATCTCTCTCCTCACCTGATCGCAGCACACCACCTTCTGTCTCCACGGATCACCCTTTACTGGCGGAGCCTTTGCAGCACAAACTGCTTTCTGCCAACCCCTGTTTTGGCTGCCGCCACACTGCGCAGCCAGACCATCCAAGGTCGGCACACCTCCTGTCTTCCTTTGTGCTCACTCAGTCGCTCCTCAGATCCATTGGGAGGTCTTACATTTCGCTCGCCCCACTCTACATGCTTAGTCAGTGGGGTGAACCAGCCCCAGCTCGTGCTGCCTTCTCCTTCCTGGTGTATGGATCGTCTCCCATGTCTGCCTTTTCCCTTCTTTAACCTCCTTGTGTTATCTTTTCTTTTTTCCTTCCCCCTATCCTGCCGGCCCATAAATATACGTCTCCATGGGCGCAGCGCCTTCTTCACACGCCGCAGTAAGACGACGAAGCAATTGAGAACGATCAGGTGCGACTTGCCCCAATCACCTCATCAACTCCCCACGGTCGTGCAATCGCGCCCACTGAGACAGACACGGCGAACTGGATTTAAAAACTGACCTTTTTTTTTTTTTTTTTTGAAGCCGCGGACCCACTACACCACAAATTGCATTATAAATGCAAGTTGCAGTTTTATTATTTATGTATATAGCTTAGCTTGAAGCAAGGTCCATATTAATGCAATTTGCCTTAATGACGGTTCAGTTAGTGAAGATATCACCACGAAGTTGCACTTGCTTTATTTTATTTTGGTGAATACTGTGTAATGTACCTGGGCTTGAAGTTTTGAAGTAATAGTATTATTACTGGAAGTTGCACTATTATTTATTTTATTGGTATTACTTACTAGTTTCAATATTATGCAGTTTAATGATGGTAAAGTTGTTTAAAAAGTCACTTTAACGTGTCAGTGGACAGAGATTGTTAACATTAACAGAAAGTATAGTTGGTTTACAAAAAATATTTACCAATTGTTTTTTTCTAAGACATGTTCAGTGCAATACAACTTTTGACAAGCACCTCTGGATATTTTACTAAGTCTAAATCCCTCTTTGGATGGTTAACAATTTGTTTTCAAAATTTTAGTTTAAGTTGTTTGCAAAATTTGTTCAATAAAAAGGTTCTATATTTTGACAACAACTATCATGCAATGTGATTCATTCTCTTCATTAGTGCCTCATTAGTGCTCCACTCCTTGAAAACTATCACTTTATGGGGCCATGCAAACCTGTATTAATACTTGTGTGCACATTAAAATGTTTTTTGTACAATGTACAATTTTCCTGACAGTGGAATAGGTTATTCTTAGACAGTCTACTGCAGTAATTGCAGTGGAAAATGTGGTTAACTCATGCATGGGAAAAAAATACCATTGAATACCGTGAAACCGGTACAATTTTGAAAAAAAAGTGACATTGAATTTTGGTCATACCGCCCAGCACTACTTGTGGATACTTCTACCTGTGGCAGCTGAAAGCATGTGTGAAGATAAAACATGTGCAAACTATAAAATTCTCAACTATAACCTGGTTAAGGATTTACATTGCCAAATAACTGGTTACTCACAGAGAAATCAACATCTGTTAACTAGGTTTTATCGGAGCCCAATAATGTGGTTTTGATTTCTGTGAATAACCAGGTTATGAAGCTCATGTAAATTCACTAACTTAAGTGATACAAAGTGAAAGAACCTAATTTGATGAGAAAGTAACAATAATTGATAAACCCAGTTAAAAGCTATAACGAGACACACACACAGACACACATACACTCACCGGCCAGTTTATTAGGTACACCTTTTGCCTTCAGAACTGCTGTAATTTTTAATGGCATAGATTCAACAAGGTGCCGGAAACATTTCACTGGGATTTTAGTCCATAATGACACGATTGCATCACACAGTTACTGCATATTTGTTGGGATCTGGTGAATGTGGAGGACACTTGAGTAAAGTGAACTCACTGTCATGTTCAAGAAACCAGTTTGAGATGATTTGAGCTTTGTGACATGCCATGCTATCCTGCTGGAAATACTCATCAGAAGAGGGGTACACTGCAGTCATAAAGGGATGGACATAGTCAGTAACAATACTCAAGTAGGCTGTGACATTTAAACAGTGCTCAATTGGTACTAAGGAGCTTAAAGTGTGCCAAGAAAATATTCCTAACACCATTAAACCATCACAACCAGACTGAACCATTGACACAAGATTGGATAGATCCATGCTTTCATCTTGTTGACGCCAAATTCTAACCCTGCCATCCGAATGTCACAGCAGAAATCATGAGACTAGGCAACATTTCTCAAATCTTCTATTGTCTAATTTTGGTGAGCCCATGTGAACTGTAGCCGCAGTTGCCTGTCCTTAGCTAAAAGGAGGGGCACCCAGTGTGGTCTCCTGCTGCTGTAGCCCATTTGTTTCAAGGTTCAACGTGTTATGCATTCAGAGCTGCTCTTTTGCATACGTCAGTTGTAACGAGTGGTTATTTGAGTTACTGTTGCCTTTCCATCAGCTCGGACCAGTCTTGCCATTCTCCTCTGAACTCTGGCATCAAGAAGGCATTTTCTGTAATTCCCAGAGATGTTTCTGCATGAAAATCCCAGCAGATCAGATCAATTTCTGAAATACTCAGACTAGCACTTAAATCACCTTTCTTCCCAATTCTGATGCTCAGTTTGAACTTCAGCAGGTCGTCTTGATAATGTCTACATGCCTAAATGCATTGAGTTGTTGCCATGTTATTGGCTGATCAGTTATTTGTTTTAACAAGCAATTAAGCAGGTATAGCTAATAAAGTGGCCGGTGAGTGTATATTTACACATATTTCAGCTTGTTTTTACAAGACACAAATATTTTCTTTTAGTTCAAATATGTAACTATCACAGAAATAACCTGGCAGTAGCAGAAGCAACAATCACAATTTGCTATACAGCAGTGGGCAACCTAACCAAAAACTTAAATTTGTTTTATCTTACCTATTTCATCCTAATACACTGTAATCAAAACTGAGAATTGCCTGAGAACTTGCCACAGAACCTAGCTCTCACACTTACAGCCCTGTCACAGGCCTTATATGCAAAAAGTTACTTGACTGTATATTGTAACAGTATTCATTGCAAGATAGCAGAGAAATTAATGACTCTGTGAATCAGCATAAAACTATCATGCTTTAGTGCAAAAGATATTTAACAAAAGCCGCTACTTGAATCCTCAAAGTCTGGACTCCAAGAGTGAAGTGGAGCATTCAGGTAGGAACCAGGGGACTTATGTATAATGTTGTGCATAGAATTCACACTAAAATACGGCGTACGGAATAAAACAGAAATGTGTATATGCACAAAAAAATTCAGATGCATAAAACTATGCATAAGCAAAATTCCAGTACAGGGCCAACTAGAGGTAGTTGGGCCCTCACGCTACCCTCATGAAGTCTATTTCTGATTGGATGGGCAGAGACATTCACACCAGTTCATCTCAATGCCTAATGGCAGTCAAGGCATCATTGTCTAGCCTGTAGAGGTCTGTTCATTCCTCCATGTATATGCCTCCCCAGACCATAATAATAATAATTCTTTGCATTCACTACTCAAAGCGCTTAGCAATTGCAGGTTAAGGGCCTTGCTCAAGGGCCCAACAGAACAGTGTCCCTAGGCATTTTACGTGATTCAAACCAGCAACCTTCCGATTGCCAGTGCAGATCCCTAGCCTCAGAGCCACTACTCCACACCATCAGTGAGACCCTTTCAAGTCTGTCACATGTGCTCAGTGTGAACCTGCTCTCATCTGTGAAAGGCATAGGGCGCCAGTGGTGGACCTGCCAATTCTGGTATTCTATGGCAAATGCCAATTGAGCTCCATGGGGTTGGCCCACTAAATTTATTTCATTAATTTAGAGCATCCCTAACAAACACTATGTTTTAAATCAGAATTATTAATATAGCAGTTAACAGTAACTGTGTCCCATGTCTGAAACTAGTTTAATAGAACAATCCCACAGGAATAAGAAAGTAACTTGTCAAGTGAAATCCAATTTATTGTCATGTGTACCTGGTGCAATTAAATTCCTAATTGCCTCATCAAAAAACTTGACAATAACACAATACCAGCAAAAGTGTTCCCCGACCAGTTGTTATTCATTAGGCTTCTTAAACTGACTTCCTCCGCACTAAGAGGAGACAGCGATCTCCACACAGAATCCATTCACTTGATATTCCTGCTCTCTGAAAATTTAGAATGTTAAGATAAATACTTGATATCATTTTCATGATGAAATGCATTAAAGCAGGTATTAAACATGCACAGTATTGAGGCGGTAGTGCTGCTCCCTCGCAGTAAGGGGTCCCCAGGTGTATGTTCAGTGTAGAGAACTTTATGGCAGGTGTGACGAGGCTCCAAAAAACTGGATGTATGCATAGGTATCGCACAGGTTTAACTTAAATATTTTGTAAATGTTGGGTTTGTGATCTGATGGTCGGAGACACGAACACAGAATTCAATGGATGTTCTTCTGAGCGGGCTTTCTTTATTGCATTGGTGCCGTCTCTATCTGACGTACCAAAACACCAGTTCCTATCCTTCCATTTTCTTTCTCCACATAACCAATCACCACACGATAAACGTCTTTGTGAAATTAAAACTTGTTATGAACTTAGCCCAC
Organism: Erpetoichthys calabaricus; assembly: GCF_900747795.2. Classification (NCBI taxonomy): domain Eukaryota; kingdom Metazoa; phylum Chordata; class Cladistia; order Polypteriformes; family Polypteridae; genus Erpetoichthys; species Erpetoichthys calabaricus. The sequence continues at coordinate 68,749,883 of NC_041399.2, read as the reverse complement.
GGAGTGTTCAGAACTTTAAAAATACCTTCGTTATACATGTTTAATTATGCCATCCATTCAGGGTTGCGCCCATCCCTGAACGAGTCGCCAGCACATCGCAGGGTGAATACGAGCAAACCATACACTAGCAGGGTCAATATAGAATAACAAAACCCCACATCCTACATGACTTTGAAAGGAAACTGAAGCACGCCGAGTAAACCCACCAGAAAAATATGCAAATGCAAGGCAGGGTACACCCGAGACACCCTTGCTGCGAGGCAGCAGTGCAACCTCCACGCCGCCATGCCCCCACATGATTAATACATGCTTTAATGCATTTCATCATGAAAATTATATCAAGTATTTATCTTAGCATTCTAAATGTTCAGAGAGCAGGAATATCATGAAGTGAATGTATTCTGTGCGGCGATCGCTACCAGCACCTCCTTAGTACAAGAGGAAGTCAGTTTAAGAAGCACGTACCGATTTAACTTGGCTCGGGGAACACTTAACACAAAGCATTTAATGTGCTATATAATTTATAATGGGGTTTGAGAAAATCTAGTAAATTAAATATTCATTTTACGATGAAGTTTAATTTAAAATGTTCTACTTTAATGACAAACCACGAGAATAAAGTCAACATGTCGACTTTAATCTTGACATAAACGGCGAGAATAAAGTCAATATGTCGTCGCACTATTACACAGTACCCAGGTACATTACACTGTATTGAAAACAAATAAAACAAGTACAACTTGGCTTGCAGTATTATCCAGTAGTATAGAAACAGTATTCACACATTTGAACATAATGGTCCACATCCAACTTTTTAAAACCAAAGTATCTCCAGGCAACAGATGTGACTCCTTTTTTTTGGCAAACGTTCTTCTGTGTCATCATGTTCAACTTTATCGTCAGCTACAGCTTCAGTTTCGGAATGTTCTCTGTCCATTTTCACCATGCAATACCTACACTACCACTACCTATTTAACGGTGTAGCAGTGAAAAAGAGCCCCCACGCAACATCTCTGTGTTTAGCGGTGTGGCAGTGAAAAAGGTCCCCACTTGAACAGTTTCCTGCTGCGCCACGTTACGAACGTCGTTTAAGCAATTTAAACCGGTGTTGCGGTATAAGAAAAATCCATATCATAACAAAAATAAAAAACGGTTTTTGGTATGAACCGGTATACCACCCAGCACTAATAGTATTGTACTACTTTTTACAAGGGTCTTGTTTTATACCTTTTCTTAGCATCAAATATATTATCTTTTAAATTAACAATTATTAACCAATAAAATGTACTATTATTATTTTTTCATAGATATTGACTTTCAGCCATGGATATGGGGTTACTTTGTCATGATTCGGCATTATTTATATATATATTACACTTTGATTACATATGTATTGAGTTTGGATCAATTTAAATCTATACTAATAAAAGGCAAAGCCCTCACTGACTCACTCACTCACTGACTGACTGACTCACTCATCACTAATTCTCCAACTTCCCGTGTAGGTAGAAGGCTGAAATTTGGCAGGCTCATTCCTTACAGCTTACTTACAAAGGTTAGGCAGGTTTCATTTCGAAATTCTACGCATAATGGTCATAACTGGAACCTGTTTTTTGTCCATATACTCTAATGGAGGAGGCGGAGTCACGTATCGCGTCATCACGTATTACGCCACCTACGTAATCACGTGAAGTGAAAACAAGGAAGAGATTTACAGCATGAGTCAAACACGGGAACGAAGGTAAATGACGTTAATTGTTGAGTGTCTTTTAATACTGTGTAATTGTTGAGTGTCTTTTAATACTTTGTAAGTATACATATTAACAGATGTGCAATTAAACGTGTGCATTTACGGGGTGATTTCTCAGGCTTAAAGCTCGAAGTGATCACTCGAGTGAAGGCAGCTTCACAAAAAAAACAGATCCTTAACAAACTGTTATTGGTATATTTTCCCTCAATTTTAAAAGGTTTTCTCTTCTTCTTAATAAAAATTTAAAAGCAGAACTTCGCCGGTGCAAACCGCGGGGATTTGAGCGACTGACACATACAGACATATTCATGAGTGCAGGTACTTCAGAAAGAAAGCACCCTGTAAACCTAAAGTTTAAATTAAGTTCATAGACCTACAAAAGGTTGCCATTGATTTCAGGCAAGATTGCTTTTCTCCTGTACAACTATACGTTGCATTCTCAAGAGTGTGCTTACACGGCTTGGTCATATTACAACCGGAGTGCTGAACTGACAATGTGATATACAAACAGAACAATCGTAAAAACAGGATTAAATAAAAAGGTTGCTTCCGTTGGCAAAGCAACGAAAAAGGAAGACCTTATATGACGTTCGTTTATAAAACAGCGGAGAGGCTGTGTGAAGTCAGCTTCACAAAAAAAACAGATCCTTAACAAATTTTTATTGGTATATTTTCACTCAATTTAAAAAGGTTTTCTTCTTAATAAAAATTTAAAAGCAGTACTTCGCCGCTGCAAAGCACGGGGATGTATATCTATAGATAGATAGATAGAGATATATATGTATATATATATATATATATATATATATATATATATATATAAATAGATATATATATAGATAGTTATATATATATAGATAGATAGATAGATAGAGAAGATAGACAGATAGAGATATATATATATAGATAGATAGATACAGATATATATATAGATAGATAGATAGATAGATAGATAGATAGATAGATAGATAGATAGATAGATAGATAGATAGATAGATAGATAGATAGATAGATAGATAGATAGATGTGTATGTATGTAGATATGTATATATGTGTATATATATGTAGATATGTAAATATGTATATGTATATATATGTGTCTGTATGTGTATATATATATATATATATATATATATATATGTGTGTGTGTATGTATGTATGTGTGTATATGTATGTGTATATATATATGTTGATATATGTATATATATGTGGATGTGTATATGTATATATATATATGTATATATGTAGATATGTGTATATGTAGATATGTATATATAAGTATATATGTTTATGTATATACAGTAATCCCTCCTCCATCGCGGGGGTTGCGTTCCAGAGCCACCCGCGAAATAAGAAAATCCGCGAAGTAGAAACCATATGTTTATATGGTTATTTTTATATTGTCATGCTTGGGTCACAGATTTGCGCAGAAACACAGGAGGCTGTAGAGAGACAGGAATGTTATTCAAACACTGCAAACAAACATTTGTCTCTTTTTCAAAAGTTTAAACTGTGCTCCATGACAAGGCAGAGATGATAGTTCTGTCTCACAATTAAAAGAATGCAAACATACCTTCCTCTTCAAAGGAGTGTGCGTCAGGAGCAGAGACTGTCATAAAGACAGAGAATGCAAACAAATCAATAGGGCTGTTTGGCTTTTAAGTATGCGAAGCACCGCGGCACAAAGCTGTTGAAGGCGGCAGCTCACACCTTCGCCTTTCGCGGCTTCACTCCATCGCGGATTTTATATGTAAGCATATTTAAATATATATCGCGGATTTTTTGATGGTTCGCGGATTTCTGCGGACAATGGGTCTTTTAATTTCTGGTACATGCTTCCTCAGTTGGTTTGCCCAGTTGATTTCATACAAGGGACGCTATTGGCAGATGGCTGAGAAGCTACCCAGCTTACTTTTCTCTCTCTCTCTCTCTCTCTTGCACTGACTTTTTCTGATCTTGACGTAGGGGGATTGAGCAGGGGGGGCTGTTCGCACACCTAGACGATACGGACGCTCGTCTGAAAATGCTGAAAGATTATCTTCACGTTGGCTACCTTCTGTGCAGCTGCTTCGTGAAGCGACATGCAGCACGGTGCTTCGCATACTTAAAAGCACGAAAGGCACGTATTGATTTTTTTATCTGTCTCTCTCTCTCTCTCTCTCTCTGCTCCTGCCGGAGGGGGTGTGAGCTGCCGCCTTCAACAGCTTTGTGCCGCGGTGCTTCGCATACTTAAAAGCAAACAGCCCTATTGATTTGTTTGCTCCTTTGAAGAGGAAGATATGTTTGCATTCTTTTAATTGTGAGACTGAACTGTCATCTCTGTCTTGTCATGGAGCACAGTTTAAACTTTTGAAAAAGAGACAAATGTTTGTTTGCAGTGTTTGAATAACGTTCCTGTCTCTCTACAACCTCCTGTGTTTCTGCGCAAATCTGTGACCCAAGCATGACAATATAAAAATAACCATATAAACATATGGTTTCTACTTCGCGGATTTTCTTATTTCGCAGGTGGCTCTGGAACGCAACCCCCGCGATGGAGGAGGGATTACTGTATACACATATCTACATATACATATATATATACATATACACATCCACATATATATATATATATATATATATATATATATATATATATATATATATATATATATATATATATATATATATATATATATATATATATACACACACATATCAACATATATATACACATACATATACACACATACATACACACACACATACACATATATATACACATACATACATAGTGCGTTGTAACACGGGCTGTGATTGTTACATGGGAGGGAGACGACAAATCACATCTTCCCGCTTTCTAATCGGGCCTGTGATTGGTGCTTTGACGGATGCCCAGATCCCACAGTATTTCCCCTTAGGAGAGGCGTTAGGCAAGTGTAATTGAATAGCGGTGCTGCAAGTTTGGCTTTACACCTGTTTTTAAGGCTTATTGACTGAAAGGGGCTTTCATGAAAAAACTTAGGGCTTTGCTACAGGATACACCCTCCACAAGTTAAGGAAGTAAAAATAAAGGTATATGTTTCTGTTTTATTTAAACCTTTTAAGTTTGTATGCGGGCGGTATGGTGGCGCAGTGAAAGGTGCCAGTTAGGAGACCCGGGTTCGCTTCCCTGCGTGGAGTTTGAATGCTCTCCCCGTGTCTGTCTGGGTTTCCACCGGGTACTCCGGTTTCCTCCCACAGTCCAAAGATATGCAGGTTAGGTGCATTGGCGATTCTAAATTGTCCGTGGTGTGTGGGTGTGTGTGGGTGTGTGAGCCCTGCGGTGGGCTGGCACCTTGCCCGGGGTTTGTTTCCTGCCTTGTGCCCTGTGTTGGCAGGGATTGGCTCCTGTATTTAGGATATAGTGGGTTGGATAATGGATGGATGGACATTTGTATGCATAGGCCCATTTGCCCGTTTTCGTTTTTTTTCTTTCTTCAGTAATATTTCAGCAAACCCGGAGCTTGTCAGTTCAAATCCTGGTACTGACACCACTGTGTGACCCTGAGGAAGTCACTTCACCTGCCTGTGCTGCAAAAAACAAAAGTAATGTAACAAATTGTACCTCAGATGTTGCAAGTTGCTGGAATAAAGGCATAAGTCAAATAGATAAATATGTATTATACACATAGGAACTATTCATTTATTTTCAGTTAAGTCATCTGCAGCAAACCTTTATAAATGAGGGTTTCTCCTTTTTAGATAGTGCAAACTGTTTCTTCTTCATTGAGGTTTTCTCTTGGAGAGCTTTTTTCATTTCATTGAAAATTAAAGCAGCAGCTGCCAAAATATGTAGCTTTCTTATTAATTTTTCAACATTGTGTAAAATAACTTTATAAAGTAACATAAAAGGTTTAAATACTGGTTATCCTTTTACACTAAAATATTACTAAAGAGATACAAAAAAAGTAAAATGCATATGTTGTTTTCTCTAAGGAGATTAAATATTACTGAAGAAAGAAAAAAAAAAACTAAAACAGCTAAATGGGGCTATGCATACGAACTTAAAAGGTTTAAATAAAACAGAAATATATACCTTTTATTTTTACTTCCTTAACTTGTGGAGGGGTGTATCCTGTAGCAAAGCCCTAACTTTTTTTTGTGAAAGCCCGTTTCAGTCAATAAGTCTTAAAAAGAGGTGTAAAGATATTGACAATAAGCTACACAAACCCACCAAGACATGCAATCATTTAAATCAAGGCGCGAGTCGAAAAACACCATCCCATACTATTAGTTAACAATTAACACATTTCTATATGTATTGTAAGCATAAAATACAACTGATAATATGTTGCGCTTATTTATCTGGTGTACCGACATTTTTGTGCGTTTAACGGCTGAAATCCAACGTGGTTTGTGCCCTTCAGAATGAAAACAGTTTGCATTTACCTTTTTAATAAAAGGCGAGCTTTTAAGCCTGAGAAATCATCCCGTAAATGCACACGTTTAATTGCACATGTGTTAATATGTATGGTTACACAGTATTAAAAGACACTCAACAATTAACGTCATTTACCTTTGTTCCCGCGTTTGATAAAAGGCGAGCTTTTAAGCCTGAGAAATCACCCCGTAAATGCACACGTTTAATTGCACATGTGTTAATATGTATGCTTACACAGTATTAAAAGACACTCAACAATTAACGTCATTTACCTTCATTCCCGCGTTTGACTCGTGCTGTAAATCTCTTCATTGTTTTCAGTTCACGTGTTTACGTAGGAGGTGTGATGACGCGATACGTGACTCCGCCTCCTCCATTAGAGTATATGGACAAAAAACAGGTTCCAGTTATGACCATTACGCGTAGAATTTCGAAATGAAACCTGCCTAACTTTTGTAAGTAAGCTGTAAGGAATGAGCCTGCTAAATTTTAGCCTTCTACCAACACAGGAAGTTGGAGAATTAGTGAGTGAGTGAGTGAGTGAGTGAGTGAGTGAGTGAGTGAGTGAGTGAGTGAGTGAGTGAGTGAGTGAGTGAGTCAGTGAGTCAGTCAGTCAGTGAGGGCTTTGCCTTTTATTAGTATAGATATATATATATATATGTGTATGTATGTATGTATGTATGTATGTATATATATATATGTATGTGCATGTATGTATGTGTATATATATATATATGTACTGTATATGTGTGTGTGTATGTATGTGTATATATGTATGTGTATATATATGTTGATATGTGTATATATATGTATATATATGTGTATATTTATATATATATATGTATATATGTATATGTATATATGTTTATGTGTGTCTGTGTGTGTATGTATATATATATATATATATATATATATATATATATCTATACTAATAAAAGGCAAAGCCCTCACTGACTGACTCACTCACTCACTGACTCACTCATCACTAATTCTCCAACTTCCCGTGTAGGTAGAAGGCTGAAATTTGGCAGGCTCATTCCTTACAGCTTACTTACAAAAGTTAGGCAGGTTTCATTTCGAAATTCAAAGCGTAATGGTCATAACTGGAACATATTTTTTGTCCATACACTGTAATGGAGGAGGCGGAGTCACGTATCGCGTCATCACGCCTCCTACGTAATCACGTGAACTAAAAACAAGGAAGAGATTTACAGCACGAGTCGCACGTGGGAACGAAGGTAAATGACGTTAATTTTTGACTGTCTTTTAATACTGTGTAAGCATACATATTAACACATGTGCAATTAAACGTGTGCATTTACGGGGTGATTTCTCAGGCTTAAAAGCTCACCTTTTATCAAACGCGGGAACAAAGGTAACTGACGTTGTTCACTGTCTTTTAATACTGTGTAACCATACATATTAACACATGTCCAATTAAACGTGTGCATTTACGGGGTGATTTCTCAGGCTTAAAAGCTCGCCTTTTACTAAAAAGGTAAATGCAAAACTATTTTCAATCAGTTTATTGAAACGCTCCCGTTAAGGATTGCAATAACATATTCGCGAGATAAAAGAACGAAGTAGGGGGAAATGGAGGAACAGCTGCAAACAGCGAAGAGCAAAAAATTAATTAAACAATTGAGAACGGAGCGAGTTAAGCATACAAGCATGTTCATAAGGGAAACAAACCACGGTGTAAAACGTAAGTTTAAATAAAGTTTATAGAAACGCTCCCGCTGCGGATTGCAATAACATATTCGCGAGATAAAAGTTTAATGAGAAGACACGAGGTATAAACGAACCACACGCCGTGGCGCAACGTTAGGGGCAACAGTTTCAACCATTCTATGATCTGCTTCTCGCAACTGAAAGACGGCACATGGCGGATGTTAGCCGACTTGCTGACCGCAACGTTAGGGGCTTCAAGTATGGCGCTGACGCCACATCTCAGTGCCAACACTTTGCAGACTGTACTTAAAAGACACGCCCTCCTCACTGGACAGTTAAAAACACCAATCAAACTAACGATGACATCAAGTATTACCCAATCAAAAGTAGGAAAGGAGGCATCTTCATAAAATGCGTGTGGGATGATTTGCATGAGACGCTGCTTTAAAAAAAAAATGATTAAAAAAATACGGGATAAATCCCGTCCAGTATTGATTCAAAACGGGACGCGCAATTTCATTGTCAAACGCGGCACGATTCCGTATTTTAAAGGACGGGTGGCAACCCTACAGTGCCAGGTAACCACCCATACAATCAGATTGTGATTCAGACTAGGAATGCAATGAATGTAATTACCCCGATCTACATACAAGGCGAAAGTCTTGCAACACTCAAAGATGATTGTTTGGGATAATTAGTACTTATTAAGTACACCATGGAACATAAAAGAGCTTATGAAGCCTTGAACCGAAAAAAGCAACATCTCAGAGATCGTACAAAAAAAAAAAGGAGGTAATGTCATTTTACTCGCTGTAGATTTTAGTGAAACATTACCAGTTATTCCACGAGGGAGACCAGCAGATGAACTCAACGCTTCTTTAAAATCCATGCTTCTCCCACGGTCGGTTATATGTCGCGTGTTCTCGGGTAGGTACACCAAAAAATGTATACATTTAAGCATGTAATGGGCAAAGAAAAAATGAGGTATACCCGAAGGCACTGCAGTAGTACTCAATGTAACTTTACTTCTTAAATGTTAATGTTTTACTGTTTAATAATTTATACGCTTCTTATATATTGTTCAAATTCTTTTATCAAAATACCAGTGACAGCGCAATGCACGATAACATGGAGTGAATACACCATACGCATCTGCCCACGGCCGCCCTGGTGTGCGCAGATAGGAGTTGATTCTAAAATAAAATAAACATAAAAAGAGTAATACAATCATCACCCATAAAGTGGATAGCAGACGTGACGTATTATATGTGTACCAGATTTCAAGTCAATAGGTGAAACAGTTTGCAAGCTACAGGTGATTTAAAATCCTGGACAGACCAACGAAAAGCCACGGTAGCAAATTATACAAGAAGATTTTACTGTTTAATTATTTATATTTATATGAAATGTGCTTCTTATATATTACTTCATATTCTCATATGATAATGATGTTAATGTTGTTTATATTGATTTCTATGTTATTGTAAGTGCATCTATGTGTGTGTATGTATGTATGTATGTGTGTATATATATATATATATATATATATATATATATATATATATATATATATAAAAAATATATATATAAAAAATATATGTGTATATGTATATATAATATATCTGTATATGTGTGTATATGTGTGTGTATATGTGTATATGTATATACATATGACAGCAACACTCATAACAATGACAACACAATTACATTGACAATCATGTTACCTTATTTTTAAAATGTTTCCTTTACTTTTTCATAACCTCTTTAACACACTACTTCTCCGCTGCGAAGCGCGGGTATTTTGCTAGTATATATATATATATATATATATGACAGCAACACTCATAACAATGACAACACAATTACATTGACACGTTATTTTTAAAATGTTTCCTTTTCTTTTTCACAACCTCTTTAACACACTACTTCTCCGCGCTTGTTTTGCTATAAAGAATATAGCAGACAATGGTTTAAAGGAGTACATTTTTAAAATTGGTGGTAAGAGTAAATTGTTTGGCAAATGAAGCTATTGAAACAAACCATGAAACTCAAACCAATTATGACAGCGGCAATCCAAGCTGTGAGAAAACAGTAAAAAGGAGGCATGTCAGACGTCGTGGTACATTTCCTGATGCAGCTAGACGGAAACAACTTCATGACGCTGCCGCCAAATACTCGCCGAAAAATCCACAAGTTAATATACACGCTGTCGCTAAATACCCGCAGGCAAATCCACAAGTTCATACAGATGCTGTCGCTAAATACTCGCAGGCAAATCCACAAGTTAATAGAGACGCTGCCGCTAAATATTCGCACGCAGATCTACAAGTTAATAGAGCTTCTGTTTCTAGGTACGATCCCAATAGTAAAAAGCGGCTCAAACGAAAACAACAGGTTTGGCTCAAAAAAGCCGACTGTGGATTTGTGTACAGCCACCGAAACTTTGTAACGGCATGAGACTTCAGGTCACGTGTCTGCAAAAGAACCTAATTGAGGCCACTATTTTTACTGGCAGTGGCTCAGGGGAGAGAGTTTTCATTCCTCGCATCCCCATTATACCCTCTGATCTCCCATTTCAATTCAAACGCCTCCAAGTTCCAGTAAGGCTCTGCTTCGCAATGACAATTAAGTCTCAGGGACAAACCGTACAAAAGGTTGGCATTGATTTGAGGCAAGATTGCTTTTCACATGGCCAACTGTATGTTGCATGCTCAAGAGTAAGCTCAGCGCACAGCTTGGTCATATTACAACCGGAGGGCCGAACTGAAAACATGGTATACAAAGAGATCCTTAACAAATAATTATTTGTATATTTTCCCCTCAGTTTAAAAATGTTTACTTTTATATCTTAATAACAATTTTAAGGCAGTACTTCGCCGCTGCGAAGCGCGGGTATTTTGCTAGTCATATATAAAATAAACAATAAATGTAAATTTCAGAATATCCCCTCATGAACCTCTTACTATATGTAAATCATATACACCTTGAACAACTTATTCAGGGCTTCAAATCACCTTACTGGCATGAGCTGTCATTACCATTGCCAAAAATTTTAAATCAGACTATTGAGAAGGCACTTGGACCTTATGCCAAAAATTTTATATCAGACTATTGAGAAAGCACTTGGACCTTATGCCAAAAATTTTAAATCAGACTATTGAGAAGGCACTTGGACCTTACTTGCAAATTCAGTGATTCAGTATCCAAACCCACAATTCACAGGTAAATAGTTGCCCATTTACTTATCTATGAGTGGTGCTGGGAGTCTAGATTTTCTCCTGCATCTAGGCTAGCAGGGAACAAACAGATAATAACAGTCATTTATAAAAAAAAAAAGAACACATACAGATCTATCTCAATCAAAGTATGATCTGGAGCAGCACCAGTAAAACATGTACATGAACTTGAAGTGTATGTGGGGGTGTTCTAACTGTCTACTTCTAACTAAACACTGTTATTTTATAGGCCATTTTTTTCCTACCAAGTTAAGTATAAATAAGGAAACAGATGTCAGGTAACCAAATGGCTCACTTCTTGAATGTTCAGTCAAATGTTGCTAACTACCAATAAAATCCTACAGGTATTAATTTTATATGTCTTTTCTAACAATACAAATATGCTTGAGCATTTCAAACCACGATAGAAAATAATTTTGGTGAAAATTCAAAGACACTATCCTAACTTGCCATTTATCACAAATCCCCACAAATCTACACGTTTTACATTAAAAAATATAATAATTCAACATTTTCAAGAAATATGTTTTTTTATTTTCATTTTCCCTTTATGCATTCAAATGGACTGTCAGTCAGAAATACCAGGTAAAACATCAGAACAAAAAACATCAGCACTGGATGACAAAGTGTTATTTGTATAGTGTTTGACAAACATGGCTCTCAGGTCCTTCACAGACAATTTCTCCACTAAAATTACTTTTAACACTTAGCAGTTAAATATGCCCTATGCTGTAAATATAGCATTCTTTACATTTTAAAATTTGATGTATATAAAGTTTAATTGATCAAACAGCTATATGAGTATTTGTAAAATCACCATCTGGTCAGCATTTACAATATATTCTTTCGAGCACAACATTTCAACTGTTGCTCTCTATACCAAAGAAACAGAATTACAGTATTTTGCATAAAAAGCCTTAAAGAGTGAAATTTTAGAATATCTACCACAGACATAACATTTTTGGCCACCAAAGATATCACATTTTATAATAGGTACGTAAAGAATAAAGAATAGTATCCTCTATCTACCTCATTATCTACCATGATCTTCCAAGTAATGAAGCCTCCACAGGTTACAACTAATTACATTTTAAGAAATACTTGTACCTCAGAAACTACAAGCTGCTACTTTTATATCTAGCAGTGAACCTAGCCCGTAGTAAAACCAAAACGACACATGAAACCAAGGTAGTGTTTTTGCATTTGTCTTTATGGAAAGATTGGGTAGATCCAAGGTGAGTTTTCCATTTGAGAACATAGTAAGTGTTAAAAACAAATGTCATATTGTATTTGCAAAGTGAATAGGTCATGTTTTCTCTCCTGCGAAGAGCTACTAGGACTTTAGCCTCACTGGAGACCTTAATTTGCCTGCTCTTGCCTCCCTCAATACAAATGCTTGTTTTCCCTTTTTAATCTTTAATTGTGTTTTCAAACTAAACTGTAGTATGCAGGCTTCCAGTGCACACTTTTAAGTTTACATTCTCATGTTATGGAATTCTGTTGAAGCACAACTTAACTGTTATCATTTCAATATTTTTCAACAGATAAGAATTTTAAAGCTGTCTCAATTAAGAATATTACTAGGTGAATATTAGATTAATATAAGCAAACCATTCTGATGACAAGGTTGACCAATTTGGCAGACACGTTCAAATTTTGTAAAGGCATTGTTAGGGACAACAGTCACTACCTGACTATGTGGCCATGCAAACACAGAGACAAAGAATTACTATAATTAATATTATTAAAGACCACGGAAATCATTTTTAAATTTGCTAATGCAAATGTTTTTCAAGCTTAAGCAATGGAACTATTTAAGCCTTTTTTGGAATATTTCCTGTTACCCAAATTTCATTGAGATTTTAGACTTGAGCAAAAAATAATCAAGCTAAAATGTTCATAGAGCACTAATTATTATATAGCTGGTAAGAAATAACACTTGTGAAAGGGACAGGAATTAATTTTTTGCATCCTTCAAATACAACAATTTTTAAAAATGTAACAAACAACAGATTTTAATCTGTTGTAGATGACCATGTTTCAAGCAGTAATGTAAAAAAGGTTTATTGAAGAAAATATTTCCAGACATTTGCATGAACCCACTCTTTGGGCACAAAGGTTGTGTGCAATTTCAAGATTCTCACATTTTCAACTGGCTTAATTTACAGTCAAATTCAGAGACAAGCCAAGCAAAATGACACCTTTTATTGGCTAACTAAAAAGATTACAATATGCAAGCTTTCGAGGCAACTCAGGCCCCTTCTTCAACATCTTGATTACATCTTGCCTGAAGAAGGGGCCTGAGTTGCCTCGAAAGCTTGCATATTGTAATCTTTTTAGTTAGCCAATAAAAGGTGTCATTTTGCTTGGCTTGTCTCTACATTCATAATGGCTAACACGGTACAACACCCTAGTACTACAGTCAAATTCAAAAACATGGGATGAGCAGAAGAAAATTAGAGACATCATCACACAAGCACAAGTTCATAAAACAATCTGACAAGTACAGTAACAAGGAAACCGATGAAGTAATTGTCAAATTAGTGAGAATTATAGCACGAAACTCTAAAAATAATGGCAAAGGGAAAGGTAAAAATTCTAGGTCTGGATTCAACACATACAGTGCATCCAGAAAGTATTCACAGCGCATCACTTTCTCCACATTTTGTTATGTTACAGCCTTATTCCAAAATGGGTTAAATTCATTTTTTTCCTCAGAATTCTACACACAACACCCCATAATGACAACGTGAAAAAAGTTTTGTTTGAGGTTTTTGCAAATTTATTAAAAATAAAAAAACTGAGAAATCACATGTACATAAGTATTCACAGCCTTTGCCTTGAAGCTCAAAATTGAGCTCAGGTGCATCCTGTTTTGCCTAATCATCCTTGAGGTGTTTCTGCAGCTTAATTGGAGTCCACCTGTGGTAAATTCAGGTAATTGGACATGATTTGGAAAGGCACACACCTGCCTATATAAAGTCCTACAGTTAACAGTTCATGTCAGAGCACAAACCAAGCATGAAGTCAAAGGAATTGTCTGTAGACCTCCGAGACAGGATTATCTCGAGGCACAAATCTGGGGAAGGTTACAGAAACATTTCTGCTGCTTTGAAGGTCCCAATAAGCACAGTGGCCTCCATCATCCGTAAGTGGAAGAAGTTCAAAACCACCAGGACTCTTTCTAGAGCTGGCCAGCCATCTAAACTGAGCGATCGGGGGAGAAGGGCCTTAGTCAGGGAAGTGACCAAGAACACGATGGTCACTCTGTCAGAGCTCCAGAGGTCCTCTGTGGAGAGAGGAGAACCTTCCAGAAGGATAACCATCTCTGCAGTAATCCATCAATCAGGCCTGTATGGTAGAGTGGCCAGACGGAAGCCACTCCTTAGTAAAAGGCACATGGCAGCCTGCCTGGAGTTTGGCAAAAGGCACCTGAAGGACTCTCAGACCATGAGAAAGAAAATTCTCTGGTCTGATGAGACAAAGATTGAACTCTTTGGTGTGAATGCCAGGCGTCACGTTTGGAGGAAACCAGGCATCATCCCTACAGTGAAGCATGGTGGTGGCAGCATCATGCTGTGGGGATGTTTTTCAGCGGCAGGGACTGGGAGACTAGTCAGGATAAAGGGAAAGATGACTGCAGCAATGTACAGAGACATCCTGGATGAAAACCTGCTCCAGAGCGCTCTTGACCTCAGACTGGGGCAGGACAACGACCCTAAGCACACAGCCAAGATATCAAAGGAGTGGCTTCAGGACAACTGTGTGAATGTCCTTGAGTGGCCCAGCCAAAGCCCAGATTTGAATCCGATTGAACATCTCTGGAGATATCTTAAAATGGCTGTGCACCGACGCTTCCCATCCAACCTGATGGAGCTTGAGAGGTGCTGCAAAGAGGAATGGGCGAAACTGGCCAAGGATAGGTGTGCCAAGCTTATGGCATCATATTCAACAAGACTTGAGGCTGTAATTGCTGCCAAAGGTGTATCGACGAAGTATTGAGCAAAGGCTTTGAATACTTATGTACATGTGATTTCTCAGTTTTTTTATTTTTAATAAATTTGCAAAAACCTCAAGTAAACTTTTTTCATGTTGTCATTATGGGGTGTTGTGTGTAGAATTCTGAGGAAAAAAATGAATTTAATCCATTTTGGAATAAGGCTGTAACATAACAAAATGTGGAAAAAGTGATGCTCTGTGAATACTTTCCGGATGCACTGTATGTCAAAAAGAGGAACACTTCAAAAGCACAGTAAAATAATAGTTTGACATTTGTAGAAGTCTGATTCATTGTGAGAAAAATTACGCTCACACTGAGTTTCATATGATTGCCAACAGCATGTAAAGTCTAGTTTGAAGTGTGGTCAACACCAAAGATCACTGCCATAAAGATATAAACACACATATCTGCAAAAACATACAGTTTTATATATAAACTGTTCAAAAAATTAAAGGAACACTTTGAAAACACATCAGATCTTAATGGGAAAAAAATCATGCTGGATAATACTGATGTTTGTATGGCCCCCACATGCTACTATGCATGCCTGCTCCTAAAGAGGCGATGGATGGTGTCCTGGGGGATCTCCTCCCAGATTTGGAACAGGGCATCACTGAGCTCCTGGAGAGACTGAGGTGAAACCTGGCGGCGTTGGATGGACCAAAACATAATGTCCCTGAGGTGTTCTATTGGATTTAGGTCACGCCAGCGTGGGGCCCAGTCAATCCTCCAGGAACTGCTTACATACTCTCGCCACAAAAAGCTGGGCATTGTTGTGCACCTGGAGGAACCCAGGGCTCACTGCATCAGCATAGGGTCTGACAATGGGTCCAAGGATTTCATCTCGATACCTAATGGCAGTCAAGGTGCCATTGTCTAGCCTGTAGAGGTCTGTGCGTTTCTCCATGGATATGCCCCCCCCCCCCCAAGACCATCACTGAGACCCATTCACGTCTGTCACATGTGCTCAGTGTGAGCCTGCTCTCATCTGTGAAAAGCATAGGGCGCCGGTGGTGGAACTGCCAATTCTGGTTTTCTATGGCAAATGCCAATCGAGCTCCACGGGACTGGGCAGTGAGCACAAGGCCCACTAGAGGACATTGGGCCCTCAGGCCACCCTCATGAAGTCTGTTTGGTCAGAGACATTCACACCAGTGGCCTGCTGGAGATCATTTTGTAGGGCTCTGGCAGTACTCAACCTGCTTCTCCTTGCCCAAAGGAGCAGATACCGGTCCTGCTGATGACCTTCAACGGCCCTGATCTTTACTATCATTTTTTTGAGACTTTCGAATTTTAGTACTTTCATTATCAGTAACCTGCTCTGAATGTGTACCATGCCAAGGTTTTTGAATTCTTTACAACATTCTACTCTGTCTTTTATTTCCGGCCCCAGGCATGGTTAAATCTCTTGGCACATGGTTAAATCTCTTGGCACAAAGTCTTTTTCTCACGGGGTGTGAAAGTATCTCTCTGCAAAAGTCACGTCTTGTCCCAGGATTTTTTTATTATAATAGAGAAATTTATATACACACATATATATATTGTAAAGTTTCTAAACTTTTTTAGGACTCCCCCCAAAGGAACAACATGCCAAAGTGCGTCCCGAAGCACAATTGCCGTATCTGTGGAAGTCAAGCTTATCCAATGCCAGGGCAACTGCAGGATCCCAGTGCTGCAGCAGCTCATCACAAAAGCAAATCCGAGCTGACCGCGATTACGTATTAAGCGCCATCATCGATGGGTGATGCAAGGAACATTATAAATACAGGGAACAGTATTACCTGGTCACTAACCTGGCCAAGATCCAGCCTTAATGACGTGTCTGTATATAAGAGATTGGTAGATCCAGCTACAATAAATAACTGTGCTGTTGCTGTTTCACGGTGAAAAAGGCTGGTTTTGCTAAAGTACTAAGACTCAGCCTCGTGTTTTGGGGTGAAAGATATGGACTCGCACGTCACTATATAAATATATATATATATATATATATATATATATATATATATATATACTGTATATATACATACACACACAAACACATATATACATATTTATATATATATATGTTGCTTAACAAGCTGTTATTAAAATTAAAAAGAACAAGCACCTGCTTTCAGCTGAGCTGGAAGAACTTGGTGTACTATTTAATCTCTCGAGTTATTATTTATATACTTGATACAAGTACATGCATACTTCAATTCATTTTAGAAAAAAGCACTTTAGTCAGCAGACAAACCAAACATTTCCTGGCAGTGATTGCCTGAGTCTGTTCCAAGAGTTTCTGGTGACCTTTCAGCTAGTAGACAAGGTAGGTACTGGTCGTCTTGCCCTTTGAACAGCCAGTAATGCATGGACAGTCTAACAACATGCATTTCTCTAGCCCCATCTTCTCTAAGTTTGGCAGCATAGCAATCAAGCTGCCTTTATAAAATTCTTGCTGATCTAATACAGATGAGAGTACAATCTAAGTCTTTATGTTACAGTTCTGTGTCACCACTAACAGCTTTGTTTTTTTCTGCAGATTGCTGTTTCTAATCTAATAATTTGCTTAGTAACAGCTGTAATGCAGCACAAATCAATGTTAGTTTTTATGCAAACCACTACCAACAACGTTTGACCATCTACTAAATCTAAATGATTTCAAGCTTAAGCACAATCATCTTCTTTAAGCTCCCAGTTTGTTAGCAAGTTTGTGTCAGTATTCCTAGATTTCACAAAAAAAAAAGGTAGAGAAGGTAATTCACTAACAATGGACCAATGTATACACTCCCTTGCACTGATGACTCCACAAAAAAAAAAGGTAGAGAAGGTAATTCAGTAACAATGGACCAATGTATACACTCCCTTGCACTGATGACTCCAAGAGCCATACAGTAAGCTCCAGTCAAGGCCAAATATTTCCACTTTTGGTATGGGCTTTATCCAAAGCAAATACCGGAAACATCACCAGCAAAGCAGAAATCAACTGTGGTCTTTTGCACATAACAGATGAATTTAGATTTGCCAATTAAAAACCGAGCCCTCATGCAAACTCTTTGAAATATTTTAGTTGAAGCCTATAAATCATCTTGTTGAGTAGGTAATCCTTTACAAGCACTTTTTAAAGTCTCACACCTCTAGTCATTGAGTAGACATTGCTGGCCTTCTGCTTTTTTATGTTTTATGTATTTAAGCAAATATGTGACCTATTCAGGAACACACAGGAAGTCATTCAGATAAAAAAAAACATATGTATATATGAAAAAATAGATTCATTAATAGATTCATTAAGGGACATCTATCTTTTTAATATATGTTTGTTTTTACTATAAGACAGAGGCTCCGGGTTGATCGAGCCCAATGTTACTATATGATGTATTTTAATCTTCGCTAGACGTGTAGCGTCCCACCTGTGCAGTTAAAAGTCAGTACCAATATAGTAATCACTGTGCATTCCTGCAGAAAAATATACTTAGCTATCACAAGGCAACATAAAGGACCCAATAACTTTCAATGGACCCATTACAATAGATATCACAATAAATGATGCATTACCCTCACCATGTGATTTACAAATATTTTTGTTTACTTTATGTTAGAAACAAATACATCAAGGTAGGAAATGCACTTTTCATTTTCACTTTATACATTTATGCAGTCATTATTATCATGTCTAAAGAGTACTGTGATATTCTTACTTACATGTACTAATCAATGTGCAGCAGGTTGTCAATCTTCAGCACCGTGAGTGAGTATAACTAACTTAACTTAAATAACTACCACAAAATGTCTATTGTTCTTAACTGTAAAATTTCAGAAATACAGTTAATATAGAGGGTGTAAAGCTGTTATCCTGAAGGGATCATTTATTTTAATGGTCATCCTTTAATAGATATTTTGTGATAACAGCACACTTTTTTTTAGGGGGGCATGATGCCACAAGTGAACTGCTGTCTCACTCCTCCAGAGTCCTGATTACTATTTTCCATATGAGTTTTTACCATATAATCCAAATCCCAAGGTTGTTCCCCACTTGATCCTAATGTTGTCTGCATTGGCACTGGCTCATTTTGAGTCTGAACTGGATGAGAATAAAAGAAAATGGATGTACCTACAAATTGCTATCTATAGATTTCAATATAAAAATGTACAGCACAAATAAATCAGAAACAGTTTTACTTTATAATAGTTGATAAATACACAAAATATCCTTGAACACTGGTGTTAGGATAGATAATATTTCTTATACTGTCTATCAATGATTAGAGAAAATGGTGGCTCTGAGGCTAGGGATCTGCCCCAGCAATTGAAAGGGTGCCAGTTTGAATCCTGTAAGTACCAGAAGTGACTCTACCCTTTTGGGCCTTTGAGCAAGACCCTTAACATTCAACTGCTTTGTCATGGGTATGATATTAATCTGCATCCAGCCCTGTAAGCAGATCTTCCAATTTACAGGGAAAATGTGGGGGTTGGTGGCAGGATTGGCATTCCAGCTGCTGTAAAAAACTTCACACTGTTTCAGTGTGATGCTGAGGTGTCACCTGCTGCACTCAGGTCCCTTTCTAGGTGATTTGTCGTGTGGTGAGTGCAGCAATGTGCTATCAGTGCATGTTTCCAATGTCTATCAATTATTCAGATAGGTTCTTCCTCATTAGGTAACAACTGGAATGACACCTTACAAGATATTCCCCTTTTCTGCAGAAGAAGAAATTGGATTAGCTTCTCATCTTCAGTTAGCCCAACTGTAACGGATTCTTTAGGCAAAAAGGACCAGCTTTGACACAGAACTAAGATGACTCCAGGCTCAAATTAAATGTATTGCTCCAACAGCCAAGGAGGTAAGAATGTATTTCTTTTATTCTACAAGGTGCCATTCAAAGCTCTTCCTGTGGTTTACTAGATTTTATGTTGTAATAACTGTACGAGCATAATTCATGATTTAAAGTGTTATTTATAAAATAAATACACTTTAAAGAATGTTATACAAAAAATCTTAAAAAATCTTTCTCCAAAACATGTATTTTTGCCTTTCAATTACCTAATGTATCATTTTTAACCATAAAGAATTTAACTTAAAAAGGTAAATGATCCTTACAGACCATATCAATCAACTTAATGCCTTAATTGTAGCCCTTCATCCACACAAAGGTGCCTTCTGGATTTTGTTCAGTGAAGGAGACAGGTAAAATGTTAAATTGACCGCACACATTCCCAAGGACGAAACATTAGATTTGTCTCAAAAGGGTCATACGCAAAAGCCTTAGTACTTCTGTGCAGCAATTACCATTTCAATGGCACAACACGAGTCCTTATTCTTTTTGTCAGCTTCCACACGCCTGTCGCATGTGCTCATAATAGAGTGTCAAACAAACCTTTCTTCCACCAAACACTTCCGTTGCCACATCCATCAGTAACACTCAAGTGCTTTTTTCATTGCTTCTTTCTGGCTACATATCAGGAAATGTGGCAGCTAAGCAGCCTGAGGGTCATGTTCACAAACACTCTGCTTCAGAAAAGCCAAAGGGCAGAACAGATCTTTTTCCCTTGCTCCATGTTTCATTTATTATAAGCGCTGAAAACACACTTGTGACAGCTATGCAGTGCATGCTGCTCAAAGTGGATTCTTTTTCTTTTTATTCATTGCCACAACATTAAAAACATTGTTTCCATAAAATAACATGTCAAATTAGCTTTGGTAATATTATTTAATATCTATGTACACATATTTCAGTTTAGTTCAGTTTTACTCTCTTATTGTTATTTGTTTGATCTGATACATCTGTGTGTTCATATCTACTTGTAATTAGTGTTTTATAAAATTGAAATGGCCACATATTTATTTATTTTTATAGCAGCGTTTGCTCTGTTTTTGAATTTGTATAATATGTGAATGGTTTTAAAATACAAGGAATACTAACAAATGTTTTCATTGTAGTGTAAACATAAATTGAACATACCACTCACATTTAGACAACACAAAAACAACATTCATAAATCAACATTCCAAATTCATTCATTGTATTTCTGGATTGCAGGTCAACTTTAGCAGCATTAGGTGCAGCACTAGGTGCAAAGCAGCAACCAACCAGAGAAAGAATACCAATTCTTCACATTAAACAAATTTGCCCACATCTATACTTACGCATACTGAAACCTTTCTATATGGTTAGCCAGCAAATAAAGTTGCTACTTAATAAAGCATTCAAGGAAGGTTGGGGGTCGGGGGTTTGGGGGTTCCGAGCATGAGGTGCCAGTACACAATTACACTAACCTCTGGTACCAAAATTATCACAATGCTGGAATAGTACAGCTTTTAAGAATTTGGTAGTTACTTTTTTAATACTGATATACTGCCCAATACTTGTGAGTAGTCCTTGATTGAGACTGCCAAGAATGCCATGGGAGCCTACAAAATTGAGAGGGAAGGCTGGACATAAAAGATAAAGGGAGAAAAGGTGCAAAAAGCCTAAAAGAAACTAGTGACACTGCAAGGACCAAGGTAACTTTTGCACATTTTAGGATCTTTGGTATATGTATGTTTGTGGTATAGCGGGTCCACAGCTCTCAGCAAAGGCCAATTTAAATAAATAATCACCGTGTTCACGGCTTAGTGAGGGGGCGTGGTGATTGTGTGGCTGCAGCAGTTCTCAGGGCGATTTGCGATGTGGGCATTTCTCACCTAAGTGCACAGGTGAGAGACTGCCCGCATCCGTTATTGTTCCTGGGGCTGCTAATTTGCCACAGCTGCTATGCTCTCTCGATATATAGTTGCGCGAGTTGACTAGGAAGGTAGAAAATGAACGGCAAGAGAAAGAAAGATGGAGGTTGTTGGAAGGAAGTGAGGAGAAAGCCGGTGTGAGAGAGAGAGCGAAAGAGAACGAGTGAACGAGCGAGAGCAGGCTCGAATGCAGTTGGACTGTGGGCCCTAGTGAGGTGTTTATCTAACACCTAGGGCAGTTGATTGTGGTCGCTCCCGCTGAGCATTTTGAGAGGAGTGGGAGTGACTATCGAGGGAGGTGACTCGCCGTGGAAGACAGCGGGAGTCGGGAGACTTGGGAAGATAATCTCCAGTGTGAGAGTCCTGGCCGTTGGAGAGAAGCTAAGTCCCGGTCTGGGATGAGTGCGCGACTGAAGCCAGGATTGGGAGGCCTACAGACCTGTTCTGAAGTGGAAAGAAGGTCAGCTGCAGGTAGAGTGGCTCCCCCTGCTGCAAAGCCTGAATAGGGAGAAGCAGGGGAATCACTAGTTAGACGAACACACCAGGCTTTGTGTTTTAAAGAGATTGCTTCCAAAGTTTTAACCTCATCGTCTTTTAAAGGATTATTGTTTTTGTTCTATTTATTGATTTTCAAACCTCCACGTGTGCTTCATGGATTATTTATTTAAAGAAGATTTGTGAATCACTGCACCTTATTTATTTGGACATTATTTTGTTGTTGTTTTAATAAAAGCACTTCTGTACTTTTGCACTATCCCCTTGCTGTGTTGTTGCCTCACTGCTTAGCTCATCGGTAACATTACTGACGGTGTTGGGTTTAAGGGCTCCCGGGACAGCAGATGGGAGCATGCTGCAAACCCGCATCGTCACAATGTTATGTTTTATTTTATGTTACTGGGAAAATCTTTAAGTACAGGCATGGCAAAGCATTTTATCCTCACAGCCCTATGATGGTAAAAACCATTTTAATAAGTTATTTAGGCAAGTTTGAAAAGATTGCAAAAATAAA
Source organism: Erpetoichthys calabaricus (assembly GCF_900747795.2). NCBI lineage: Eukaryota > Metazoa > Chordata > Cladistia > Polypteriformes > Polypteridae > Erpetoichthys > Erpetoichthys calabaricus. The sequence goes on along the minus strand of NC_041399.2, from coordinate 68,727,118 downwards.
CTACTGTTTTTACATCATGGCTTGTCTGTCAGCATAAAAGAACTCGGCTTCAAGTGGAATACTTCGTAAAAAATTTAATACAGTTATTCTTAAAGAAAATTTGTCATATCATTAGCATATCTGAAATACTGCACAACATTCACATTTTTCAAATATAAAAGCTCCTCCCATTTAAAAGTATTGGCGCATTTACAACACCATCTGTCAATTATTTTTTTCAAATTTACTTTGAGAGAGATTATTTCAATTTATATATTTTATACATCTTATACCATAGCCGCACCTGATGTCTAAACAGATTCCCCTGTATGCCATATTGAAACGCAGGCAAAATCATGTGAGTGCAAGAGGGAAACCACAGCTGCTCGTGTGAACCTCTGCCAACATCAACTCAGTTTTCCTGCTACTTCAAGATCTGTCAGGTAATTAGAATAACCTCTGAAACCATAAAAGTAAAAAAGTAAAGAAATAAAGTCACCCAACTTACCAAGAAATTATTTGAAAAAGAAATAAAAACAATGCATGGCTCTGTAAATCATTATACAAACGGTGATCAAACGTGCTCAAAATATACATTACACTAAAAAGAACCCTACAGCCTCATTAAGATTATAGGGATTATGATATACAGTATCACTGGCTTTACATGTAGAATTTTATTAATTGGCTGTATTGTAAATTCAACAATGTTGCTGTTTATATTTCCTGTATTAGCAAGTCCTTTTGCATTGATTATTGTTATAGTTTTTTATTATTAATTGTTATTTTGATCAAAATGTTTATTTATTTTCTGCGGTGGGTTGGCACCCTGCCCGGGATTGGTTCCTGCCTTGTGCCCTGTGTTGGCTGGGATTGGCTCCAGCAGACCCCCGTGACCCTGTGTTCAGATTCAGCGGGTTGGAAAATGGATGGATGGATGTTTATTTATTTTTGATGTTATAATAAAAAGACTATGCGTTGTATTCTTTAATGACCCCTCCCAACCAATAACTGCAGTAATTTTACACACAAAGTTAACAGAGCAAAATCTTTAACTGGCAGAGTCAAACTTAAACTTCATTTTAATTTCTGTAAGTGGTGTTTTCATCAGGTTTATTCAAGAAATCTAAAGACACTTTGTTACTACTGGCTGACTACTGGCCTGATTTTATTATAGACGTAATCTACAATCAACTATTAACCATTCCAGACATGGTTCCTGACTTACACACATTTCAACATAAACACTGGCTAATCTTATCTAGTATCAAATATAAACAGGTGTAGATGTAAGATGGAAAAAACAATGTGCTATCTGAACTATCTTTTTGTCAGTGTCTCCCAGCCTTGACACATTTTCAAAGTTTTTTCTAATGTGTAAAAATTGTTTACATTTTAACAGAATTGAACTAAGTTTTTTAAATTAAAACACAGTTTTATTCAAAAGGTAAGTAACACTAATATGAAGTGAACTTGGTGAATTATAATTTCTGGCAACTTCAAAAGTTCTTATTTTTAAAAGGCAAATAAATATTCTTACAAATATGAAAACATTACTAGTGGTAAATTAATGTTAGTTGTTGTATATGAAGATTTAAGCACAAATTTAAATGGACAATGATATTTATTCTAAATGCTTTTCAGTTCATTAGCTATTGCTCCTACACCAGAAAACCGTCCTTAAGTGACCTACTGACCTGGACTTCCTGTAACATTGAAAGCAACCACCAAAATCCATTTGGCCTTTGCCATGTTCTCAGGTAGCCACAGAGATTTATTATAATTGGACAGATTGCTAAAGGTTTTCAGGTTAAATGTCACTGCTCCTGTTACACGGCTGAATCAAGGAGAACTATTCCTCACTAGGCTGAATGTATGTATTTTGTACAGAGTTGACATAGAGTACAATTATCAATAATGTGATAATCAAAATTGAAATTCAACATTGAGTACGATGGGGTGGGAAAAACTGTCGACTTTATCCTTTTTTTATGATTCATAATGGACTACCGTACTCCCTGTCCAAAGCCACACAATGAAAATAATTGAAGAGGGGAGATATACTTCTCAGTGGAGTACAGATTTTTGTTGAGAACACAGGAGGCATACAGTGTTGTTCTGGTCTCCAGAGAATTGTAATGCAGTATACAGCAACATTTCCTAAGTTGTGGGGACCATACAGAACAGTGTAGGTTGGAATCTGTACTCTGTTCAGGACTTACACAGACATTGAGCAAGGAGTTTTGAGAACAACAAAATAACTATCTCTTTCAGCCATTACCATCAAGAAAATGACACATGTCACCAAAAGCAAAAAAATACTTGTCATATTAACATTTTTTCTGCAGCAGGTATTCTGATTAAATGAAAGATTTCTGCTTCCTCCTGATCCCCAACTCACTCCATATCTATTATATTAAAAAAGTTTTCCATCGTATCTACGTTATTCAGCCTTGACCACTCCCCTCCACACCACTCACCCAATCATTACTTCTGCTGCTCACATCCCCTCTCTGTACCATCCCGTGACACTCTCTCAATGTAGTCGGTTATAATGGCAAAGCAGAAAAGTAAATTATCTATTCAAGAAGTCGAATTTTAGAGCTGATAATGAATGTCAAAAAAAAGAAAATGAACAAAAAAGCTGCATATAATAAAAATCAAGAACAAAAAACCAGAAAGAGAAAAATACCACGAACAATATGTGAACAGAAATTCAAAAAACCAACGTTTATAGAATTTAAGTTAAAGAATAAAGTAATTCATAATATTGTTTTTGATGAGGCATTAATAGTACTAGGGTGTTGTACCGTGTTAGCCATTATGAATGTAGAGAAAAGCCAAGCAAAATGACACCTTTTATTGGCTAACTAGAAAGATTACAATATGCAAGCTTTCGAGGCAACTCAGGCCCCTTCTTGCATATTGTAATCTTTCTAGTTAGCCAATAAAAGGTGTCATTTTGCTTGGCTTTTCTCTACATGAGGCATTAACGTAACGTTTTTACTTTTTATTACTTTTACTTTTTTACTTTGCTTTTTTACTTTTACTTTTTACTACGTTTTACTATTCATAGATATTTTAGATAGATAGATAGATAGATAGATAGATAGATAGATAGATAGATAGATAGATAGATAGATAGATAGATAGATAGATAGATAGATAGATAGATAGATAGATAGATAGATAGATAGATACTTTATTAATCCCGAGGGGAAATTAACAAATAGACAGTTGTAGTGAAATACTCAAGTAACTGATTTTCTGTCTATAACAACTTAGGACCAAACCATCTTCCTCCCGCGCCCCACATACTCTTCTATATTCCAACTCTTTAAATACAATCGCTTTACCTAATGGAGAGGCGCTCCGATGTCCTTCGAATGGCCCAGACACGAGATAGTGGGTGCACAGTGCAAGTCTGTGGGTGTTGGCAAGTGAAGAGTGCAAGGGGTGGAACCCTCTTGTTCCACCTTTTAAAAACTTTACTTTGTAAGGATCAAGGAAGCACCATTCTACAAAATAATATTTTGATTTATATATATTAAATTAGGGGCGGCACGGTGGCGCAGTGGTAGTGCTGCTGCCTCGCAGTAAGGAGACCCAGGTTTGCTTCCCGGGTCCTCCCTGCATGGAGTTTGCATGTTCTCCTCTTGTCTGCGTGGGTTTCCTCCGGGTGCTCCGGTTTCCTCCCACAGTCCAAAGACATGCAGGTTAGGTGGATTGGCGATCCTAAATTGTCCCTAGTGTATGTGTGTGTGTGTGTGTGTGTGTGTGTGTGTGTGTGTCCTGCGGTTGGCTGGTGCCCTGCACGGGGTTTGTTTCCTGCCTTGCGACCAGTGTTGGCTGAGATTGACTCCAGCAGACGCACGTGACCCTGTAGTTAGGATATTGTGGGTTGGATAATAGATGGATGAATATTAAATTAGATTAGAAAAACTTTATTAATCCCAGGGGGAAATTCAGAATGGTTCAATATGTGTTATACTACACTATAATGTTGGAAATGTATTTTGTCTTAGTTTATGTAATACTAGCATGGATACCTAGCACTGCCAAGGGTGGAATAAAGTGCAGGTTTGGTTATGAAAAAAGTTTCTCAGAACAAAAAGTTGTGCCCAAAATTTCACTGACTAAATCCACCATGGGGAGCAACTTTGCATACTTGTACCAAGTCCCAGAAGTACATCATTGGGGCTCTTTCCCAGTAAAAAACTTATATGCATTCCCAAAATAAAGTTCCCCAAAGGAAACATTTTCAGAACAAAATATTATCTATGGTCTTTACCTGTACAAATGAGAAAATGTGCAAAATTTGAGAAAAACAGATTGAACAATGTGGAGTTATATACTAGACAAATACCCTTTCAGCTTCATGTAATTAAATTAGTACTTTTATGCTTGTAGCACCAATACAAATTTGCAACAGTTATGGTATACAGCAATAAAGATTGTAATATAACACATCCTAACATTTTCAAAACCAGGACTGGGGTGTTGATCTGACTGACCCTATCCTAGCAGTACTGATACAAGACAAAAACTAACCTAATTGGAATGCCAGTCTACCTCAGGGCCCACTCATATAAATACTAACATAGGGCCGATCTGTAATCATGAATTAACTAACCCTGTCTGTTATAATGTGCAATAAATTTCAGTCAAAAGTTATTTATTTCTTTAGCAACATGAACAGCCTTTGGATAGATATGGACCCAAAAAAGTCTTTTAAACACCAGCAAACTATAATTCGTGTGCATACTGTTTAGAAAGGTACAGTTGCTTACCATGAAAATAGGAAATCATAAACTCCAATAGTCTAAAATATAACACAACAATTGGTGTATTGAGCCAAAAGCCACTAGGGAGAAGACTGAGCACATTAAAACAAAACAACAGAAATCCCTGCTACTTCACTGACTAGCTGTTAAAGATACCTGTCTCTATCTAACTGGTGGTGTGACTCCTCCATGTGTCTACCTGAAAAGCATACTGCCTGGGGCACCAATGATAAAAGTTGTGCTCCCATATCATCTCTCTCTTATTTGCCCTGTTTACTTCATTGCTACCAAATCTTTATTCTGACCTATCTCTCTACTCTAGGCTCATTTATGAACTGGCATCTGTAAACATGCAGTACATCCTCCACAATCAAAGGAGTACCAGACACAACATCCTTCCAGTAGACTCAGTATTAAATGCACACCAGTCCTGAACCCTTAATACATTAAAGCCATGGCCACCTTTGTGTTTGCTCTAACAGCACATCCTGGTGTCTCTTGCTGTGTTTTATGAATAACTAGTTTACCTTTGGCAACTTTTCAGCTGCCTGTCATGCACGGATGAAGCAGGATCCCACCTGTGCCGGGTGTGACGCCCACCCTTCTGTTTATTTTATCAGTGAAAAAGTTCCACTGGCCTCCTGTCAGTCTCCCACAATCTCTCATTTCTTCAGATGACTTCAGAGGTTTCCTTTGTGAGATACCTTGAAGATCGACTGGACTACCCACTTATACTATAGAAAAACTCTCTAGTCATCAGTCACAGAATCATACTCATGTCAGTTCGGGAACTGGCAGAAAAGAATACTGTATGGCAAGTTTGTGCACTTGAATGATATCCTAAATACAAAGGGGTGGTGTTATATTTTCCTCCATACATCTGAGGAAAAAATATATTACAGATGTACCAATTAAGAAGTAAAGATTAGGAAAATGAAGATGGATTTACATTTTAGAGAGTACTGATGATTCACAGTGTAAAGTTAAAACATGCACCCTCCTTTACTACATTTTCTCTACTAAATACTCTAACCTAGCAATGAATAAAACCTCTCATAGTCAAGAGGGTATAGTCATGGGAAAACAAACCTCTTGATTCTTGGCTACTTTAACTTCCCAAATACGCCTCAAATGTATGTGATCTGATCTAAAATTACCCACATATCAATTTCATAAAAGAGGGAAACAACCCAAGCTGTATGTATAAAAGCACCTAAATGCATCAATGTTGAAACATAAATATAAAAATATTCTGAATTTGGCAAAGGCAGCAACAGAAAGCACAGTCCAGAATGTGCTGTTCTTTCTGTCAGATCTTAAACCTCCTTCCAAAACATGAGGTATGAAGTACTTTCCAATTGCTGAATACTCTCCAGATGAAACATTCCTTTTACTGTTTTATTTTTAAGGAGGAACCACAATTGCTCTAACAAAATATTTTAATTTTATTTTGCAGTGATTTTCCAATATAAATATCTGAAATATGGTTGTGATCATCAAGAGGACAAAATGCAGACCAGCAAAAAATAAGGGGAAAGCATTCCCTAAATCAGACTACAATGCACATTTCCAAAAGCACAACACATTTCCTTTTTTTATAATTACTCGACAGTTTAATTACCACTCCATGAATCTTCAGACAAATCAAGAAGAATAGCAATAATAATTCTCCCTAAAAAGTATTGCAAACATGAAGAAAAGCAGATGTGCAGCATTAAAGTGACTCTTTTGAGGTCTGTGCCCTTTCACCAGCCTCGGGCACTCTTCTCCCATAAATCAAGGTTACACAAAAGCTCAAAAGAGACACTTTAAGTGTATATGTGAGGGTCAAAACCATAAACTGGCCACAGCAAAAGCCAATTACAAGAATCCTGGAGTGAGGAATCCAACAATTCCTTTTGGTGTTGGCCTTAAGACTGATGTAGGCTCATATCCAAGGTTCCATTAAAATGTGATAACTAGCCTCAAGCAAACATCACAATCTGTTCTTGTGGGATCACATAGTTTATACCAGCAGTGCACTGTGAGATGCCCATGACTGTGACCTTCTTGCTCATGCAAATTCCTCCTGATCTAACCCCAAGCAAACTGACATCACTCAGTGTGCTGAAGGAGCAGGTGCTGCTCTCAGTTACCTACAGCACCTCAGCACTGCCAAAAACAACACCAGTAAACTTAAAAATTCAATGTGCACAGATATCTTCTTGTTTATGTATAAAACAAATGAACAGAAGCACCTGATCTGAGGGGGTAAACAAGAAAAAAAATAATCATTCAGTTGTAGCTGGAACATGAGGAAATATTTACAAGTCACCCCCCAGCAAATTTCAAGGCCACGAATGATGGCAATTATTTAGTAGCTGCAATCTTTAGTTGTTGAATATTGACATAAAAAAATTAAACAACACTCAATTACTTGAAGTTTTAAATGCAACACATAGTTAATTTAGTTTGTTTATCCTTCCAACACCATCTCCTCTTTCTCTTTCACAATGAAGAATGGGGCAAATAACAGTAAACCAATTATATGTACATAATGCTAAGTTTTAGACCATTCAATTTTTACTGTCAGCTCTACCTAGCCTATTTTTAAAAAATTATTCTTCCTAATTATGGAGGAAACAATGAAAGGCAAAAACATAACTAATTTCAAAGAATCACCCAAGCCAGGAGACATGGTCCCAAAGTACTGGAGGTGTTATTATTGAAAAACTATTGCTTTTTCCACTGTGGCCGCGAGGGGGCGTCCGCCCTGGTTGTATTGGGGGCCACAGGTACAGAGCTTGGAAGCTCTACCCTGTAGGGGCCTGTGGCCACCATCAGGGGGTGCCCCAATGCCTTGGGGACCCTGGACCCCAGTGCTTCCGCCACACACTGGGGAGTGCCGGTGGAAGATTGCCGGGGAGCACCTGGAGCACATCCGGGTGTGTATAAAAGGGGCCGCCTCCCTTCAGACGGAGACAAGAGTCGGGAGGAAGTGCGATGATGTCGGGAGGAAGGCAAGGAGGTGGCCTGAAGAAGGCATTGTTGTGTGGCCAGGACTTTGGGTCTTTGGGGTTGGTGAGCACAATAAGAATTATGTACATATTGTAAATAAACGTGTGTTGGGTGACATGAGCGTGTCTGCCTGTCTGTGTCCGAGCCAGTCTCCACACCACCATTTTAGCTGATGTGTGACTACTACCGACTACTGAATAAGAGTTGTGAGCTACGCTCACTGCTGGCAGAAGCCAAGTTGATATAATGCAAATTAATTTTTCCAAGCACGTGCATAATGCATTAACTCATCCAGAGCTTTATCTACATGAATACATTGGGGCACAATGCAAGATGCACCATCAATAAAGCACACCAAGTAGTAGAAAGCTAGCACATGGAACGTATGCAGTATCTGAGTGATAAGGAAGTACCAGACATACTTAATTACCAACCCAGTAAAACTCTTGTGCAAATGAATGGAATTTTTATTTTTATTTTTTTCTTGCAGGAAATATATGAGTTTGGCTCAATAGCACCCCTCTAGAGACTACAATTTATGTACAACCCCAAATCAGAAAAAGTTGGGATGGCATGGAAAATGCAAATAAAAAAATGCAGTGATTCTTAAATTTAATTTGACTTTTATTTAATTGCAGACAGTATGATATTTCATGTCTTGTGTGGTGAACTTCATTTCATTTGTTAATATACATCCACTTCTGCATTTCAGGCCTGCAACACATTCTAAAAAACATGAAATATCTTGGGTCCATACTGTCTACAATAAATAAAAGTCAAAGCAATTTTCAGAATCACTGCATTTTTAATTTGCATTTTCCATACCTAACCCAACTTTTTCTTATTTGGGGTTGATTGTAGTATTTGATTGCTACAGAGGTCCAGGATATATACTTACCTGTAATTACCTACTCCATAAAATTGTTTCTTAAAGGAAATGATGCCTGACAAAAAGTACTTAATTTAAAATTGGAGCCCAGGAGTAAATAAGGTCAATTCTTGAGTTTCTTATACTTCAGTTGGAACAGAAGCCCTAACATGAAAAAAAACAGTATTCAATTTAGAGAAGCAAGGCCAGCTCACTTACATATAAAATGAGTGAACAAGTGGTAAAGAAGACAAATATTGAACTTCCTGTGTTTTGTTTTGGAGGCTAAAGAAACTGTTTTGCACTTCATATTGTACTTTTCACCAATAAAGAAACAGCATTTAAATATGAAAATGCCCTAGTCTGTGTATAACAAGACTGATTTAATATGTATTCATTTTTTTCAAAGCTACCACATATTGGCGTAGCCAAACAGAAACTGATTCATTTCTCCATGCCATCTCCATGAAGGCAGTTCCTGTAGATGGAACAATGCCCAAAAATTCTTTGGCCAAAACAGTCAAAAGACACACTAGGCAAAATAAAGAATGTTGCTAGTGGGTGCTGGAGATGGAAGAATGCTCATTCTTCAACCAGTCTAACACAGCAATGTATGATGTAAAGAATGTGCATCTGGCAAAGAAATTTAAATGCTGGAAAGAATTTGGGATTTTCCATTTATAGTTTTTGTATTTTTACTGCAAGTCAAACTGCATATAAGACACAGAAATTTAAAATGCATGAAATTAAAACCCTAAAACAAATGAAATCATGCAAAAACAAATCAGAAAACACAAAAACAAATTGGAAATACAATCACAAATCAGAAAACGCAAAAACAAATTGAAATGCGCAAAAACACATTGGAAATGCAAAAACAAATCAGAAACTGCAAAAACAAATTGAATACGCAGAAACAAATCAGAAAACACAAATACAAATTAAATATGCAAAAACAAATCAGAATGTGCAAAAACAAACTGAATACTAAAAAACAAACGACAAAATGCAAAACAAAAATTGTATACACAAAAACAAATCAGAAACAACAACTGAGAATGGAGCAGCATGCAAACAAAACGACAACTGCACAAACAAATTGAGAAGCATAAAAGAAAAAAGAGCAGCGCATAACCCAAATCAAAGCAGAAAAAACTGTGACAAATAAACATTCATCACAATTCAATCACATCTTTTCAGTGAGTGGTGGGGTGGAAGTCAGAACACTGAATAGTAAAAGAGATCTATCTTTTTAAGGTATTTTTATATACTTCAGCAGAAAAGGTAACTTTTACATAACTTCGAACACTCTCAGCCAAAGCAATTTTGCGTTTTCTCATTTGTTTTTGGATATTCAATTTGTTTTTGTAGCTTCAAATTTGTTTTTGCATTTTCTCATTTGTTTCTGCGCATTCAATTTGTTTTTGCGTTTTCTAATTTTTTTTGTGTTTCCAATTTGTTTTTGCATTTTCTTGTGTATTTTTTGCATGTTCAACTTGTTTCTGCATTTTCTGATTTGTGTTTGTGTTTCCAATTTGTTCTTGTTTTATCTGATTGTTTTTGCATGATTTAATTTGTTTTTGCGCATTGCACTTCTAGGCCACAGTACTAAAAAGGATAACCTGCAAAAAAAAATTGACAATTACTACTGCAATTGCACATTTTTAAAATTAAGATGTATGCATAAATCGACAATAAATCAAATCATACATGAAAACCACACATGCATCCACATTAAAAATCTTTTTTCCTCATCCTAACACTTTGGCAGATGAAGGAGGATGACTTGCAATGGCAAGTGCTTCAGCGGCAACACATTTATTGACTTAAAATACAAGATGTCAAATAAAACTAATTGAGGAAATATTGCTATTAATAAATAAAGTAGGCAACCTTAAAAGCATTAAATGTAACCATCTGAAAACAACACTTTATTCGACTATTTAATTTACATCAGTTTCATAATGACGATAATTTGATGCATTCATTGTACTTTCAGCACCTGTTTTCTCCCTTAGAATCAGATTCAAACAGTTCTGACATGTCCAAAGTCCTCTGTTCTCCATTAATGGAAACCTTCACCATTTTGGACAAATCATCCAATTATAATTAAGCCTTCGCTGTGGAGATTGTTTAGGTACTTGAAATCTATTTCTACTATAAAAAAATTAATTAAGTCAAGTTTTTTTTCAAATTAAGTGTAACCAAATGACATTTTTGCCTATAAGGACATGATTTCAACTTTAATTTCAGTCAAATAAAAAGCAAATACATCTCAAAATCAAGTCACAACACTTAAAATATTGAAAAAGCACAATAATTTCATGTTGTGATCCAGATATTAGGACAGTATGGTATCACTGTGTTTCTTGCAGCTGCAATCCCTTGTATCTATCTATGCAGATCTACATTGCTTGGTATTTCACTAGTGAAATACCCACTATTAGTTGCCATCTGTTAATCCAGAGCCAGCTAAAAAAACAAACACTGCAGATTTTAACTAGAATCAGTATTACTTGAGTCCTCTCTCTGTTTCTCATATTAACAAAATTTATATCAAAACCTCAAAATTCCTATCCATTATCACTTCCCAAAAATCTAATGGAGAGAGAGCAATAATGCCAGAAGGAGTGAAAAAGAATTGCTCCATTACATTGTGCAAAGTCAATACAGACTTATCCAAATAGATTACTAGCTATCGTGACTATGGTGGGCTCATTCATCTAGCATCTACTTTAAATACATTGTCTTCTATTTTCTTTCTTATTTAAGGACAGCTTCGAAATGGAAACAATGAGCATGACACGGAGTGCTAAGCTTTTGCAAAACTGATGCATACTTGGGGGAGGTCTACCTCCACAACAATCAGTAATGTCAACAATTTTCACTCTTGAAGAAAAAAACTTAAAGAGTACCTAGCTGCCTGCAACTTACTGACAGAATACCAGAAAACATTTGGTCCAACAAAGCCTTATCTTTTTGTTCTACATTTGTACCCCCACTCACAACAGCTTTGAGCCTTCACCCTTTAGACTCCCAGATGGCTTTTACTGCTGAGTAGTAAGAGAACAAAGTGAGTGTTTTTTTTTCCTTTACAAAATAAACGTGCAAAGAAGACCTCTGAAAATATGACAGGAATGATCATTCCTTTGATAGGTCTCTCTACATAATTAAGGTCCAATACAATTTTTGCTTGATATTGAAAACTAGGATTAGATGCTTCCTTCATTAGTTAATAACATTCTCTACTGAAAAAATCACATTTTTTTCAGAACAGCCAGTTATTACAAAAAAGGTATTACAATGAATTATTCCTGTTGCACTACAATTAAGTACCTATATAGATATTTTTAAGTAATAAATATTTGCAGTGTTGCAAATATTACCACTTGTAATACAACATGCATTAAAAGTTACATGTGTAGTAGACACTTCAGGTCATAAATTCAAAGCCACAAATAAAAGTGTAAACAAAAACCTGCTCCTGGCTTCTTAGACTAAATACTTACTGTACCTAAACAGTGGCCCTGACAACTTTAGCTCTACTGCAAACAAAAAGTGTACAATGAAATATGTGGGAACCTTATTCACAACCAGTAACTCGGATAAAACGTAAATTACAAAAAAGGAGTATTTTTTGACACTACAAGTTACCTTGGCAACAAGGATTAGAAAAAAAAAACAAGAAAATGAATAAACTCACTGTAGCAGTGCTGTTTCAAGTTATGTGGATTCAACTCTAAAAACAGTTGGCTTTCATCTCTTCTTTGTATTTCCCAGCAGGTCCTGGACCTTTGATAAAAGAAAAGCCTTGGTCTATTGCAGCCTATTCAGGACCAGGCAATGTTATGAGAATGACTCTCTGTTGTGCTAACCTGCTAGTAATTGGTAAATGGGAACACACAAATATTTTTTGTTAAGGAAACAGGAGGAAGACCTGTATCAAGACGACAGTCAGAGCAACAGAGGTGGAGTTAAAGAGGCTTTTAACAATATCTGCACATGTCAGATCTGACATGTTAAATAAGAAGAAAGTGAAAAGTACCAATCAATCCTGACAAAAAAGCAATCCAAAAACTGACAAAACAATACTGTGACAATCCTACATAATATATTTGGGATGATGCATTTCAAACAGGTTAAAAAATTGTAAGATTTATTATGTATTCCATTGACTTAAAAATAATGAATACTTAATTAAACAGTAATATGAACTTATATTTTCCAAAGGATTATTCAACTTTATCTTACTGTTCTGAAATCATTACCTACTACCCCATTTTCAAACATTTGCAGAAAAAACTGCTGTCATATTTCAATTGGCTTATTTGCTTCAGTTATGAGTAGATAGATAGATAGATAGATAGATAGATAGATAGATAGATAGATAGATAGATAGATAGATAGATAGATACTTTATTAATCCCAATGGGAAATTCACAGTATTGGTGTGAACAAGATATCTACCAGTGATGTAAAGCAATATTGACCGGATCTCAATACACATTGCCTCCATGCATACAAAAAACTACAAAACTCAACCATACTTTTTTTTTTTGCCATTACAACATTAGTTACATGATATTTGATTAGTTAAACACCAATGACTAAACTAAACAGATGCTCCTTTCCACCACAGGAATTTTACATTAAATTCCTCTGCCAAAATCAATCCTTTTTTCAAGTTTTGTTAATTCAACTCTTATCCTGGCAGAACTGGGAAATCAGAAGAAGTCAAAGCTGGATTAGACGTTTCATGAGGAATAAAATAACCCCTAAAAGCTCGCAGAAAAAGATAAACAGAGAATAAAAGAGTTAAACTTTGAAAAAACTGGCAAATGAGATGTACTGTTTTGCAATAAGAACTGCGTAAGTGAATAATTATGATATCAATATGTTCATCAAACATAACCAGTCGGTTTTATTTTTTTTCCAAAGACCATGCATGCAGGTGCAGGAATTATGATTAAAGACAAATTTCTAGGATAATAAAATGAAATTCTATCAGTGTTTTAAGACACGTAACATATTGCACAAATAGAAATGCCATGTTAATTAGACAAACATGATTTTGTTTTTCATGTAATCATTTTACTTTAGTTACTTCTATCTTTTACAAAAAAATGATTGTTTTGAGTTTATTTTACAACTTTGGAGAGGTGAATTCAAATAATCAAACAACAATCAATCCCCACAAATGGTGGAGAAAACTAATCAAAAAAGTACTGATTAAAGTTGGTGCTTTTAAAATGTAATGTCCTTTTATAACTCATTAATACATTCCTTTACTTTTATATTTTGTTTGCAGCGTATTCTTACATATTATAAGAGTTAACCTACTTTTGCAAAATGCAGTATGAAACAAAAATGCCTACATGACTAAGCAAGTGATTGAAAAAAGGGGTAGATGTAACCTGGGTTGAATGTCCTGTAAAGGTACCTAAAGACAAACAGACAAGAAAATAAAAAATTATATAAGATTAATAATCATGAGTCTCCTACAGCAATGTTCTGCACTCCTGGTCTTGGGAGAACAGTGTGGTCTGGTATTTTTCAGATGCACCAATTTCTTAACCAGGGGTAATTTCCTGCATTCAATGAAAATCCTTGCTTACATAAACTCGACATTATTCTCGGTCTTCATTTGATTTGCGAATTCAGAAATACTATATAGTATATTTTTACATATTAATAACCAACTTTGTGTATTTAAAAAGTTGAAAATGTGAAAACAAAAATTCTTGTTCTGTGGTTTTGTCTAAACTCAAGTTTTAAGTAAGGTTAAGAACTGATCTGAAAATTTGAAGTCACATGGTGGGCATTTACTGCTTAGCAAAACTTCCTTGCTTAAAAATCTGAATCTGAAACTACTGTGTTCATGTTCTAGTCATGTTATAGGCCTGTAATTTTTATTACACCATAACACCCAGTGGATTATAAAGGTACAGTAACCAGAAAGAGCAATATATGGCTGTTTGGAACAAGCAACATATTTTAATCCTAATCGAGCAATCAGGAAATTCAGATTTGGAAATATTCTGTTTTACATTGATTAATTTTAGCTAATCATTAAGTGTTTCTTAAAACTGAGCTACTGGACAGTTTATGTTTTATTCCTTGCAATAGTCAACGTTAATATTCAACTATTCATGACTATATTTTCACCAATTTAGTCTTAATTCAATTTGAATTTACTTACCACCTTTTCTTAACTCTCAAATTGGAAAACAGTCCTTGCTATCAGAAAATTGTCAAAACTAAAAGCAATCTAAGGGCAATACTGTGAAGAAATTAGATGTAAAGAAGCTACATTTGTGTAGAGGTAAGCATTACATAGAGTTTATTATGTTTAAATATGGAAACTACTATATAATGTGCATTTTAGTAAAACAAATTATTTAGCTAAAATAAACAAAAATTCTTCCACAAAGAATTTTTACGAATAACTGCCACTAAGGCAACACATTATGAAGATAAGCAATAATTTCTTAACTCACTCTTGCTTAATCCAACATAAGAGGATGGCAACCCCTACTGTGATCCTAAGTGCAACAAGCCAAAAAAAGATTATATTTGTCAGTAGAAGACAAAAGCTTGCCAAGACATTTTTGTCAAAAGTATATCTTTTTTTACATGCAGAAACATTTGTGCAACGTTTTTTTTTCTATTGCATGCAATAATGTATTCTGAAAATTAAAACTGTACTATGGTGTCTTCTTTGGTTAAAGTATTTTAAGTATAAGACAAGTGCATTATACAGGTTAAACTGGCTTCTTTTCTGCTCATCTTCAATGTAGTTCTACTTCAAGGCTGTCGGGACTACCACCCTTTTGAGCTGCCATCTCCAAGCTATTGTTATCTATACAGATTAAGTCTACCAATTGTTCAGATAAAACAAAGACAGACTCATAGCTAACTGACCCCTCAGGACAGATGGTCAGTGATTTCAGCAGCACCCCTCCCCTCTTGAAACAAACCTTGCTAATCTTTTTTTTTTTTTTACAGCTCTGTAATGCTGAGAAAGAAACCCATTTAGCCATAAACATGCCACAGCCTTTTCACCAAGGAACATTTGCTCTCACTAATGTTTCTCAGAGCCAATTTGACAATAAACACTTTCCAAACTCATTACCAAGTTGTTTATGCCTGTAACTGAAAAAATAGTACAATGTAAAAAGGAGGTGTTTATACATCAATGCAATACGAAACAACCCTCAGTATTATAAATGAACCTAATTTGAGATATAGCCCCTGAATTCAAAATGTCAGGCTCTATAACAGACGGCTGTTTCTGATATGACAAAGACCAGCAGAATTATGTTACATGCCTGAATAAAGAGATGCAGTACTTTACAAGTAAATTACAAAATTAGTAAAACGTTAGTTAGACTGCATTTAAAGGAACAATTCATTCTACTGCATTACAAATGTCAAAGAAATCAGT
This sequence comes from Erpetoichthys calabaricus, assembly GCF_900747795.2. Taxonomy (NCBI): domain Eukaryota; kingdom Metazoa; phylum Chordata; class Cladistia; order Polypteriformes; family Polypteridae; genus Erpetoichthys; species Erpetoichthys calabaricus. The sequence continues at coordinate 68,711,046 of NC_041399.2, read as the reverse complement.
TTTCATTTTTACAATACATTTAACTCAGAATACCTAAATTCATAGTACCTTTATTCTCCCAGTTAATCTTATTCACATCACAAATAAAAGCACAACCACCACAGAAAGTATTCATTTTGAGATATAATTAGAGAGTATTTATGCAACAGCCTGATCTCTCTGTTGTATAAATAATCTAGATTACCCTGGTATCTTCTTTCAAATGTTATTTCTACAGATAAGTAGGGAAAATATTAAGCTGGGCTCTGTCCAGCTTGTATGTCTTGATTAGAAAAAGTTATTAAGTAACAGGGCTTTTAAGCATCAACACACTCAAGAAACTACCAATGATATCAGAAATTAAACTGAATATGTCTCAAATGTGGTATGCATTAATTTTGAATTTCTTTAAAGTTAAATTTTGCATTTTTAGATAACCCTAAGTTACAGTCATGTTTAGAATTTACTTGACAGCTAAAAGTAAACAAACATTTAAGAAGATAAAACGTTTTAGTAACATTTGGGAACCGTTCTGTTTAGCCAATTGTTACATTGTTTTGTAAAAGTTATCATAGAACTTCAGATTCTCTCAAGCATTGTGAAGAGATGTGCTTACTGACATCAATCTTGAATACGTCAATCCATCTAGTGATCTACCAACAAGGAATCTTTTAAGTTTACAGTTGAAGAGTTGAAGCATACCTTAAATATATTCTATCAGGAATATAGCTTTTTAAGTCTGCATAATAGTTATGTGTTATTATATAAAATTATCATGTCATGTCATATTCTGACCTACTAAATCCAGACTAGGGTCGCAAAATTTGTGCAAAACAAACACTTATCAGTCAGTACCTGACATGAAAAAGGCAACTTACATTATGAGTAGAAATGTCAGAGTTAAAGAACCCATGAGATTTCTGTATAACTCACTGATTTTTACTTAAGAATCTTGTACATTCATTGTTATGATATAAAATCATCACAATTGGGCTTGACTCTCAAATTGAGTTTACTTTTAAGTGTTGAAAACTGAATCAGAGAATGACTAGAAGAGTAACAATAGAACTAAAAAATATACTATTGTAACGTGTTTCTGTCCTACTGAAAAAGGCCTTATACTGCACTTGAAAAAAACAATGTGCTCAAAAGACTTTTTCTATATCTGTCAACAAAGTGCTTCTGACTAAGCAGCCTTAATAAAACTAACTCATAGATCAGACTGAACCTTTCACCATCATAGGTCCCAAAGCCAAGTTTCCAACAGGAGCTTCAAACTTGGCTTGCCTGAATAAGGCATTTTGGCTCCGTCATGTCTGTATCCTGCAGGGATCCAAACTAAAGATCGGGGGTTGGGAGACCATGGAATGCTATCAAAAACAGTGTCATTCTACCTCTGGGAAAACTGCAAAGTCCCATTTACTCCACATTGCAGATTAAGATCATGACAAGAACAACTGGTTTACTTAAGTGGTGTCATAAAAATGCACTCATTAATGTATGTATTTGTTTATTCTATCTATCCTGTTTGTCTGAGCTCCCAAACACATTATCAGTCAAGTAAAAGTAAAGCCACACAGAATGAACTGTGAACTAACCAGTCAAGAAAAATTAAACAAACTTTACAATTAGAAATGTGAATAAAGGGGGTCTGTGAATGTTATATTATAAAGAAACAATCAGAAATATTTTATAGTGATGCAACTGAAATCCATCCATCCATTTTCCAACCCGCTGAATCCGAACACAGGGTCACGGGGGTCTGCTGGAGCCAATCCCAGCCAACACAGGGCACAAGGCAGGGAACCAATCCTGGGCAGGGTGCCAACCCACCGCAGGACACACACAAACACATCCACACATCAAGCATACACTAGGGCCAATTTAGAATCGCCAATCCACCTAACCTGCATGTCTTTGGACTGTGGGAGGAAACCGGAGCACCCGGAGGAAACCCACGCAGACACGGGGAGAACATGCAAACTCCACGCAGGGAGGACCCGGGAAGCGAACCCGGGTCCTCAGGTCTCCCAACTGCAAGGCAGCAGCGCTACCCACTGCGCCACCGTGCCGCCTGCAACTGAAATGCCTCAAAAATTAATCAATGAAACTATCACTGCTTATATTCTTCCCTGAAAACAGAAAAACAACAGTAACAAGGTTTTCTTTAAGTAATAATAATAATAATACATTTTATTTATATAGCACCTTTCCCATGCTCAAGGCACTAAGTCTACCTTACTGCTCAATATAAAATGGTTTACAAAACTTTAAACCAGTAGTATTGTGGGAAAAACCCAGTATTAACAAAGTGCATTTTTCTTTGAAATGTAAATGTGAAGATGAGAATGGAAATGAACACGTCATTTTTTCCATATTCAGCACCAGCTTTCTCCACTACAGGGTTATGGGCAGCTAGAAGTCATTCTAGTAATGCCACAGATCACATATGAGAACACACACCCTCTCACAAGCTAATGATGTGAGTGTTGTGGACATGCCACATGTCATACCTTTTCCAGTGATTGTCAGTCATACCCTTCATTTACATAATCTTAGCAAGTCGGAGGCAGTGGATGGCGCGCTCCCTTGAAGCCAACTGTGTAATGTAACTCACTATAACTAAGTATAATGTATATACATAGTGACAAGGAATAAGAGTCATGGTTATAGAAACCTATCCCAGCAGCACTAGATGCAAAGCAGGATCCAACAGTGCTACAAACTGCTAGTTAATCACAGGTTCCACACTCACATGGTGTAGATACAGAATTACTAATCAACCCAAAGTCAATGTCAGACATTGGGCATTTCAGACTTGTCGACTACAGTTACTGAAAATCGCTGCCCGTATCACATTTGCCAAGTGAGTGCTGATCTTACGGCTCAGTCGTGCTCACCCCTTTTTCTGACAGCCAATAATGTGTTGCTTGAAGGAGCTGACACTGCACGCGGGGTTAACAGCCACAATCTCTGTCCTTTTCTTCTTTTTTCTAATTTGTCATGGTAGTAAAATGAAAGACATCAGACAGATAATCTTCTCTTCTGTTTATGAGGTCCAAAACACCCATGTACCTTAGTCATTGACACTGCATTATATACATTATACGTTCGGATGAGCAATCCTTGGCTGTCAGCTTTCATTCACATTGAACCCACCCATATAACTAAATACAAATTTTACTCTGTTTGATTTTATCGTGGCAAATAATGCACTAGTAGGAGTGAGTCACTGGGCATGTCACATTACACAACAAGCTTTGTGCACTGCAGACTGCTTCCGATTCATTAAGATTATGTAAATAAAGGCCACGAGTGAAAATCACTGAAAAAGTTGCATAATGTGACATACTCATTATTAGATATGAATAGAATGGTGTAAGGTAACCTGAAAAGTACATTCTCAAGCTGTTGTCAAATCACATGACTTCTTGTAGGGTATGTCAGATTTGCCAACCACAGTTTCTGATCTCATAACTTGACCATGTCAGTATAAACGACCAAAAAGTCGCTGTCCATTTCAAATTTACCGACTGACTGCCAACACTGGCAATAGGGGGCTACCTGACAAAGCCAATACCAAGTATATACGTCCAGAGCCTAGAGCAACCCCTTTCGCTCGCCCTGAATGAAGGGTTAACAAGTACAGCGAGTTCAGCCACAACTTGTAGCCTTTTTCTTCTGTTCTTTCCTCCATTCTGTTGTGGTATGTAAAACATTAAGACAGACGAGCTTCTCTTCTGCATATTCCTCATCACTATATTAAATGCATTCTACTTTCAGATATACATTCATTGCCTGTCAGTACTTATGAACACAGAGCCCACCCACAACTAAAGACAAAATCAAATCTGTTAGAATTTATCAGATTGAAGTCACAAACTAGTTGGAGAGTCGCTGAGCATCTTATATTTGGCGAACTGCAACTGCTGCCTCCAACTTGCTGAGGTTGTAAATAAAGGCTATCACTGATAAGCACATATTGTGACATAGCTTTTAGTTGATACAAATGGCAACCTGAAAAGTACAGTCTCAAGCAATAACATAATTTATAGGTAGTACTGTTTTATACAGTTTTATTCATTGTCATATTATAAACATAAAGTAATATACTATCACACAAGGACAAAACCAACTTGAAGAGTATATCAAAGGTAAAAGAGTATGCCTGAGAAAGACAAAGAGTTGAGATCAAAGCAAGAACGAGCAAGGACAGTATCTTATGAGCTATCAATTCTGCCTCCGGTAAAACGTTCATAACATTAAAGCTCCATAAATCATCCACAACAAACTTCAGTTTAAACTTATTTACGTATATGCACATCATATGAGCAATCAGGAATAAAGCCCTGGTTGGTTTCAATCTGCTTTAAACCCAAGGGGCTGACAAACTGCGACTAATCCATACACCATCTGCATCTGACGTAAAAAAAAAAAATGCGCTGCAAACAAATGCGCACTCTGGTTCACCCAAGAAAGGCCGAATAAGCGGCATAAACCAAATGTAAAGCTAGCTGGTCACCTGTGTCTCCACGATGTAATATGAAATGCCCCGGACAGGCTGGAGAGGGCTGAAGCTGTTTCAGTAGACAGAGATATCACAAGCCAGCGCGACACATCTGTCGCCCACCCACACTCTCGCGGACAAGAAGGTCCAGCCGCGCAAGCAGTGATGCATAGCAGAGAGCCTGTGACACGACACACAAAGCATCCGATTCACGGCGGCAGATGTCGCAAATCATCTCACGTTTCTAAAGCCCTTCACAAGTTGAGCAATTAAAAAAATGATGCGCCTTCCCGCCTGTGAAGATCACGCAGAGCGCCGTTCGGAGGGTGTGTGTCAGTCTTACTTTTCCCGCCCGCGCCCAGTGCCCGTACGCCCGGCTGCTGCCTCACCTGGTGTGTCAACAGAAGCAGGACAGCGAGCTTTGGCGACGGGCGTGTAAGAGGGTCTGGTGCAGCAGTCGACTGACGATGAAATTTAGCATCTGTTAGTCTTTATTTATGTTTAGTCAAATCCAAGGACTCGGAAGACTGTTGCTGTAAAGTTTGCAAAGCAAAATACAAACGGCGCGCTTCTGACCCTATCTGGGGCGTAAGAGTTTCGCCACGCAAAAGGCTTGCAGCCACTTACTCCCCGGATTTCTGCTCGTGATGTTTTCACTGATAACGCTTACACCTCGGCTTGAGGTAGCACCAACCGGAGGACACTCGAATTTGGTGATTTCCCTGCCTTGCGTCACAAGTGGGAAGACCTGGCTGTAGGCGACGCCGTGCCAGCGAAGTGTCACAGTGAACACTGAGGAATAATCACAAAGACGAGAAGAAACTACAATCCGCCAAGCAGAGCCACGAGCTAGGGAAGGGTTGTCAAAAGAACATTGTGGATTTTTTAGAAATGAAATAAGAGAAATTGTAAAGGCACATGAAATGCATGATAAGGGTGTGGAAATTTTGCGAGCCCTGATCGCGCAGGATTCGTACAAATACGATAATTACCTCACATTTGGCCTCTCTGTGATGGCTGCAGGCCACTCGCTGTTAGCCAGGGCCAAACATACCTCAGCCCCCAGTCTCTCCTTGCCGTTTCCTAGTGACACATACATGCGTATACATCTCTGATTCGATTTGTTGCTCACGTTGAGATTTGTGTATACATATTCATTTTGCACTTCAGTTCTGTTTCTAAAGGCGTGTGTGTTTAATAGCCTTACAATCTAACCCTCACCCCCCTCACGTAAACGGCATTGCAGTGTAAATAACGCAATAATGCGTCCTGGACTGGAATGAATGAATATGGATCCATGCCTGAGTGTGCCCAGTCTGGGTTTGATTACTGCGTTGTGGCTTTTCTCTCGATAGGATACAGTTCGATAAAGTACTGTAAGGATGGACGGATACACTTCGGTTATACAAATAAATAAATCATCCGTCCATTTTCGTGCCACCTTAACTACATTCACGATCGCGTATGGCTACGTTACGGTCCAGCCATCTATTTGAAAACCTATTTATCCACTCTGGAGTCCGCAGCAGCCGAGCCTTATTGCTACAACATTGTGCGCAAGACGGGAACCAAATCAGACCTGACGCTAGTGTGTAAAGTCACCTATGTTAAATCAATCGTTCATTCTTCTTTCTAACCTTCGTTTTTTTTAATCATTTATTAACCTATTGGAAAGAGTCAATCCTGTCTGTTTTAGACGAGAGGTAGGGAAAAACTGCAAGACGGAACGCTTGTATATTCCAGGTTAAACTCACTCGCACTGTGCCAATTTTGTTTAACCATTTTACATTGATTTTTTAAATTGTTTCCAGCGTGTCATTTTTCTCGATCGGATACAGTTCGAAAAATTATTGCAAGGATGGACGGATACACTTCGGTTATACAAATAAGTAAATCATCCGTCCATTTTCGTGCCACCTTAACTACATTCACGATCGCGTATGGCTACGTTGCGGTCCAACCATCTATTTGAAAACCTATTTATCCACCCTGGAGTCGCAGCAGCCGAGCCTTATCGCTACAACATTGTGCGCAAGACGGGAACCAAATCGGACCTGACGCTAGTGTGTAAAGTCACCTATGTTAAATCGATCATTCATTCTTTTTTCTAACCTTCGTTTTTTTTTAATCATTTATTAACCTATTGGAAAGAGTCGATCCTGTCTGTTTTAGACGAGAGGTAGGGAAAAACTGCAAGACGGAACGCTTGTATATTCCAGGTTAAACTCACTCGCACGGTGCCAATTTTGTTTAACCATTTTACATTCATTTTTTTAATTCTTTGTTTCCAGCGTGTCATTTTTAGTGTTCATTTAGCCAGGACAATTGAGGATCATCCCTCTGTCCAGTTCAGTTCCGCTTAATACACACTTAAAATAGTAACTAGAGTGGACCCATTGCATACACCCGACAATCTAGTCGATAATTTTCTCAACCCGCTTTGTTCGATGTCAATACTCCAGTCCACTGCAGGGCAGACTCACAATGCACACACACCCACCGATACCATCGCTGGTGTTGGATCCATCCGCCCAACATACATATCACTTGAAAGCACAAGAACGTGACTGCGATCGACGTTTGGAGTTGTGAGGTAACGAAGCTAGTCACTGCGCCATTATCTCGCTCATATAGGAAAGGACGGATTTAACATTGGAGGTTTTGTTGAAAAGACTGTGTTTTCCTTCTATGGAACGCGTGGCTTTTTGTTCTATATAGTTAAGAACATCAAAGGCCACTGACGCGTGCATGTCAGGAACCAAACCTGGACGGGACGTACGATTATCCCTGTAGTCCATTCATGAACATAACCACACACACGGCGTTTATTCTCATACACACGGTCCTGGGGATATGAAACGAGCCCAGACTACCCAGGGAATGCGCAAGCGAAAACACGGTGAGAACGTGTACACAATGAGTTGGCAGGAAATCAAAACTCCGGTCCCTTGAGCTGTGCGGCACCAGCGTTAACCACTGCGGTACCGCCTGCATGATAGACAGCACTGGGAAATTCCTCTGTATGTGCAATGCTTAATCTTCATTGGTCAATTAACAGTTTACATACGTTTCCAATGCATCTATCAGACATACACCAACGATTTTTCCATGTTGTGATACGTGTATATGCAGTTGGTCCACCATGAATAATGAAACGTGCGCTCAATTAATAGTAACCTAGGTTCCAGGATAGTAAGGCTTATTAAACATGACAACATTTAAATACTTAACGTTTTGCCTTGGTAATCCACTTCCCTTATGTGTTTCTCATGCTATGTTTATAAGTTTGCACTTAAGTATAGTACTTGTACCGTATCTTCAACACCTTAAATACGTGGGTTTCCAACCGAGTATACGCCGAGCAACCGTGTCGATATTTATTAAAATAAATGATAAAACTCCAGTTTCCTCGACCATATACTGAATAAAGCGGCACTGAAATGGCCAGATGGATGATCCTCAATTGTCCCGACTAAATTAACACTAAAAATGACACGCTGGCCATGCGTGCTTGAACATTAAAGCTGTTAAAAAATAAAACACATTCTTTGTATTATAATGATCTCAGAAAACTGTTAGAAGTAATTCAATTTTGCGTAATAGTGTGTATTTACGCTTATAAATAACTGTAGGGACTACTATAATCCGAAGTGTAATTATGACATGTAAATTTAAGAATACACGCGTCTCGCTTATTTCGAAATCTACGGCGAATAAATAAGCACGTTTACCAAAACCATTGCTCGTAAAGAGACCAGGCTCTAATACACGTATTTTTGTTCTCGCATTACACAATGCTCCTTAAATTGTTGTTGTAGAATCAGCGAAGACAGAAAATAGACACTGTATTAAATATTCAGTTTTACTCGATCCTAAAACACATTATCTTGCGTGCGTAGTTTAGAATCTGAGAGTAGGGGGAGGGGTTGAGGAGAAATTCGGGCTTTTCTGTTTCATGATCAAAGTCATAATAATAAGGATAACATGAACCCGTTAAATAGCGGAAAAGTTAGCGGAATTGTAATGATAGCAAGCAACACGTTACAGTCCCAAACGATCACTGTATAGATCAATTCTGAAAAGCAGCCGCTTATAATAAAACAAAACTGCAGCAGTAAATTAAATGGATTTACCTTCCAATCCGACTCCTTGGCCTCCACGACTTTTGCTTCAAAGCTGCAAAGGTAGCTGTGCGCGGCGCCGTTTTAATTTCCCTGTGCAGATGACGCTCCGAGAGTCGCGCGTGACCCCAGTTCTTAGAGCTCAAGGCGTGTGGCTTGAGTCACATACCAGTGGCGACTGGGACAGCTCACTGCGAGAGAGGCGGGGGTGGTAATGGGGACGCGGAGTTTTAATTGTGCTTAGGGCGACAAAAAGGCATTTTGAAAAAAGCTCTTTTTGAAAACTTTAGCGCAAGTGTACGTGTACCGGATTATTCAACTTTATACTGCAACGAAGATAAAAAAAACTATACCTTCATCATAAAATGGTACGCTCTATGCGAGCGCTATGGAAGGTCAATGTAGTTCTTGGCGCATCGTTTGGTCAGCGCGGAACGTGTATGTAGACGCGAAACGTCGACTATGTGTTCTCCATTGTCACCGAGCAGTACAGAGGAAAAGGACTGCAGAGACTATTAAATAGACAGTTTATGAGCATACTTTACTTGCAATGTTAGGATCATACGATATTATGTAAGATATCTATCTATCTATCTATCTATCTATCTATCTATCTATCTATCTCAGAGCCATAAGTACACTTTACATACCCTATTTGCAGAAAACCTATAAAACTACGTCATAGTAGTTTGTTAATTCCAAGCTGCTGTTTTTTTGTATTAATGAATCAAATCAATATTGGAGAAAAATTGGCCATCCTCAGAGACATACAGAATTTTCTTCGTAATAGACAGTTGCCCGCCTGTTTCACTTCCTATTTGAATAAGCTGCTCAATTGGACAGATACTAACATTTCTTCTTTTCTGACCCTTTGATTTAGATACTTAAGGAAAAATGTAAATTTGACTTTGAAGTTGCAAAAGATGATATAACCTGTGTCAAAAGAGAAGAGCACGAGGGTAGTGCTAATAATAAAGGAAAAGCAGGTATATACTTGGTGGGTTGTAGTGGGTAGATACCTTGCTACTGCTATTCTATCATTCTTCATCCATTTCCCTTCATTCCCTTCATTCCCTTGTTCATTGACCAAGCATCAGTGGCTTTTTACAATTGGATTTAAAAATGAAACACTGTGAAAATTCAATTCTCTGTCAATTTCTACTTGATTTAGCCATTTTTTTCCTGCTAGGATGACAAGAGGTTCTAACCCCTACATTGAACCATGTGTCCTACATTTAGAGAATGTACTGCCCCCTAGTGTACTGTAAATACTATTATAAAATTAACGTCTGTCAGTTTATTTGAGATCAACCTTAACTGCCAACTTTACTGCGTTTTTAAATAAATTGTAACATCTTGGCCAGAAAATTGCAGTGAAACCGAGACAATTTAGCATATTATATTTTTAGATTAAAAGGTTCAGTAAATGGGACATATAAATAATAATAAAATGCAGCTTTTTGTCTTTTCATACTAACTAGAGCACCTTTTTAAAGTGAATGGGATATGTAACATAACATGTGGCATCGATAGCTGCAGTAAAAGGCAGCTATGAAAAATATGAATTTCTAGAATAAATAAGGCAAGATATTGAGACATACTAATGGTAAAAGGTTGCATTTTACTGTCCTTTATTTTGTGACAGTCAAAAACACATTTCTTTAATTTTCCCAAGGTCTTGCATGGTTGGATCAATATTATATGTTCAGGATATGTTTTTTTCATTTATTAAGCATTAAATAGCATTTGATGTTTATAGCAGAGGTGTTAGTTTACCTTTTATATATAGGTAATTCAGGGTCAGATTTACAGTATGTGTGCCAGCACATTTCAATTAGAAACATGTTTATTCTTAATTTAAAATGAGCATTGATATCAGCATTGTATTAAAGAATTCCTAGTAACCTTCACCTTTGGCTTTGTGAAAAATTCTGAAATGTTTTATATGTCAAATTCTTAGTATTTTAGCTGTGTTTTGTTGCATCATGCTGCAGGATTTGGATTATTCAGCAATGGAAACATTCACTGATCTCAGGTAACCTTAATTAGAGGCTGCATGACTGTGCATGTTTGTTTGTTTGTTTTTTACAACTGGAGCACGAGCAGGTTAAGTGGTTCACTTAGGGTGAAACAGTGAGTTGAAGGCAAGCACTGTTGTTGTTTAATTTGTAATTCTTCACACTGAAGTATATGAAAATAAAAAACAGGTGCATTGCTGTTTTATACCTTTAAAATATTTTTTAGCCATTAAAAAATAAACAAAACAGCAGACTGCCTTCCCCCTAAGGCATGAAAAGGCCCACACCCCTGATTTATAGTAGAACTCTTGCCACATAGGTGACAGCGTTTGTATTGGATATATGTGAATTAACTCAAAGTTTGTTTTTACCGAAGTTCATTCTTTTGGTTGACATGGAGTATTTATCTTCAGCTATGCAAAAACAAACACTGCAACTTCTAAGCTGCAGGTTAGATTGAAAGGCAGGGAAACATTAATTATATGGTGGCAAATAAAAATGTATCAATTGAAGCATACCTGGTACAGCAGCTTGGTCCTGATCCATTATTTATTGAACATCTCTCACAGGTAGACAATAACAACAAAAAAAAATTCCAAATCTAACATCTCTTAAATAAATCCTTGGGAGTCATCTTTTTTTTGTGAGTTGAACATTGGGCGCAAGTCCAGCAGCTTAACAAGTTCTGGTACATTTTTTCCAATAATATATTTTAAAAGTGGGTTACACTTTCTGTAAATGTTGTGTCATTTCTTCTTGAATAACCCAGTAATGCTGGTGTATCTTCTGGATTCGTGAAAGAAACATTTTGAACATACAATACTACACCAGTCAACCACAACATTAAAACCACTGAGAGGTGAAGTGAATCACATTGATTATCTCGTTACAATAGCACCTGTCAAGGGGTGGGACATATTAGGCAGCAAGTCAACAGTTAGTACTTGAAGGTAATGTAATGGAAGCAGGGATAATGGGCAAATGTAAGGATATAAGCGACTTTGACAAGGGCCAGATTGTGATGGCTAGACATCTAGGTCAGAGCATCTCCAAAACAGCAAGTCTTGTGTGGTGTTCCTGGTATGCAGCTGTTAGTGCCTACCAAAAGCAGTCCAAGGAGGGCCAACCAGTGAACTGGCAACAGGGTTTTGGGCTCCCAAAGGTCATTGATGCACATAGGGCTCAAAGTCTAGTCCATCTGCTCCAATCTCATAGAAGCTACTGTAACACAAATTGCTCAAAAACGTAATGCTGGCCATGAGAGCAAGGTGCCAGAAAACACAGTGCATCACAGCTTTCTGCATATGCATATTTTTACACGCCGAGACTCGTCTATTCAAGTAGTCAACTTCAAGCGCTGAGAACAAATGCCCGCGCCGGCGTGGTTCCCTATTTACCTGATGAGGTAAGAAGGCAGTATTGCGGCAGCAGAGCCGGTGCTAAGATAAAAACCAAGCGTTTAGCGAGAAAGTGGCGCTACAAGCCTTTGGTGCCTTCTGTGATCCTGGGAAATGTGAACTCACTACCAAATAAAATCAACGAACTGGCTACGCTGGTGAAAAATGTCAGGACCTACAGAGAATGCAGTTTGTTGTGTTTTAGTGAAATGTGGCTAACAACTAACATCCCAGATGCTAACATGGAGCTACCCGGGTTTAGCACAGTTAGAGCGAACAGAGACGGGACTTGCACTCTATGTCAATAAAAGATGGTGCAACTCTGGACATGTTAACATTAAAATCTCCACTTGCTGCAGGGACATTGAACTGTTGGCCGTAAGTCTGCGTCCCTATTACTTGCCCAGAGAGTTTGGACATGTCATTGTTGTTTCTGTATACATCCCTCCTCGGGCAGACGTGGAGATAGCGAGTGACATCATCCATTCCGATGTGGCTAAATTACAAACACAACACCCCGAGGCACTTGTGCTAATCGCTGGAGACTTCAACCATGTAATGCTGGACAAAACATTACCTGCCTTCTCCCAGTATGTGGATTGTAACACCCAGGGAAATGGGTCTATCGACCTACTGTATGCAAACGTTAAAGACGCATACAGCGCCACCCCGCTGCCTGCGCTTGGGAAAGCAGATCATAACCTGGTTCTGCTTCAGCCTCACTACAAACCAAGAGTGAGGGAGCTACCTACAACCACACGCTCATTCAGGAAGTGGTCCCCTGAGGCAGAGCAGGCTCTGAGAGACTGCTTTGGAACTACGGACTGGGATATCCTTCAGGGATCACATAGTGAGAACATTGAGGAGGTTGTTGACTGCACTACTGACTACATCAACGTCTGTGTGGACATTGTAGTTCCAGTAAGAACAGTATGCTGCTATGCTAACAACAAGCCATGGATTACAAGTGACATCAAGGGCCTTTTGAACCAGAAGAAAAAGGCTTTTAAAGGCGGTGATCAGCATGAGCTCAAGCGTGTGCAGAAGGAACTCCGAGTCCAGCTCAGGGCGGCGAAGGAGCAGTACAGGAGAAAGCTGGAGCAGAAGTTGCAGAATAACAGCATGAAGGAAGTGTGGGATGGGATGAAGATCATCACTGGCTGCAGCTCGAAGCGGGGTGCCACCATCGAGAGAGATGTGGAGAAAGCAAACCAGATGAACAACTTTTTTAACAGGTTTGACCACCCTAACCCACTCTCACCTCGGAATACTGCACCCTCCACCCATCCTTCTGCTGATACCAGCATAGGTGAGAGTTTACCCCAACCCACAATTACAGCAGCCCAAGTAAGCAGAGAGCTGAGGAGACTTTGTGCCAGCAAAGCAGCGGGTCCAGATAGAGTATCGCCACGACTACTGAAACTGAAGGTCTATGCATTGGAGCTGGGAAGTACTCTACAGCTCATCTTCAACCTGAGCCTGGAACAGGGGAGAGTCCCGATGCTTTGGAAAACACCTTGTATCACCCCAGTCCCAAAGGTATCACATCCTAGTGAGCTGAATGACTTCAGGCCTGTCGTCCTGATGTCACATGTGATGAAGACCATGGAGCAGCTGCTGCTTCACCACCTGAGGCCACAGACCCGTCACACCCTCGACCCTCTGCAGTTCGCATACCAGGAGAAGGCAGGAGCGGAGGATGCCATCATCTACATGCTACACCTATCCCTCTCCCACTTGGACAGAGGCAGTGGTGCTGTAAGAATTACAGTGCATCCGGAAAGTATTCGCATTGCATCACTTTTTCCACATTTTGTTATGTTACAGCCTTATTCCAAAATGGATTAAATTCATTTTTTTCCTCAGAATTCTACACACAACACCCCATAATGACAGTGTGAAAAAGTTTACTTGAGGTTTTTGCAAATTTATTAAAAATAGAAAAACTGAGAAATCACATGTACATAAGTATTCACAGCCTTTGCCATGAAGCTCAAAATTGAGCTCAGGTGCATCCTGTTTCCCCTAATCATCCTTGAGATGTTTCTGCAGCTTATTTGGAATACTTTCCGGATGCACCGTATGTTTCTGGACTTCTCTAGCGCCGTCAACACCATCCAACCTCTGCTCCTTAGGGACATGCTGACAGAGATGGGAGTAGATTCATACTTGGTGGCATGGATCGTTGGACTATCTTAAAAACAGACCTCAGTATGTGCGTCTCGGGAACTGCAGGTCTGACATTGTGGTCAGCAACACAGGAGCGCCGCAGGGGACTGTACTTTCTCCGGTCCTGTTCAGCCTATATACATCGGACTTCCAATACAACTCGGAGTCCTGCCACGTGCAAAAGTTCGCTGACGACACTGGTATCATGGGCTGCATCAGGAGTGGGCAGGAGGAGTATAGGGACCTAATCAAGGAGTTTGTTAAATGGTGCGACTCAAACCACCTACACCTGAACACCAGCAAAACCAAGGAGCTGGTGGTGGATTTTAGGAGGCCCAGGCCCCTCATGGACCCCGTGATCATCAGAGGTGACTGTGTGCAGAGGGTGCAGACCTATAAATACCTGGGAGTGCAGCTGGATGATAAATTGGACTGGACTGCCAATACTAGAAGGCTGGTGTCCTTCAACATCTGCAATAAGATGCTGCAGATGTTCTATCAGACGGTTGTGGTGAGCGCCCTCTTCTATGTGGTGGTGTGCTGGGGAGGCAGCATAAAGAAGAGAGACGCCTCACGCCTGGACAAACTGGTGAGGAAGGCAGGCTCTATTGTAGACATGGAGCTGGACAGTTTGACATCCATTGCAGAGCGATGGGCACTGAGCAGGCTCCTGTCAATAATGGAGAATCCACTGCATCCACTAAACAGTATCATCTCCAGACAGAGGAGCAGCTTCAGCAACAGATTGCTGTCACTTTTCTGCTCCACTGACAGACCGAGGAGATCGTTCCTCCCCCACACTATGCAACTCTTCAATTCCACCCGGGGGGGAAAACGTTAACATTACTCAAAGTTATTGACTGTCTGTATACGTGCATTGTTATCACTCTTTAATTTAATATTTTCTCTATCAGTACGCTGCTGCTGGAGTATGTAAATTTCCCCTTGGGATTAATAAAGTATCTATCTATCTATCTATCTATCTATCTATCTATCTATCTATCTATCTATCTATCTATCTATCTATCTATCTATCTATCTATCTATCTATCTATCTATCTATCTATCTATCTATCTATCTATCTATCTATCTATCTAGGGCTGCTTAGCCAAAGATTAATCAGAGTGCCCATGCTGATCTCTTCTCTGTCCACCATCAAAAGCACCTACAATGGGCATGCGAGCATCAGAACTGGACCATGGAGTAATGAAAGAAGGTGACCTGGTCTCAGGAATCATGCTTTCTTTTAGATCATGTGTACAGCTGGATTCATGTGCATCATTTACCTGTGCAAGAGATGGTAGCAAGATGTACTATGGGGAAAAGGTAAGTCAGCAGAGGCAATGTAATGTTCTGGTCAGTGTTCTGCTGGAAAACCTTGGGTTCTGGCATTCATGTGGATATTATTTTGATACATACCATGTACCTAAAGATTGTTGCAGACCACGTGCACCCCTTTATGGCAACAGTATTCTTGATGGCAGTGGCCTCTTTCAGCAGGATAATGTGCCCCACCAGAGTGTAAAAACTGTTCAGGAATGGTTTGAGGAACATGACAAAGAATTCAAGGTTTTGACTTGGCCTCCAGATTTCCCAGATTTCAATATGATCGAGCATCTGCAGAATGTGTGGGAAAAACAAATCTGATCAATGGAGGCCCCACCTCACAACTTATATGACTCACAGGTAATGTGTTGGTGTCAGATACCACAGGACACCTTCAGAGGTCTTGTGGAGTCCATGCCTAGACAGTTCAGAGTTGTTTTGGCGGCATAAGGGAGACCTATATAATATTAGGCAGTTGTTTTTAGTGTTTTGGCCAATCAGTGTGTTTCATATTTGAAATTTCAACATATTTGAAATTTCAACACTATTATCATGTTTCTTCTGTTCATCAGAGGAATGTGAAAACTTATTATAAGTTTCTCTAATTAATATTGTACTCTTCTGGTGGTCTAGCAAAATAAATAGTAAGCCTTCTACTGACCCTCACAAACTGTAGATGTGCAGACAGTGATTGGTCCACCTTTTGCTTCAAGGTGTTTCCTAGGAGTCTTAAAGTAGTTTAGGTGCAATGTCTCAGATCTTCATGTTGCCATTTGTTTTTTGAAAATTCATCTCCCCTGCAGCTTTTTGCCAAAGTATGTGACCAAATCAGTCTAAAAAGTAGCTGCTGTTCTGTAATTGTGTGATGTTCTTCAATGTTTTGTGTTTTATAAATATTAAAATCCTGCATTTTATGTCTTTCCTTGTACTATCGTTTATCAAAAATAAGCAATGTTGTTGTCACTGTGTTGTATGGTGAAAATTAAAAAAGATAAACTGATTATTTTTACTTGCAGCACATGTCTAGGGCAAAAGTGTTCTTCCTTAACCAGAGAAATGCAAACTGCCTTCCACATAGTTGGAAAGAGTGGATTTATCACCTTCTCTGTGACCCCTTCAGATGAAGTCAGACCCCAGAATCCTTTGGTCCACTAAATCTGTGTTTTGTGGTTTTCCTTCAGAGGTTGCTTCTGGCTCTAAAGCAGCGGTTCTCAACCTGTGGGGTGCGCCCAAGTAACAAAAAAGGGAAAGCGAATGTTGCCATATGTGGCGTAATTTCACTATTCATAGGGAAATTTTAAACTTGTAGCGGTGTATCGACAGCAAAAAATATAAGAATAAATTTTATGAGGGTTTCAAAAAAACATTAGGGGGGCGCGATTAAAACTGTTATGAAAACTCGAGTCTCAAATACTTAATGGTTGAGAAACGCTGCTCTAAAGTGTCTTGGATTTGGAGTTTCTGACTTTCTTTCAAGCATTGAGATTCACACAATTTTTTGTTTTTTCATGAAGAAGGAATAAAAACCTTACCAGAAGAAATCTATTTATAATCCAGGAATTTGTTCAGGCTTTAACTGTATACTGTCTGCTTAAAAGACATCATCCATCTGGTCCTAATCCGGTTTCTGCAATAAATGGGAGATGTGTTCTTCCAGCAGGACAGTGCTTTACACGCTTTCTGCGTTTGCAACTCATCAACTATTGGGACTGTTTGTAAACTCCCCTGACCAGCATGTTCACCACACTTTTCCCTGATAAAGCATACATGGAACTGAATTAAATGGGATATTTCCTGCATCCAGCCACTGACGATAAACCTTGACCAGCTGTGCCTCCAGGATGAAAGAGCATGGACTGATATTACACATTAGGCCATTCATCAGATAATCGAATGATTCTCCTACCTAAATCTTAGTTCCATGGGGTTAACCGACATGTTTTTTTTCACCTGCCTCTAGTGTGCTTTCGAACTTAAAACATTTTTTTTGTTATTTGTTTCCTCTCTACTTGTGCATCATCTTCCCTTTTATTGGTCACTGGTTCTGGTTCAATTGTATTTCTGCTTTAATTTCTAATTTGTGTATGTTCGGCCTTTTTAATACTTTTAGAGTATTTTTACTTGTTATATGTTTTTTCCATATTGTATAATTAGTGTAGTTTTATTTTAACCTTTATGTCTGTTTTTCAGCATCATTGCAATTTCAACTAAATTCCTTAACATAATCATAACAACTTGATGAATTGTTCTTTCTGCTTATGCTTGCTGTTATGTTTCCTTGTCTGCTTTCACTCTGCTTTCTTTTTCCCTTAGAACTTTTATAAGTAGGCCTTATCTTTGTGATCGAATGTTTGCTTTTTTTTGAACGTATTAATTATGGTAATTCATTATCTCACCTTGCTTGCTATAGTATGACATTGTCTGATTTCAAGGTTTTAATTAAGACAACACATTTAAAACCTGCCACAATAGAATATTTATTTAAAGTATTTACCCCAAACTAATTTGTGGACTAAAACAATGTGAATTTAATTGCATATGGTTATAATGAAAGCAAGATGCAGAACCCTTCCACTTTGTGATCTTCAGTATAACTGTATAGTCTTTCAGCCTTTTGCCACTTTGGAAGATTTTTTCAACAAATTGTTTTTCTGCTAAAATGTGCATTAGATACAGGACTAGTACTCAGGGATATTGGTGGACATGGAAGGATACTGACTTCACAATGGAAGACACCACGCAATTCCTTATAATGGGATTCAGCAGAAAATCGTAACGTAATAATTGTACAATTCAAGGAGTCATCCTGTTCTATTTTAAAGAATGATCAGATTGAAACCATTAAAATGCTTGCCTATTATCTACAAGTAATAAACTACGTATTGAAGAGAAATGAAAGATGTGGTGCCAGTACTGGGTGCCATTATTAAATCATTTTATCTCATCGGACTTTGTAATTTTTAGACTTGGGAAATCTGGACAATGTGTTTTATATGTAGTATGAAAATTGCTAGAACTATGAGCTGCCTCAAAAAATGTGTTTATTCAATATTAAGGTGTTAAGGCAGATGTTCCCTTAATATTGTGTAGACCCATGGTCTAAATATTGAACCTACAGTAGAAATTTCACCTCACAGACAGTTTAATGGTCGCTGTGAATGTTTTCCTTGGAAATACTGCCTTCAAAAATGAAAGGAACACTTTGTTTTTTTGATAGCATACATAACATTTTCACTGAATTTTAAATACCAAGTATGTGTCTCACTTAAGTATATCCTTTTCTGAACTCACTTAATCCAATTCATGGTCATTGGTCGCTAGAGCTCATCTCAGCAGTTCAAGGAGGAAACTAATGTGGCGAGGTCATCAGCTTATCACATTCATGTCCACACTCACTCATGCAGAGTGAATTTGAAGTCACTAATTAACCTATAACCTGCACATCTTTGTGAAAAGGAAATCAGAACAATGAAAGAAAAACCCACACAGGCACCAGGGCAAATACAAACTCCACAAAGACTTGAATGGGCTGAGGTTTGAACCCAGAACTCTAGAACTGTGAGACAGCAGCACCAGCCACTTTGCTATGATGCCACACATCTTGATAGATAAAACAGTGAGCCAAGGTCCAAATTAGAAAAATAAAGGATTTAAGAGGCCTAGTCGGGACTGGCTTGGTCACATCATGACTGTCAGAAAGCCTGGAAAAAGGCAAGTTGGCCCCTGAACAGTATTCTTGTAAGTGAGTTGCAACATGTGCGTAATGGATGTTGCTAAGGGCAGCCTACATTGTTGAAGGTTTTCCTTCTGTTTGCAGCCAGTGCTTTGCTGATCAGGTGGCAGCTTACTGCAGGTTTCGAGTAACCTGCCTCGTCTCTGACTAATTCTGCCCATTAGGTAGCCCTGACCCCTTTTGCCTTTGTTACCAGAAGATTAGATTCCACTTCAGGGAATAGTGCATTCTGTATACAAGTGTCCTTGATGACTATGTTTAGCCAATGCAAATTTAAAATTCAGAGTGCCTTGAAGTGAAGGTCAGTGAAAACTGACACATCCTGGATGCGACAGCTGCACTGATATCTCAGGCCTTAACGAAAAAAGAAAGGAGCTGTTCTCCTTCCAGCAGTTCTCACCAGAGACATTTATTCTGTTTCATCTCATGCATTGCAGCAGTTACAGACATTAAGTGTTGGCCTCTACTAATTAGATCTGCTTTTTATATGTTGACATCTTGAAACACAACCTTGTATTTTTAATATTTGATGAGCTGGGAATTTTTTATTCTAAATGTGTTGGTTTCAAAGGGAGCAGTTTTACTCGTCAACATCTGACACTACCAAATCTTCAAGGATACGCTGTAGCAACTCATTTATATACCATCTTTCACTATTCGAGAACATTTTATACAACTACATACTGATAACGTTACAGTATGGGGGTGAATACGGTAGTATATACCTAAGAGCTAAGCAGCATACTGAAGCTTTTACGTCTACTAGTCCTTTGGCCACTAGTCTATTTGGCCTTCCTACAATAGCCTCTCAGTTTTAAGTGGAGTTAAGGATGAAGGCTCTTTCTAGATGTTAAAAACAGAGATAGCATTTAAATTAAAGCTTAGAACTTACTATTTCGTTATATGAATATTTAGGGGTAAGCCTGCCCGCAGTAGCAAAACTACATAAACAAAAATCTCAATAATGCTTTGATGTGTTTAATTGAAACTTGGCGAAATGATATATAGAAAAAGGAAAACTAGCCAACCCATGTTTTTTTATTTATAAATATTTGTTAATAAAAATGTAGCAAGTAGACTATTTTTAGGCACTGTGTCCTTTTTACCTCTCAATGACACTGACAAGGTAATCATGCAGAGAAATGGGGCTGCCATTTTATGCAAATGAAAGCTGCTACCAGAGGCTAGGAAGAAGGAATTAAGATTAGTGACATTCAGAGAAGACATGCTTAGCAAGTTACATTATTGGGTACACTCGGCACTCCCTATTCTGTCAACTTCTTCTTGTTGTGATTTGGTATAATGTACATACAAATTCAAAGAAGCTGTCATGCTTGGATTGTCAAGCACACTTAGATGCATGGACTTCAAGAAACACGATTAGGGCTGGGCAGTCATTGGTGGTGAAAAACGTGCAATATTGTGAAGAACTGGGGGTGTCCCCTTGATGTCAGACTGTGATGTGCTGCTACAGTGCTGTTCACAAGGAAGATACAGAGAAGTGCCAGTACAGTGTATTGGCTCACTTCAAGCCTTGGGTACAACACAAGCTGCGAGCGATGGCATTCCTTTGTTATTTGAGACAGTTGTGCAGCTCAGTAAAGGGGTCCCCACAGACAACATACAGGAGGTGAACATTGTACATAGTTCACATCTTTACAGTGCTTAAAGTGTTCCATTCATTCCATGGGCCATATAATTGTGCAGACTGTAAATGCCAATGCTGCTTATAAGAAGTTATAGTAAACTATGATTCAGTATATATTGCTTTTGATCTAAACTCTCCAATATTTTGTAAAGGATCAAGATTACAGATCAAAGTGATCAGGTCAAACTTGACTGAAGTTACCATTTTTACAGGATGCACTGAAATATTCTTTATACCCAAATTTTCCATTATTCCTACTAATGATCTGTTTCAATTCAAAATAATACAGTTTCCTGTAAAACTGTGTTTTTCAACAATAGTCAAAGTCATGCAGTGGGAAAAGTTGGAATTGATCTACGGCACAATTCTTTTACTTATGGCCAAATGTTTGTAGCACATTCAAGAGTGAACTAATAATGTAAAAAATAACAAATATCCATCCATCCTGCTATATTCTAACTACAGGGTCACGGGGATCTGCTGGAGCCAATCCCAGCCAACACAGGGCGCAAGGCAGGAACAAACCCCGGGCAGGGTGTCAGCCCACCGCAGGGCACACACCCACACACCAAGCACACATTAGGGACAATTTAGAATCGCCAATGCACCTAACCTGCATGTCTATGGACTGTGGGAGGAAACCCACACGGACATGGGGAGAACATGCAAACTCCACGCGGGGAGGACCTGGGAAGCGAACCCTGGTGTTCTTACTGCGAGGCAGCAGCACCACCGTGCTGCCCATAACAAACATAGCATAGAGAAAAGCACTCAGTTACTACTATAGTACTATTGTATTTCTGACATATTTGATTAACCCTGCTATAACCATTGTATAATTTTTGCTGAATTCCCAATTATTCCTTGAAGTGCTTGTAAGATGCATTCTGATTTTTTTTTTGTTCAAAATGGATGCCACCAGTTTGAGGCTGGTTTGTTTATTTGTTGCTAAGCATGGATGGCTAGAAGTGAGTGGTAAGTGATGTTATCATCACAATAATACAAAGGTCAGCACCATGTACTTTCTGGTTCGGTTGTCGTGGATTGCAGATAAAACAAATCCCTAGTGCTATTTTTCTTAGTATAGTGTGCCTAGATTTAATATTTGGCTCTTGATTTTTTTGATAATGATTTAGGTAGTGTTTTGGTTTTGATGTATGGTGTACTGTATTAGTGTTGACAATAAATAAATTTTGGCTTGACTTTTGACTATGGTTCATCTATTTATCTCTTAATTCGATCAATCTGCCTCCATTTCTCTCCAGGCAAAATAATGAGCAAGGGTTTCATTACAGGTAAGGGGAATTGTTACAAGGAAAACACAAATTACAAACGTTAAGGAAGAGCCCAATAGGTCTACCTATACACATGGTTGTCCCAGACTACATCATAGGGTGGCCGATCCACTTGCACTCAGGAACACAAGTCATTTGTTGTTTTATCTTTTTCACCAACACTTTTCTCAACACCTTGGCCTATCCTACCTGCCAATGTCACACCTCCTTGTGTAAGTGTAACTACTTTGTGGCCAGAAATGCTTTTAAGACCCAGCCAGCCTTCACCAGCTAAACACTTTTGGGATACTGGATGCCATGCCAAAGCACTGGAGCCATATGCCTTGAACTCCCTCTTCCAGCTGCATGTGCCTCTGCACTACCATACATTCACTACCATAGTGAAGGAAAGGTGAATCTCAGCACAGTAGTAAAAATGAGCCTCTACATAATGAAATGGGATTTTAGTAAACTGGGGGACTTTATATGTATGAAGGATGATCACACATTTTTGTCCCTGACCCAGAAGGGGGTAATCTACTGTACTTATTTTGTAAATGAGCAAAGATTGTGTACATGATCCAAGTGCTTAAATTTTATTTCAAGCAGATTTTCATTACTGAAGTTTTGAACCAATTTGGATGTGGATACTATTCCTTTGTAAGGAACACATACGCACAACTCACTCATATGAAGTAAATTTAAAGTTACCAATTAACCTAGTGTGAATGTTTTTGGAGTATTCCATGAAACTGGGAGTACCCACATTAAAATGCATGCAATTGCATCCACAAGGGCATTACACAGGCT
Organism: Erpetoichthys calabaricus; assembly: GCF_900747795.2. Classification (NCBI taxonomy): domain Eukaryota; kingdom Metazoa; phylum Chordata; class Cladistia; order Polypteriformes; family Polypteridae; genus Erpetoichthys; species Erpetoichthys calabaricus. The sequence continues at coordinate 68,688,063 of NC_041399.2, read as the reverse complement.
GGAATTTAAACCAAAGGGGCTTGTATTAGTCAATCGGGCTCTTGTGTGTCCACAGAAACTGTGATTGGAGGAGGATATGAACCCAAGTTGTAAGCACTAATCATTGTGCCACCATAGGCTGTTTTACATTGACTGATCATCCTAACATACCTTAACTGTTTGGGATTTGGAAGGAAAAACAAAACAGCTAGAGAAAACACACACGAAGACGAGTAGAAAATGATGATTCCACTCATTGACCATGGTTGAGGTTTGAAAATGGCTCTCTGTAGCTGTAAGGTAGCTGAGCTAATGTGATGCTTTAATGAAAACAGGACACATGGTGGTGCAGTGGTAGCGCTGCTGCCTTCCAGTTAGGAGACCTGGGTTCGCTTCCCGGGTCCTCCCTGCGTGGAGTTTGCATGTTCTCCCCATGTCTGCATGGGTTTCCTCCGGGCGCTCCGGTTTCCTCCCACAGTCCAAAGACATGCAGGTTAGGTGCATTGGTGATTCTAAATTGGCCCTAGTGTGTGCTTGGTGTGTATGTGTGTGTGTGTATGCGCACCCTGCCCAGGGTTTGTTTCTTGCCTTGTGCCCTGTGTTGGCTGGGATTGGCTACAGCAGACCACCGTGACCCTGTAGTTAGGATATAGCAGGTTGGATAATGGATGGATGTCATCATTAGATGTCTTTCATACTATGTTGGCAGGAGGGCTTCATAGCAGATACCAGAGTGAAAGCGTATGTGTGAGTGAATTTTGCTGAGGCCATGGCGAACAACTTGCAGATGGCCTCATAAGGTTTTGGTTAACAATTTGACAACTTAGAAGGGGAAGATGGAATGTTGCCCAGGCTATACTCAGCAAGGGTGTGGAACCATTCATGTCAAAATGGTATAGTGTTGAGAAGCAGGAATGAGAAATTCCTAAATTCAGTGGCTACACTCCGCTCAAAGTGGTCATTTCCAGAAGTACAATATTGAATGTCATTGGTCCATTTCTGCACCTTGAGGTCACTGTGCTTATTTTAAAGGTCCATAGTGGTAGGGCTGCAGGATATTGGCTATTGTGAGGGTGTGCAGGATAACACACCTCCTGATTGTTGCATCAATAATGACCGACTTGGTTAGTTTTCCCCATCTTTGAGAACAGAGACAAAAGGGTGTACAGTATTCCAACTACAGAGGGATCACAATCCTCTGTCTTCTTTACAAAGCTGATGTTGGGGCACTGGAACAGAGTCTCTGCCTGACAGCTCTGCAGAAAGAGCAAATTAACAAAAGTAATTTTTAATTACTTGTTACCGGATATAGCAGCTTTCTCAGTGAGCACAGTCATAAATTGCTTTATGCTATATATAACCTATCTAGAAGAATCAAAAGAAAATGAATACAACAGAAAAATATGAATGGTATGTTGGCATACACTGCCCTCTAGTGGTTTCAACCAGTACCCATTTTTGCCTAGTTTTGTCAAAGAATTTCATAATTACTCAAACTATACAGCATCAGTCACATTATAACACAAGGAGCTTTACATATATGCATTATAAAGATACAAGGGGGAGGAAAACATGGTACTAGTCATGTCAATAGGTAAAATTATGGTAAGGGATAAAATTGATATATTTAAGGTAGAACTTTCAAGACTTAGCAAGTTTGCAGTCCTCGATAGTAGATAGCATGATATAGTCAATATTATCGCAAAAAATATCACAAATAAACAATAGCAATTAAAAAGCTTAAGAGTCTTTAACCTCTATATGAACAGCAGGACAATCTTTTAAAGAGTGTTCCAGAAGGGAGAAATCAACAGGCTGAATGAATGTTTGTAAATGGTTACATAGTGGGCCCTTGGAATAGTAAAGTGGCCAATGTTAGGATATCCCTGATGTCTAGGAGATGGATGCGGTGTAAGCTAAGTCTTGTCAGGTTTTGGAGTAAGCAGGTTTGTAAGTCAACTTCATGTGCATAGATGGTCTGTGTTCATTGTTTTCACTCAGAGTTATCATTGAATGAAAAGTCATCCTAAAATGTAACAGAGAAATGGGGCGGCATGATGGACCACACAGTTCTCGAGTCCTCAGTTCAAGTTTTGTCCTGTTTTTTTTTTAGTTTAGTTTTCTTTCCTAACCCTTAAAGCGGCCTAGTGTGAGGGAGTGTGAGTATGTGCATGAGTGTGCCCTTCAATGGTGGGGCTCCCTACCTAGTGCTGCCATAAACGACTCCAGTGCTCATGACCCTATTATGGATTTATCATGTTTGAAATGGGAAGGGAGATCAGATAAGATATATGATTGTTTGAACAGGCCATCTCCTAAGAAATACATTTAAAGAGAGCTATATTACTGTGTTTCTAAGCATTTAGTTTCATGTGATGCTGATCCTGCTTGCTCAGTCTTAGCATATTGAGTTTAGCCATTTATAGTAGGAGGTTATGCTGTTCCATGTTTGCTTTGAAGAAAGTTTTTAGGAAAAAAAAATACATTCAGTGATAAGCTGTCAACACTGCAAGTACCACAAGTTGGTGCTGCACTCTACTGCATTGGTGCATCTTGCTATCTGTGTAACCGGTATTTCATAGACTGTCTTAGGACATCTCTCCAAATTAAACTGTCACCTCTGGATAGCACTCATCTGCTTAACAAACAAATGCGCTATTTGTTGTCAAAGGGACAGACAGGAAATGCAAGTTACCCATTTGAAAATTCCATGTGAATGTACACTGAAAAAAGTATAGCATTGATGTTGTTCATTCAATATAAATTTTCTCTTTCAAGCAACTTAAGATTAATTATTTAGTGAAATATTTGGTTTCAAATCTCAATCAAAGTAAAAAAAAATTGTTTGTACCAAAGTAAGTTATGGTGTAGGGAATAAACATAAAAATCTTTTTTCAGTTAACGTAATATTTTAGGGTATTCGTGTGCTGTGTGGGAGGGGCCGTTTGTATATTCTTCCGGTTGAACTTTCCAGCTTGCTGGCTTTCCAACTGCCAAAAAAGAAGAACACTTTCCCGAGTGGAGTGGACGCGGCCATACAGGTCTGGTGATTTTCAGCAGCAGACTTTTATAACGGAGGATTTCTGGTAAGTAACCCAGTTTCTCAACTGTTAATTTTAAGTATAAGAACTCGTAATAAAACACACTTTCAAGAAAGCTGTAGAAACATTTAACAATTTTTTGTTGGATGTTTAAGATTTACACTGCAAAATGCGTGTGTATTTGCACTAGATTTTTAAATAAATTGTGAAGGACAGCCAGGTCCCATGCCCGGCAGGGGAGCAGCCATGGTCACCTCAATACCTCCCCCGGGACGCTTGGTGGCAGCCTCCCTGGCAGCCAATGATTCCCCAACCCGGCACATGGCTCCATGGGAGATGGAGTCCTCCACAGCCTGGTCGGGGGCTCGGATGGCCGCCAGGGGGAGCTGCATGGAGTCGGCAGCCTGGCTGGTCATATCTTCAGCCCCACCCAGAAGGGCAATTAGGACCAGGTGGCCAAGCACCTGGAATGCTTCCGGGTGGGGTATAAAAAGGGCCAGCCACCATCACTAGAGAGAGCCAGAGTCGGGAGGAGGAGGACTAAGCCTGAGGAGGAGTGGTGGTAAAGAAAGGAAGAGAAGAGTGTTGTGGTTTGTGTGCTATTTAAGTACTTGTGGGACTGTGTTGGGCCTGTGGGACACGGGGAAGGCATGCCCCACGGCTGAAGAACAATAAAGGAGTGTGCTTTATTTAAGTACGTGCCTCTGTCTGAGTCTGTGCCGGGTCGGGTGCTATATAGCGCCGTTCACAAAATGTAAAAAGTACAGCATTGGAATGTGTTATGTTCATAATATTTCTAATAGCGTAAATACAGGTTACGACCAATAAACCATTTTAATTGTAAAAACTTAAAAAAATAGATTAACTTCAGTATAAAACAAGTGAATTGCACCCAATCACTCTAAATGATTTGCCTCAACTTAAAAATGGTGGGTTCAATAAGATAAAAATAATTATATTGGTTCAGATTGAAAATATTAAGTGTGAATCATTACCTTAATTATTTTAATTTGAATGAAGGTTATACTTTTTTCAGTGTACTATTTCCCAACAGCCATGGCACATGCAGTTCAGAAACGGTCATTCACCTGAAGCTAAGCATGTTCAGGCCCAGCCAGTACTTGGATGGGAATCCATCTAGGAAAAGCTTGGGTTGCTGCTGGAAGAGATGTTGGTGATGCCAACTGGGGATGCTTAACCCATGGTCTGAATGTGGATCCCAATGCCCCGGTGCAGTGATGGGGACACTGTGCTGTAAAATGGCACTCTCCTTAAGATGAGACATAAAACTGAGTTCCTGACCATGTGGTCATAAAAGATCCCTGGGCATCCTTCATAAAGAGCAGGGTATATCCCAATGCCCAGGGTAACTCCATGGCCTAGTCCTTCAGGCCCCCTAAACATCCCCTATCACTAATTGGCTGTCTTTTCACCACTTCACCACCTCATGTGTTTTAAATGTGTTGGCACAAAAGTAGCTGCCATCTCATCAACCAGGTGGATGCTACACATTAGTGGTGGTTGAAGCAGTCCCCACTCACTGTTAAAGCATTTGAGTAGTGAGAAAAGTGCTATATAAATATAAATAATTATTAATTATTATTATTATGGGTTAATTCATAGAATAGAATACCACCCTAATTAGTTGAGTTGTGATGTACAGTATCATTGACATTTCATCTTATCCAGTTATACAAAATAAAAAATAATATTCATAGCACAGACAAATGGCATTTTGGTATTTGCATCAGTGCAATACACACTTAATGTATTTATGTTACTTTCTATTTTCACAAAAAATATAAACTGGAGCTGATCTTTGTTTGTTTTTCTTCTGAACTAAACAGCAATCAACAGAAGCCTGATGTTTGTTTTCCAAAATGCCAAATGGAAATTCATGTGAGCATAACAGAGTGGGAAAGTGAGAAAACTCTTAAAATGTCCATAGTACATTAATGCAGCTTGTGGGATGCATTTATCAACTAAGAAAATATCACAGTATTGGAAGTATTATCACCTCCCCTTAGGTCCTAGGATTTTCCTCAGCTGTTACAACTGGAGGTTCTCTAACAAGCTTTTTCTCTAGTTAGCAGGGTAGGGTCACTTTTTTCCAATTTCTGTTTTGTACCGTTGGTCAGCTTTAAGTGGAGTTCCTTCTCCGTCTATAGCCAATAGTGAAATAACCTTCTTCATTCTGGTCCCTAACTTACTGTGACTATTTCAAAACCCTCGGTTACATAACTGGAAATGGTGGTATTCAAATTTCTCATCAAGACTTTGCTAGATCTGTCTGACTCCTTAGAACTTTGGGTTCCGTTCCATTACTTCTATAAAGTTCTTCCCCAGTGTTCCCAACTTGCCATGGCAACCCAGACAGGTAAGAGTATCCCATACCATATATATAAAAATATAATGTGCACTACTGGCTACAAGTTTTAGAACATCACAGCTTTAATGTAAATGTACGCAGTTTAATGTCTTAATGTTTTATGAAATCAAAGTAGAGAACAAATAAACAATGGCAAATACAAAAAAAATAAGGCAAGTAATAATTAAGTGTACACATTTTGTTTTAAATTTTTGATTCTTCAAAGTAGGCACCTTTTGATATAACAGCCAAACTGTGGTAACCCTTTTGAGTCAAAATGCCAGTCACTCTGTGCAAATCACCAATTCTGCACCCAGACTCCAGACCATCACACTTCCTCCTCCATGTTTTACAGTTGGTGTCACACACTGAGGAACCGTCCTTTCACCAACACGATGGCATACAAACATCCTGCATGATGAACCAAAGATCACAAATTTTGATTCATTGCTTCATAAGACTTTTTCCCAGTCTGCAGTAGTCCACAGCTGGTATTTCAAGATCCTATTTTGTCCTTTAAGGAATGGCTTTCTAACTGTCAACTCACCCTGTCAAACCTGCAGCACAAAGTCTCCTCTTCACAGTAGACACCAAGACTTGTTTTTTCCACCACTGTTAGCTGTGCTTGAAATTGTTTTGCTGTGAGGCACCTATCATGTGACCCTCAGAAACTCAACTTCTGATTGGGTTGTGACCTTGGGTCTTCCAGATCTCTTCCTATCAGAGTTTATTCCAGTTTCCCTCCAGTTGCCTTTGGATTATTTAGGACACCACCGTTACTCACTGACACTTTGATTTGTTTTCACAACCTTTCTAAATGGAAGGCCTACACTTCTAAAGGTACTAATGCTCTGTCTCATTTAATTTCTTAATTACCATTTTCTTGTCATTATCACTGAAATTCAACTTTCTACAGTGTAATATTGTCCAAGTAGTACTTCAGAGGGTGTAGTGACACAGTGTTTTCCAAGTCTGCTTTATGACAGACAGAGGGTTTTAAAGTATCCAGCAGAATTTATGATACCTGTGCAAATTGTTTGCTTAATTTATTTGAATTGCTTCAGAACATCTGTATGTTGTAAGCCATTAGTTCTTCCCTGAAAAGGGCCCATTTGTAATATTCTGAATTCTCATTTTCTTCAGTTTCTACTAACCTAAACTCTACATTTATACCTCTGACAGTTTTGTTCTTACCATTTCACCATTTTAGGTCATTCATTGGATTTCAACTGATTAAATTTGAAGAAAAACTGGAAAAACGGAGGTGTTCTAAAACTTTTGACAGTAGCGTATTAAACAGATGTTTGGGAACAGTGGCCAAGACAGATGGGGGTCCCTCCGCTGGGCAAAGGCAAGATCCAGGTATTGCAGAGTTTCCAGGAGTAGTTCCAAATAAATATGTTCCTCCAGCCCATTAACTAAGGAAGGGGTAGCTAGGCAGTTAGATAGGTAAAACACCACCGGTGCTGGCCAATCACAGATCACTTTCATTGGCCAATGCAAATGTGGTGTTCCCTTTAGTGAATGTTTAAACACCCAATCATTCTTGTGTCTTTCCTTTTCTTTTTTTTTTCTCATGTCAAGCACCTCTGCTGACTTTCTAGTCTGCTTGCTGCTTTCTTCTTAAGGATGCCTAGAACCTGGCAAAGTCCCAGGCGTGAGTAGCAATTTTTTCAGAGTTACCCTGCCGTGTTGGACTCAGCTAAATTGCATTGCATCTTGCCGTTTTCTTGGTTATCATCGTGTGTGCAGTCATATTGCTGTCTGTTTAATATCTGATAGGATTTTCCATCTGGGGTGGTCTGCTGTATATTAAACAGATGTTTGGGAACATTGGCCAAGATAGATGGGTTCACTCCATTGGGCTCAGTTACGATTCAGGTATTGGTGAGTTTCTGGGAGTAGTTAAATTAGCTCTATTAGTCCATTAACCCAAGAATAGTTAGGTAGGCAGATAACCCAGCCACAGGGGGGGATGCACAAACCAATGTGTTTCTTCGTGCCGGTCCCAAGCCCGAATAAATGGGGAGGGTTACGTCAGGAACGTCATTTTGCCAAATCAATATGTGGACAACAATACAAATTTCCATACCAGATCGGCCGAGCCCCGGGTTAACAACGACCGCCACCAGTACTGTTAGCCAACAGGGTGCTGGTGGAAATTGGGCTACTGTTGACCGAAGAAGAAGAAGGAGAAGAAGAGGGAGGAGATGTGTCCGGAGGCAGGAGGAGAGGAGGAAAGTAAAGAGAGTGGAATTGAGGGTAGGATGGATGTGGTGAGAGAGGACATGCAGGTGATGGGTGTAACAGAACAAGATGCAGAGGACAGAAAGATATGGAAGAAGATGATCTGCTGTGGCAACCCCTAATGGGAGCAGCCGAAAGAAGAAGAAGAAGAAGTTAGGTAGGCAGATAGATACGTAAGATACAAATTGAAATGTTTTTTTATGAAGTCACTGTAGGTGTCAGGAAAAGGATGATCTTCATGTAGGGCCGGATTTTCCTATAGGCTAACTAGGCTTCAGCCTAGGGCCTCAAGATCAAGAGGGGCCTACATTCAAATTGTTAGCAAAATTTTATTATCTCTCATGTAATTTACAAACTTAAAAATGGAAGGTGAAAGGGCCTCATAAGTGGAATAGCCTAGGACCTCTTTTCATATAAATCCGGCCCTGTCTTCATGGCCTCCTGCCTATCTATCTATTTAGTCCTGATAGTAATGCAGCCAGCAGAAGGGGGTGGGGATAGATGTTGGTGCTGACCAAAAACATATCACTTTCATTGGTCATTTCAAATGAGGTGTTGCTTTTATTGAATGTTTAAAGCACCTCTGTTGCCTTTCTAACCTGCTTGCTGCTTTCTCCCTAAGGGTTCCTCCAACCTGATGACATCTCAGCCGTAAAAAGTGACTTTCTCCGAGTTCCCCAACCAGGCCCGCCGCAGCTAAGCATCATTGCATCTCAGTGTTTTTTTGGTTACAATTGTTTCTGCGATTGTATTCTTGTCTGTTTAATATCTGATGGGCTTCCCCATCTGCGTTTTTTTTTACTGTATACCATATACATGCATTTTAAAATAATTTGTATATATTATACATGTATATTATATGTTCTGTGCGATGCTTCTCTATTTCAACAATGAGTTTTTATGTTTGAGGAGTTTCACTTTAAAGCACTATATTTTAATTATTGTATAATGTGTTGGGCTCTTAGATGAAAGTACAATTAATAAGAGTAAACTTAAAATTGAAATGATCTCGATCATATGAACTTTGCTGTTCTAGCTTGTCATTAACAATTTGCCTTGTGATTCATGGAAATGTGTTTTGACCTGTAGGGAGCACACATGCACCCCAAACACCCAAACACAACTAAACCACACAGTCAAGGGTTCAAGGAAAGACTTTTTTATTCAATACAGATTATGCAGTTTTTATCATCTGATAAATCAGTCCCAATTCCATTGTCCACCTCCTCCTGATTCCAACTGCTAGATGAGGCAGAGTAGATGCTTTTCAACATGAGCCCTGGAGTACCTCCACTGCAGCAGGATTACCACCTGGATGCATTTATGGTTCCAGTGAAACCTCTCCGTAACAGGGGAGCCTCTCAACAGCTCTCCCTAGCAGCACCTGCGAGACCCACCATGGCTGCAAAACAACAACCCCCATGCAGCCCTGCGGGTGTCTAAATGGGAAATATACCAAAGGGACTCTGGCACCTGGTGTACTCGGGGAACACAAAACTTTGGGGGTCAGTCTCCCTCTGTCCTTCCCTTATAGTGACTTCCCGACTGGGAAAGGTACCACTAACTAACCAGGTCTGGATGCCCTTCTATCCATATCCTTCTTTTATCATTGCTTCCTGACTGGTTAAGGAACACCATCGCAGCCAAGATTCCAATCAACCCATGTCTTCTATGACAGTGTTAAAATGTTGAAACCATGATGTCCCTTACCTCTATACGGCATTCTTAAGTGTTGTATGTGTACTACAGATGGATGCATTAGCATACTACTGACACAATAGCCCTGTACGTCACCATATTCCACCTGACAGTACAGTTTTCCAAATCATGACTGCTCATTTCCAGGACAGGATGTCCTGTATAAGCTGTGGTCTCTCACAGTGTGTGAATGCCACTTCCGCCTCTGTACAGGAGACACTGTTTATCACCAATGTTAGTAGAGAGGATTTTTCAAAATTTTGTTACTGAAACAAGAGTTTTTATTACTCAGTATGACGTCTCTAATTTGTAAAATCTATTTCTATTGTTTTTAGTGTCATTTTCTTTTTGAAGTAGTGGATATTAATTCAGATTTTGTTTCTTTGAAGTCATTGTTTTTGTTGTTTCTAAAGTTTGTCTAAAATGGTAGATTTCCAAAATGATTCTCTCACACTTTCTTTGTTATTTGACTTTCTGGCTTTAGACTATTATTCTGAATGTAGACTATGGATTAGGTTTTTGTTCTTGTTTTAGTGCTTTGATTGTTTGATTTTCTGCTTTAAAATTTTTTAGTACTGATCAAACACAATTAGATTCCAGGAATGTGACAATGAGTATCTGTATAAATCTTTAAATAAATCAGTTGTTCACAGGTTATCTTGGAAATCAATTTCTCCATTTATAAACCTTATCTTCCAGCACAGAACAGAACTCAGACCTAAACAAATGCCAGTTCTTCATTATTAGGAGAATATATACACAAATCATTGGCACAGGAGCAATCTGAAGTTGGGGATTAACCTAACATTCCTGTCTTTAGGATACAGAAGAAAACTAGAGTACCAGGAGTAAACTGATGGATTTTGAAAATATTAGTTATGAATTATTTTTAGAGCTTCTAGTTTGACTAACAACAAATTTTTCACATTGTTAATATCTTTTGGGTGATGTCATCATGGTGCCATTTTGTGTTTGCATCTTGTTAGTAATAGCATGCATCCTAATCATGTGACTCATGGAAGCACAGCAAACAGACTATCTACATTGCAGTTCCAATACTACTATCATTTAAGTTTTTGGATTCATCACACAAATTCTGCAATCCTTGCAAATGGAAATAGCAATTTAGGTAAGATTGAGCAGGCAATCTGGACTTCAATTTGCTATGTTACAGTCAGGGTTTGTTCCTTGGCTTATGAAAGACTGCCCTCAGCCAATATATTGTGGATCTGGGGAGTATATTCTTCAGTTGTTCATTGATGTTTGGAGTGTGCTCTTTATCTTATGAGTGTTTATTTTCCTTGCTTCTTGGACTATTGCTTCTATTCTTGTATTTTATTTTTGTTGTATGGACTTGGACTTGTTTGCCTTGGATTACCAGTTAGGGCAAGTTCTTTTAACTTACTTTGCCTTTTTTGCTGTTTTTTGTTTTTCTTTTGTTTATAAAAATAAGTTTCTTTTATAAAGATTTTTTGCAGACTTGTTTCTCAAGTGAAAGTTTTTTACGGTCTTCCTTTCCCTTAAGAAGAATTTTAGATATATTTTGAGACAATTAAAGTAAGTAACAAATCTGCTAACCATCTATCCATGGTTATTTACCGTATGAAGCCTGTTACAAATCTAAATAAAAAAGGTTCTTTCTGACACCTTCATGTGAATGGGTCTTTTGGGAACCAAAAATGGTTCACCTGTGGTATCACTCTGAAGAACCACTCTGACACCTTTATTTTCAAAACTTCAGATTGGCTGAAGCTTAGTAGAAGTTAGATAATGCAACAGCACAATGACTATAAAGATCAAAGTAAATCTACTACAACATGGCTTCAAGAAAAGAAAATCTGCCTTTTGGACTAGTCCAGTCAGAGCCCGACCTTAACTCAAAGGAGATACTTTGGAATTACCTCAAGAGAGCTATTAACACCAGACATCCTAACACTATGACTGAGCTGAAGTAGTCCTGTAAAGAAGAATGGTCCAAAAGTCTACCTAAACATGGTACAGGTCTGATCTGCAACTACCAGAAGCACTTGTTGGAAGGTTATTGCTACCAAAGGAGGTTCAATCAGTTATTAAATCCAAGGGTTCACTTATTTTTTCCACAGTACACCACAACTGATTGACGGTTGTATTCAATAAAGACATGAAAGACTACATTTTTTGTGTGTTATTAGCTTAAGCGTATTGTTAGTCTTTACTTGTGACATAGATAGGCTGACCACACATCCCAGTTTTTCTGGGACAGTTCAGTCTTTATGTATTGCTTCCCATTTATTTCAATGCGTACCTGTAATTTAACAAAATTATGACGTTCAGCCAGTTAAAACTCCAAGGGGACCCCAGCACCCCACTATTCTTTTCATTATACGTTTTTTGTCGCAAAACTCCAAACTTCCTACCCTCTCTTTAATCTAATCCACACTCCCCGAATTAATGAATTGTGTCCCAACAATGAAAATCTGATCAGCATAGACTCAGATGAAGATCAGATCATGTTTCATCACAAAAGGCTGAAAATAGGTCTGGGTGGGATCATAATACATCACAGTGACTACTCTCACACAAACACCCAAACACACCCAACACCTACACACGCCATATTCAAACACACTGATAATTTGCAAGTGCCAATTAACATAACCTAAATAAAAAAATCAATAAAAAACTTTTGTAATTCCTTCTGTGCTTAAGTATGTCTGGCTGTAGTAATTTTCATGAATTGGGACCTGAAAAGTTTTTAGGGAATAACAAAAGTGAAAGGCAAACTTTACTAAAGCCACAGACCATTATGTATATCAAGTTAATGTGGCACTCTGATGGTAATTTATAGAGTGACCAGATTTTCAAGTGGTGTTCAAATTAAACACAAGCTGTTAATGAAGCTTTCACCACCAGAGTTTTGACCGTGTTATTATTCATGTATTATATTGGGCTGGGGGTGTTACGGAGTTTCTGCCCCTTGGGAGTTTCAGAAATATACTGCTCAACAAAATTAAAGGAACACTTCTTAATCAGAGTATAGCATCAAGTCAATGAACCTTCTGGGATATTGATCTGGTCAGTTAAGTAGCAGAGGGAGTTGTTAATCAGTTTCAGCCGCTTTGGTGTTAATGATATTAACAACAGGTGCACTAGAGGGGAAACAATGAGACGACCCCCAAACAGGAATTGTTTAATAGGTGGAGGCCACTGACATTTTTCCCTCCTCATCTTTTCTGACTGTTTTTTCACTAGTTTTATATTTGGCTACGGTCAGTGTCACTACTGGTAGCATGAGGCAATACCTGGACTCTACAGAGGTTGCACAGGTAGCCCAACTTCTCCGGGATGGCACATCAATACGCGTCATTGCCAGGTTTGCTGTGTTTCCCAGCACAGTCTCAAGGGCATGGAGGAGATTTCAGGAGACAGGCAGTTACTCTAGGAGAGCTGGACAGGGCCGTAGAAGGTCCATAACCCATCAGCAGTACCGGTATCTGCTCCTTTGGGCGAGGAGGAACAGGATGAGCACTGCCAGAGCCCTACAAAATTGTCTCCAGCAAGCCACTGGTGTAAATGTCTCTGACCAAACAATCAGAAACAGACTTCAAGAAGGTAGAGCGTCCTCTAGTGAGCCCCGTGTTCACTGCCTGGCACCATGCAGCTCGATTGGCACTTACCATAGAATACCAGAATTGGCAGGTTCACCACTGGCACCCTGTGCTTTTCATAGATGAGAGCAGGTTCACCCTGAGCACATGTGACAGAAGTGAAAAGATCTGGAGAAGCCGTGGAGAATGTTTATTTTGCCTGTAACCTGATTGGTGGTGAGTCAGTGATGGTCTGGGGAGGCATATCCATGGAAGGACGCTCAGACCTCTACAGGCTAGACAACAGCAACTTGACTGCCATTAGGTATCAGGATGAAATCCTTGGACTCATTGTCAGACCCTATGCTGGTGCAGTGGGTCCTGGGTTCCTTCTGGTAGACAACAATGCCCGGCCTCATGTGGTGAGAGTATGCAGGCAGTTCCTGGAGGATGAAGGAATTGATACCATTGACTGGCCCCCACACTCGCCTGACCTAAATTCAATAGAACACCTCAGGGACATTATGTTTCAGTCCATCTGACACCGCCAGGTTGCACCTCAGACTGTCCAGGAGCTCAGTGATGCCCTGGTCCAGATCTGAGAGGAGATCCCCCAGGACACCATCTGTCGTCTCATTAGGAGCGTTCCCCGACATTGTCAGGCATGCATATAAGCACATGGGGGCCATACTAACTACTGAGTACGATTTTGAGTTGCTGCAATGAAATTTTGGCAAAGTGGACTGACCTGCCACATCATTTTTTCACTTTAATTTTCAGGGTGTCTTTGAATTCAGCCCTCTGTAGGTTGATCATTTTCATTTCCATCAAACGATGCGGCATCCTTTCATTCCTAACACATTACCCAGTCCATATCAGTAGAGATACCCAGCATGATTTTTGTTGAGATCTGTTGAGATCTGATGTGTTTTCAAAGTGTTCCTTTATTGTTTTTGAGCAGTTTATATTCTAAATATATTGTGAGGATACTTGTGTCAGCAGAGTAATATTTTATTAGATGGAAAGCCTATTAAAACCTGGACATTTCGATATTCTTCAGTTATTTATCAGGACTCATCGGCTGAAATTGGGTCTGTTGCTGTCACAGGGTCATGGGTTAACATAGTAAAACAGTGTTAGTAAAATAGTGAGTCATTATAAACTGAAGACAATGGAGTTGGAGATTAGTTTGGTGTAAGGTAAATAATGAGTAAATGTTTATTTGCTCTGTGCATAGCAGCTTACACCCACACTCATACCTAGATAACCTTCTGTTTTCTGTGCTTGCATTTTAAACTTTTACAGTTAGGAAAATCGTTTAACTTACCTTAATTTAACTTAACTTTTACCTGGGCACCGCTACTCTTCTGTTTGCACTCAAGCTGCTGGGAAGTCTTCATAAAGCAGAAACAATTTGCTGATGTAGTGCTATCCCTGTATGCTCCACATTTTGACTTGCAGATGGAGGATTGCTGTCCTGCGTGCACACAAGCAGCCAGTGACAGTGGCTTCCTACTTGTGCATGCATTCTGTGGCTATCAGAGGTGAAAAAGAGACAAATGTACAAAATATTTGTGTTGGTGTAACCACTGTCAAGGTATATTTGAAACAGGAAACAAATTCATAGTTGAAATCACAAGGACCATTTCTCTTTTCTAAGGTAGACAAGCTCGCAAATTTACCAATGCTTTTCAATGGAAGATTGTGAAAGTTTAAGACTGTGTGTGGTGTAATATGTTCAAGATATCTCAACAAAGATTGAACTATCTCTTCAAATTTCCTTGAGGAATATATGTGCCACATTTCAACAAAATTGGTCCATGATGGGAAGCTGTTTAACATGAACAGACAGACAGACATGAGCTATCACAACAGGTGCTACGCACATTATATCTGTACGCACCGTAAAAAGGGCATTAAAGTCTTTGTTTCTAATACAAAATTACTTATTTTCTTTAACTAAGTATTTCAGTTTGATACAGCATGAGTTTTATCTACACAGGATGTTGGGTTGAGCAAGCACAAATATTACGTTTGTGTTCTTAAAGGTCTCAATGTTTTACTGATATAAAGTGGGAAGGGGCAAACCTGCACACATATTAGCTCTTTGCTGTTGCAGTCTGAGCGATGCATTAAAATGATACTGACATTTTTAATAACTAGGGGGCTTTGCCCCCTCCTCGCTTCGCTCGCCAACCCCTTTCCCGCCCTGCCAGCGCTACATGCCGTTGTGAAGAGATCAGCTGAAAGCACTCCAAGGAGATGCGGTTGCTCCTTCTGAAACGCCTCTTTAACGGTGATACAATGGGAAACAAATAACAGTTGTTTTTTTTTTACCTCCTCTTTGCTCGATCAGCTGCTGGCTTGATCTGCATTTCGTGTGGTGCTTCAAACGTTTAAAAGCCTGTACAGAACCTGTCCTTTTGTTTCTCTGCTTTGTCTCTCTTCTCCCCCAGACATCCTCAAACACTATTAAATCTCTTTTCACTGTTCCGCTATTTCACCAAGTAATATTTTTCATTTGTTTGCGCTAATATGATCTTTACTCTCATTTTTTTGAGACTTTCGAATTTTCCTACTTCCGTTATCTCTAACCTGCTCTGCATGTGTATCATGGGACTTTCTTCCAAAGGTTGTAAGTATGACGTGACTTGTCTGTCTCGCGGGATGTGAAAGTGTCTCTCTGTCTTTCTTCAAAAGATCTCTCTTCCAAAGGTCACGTCTCATCGCAGGAAAAAAGTTTCATATCGTCACAACATTTGTTTTTATAATAGAAAGATGATCATATCCCCTTCTAGTGCATTATTGTAGAAACTGGACTTGGAAAGGTTCCCAGCTTATTAACTAGTAAAGGATTAACAGCTTCAGAGCTGTACATGGAGGAAACACAGACACAATCTGTATTAATCATAAATCATTAATGCTACAGTAGCGTATAAAAGTGAGCAGATGTAATATATAACAATGTCTTTTTATGGAGCCTAAATGTGTCTATAACTTTTTGGGTGTAGATGTGGTTTAACAAATTGTTGAATATTATATCAAGTGACCCTGTGATTAGATTAAGCACATGAAAAGACAGTTGTTACATCAAGCTGGCCGCATTTGTTTTAGACCAGCACAGCATTAAATTAAAATTACACAGCTGTAAATTCTGCAATCATAAAAGTGCCTTTAAACCTCAAAAAATGAGCTCACTGGAGATGTCCTCCAATTTTTTGAAGCAAAATCTGTCATACTTAAATAATTTGTACAATTCTTTTTTGAGTGTAAAAATAAACTTGTGGTTACACCACAAGCTGCGATTAGAAGTTCATCTCATTCATCTGTAGGGCCTTAAGCATTAGCATGTCTCAGCTCCTTGTACAATACTTGCTAGAGCCTCTGTGAGTCATATACAATATAGGCACTGGAGCCAAGACAAAGAAGCAATTTACCAGGCTGTGCCGATTGAAATCCTGACTGCTTGAAGCTGTATTCAGAGCCACAAAACTGTTAGACAATGCAGATAGAAAGGAACAACAATGCTGGCCTCTCTTCTTCTTCCAGCAGGTGGGAGTCTGTCTGGCTTTTTAGACAGTTTAACAGATTTCATAAAAGCAAAAGAATGCCAGTATGTACATACCATATGTATTTAATATTTTGTTGCCTAGTTGCCTAATATTTTTTTTTTAATTATAATATTCTCTTGTTCAAATTCAGAATCCAAGGGCTGGTGCCTATTGTCACAACGCCAGGCTCAAAACAGAAATCTGCCCTGTCAAACACGCTGGCCCATCACACGACACACACACAAATGCCCTCACCCATACATACTGATTTATAGTTTAATGTATTTGATTAACAATATTAGCACATATTCGGGATGTGGGAGGAAAACCAGAGAAAACCCCACACGGACACAGAAAAAACACAAAATTTTCACACAGACAATGAACAGGCATGTGATTTGAACCTGTTCCTCTGAAGCTGTCAGACAGCAGCATTAACCAGTGTATTTTCATGCTGATCATGTCTCCATTTATATACTGAATTTAGGATTATTTGATATTATAGACACAAGGCATGGCGGTAACTTGAACAATCCACCTTAACAAAAACTTAAGTGTCTGTGTGTCTGTCATTCAATTGCTATGTTTCTGTTTTTCAGCAGAGGGCAAATCACTGCTTTTATAAATCTTGTACCAAATGGTATGTAACAGAAACACTGCAACCAGATGATCAGTACTGCAAATGTTAATTGTGGAATATTGGGGTGGTACTGCTCCTCAAGCCTGAACACAGACAGGCACAGAGACACAAGTCCTAAAGCAACACACATTTTAATCCCTTTTGTTACCCTTACAGCACACGATGTACACAATTCTTCACAATAAAGCTCAGTCCCTTCTCTCTTTTTGCTTCTCTCTCTCTCTCTTTCTTTCTCTCTCTCCTCTGCTGCCTCCACTCCTCTCCCAGCAAGCATTGTCCTCGACCTCCCGACTCTGGCTCCTCAAACAGAGTGAGGTAGCCTCCTTTATGGTGCAGCTGGAAGGGCTCCAGGTGCACCTGGATCCTCTTCTGGCAGCACTTCCGGGTGTGGCTGAAGTGCTGCAGTCCAGGGCCCCGGAACTGTCCAGATGCCCCCTAGCAGAGTTAAGTTCCCAAGCTCCAAGCCCGTGGCCCCAAAGCAGTCCAAGGGGTTGCCCTCTTGTGTTCTGGGGGAGGTATTGCCCCAAATATGTCCTCTCTCCCAGTCCTTCCATCACAGGGGTGTCCTGGGCAAGCAAGGGTCCCAGCCATCCACCACATAATTCTGACAGAAATCAGCTGAATCACCCCAATAAAAGGACAAGTCTCTTTGTGTCTGTGTATCTGTGTCTCGATCCAGTTGCTATATCTGGTGCATCAGAAACATTTGTAATAATGCATTTTAAAACTACAAATGTTTATGATGCGCCATTTGTTAGACTGATAAATGCAACGCATTTCACATAAGTTCCATACTAAATGGTGCACTGCAAAACACTAAAACTAAGGGCCGGTTTACACTACACGCTCAGAACACATATGCGCACCCATCATGGCTGCTACGTGTTATCAGCATTCGTGTCCTCTGAGCACATCCTCAGAAATTAACATGACACGTGAGTCAGTTGCAGTACTAGCAATGCACAATACATTTTAAAAGTCTCAAGTACCTTTTTTTTGCAGCTTTGCAACTGCATCAGAATGCACGGAAAACGTATTTGAGCCACAGAGAAAAAAAAGTAGGGACACAGTGAAGGAAAACAAAGATCTATTTCATGATTAAAGTGGGAATTTTAACTTTAATCTCATAGTTTATTTTGTCATTAAAGTAAAATGTTGTCCTTATATTCTTTCCCATTAATAACCAACTCTAGCCTTTATGGTTACTATTCCAACATGTTGCTTTTTCCAGTTTCCAAGTCTGAACCTTTGTAATAAAGACAAAGACAATCCAGTATTGAGGTTGCCCTGGCTCTGAAATCTGAAGTCATTTGTTTCTGGCGGAAAACCACACCAGTGGGTATATGAGTATTCTGGACATCTGGAAGAGCAACCATGGGTTCAAATTCTAATCTCTAAAAAATCCTGGTTCATAAGATGCTCGGTACATCACATTATAGGTAAAAACTAGAAGTGATGGGTGGGAGCAGTCATTGACAGATCAAATTAGTGTCTACAGCACTTAATTCAACCTAATAATACATGAGTGAACTACATATGGCAGGGACAAAAAAAATGTTGAGTAAAGTGCACCAACACAAAACCAGTTGCTACCAACTTAACAGAAACTGGATTTAGTCACACCACAATGGTCTGGAGATGTAAGTCAATCAATAGACCAATCACTTTCTGAGCCATTTGATTAAAAGCTAGTGAAGTCAAGGTCGTGAAAGTCCATGCCTATTCTGGAAGACAGGAAGCAACCCTGGTGGAGGCACCAGACCTTCACAGAGCACACTCTTAGGGGTCATTTTGGAGTTACCAATCAATCTAGTGAACACATCTTTGGAATGTGGTAGGAAGCAGGAGAAATAGAATATGGATATTAGGAGAACTAGCCAACTCCATAGAGAAAGAGATTACATCTGAAATTAGGTCTCCTAAGATGTGAGGTAGATGCTGACTGAGATAGATAGTGTCGCAGTAGAGGCTTTTATCGACCTCTTGAACTCTCAGGTACCACTCCAAACACCAGGTAACTGTACAATTATTATTTATTGTATAATAATAACGTGCACAAAGCACCCTCCACTCCACACTACTCATATAATAAATCAACACTCTACCAATACCAATCCTCCTCTCCCAGACACTTCGCCACCCTACCTCCCAGCTCAGCTCAATGTCTGGGCTTTCCCATGGTCCTTTATACCCCCTGACCCGGAGGTGTTCCTGTTCCACAGCCCACAAGTCCTTATTACTTCCGGGCCAGGGTAAAAAGTCCTTTTCTTCAACCCGGAAGCACATCGTTTCTTCTTGTCATGTGATCATGACGTACTTCCAGGTTATAGGGCACGTAACAGTCCGGCAGCATCCCTAAAGCGACTCCTGGTGGCCCCTATGGTATCCAGCAGGGCTGTGCATACAAACTACAAAGTCCATGAGGCCCTGCTGGAATTTGGGGAACGTCCATGCTGTCGGGAGAGCTCCACCTGGTGGCCTGGGGATGTGGGCCGGAATATTTAGCCAGCCATCCACCACAATAGATAGATAGATAGATAGATAGATAGATAGATAGATAGATAGATAGATAGATAGATAGATAGATAGATAGATAGATAGATAGATAGATAGATACTTTATTAATCCCCAAGGGGAAATTCACAACTGACTGCTGTGCCATCCATCAAACAGCTTTTATTTTAGACAGTTATATTAACAGGAGCACCATCACTAGAATGAAGGAAACAAAATTACAGAATATAAATTTACCAATGAAAGACTAGAAAAGACAGTTGCATTGTAATATAACTGCATTGCATGTCATTGTAAACATTTACTGGCATCACCAGACATGTGCTTAGGGGCACACAGCCTAGCTAAATAATTGATTGTGTTACCATGCTGGAATATCCTTCGTTTTCAGCCTTTGTTTACTGTGAGCTGCCATCTCCCATAACAGATGTTCAGCCAACAAAGAAGATGTCAACAACAACCCTGATGGTGTATGATTGATCATTCAAATTCATAGCACCATTATTTCCAAAAGGTAATTGTTATTGTGTGCACTAAAGGACTAAACCAAAGAGTTAAGCTATCAGAAAAATGAACTTCAAAGAGTATAGTGTATTTGGAAGTGGTTTACAGCCTGATTTTGTCTTACAGCACCTTTTAGGCACCTGATGCAAGCTGCTTCTCTGACCCAAAACCCTGCGAGGTGACTTTCATTCATCTCTGTGGCACATAAGCGATTCTCTTCCTACTTTCACCCATATTATTCTGTTAAATCATTCGTTCAGTTTCTATCTAAAGCCACACCTTTGCCCTCTTGCATATTTAGGTCACCGACCCATCATTTAATTCTTTCATTACAGACTCTTTTGTATAAAAACTGACTCTGCTTTGCTGTCCGTGGACTCATATGTATTTAGTTTATATTTGAGATGATATCAGCACCAAAGATGTGTATTATATGTTAACTAGCCATTCCCTGCGGCTTTGCCCACATATTAGTGAAACAGGACAGTGAGGAGGGCCCCGCACAGCTCTCTACCCCCGACGTCACTCTTCCCCCTCCCTTCAGCCCGCAGCCTCTGTCTCGGATTAGCGTGAATACAGTATATATATATATGTAGGTTTGGATTTTTTTTTCTCCCTAAATAATAAAAACCACCATTTACAAACTGCATTTTGTGTTTACTTGTGTTATATTTGACTAATGGTTAAATGTGTTTGATGATCAGAAACATTTTGTGTGACAAACATGCAAAAGAATAAGAAATCAGGAAGGGGGCAAATAGTTTTTCACACCACTGTATATATATATATATATATATATATATATATATATATATATACTTGCGTGTATTCATCTTCTATTTTACTTATATTATAAATAATGTGTATTGTTTGGTTTACTATAACAAGTGTGTTTGGGGCATTTGTTGAAAAATAGTCCTTCACCATGTCTAATCTACAACAGAGAGAGTGAAAGTTTTTTAATGTCTTTTGCCTATTTATAAACCTCATTTATTAATTGTACAGATCTCTTCATTTTTCTGGTCCCAGTTGTAAGGTGAAGTACAGATCCCTCACACATCCTACATTAATTTGGTATCCTCAGGTGGGATTCTTCATGCCAAATTACCGTACCTTATGTGGCCATCTTTATAGTACCAAAGACAGTTAGTTGCAAGGCATGCTTTTCTTGCATATGGCAGTTACGTTCGATCCACTCACCAGGATGTTTGGTAGCCTAATACTTTCCTTCCGACTCTAATTCCTTCTTGGCAGATGTCGGGATGACTAAGAAGAACACAGACAGAGGCATGATATTCATTTTTCCTTACTTACAAGGTAATTGTAGTTTTCCTTTGTGATGCACAGTTTCTCAGACTAGCTAGACGTCAAGTTGCTACCCATTATCCATTTAATAGGTCTCTCTTTTATTTCTGTTTTATAACTTCTGTCTTGTCATACTGACCTTTTACCTTGACTTTCAAAAAATACAAACATTGTATAGTGTAAAAAGTCGCTTTATAAGCGCCTGACCCTACACAGATTCACACTGGAGGCACGTATAAAATGAAAAGACTTTTATTTTTCTTCACCTGTGGGGCACGTCTTCCCTGTAATCCCCACAGGCACAACACACTCCCAAGTGTGCAAGCACCACCAAACACACCACACACTTTCTTCTCCTTTCTCTTTGACCACCACTCCTCCTCTAAGCTTTGTTCACCTCCTCCTGACTCTGGCCCATGAGTGGTGGTTGCTGGCTCCTTTTATTGGGCACCTGGAAGTGCTCCAGGTGCTTGATTACTGACATCCGGCTGCACTTGGTGTGGCAAAACCAGTGCCCAAAAGGGGCTAGCAGCTCCTGCTGTAGCACCCCCTGGCAGTGCCTGCGGAACCCAACAGGCATACACAACACTCCAACCCCCATGAAGCCCTGGGGGAGCACGAGGCACCACTGCAACCCAGGGAGGCTGCCATCTAGCGTCCAGGGGGAGGTATTGGGTTTCCCATGCTTGCTTCCCTGGAACATATATACGGCAGGGGCATCCCAGTCGGGTATGGGTCCCGGCCGACCTGCCACAATATATACAATCTTTTTTTCTAAATTATATCCTACAGTATTAGAACTTTTTTTAAAGTAATGCAGGTATTTTTACAAGTATTACATTAGGTTACTCGCTATCTTAAAAAGTACTTCATGCACATTACTTTTAACATGATGCTTCCAACACTGCTCGCATCAAGATTAGTGTGTCATATGTGTGGCTATTTTACCTGCTTCATCCTGTAATTTTAGGGCTTTGTTTGCACATAAGTGGACCTGGTAAATTCCCTAGTATTACTTTTGTCCTGTGTGCTATCTCCTCCTGGTGCTCCGGTTTCCTCCCACAGTCCAAAGACATTCAGTGCATTGGCAATCCTAAATTGTCCCTGGTGCGTGCTTGATGTGTGTGTGTGTGTGTGGTTGTGTGCGCCCTGCAGTGGGTTGGCGCCCTACCCGGGGTTTGTTTCCTGCCTTGCACCCTGTGTTGGCTGGGATTGGCTCCAGCAGACCCCCGTGACCCTGTAGTTAGGATATAGCGGGTTGGATAATGGATGGATGGATGTGTACTATCTTGAATTTCACAGGATATTTGATTCTGGCTTTCTCCCACATGTGCTTAATCTAGTAAATTACAGTAACAATAAATTTCTTTGATAGTCTGCATATGCAAATAGCATTTGAAACCATAGATGTGTGTTACTTTTTAGTGTATACAGGCAATAATACTCAGTTATGGAAAGTCTTATGTGAAACTTTTAACAAACCAAAAAATTCATTAAAAAATGACTTACTCCTATCTATCTTAGAAAAGACTGTAAGAAGTGTAAGCAGTTTTACAAATGTGAGGAGAGCTTTTAATCTACCAAGTTGGGCTGATAAATGGCTATATTGTTTCAGCATCTCAAATCAATTCAGATCTTCAAAGATATCCACTTCAGCTAAATGACATGAGAGTTTCTTCGAGATGATAAAAAACCCATTATGTATACAGAATTCATTTCATGGTTTCCCCTGCAATAGAAGTGGTCCATTGTGACAGCCCTCTGTCCATTATATGGGTGGGCTCATCTATGTACCCACTGCTTCCTTCCTTTTCTCATTTTCCTTCTCTCTTTCAGCCCTACAGTCAGCTGAGCTTTCCCCCTAAACTGTCTTCCTGACTTCAGACTCAGTACGCCTCTGCCATTTGGATGGCTTTTAACCCTCTCCTGTGGGTTCCTTCCACTGTCAGGAACAGCCCTGACTGTGTTTCAAGACTTCCAGGCTACAAATCCTGCACACTTAAATCTTTCTGTTCCTTGAAAGAGCTTCAAAGCACCCATTCTGCATGCCATGTTAAAGGGTTGCAGCTGTCTCATAATTTTATACTTGGGACGGTGTGCCCAGTAGTGCCTGGCATTACTGCTCTCTCCATCTCTATCTCTTTTTGTGCCTGGAGGACCATAAACTTTGAGCTGGTGATATTCATGCTCTTGTAAACGTTTTCTAGCTGGGCTCCTTTTCACAAAGAAAAAAGTTTTTTTTTGCACCAACTGAGTTCCATGTTTACTTTGATAAAGTCCTTAAAAGATTTTCATGCAAACCATACTACTGGATGCCAGGAAGACAGTTCCCCCGTTCATGGTAACAAAAGACATTGACATTATTCTTATTTCTTTCTAACCCTCGTTCTCCAACTGAAACTGTTCCTACTACCACCCAGGTTGGCAGGATGAAAGGAACTCCTTTTATTGTCCATTGACACTAATGGAAGGTCAGTCATCTCCTTGTGGGACACTGTCACAATGGAAAGAGCAGACAAACATGTCACTTGGCAAAGGCTCTTTATGTACACTTTGCATCTGTTGTATCACTAAACTATTATTCATTTCTCTTAATTACCTTTGATTTAAAAAGAAAGTATATCACAATAGCAAAGTCAGTACAGTATTCCAATTCGGCTTTTGACATTTAAGTTTTTTTGGTATGTGACCACCAGAGGGTGTAGCAGCACCACAAGCCCCAGACAGCTACACAAACACAGTACCAGTTTCTTGTGAAAGATGTTCTTATTTACAACAATACCTTAACAGGCTTCTAAATCCTCATGTCAAGACAGCACTATACAACAATAGGTTTCCCTCTCCATCCACACCTCCCAAGTAGTCACGTCCACATCCTCCTGACTCTATGACTGCTGAGGCTTCTTTTATGCCGGACCCTGCAGTACTTCTGGTGCTATAGCCTTGCATGTTGGAAACACATTCGGGTCAGGTGGAAGCCCTTCAAAGAAGGTAGAATGATCCTCTGCAGCTCCCCCTGGTGGCATCCAAGAACTCCAACATGGCTGTCCTACAGGACTGCTATTCCCAGCCTGCCTTGTGCGTATCCATATGGGAATTCCACCAGTACAATACTGTCCTGGAGTGCACAGGGTAAGAACATAGCCCAAGGAAGCAGCCACCCGATGTCCTTCCAAGCAGGCCTTCCGTTCTGCCAATGAACCAGTTTTCATCCTGGTCACGATGCATTCAGTATGCATTCAAGACTATGATATCTGGTTCGCTCCATTTAACAAAAGTTCATTCCACCTTTTGACCCTCACATGCCTCAAGACGGTGACTCTTAGCTATTGCTTTCAAATTTCTGCCTCCTTAGAAACATATAACAAGTGATTTGCTTTCTTTAGAGTGAAAGGCACTCTAACTGGTCAGAAATGTACAGAGTCTCCTGGATATTAAATAGGTCGTATCTCATACATCACCAGTACACACAGGAATGCTCTTTAAAATGAAATGCAATGTGAAACACAACCTGATATTATCAAAGTAGTGATAAACAGAAAGGAAACAAAGAATAAAAATAATTAAAATAAAATAAAATGTGTAAAAATTCTAAAAACAATACCAAAATACAGGTAACTTGATTCAAGAAATCAGACTTATCAAATTCATTATTAATGTATTATTTGACACATTGCATGTATAATATTCTGAATCCTTCTCATAGTATTTAATTGATAGCAGACATTGGTTTTGTAACATTTTTATGTGTAAGGTGTGACCAAAAAGTCCAAAATAATTGAGTGGGTGTGACGAGGATGGATAGGATTAGAAATGAGTACATTAGAGGGTCAGCTCAAGGTGGACGGTTGGGAGACAAAGACAGAGAGGCGAGATTGTGTTGGTTTGGACATATGCAGAGAAGAGATGCTGGGTATATTGGGAGAAGGATGCTAAGGATAGAGCTGCCAGGGAAGAGGAAAAGAGGAAGGCCTAAGAGAAGGTTTATGGATGTGCTGAGAGAGGACATGCAGGTGATTGGTGTAATAGAACAAGATGCAGAAGGCAGAAAGATATGGAAGAAGATGATCCACTGTGGCAACCCATAACGGGAGCAGCTGAAAGAAAAAGAAAAAGAAGAAGAAGAATTGCCTGCAGAGCCACAGAAGCACTCAATTCAATTCAATTCAAATTTATTATTCCAAGAGGCAAATTTGTTTTTCAGCAGGTTATACAGAGAGTCCACAATGTAACTGTGATGATGCATGTTTGGGGTCTGTGGGGACTGTGTGCAGATTTTCAGATAAAACAGTCCTTGGGCTCTGTGGGTGTGTGTGGCTGTGGCGCTACATGGGCCGCAGGGTGTTCAGTGTGGCGATTACCTGTTAACGTGCAGGCGAGGTCAGCTCAGCTGTTCTATAGTGCCTCTCAACTAGTTGTAATTAGGGTGCTGTACCCACACAAGTATACAAAGAGAGCCTAATCAGGAAAGAATGTAAAAAAGAAAAGAAGAAAGAAAAAGAGAAAGAAAGTAAAAGGTCAGAGGTTACATTGAAAACAAAAGAAGTGGATTGGATTTGTGGCAAAGCTGGTAGTTTAGAGAGGAAGCAAAAGTGGTTTGGGACAATGCCTTGTGTGGAGCGAAAGGGCAGCACTCATGGGGTAGGGTTGCTTCTGCTCAGCACTCAGGGAGCAGGAGTGACCAACTGCTCCAGGAGAACCCAGAGACCCAAAGGGATGGTGGTGGGAGAAGGGACCAGGGCTAGCGGGGTCCACACAGGCACCAAGGGATGGCAGCAGGGAACTGAGTTAGTTAATGGTTCACTGTGTTTGCCGGAGGACATCACCCCTAGCTGAGCAGACCATAGAGGGTTAACAGGGGAAATGTTGTTTTAGATGGATGCTCGTGATGGTTTTGATGGACAATTCCTGATTTTATTTTAACCTTGGCTTATTTTTAATTCATTGAATTCTAATCTCCACTTCAACACTGTTTTTATCATGGAGTATTTATTTATTTATTGAAGATTGTTTTACATTGCACTTTAGACACCGAATGGATTGTTTGAAATTTTTTATTTCACTTTGCACACTTTTGCACCATCTCTTCCTGAGTTATGGGAGGCATGGGAGGCAGCTAAAGTTTCTAAATGAGAGTAATTCCATGCCAGACCAGGGGGGTGGCAGAGTGCACTGACCTTTTTACTCACTTTCCTGCAGACCGTTCACGCGAAATTCCACCTGGCCCTAACGACATCACTTCCGGTTCCCGGACCCTTGGATGATGTCACTTCCAGTGAAGAACCCATGACTGAAGAGACTTCCTGTTCCGGCCCTTTTGATGACATCACACCCGGGTCCGAACCTATGGAAGAGGACCCTTCCACTTCTGCCTTCAATGACTTCACTTCCTTTTCTGGCCTTTAAAGCTGCCATATTTGACTAACCTAATCAGTTCTGTTTTGGACTCCGTTTTGAGCACATCAATGCTAGCAATTTACCCATTTGCAGCCATGGAATATTATACGGGTGGCTGCTCCAAACCTTTTTATGACTCTTGCATCTGTTTTTTGTGACACCTCATTACCCAGTCCATCCTCGGCCTATGACTATCAATGACCCAGGTTCAGGGGGATTATACTAGCTGTGTGCAACCCGGGTATCACAGTAACATTTGAAGCACATCACAAAGAACACAGCCATCAAACATAAACTTAGTACAAACAAATAAAATATAGCAGTAAACATAATACTTATGGTATAACATTGGATACTGTATATTGTGAATAAAAAATTGAATAGTTTAGACTTGACTAATGATTGATTCAAATGATGCTTAGAAATCACTGTCAGGGCTCTGAACACATATGCCATTCCATATGAAGCCCTGAAGGGGTTGCTTTCTTATCCTCAGTTTAGAAGTTTAATGACCACAGGACTCCTAAAGACACTCCCACTTTTTCATCCAAGCCCCACCTCTTCCAGAACCTTACTATAAAAGCAGCCCTATGACCGGAAACCTGAATTTAGTTGGAATCTGGAGACGAGACAATACACTACAGTGATCCCTCCTCGATCGTGGGAGTTGCATTCCAGAACCCCCCGCGAAAGGTGAAAATCAGCGAAGTAAAAACCATATGTCTATATGGTTATTTTTATATTGTCACGCTTGGGTCACAGGTTTGCACAGAAACATAGGAGGTTGTAGAGAGACAGGAATTTTATTCAAACACTGCAAACAAACATTTGTCTCTTTTTC
Organism: Erpetoichthys calabaricus; assembly: GCF_900747795.2. NCBI lineage: Eukaryota > Metazoa > Chordata > Cladistia > Polypteriformes > Polypteridae > Erpetoichthys > Erpetoichthys calabaricus. The sequence goes on along the minus strand of NC_041399.2, from coordinate 68,660,412 downwards.
AAAAGTTTAAACGTACTCCATGACAAGACAGAGATGACAGTCCATCTCAAGAATGCAAACATATCTTCCTCTTCAAAAAAGTGCGCGACAGGAGCAGAGAATGTCAGAGAGAGAGAGAGAAAACCAAACAATCAAAAACCGATAGGTGCTGTTCAAGCTTTTAAGTATGTGAAGCACCGTGCGGGAAGCATGTCTCTTGCCTAGACAAAGCAGCCGCAAGGAAGCCCAACAAGGAAGGGAGCAATGTAAAGGTGGTCTTTCAGCGTTTTTTGAGGAGCGTCCATATCCTCTAGGGGTGCAAACAGCCCCCCTGCTCACAATATATTTGAAGAGTTTTATTTAATACGTAATATGTGCTCTGATTGGGTAGCTTCTCAGCCATCTGCCAATAGGGTCCCTTGTATGAAATCAACTGGGCAATCCAACTGAGGAAGCATGTACCAGAAATTAAAAGACCTATTGTCCACTGAAACCCACGAACCAGCAAAAAATCCGCAATATATATTTAAATATGCATACATATAAAATCCGCGATACAGTTAAGCCGTGAAAGTAGAAGCACGATATAGTGAGGGATTACTGTAGTCTCTACCTTTTCAAATTTATTTGTTGTACCAGCTTAGCTGGAGTTAATTGCACCTACTTGCGCTTATTATTTTGATTCTGCTTTCTTTTCAGTTTCCGTCATATGGGGTTGTCGTCAGACTCTCCGACATTTCACTCTTGAAACCTTGTCTTTCATTACACTGCTCATCCCATGATTTAAGTCTATTAGTGTTTTTCAACTTATGTAGAAGTTTAATAGCAGTTGGGATGAAGAAGTATTTGAATCAATTGCTTTTTTTCTTGGAACCCTGAAACTGTGACCTGATGGCAAGAACTTTAATGTAGAATGTAGTAGATGAGTTCTGTCTGACAGAATGCAATCTGTTTTCATTAATACTTGTTTATTAAACATGTCTGTCAGGTTTGATTGTTTAGACCTTGCTATTTTACTGAATTGCTATTTTACTGATTTGTTATTTTAATTTACTTGGTTGCCTTAATGGGATTATCCCTTACAGAGACACAAGAACCATAAGAAAAGATGGAGATCCAATTCAAATCTATTCTAGTTGTTTAACTCCGCCCTTCCTTTTGGAGTAGCCCCAGTAAAAGTAATATCTGTCTGGAGTATGGACCCTAGGTATTATTCAGATGTGACATAATATAATGCATATGGCATAATGGAAAGGATACTGAACTTCATTTATTTTTCTTTAATTATTGATTTTATTTGAAGAAAATAACATTCCATATGATCAAGTCTAATTTTTACAACAAAATAACATTCCATACAATCAAGTCAAACATAACAAACCAGAATTCAACCCCAATCCGAAAGAAAGAGAGGAGAGCCAACAGCATGAGTAAGTCTTTAAAAACAACAAAAAAGAGAAAATATAATTTTCCCCAATATAAATGCTTATTCTAAAATATGAATGCAATCTTACCATATTTTTAAAATGTTTTGAACAGCTCCTCTAAGTGAGAATTTGTTTTTTTCCAATTTCAAATAGTATAGAACATCAGTTACCCTCTGAGTTTTAACAGGTGGACTGGGATTTTTCTGGTTGAGCAAGATAAGTCTACATGGTACTAGTGTGGTAAAGGCAATTGCAATCAATTTGTCCTTCTCCATTTTAAGTCCATCTGGGAGTACACCAAAGACAGCTGTTAATGGGTTTGGAGTGATTGTGACACCAAGGCTGTCTGATAGGCGTTTAAAGAATTTTGTCCAAAATGTTAATTTGGTGCTCCCCCAAAATGTGTGGCCAAGTGAGGCTGGAGGTCGATTGCAATGTTCAAAGGTTGGATCTTTCACTGGAAACATTTTGGGCAATTTTAAATAAGATAAATGTGCTCAATAAAAGATTTCAAGTTGAATGATTGAATGCTTTGTGCTTATGGAGCTCGAGTATATGCTATGCATGGCTGCCTTACACTCCTTTTCTGAAATGTTATGTGAAAGATCCTTTCTCCACCATATCCTGGGATCATTGAAAGGAAGAGACTTCAAAATGTTTTTAATTATTGAGATGCTGTCTGAATCTTCGTGGCTGATCAGTATTTCTTCTGGAATAGTAATGGGTGGAAGGTGAGGAAAATTGGTCAGGTCCCTTTTTACAAAGTTTCTGATCTAAAAGTAGTGGAAAAATTGTGTTGATGGGAAGATAAATTTGAAGCATAATTGTTCATAAGATGCAAAAACATTATCTATATACAGTTCTCTAAGTGTTTTAATCCCAGATGTTTTCCAAACATTAAATATTGTGTAGGTTTGAGAGGGTAGAAAAAGGTGTTTATGATGTAGAGGGATGTGACAGATTAGAGATCCTCTGTCTTGAAGCACTTCCTGCATCTGTTCCATATAGTTCTTGATGGATGATTGGATTATTACTATAGTAATTGTTATTTACTGGGGCACAAAATAGGGCATATAAAGAAGTAGAGCAAGATTGTATTTCTTTTGCAGACCAGGCTTGTGTATATTCATCAATCTGAGTCAATTTCAACATCTTTAGGTCTTGTATATTTACTGCTCAGTGATAAAATTGAATGTTAGGTAGTGCCATGCCACCTTCTGCTTTAGGACACTGGACTTTAAACCACAAGGTTGCCAGTTTGGTCCCTGCTTCTAACTCATTGTCTGAGTACTAACTGTAAAAGCATGTAAATGCAATTGTAAAGTATCCTGATCTTGTAGGTCACCGTGCATGAAACTACCTGCAAACTAATGTAGATAGAGTCTAAATTCTCCCTTGTTGGTCTCTGATTAGAATTATAAAATTAAACTACTGCAAAAACTCAGGGGTGTTATTTCTGTTGGACTGTGTATTAGGAAAACAAGTGACAGAAATGTGTGGTGGAACTAGGATTAAGTAAATAGAACTGTTGTGCACAGATTGTAAAGAAAAATTGAAAAGTGACATTTTTATTAAACCCTTTTATCAAATTTCTGGCTAAATACTGGAAAAGAAGTAAATCTCGCAAACCAAAGATTAATGCACATTTCAGCATTTTTAAAAATAAAATGCTTCCAATTTATTAATTGTTGAGGTCTTCATGTGGCTAATTTGTGTTCTGGCAGGCATCAGATGTACTCTTTGTCATAAGTGTGGTGCTATAACAGTTCATAGTGAAGTGGCTCAGTTTATGCCATATTCTTATTATAGGCATCCTACTGTATTTACATTATTTACATGTGAAACAAAAAAGAAAATTCTGCTAACTTATTCAAATGAAAACAGTTAGAAGGGTAGAAGTAAAACACAACTAGGTTGTAAAACAAACCAATTAAATTCTTAAGCAGAAAATTTTCTAAATGTGAAGAAAAAATTCATCCATCAGTAATATATAAAACAAAGCTGGACCAAACAGACACCTCCTAAAAAGTTATTTATGCAATTGTATAAATATACAAGGGCATGAAAAAGTTCTTAACTTCACTTACTATTCTTCATTGTTTTATTTTTTTCTTCTTAAATATCTATCAATCCATCCACCTGTTTAATCTAATTGTAGGGTTATGGGTAGTTTTTGCTTATGGCACCACCACTGTGCATGAGGCAGTAACAAATCCAAGATATGGCAGCAGTTCTTCACTGGACATGCTCATAGACATGGCCACCCTCACGTATACTGGGGTACTGGCATCATTTCCAGGCCGTCTGCAATCTCAGGGCCTCCAAGTCAGAAGCCCTCAATCATCCATCTTCAGTAAAGGGAATTTCTCCGGCTTGGCTGAGCAAACAGTCCTTTTGAGAAGAACTTCCTCTGGAAGAATATCGTATTGCACAACACAGGCTCTCTCTCAGCCTTGCTGGCCCTTACTAAACTTACCAACCGAGGAGACCTGAAGGAAACAGAGAAAAACCCATGTTGTTGGGTTTAAATTACATATGTGGGCAAGAGCAGAATATGAAAACTTCACCATTCAAACCCAGTCTTATAACTATGACAGAACTTGTTCTAACAGGCTAGCTATCATGCCTCCCAGTCCAATTTTTATCCGAAATTTAATATTATATGGAAATGTGCCATAAATAGCTTACAGTTTAGGTACCAATTTATTATTTCTTTTTCTGTTAAAACATTTTATTACATTTTTAAAAGATGACTAATGCATTACAGTGTATTGTATGGTTACAAAAGTGTCATACAAGTGTGTGTGTTCAGTATATCATCTATTCTTTAGTCACAATTAAGTCCAAAAGATAAAAGAAGAGAAAAGAAAGGAGAAGAGAGACGATAGAATATTAAAGACAGCAGAACTTAGACTGTCAAAGATTGTAAGAATGGCTATAAAGTGGGATGTGCTTTAGTGTGGTCAGTTATTTCTTTAAAAACTATTACTTGATGATGGTATTTACTAGAGAGCTACCATATAAGAGGTGTTCCTCATCGAGTTAATTTGTTTTTATGGGTATAATTCAACAATCCTTAAGAAAACAGGTACGTTATTCAGTAATCATGGAGCTGGACAGTAGTGATGTGTTGCATGCCGATTACCTCAAGCAAGTAAAAATGTCACTGTAGTCTGTAGATTAGATTATACATTATTTGTACCCAAGGGGAAATTAAAGCTTTACTGAAGTTCAAAAAATTAAATATATATATATATCCATTCATCCATTCATCCATTATCCAACCCGCTGAATCCGAACACAGGGTCACGGGGGTCTGCTGGAGCCAGTCCCAGCCAACACAGGGCACAAGGCAGGGAACCAATCCTGGGCAGGGTGCCAACCCACTGCAGGACACACACTAACACACCCACACACCAAGCACACACTAGGGCCAATTTAGAATCGCCAGTCCACCTAATCTGCATGTCTTTGGATTGTGGGAGGAAACCGGAGCGCCCGGAGGAAACCCACGCGGACACGGGGAGAACATGCAAACTCCACGCAGGGAGGACCCGGGAAGCGAACCCAGGTCTCCTAACTGCGAGGCAGCAGCGCTACCACTGCGCCACCGTGTATATATATATATATATTGTCATGCACACGCGCATAGGGAGCCGCGTAAAGACCCGAGCTACAACACGAAAACTCCGGCCAAGGGGGAAAAGCGGGGTACTAACCTCTCTCTCTTTGTTTCCTACAGAAAGAAAGAAGCAACACCACCATGAATGTGCCCAGATTCCATAACCACGTACTGTCACTTCCGTGTTCATTCCCTTCCTTCCGTCTACATCTGATGATGTCATGGCTCCCATCCACCACCTGGGTTCCTTCCCAGCATTCATCTATGTCAATTCTGGTCCCACTCCATAAATGTTCCCCATGCTGCCATCTTGACTGTCTGATGTATTTTGGAAAGAATATCTCTGACCTGTTTATTTCAAACTGTACAGTATACAGGGCCAGACAAACCCCAAACTTTTATGCTGTGTTCTTGTTTATTTTACTATATATATATAGTGGCGGATGGCTGGGGTCCATGCCTGGTAGGGACGCCCCTTCACTATATGTTCAGGGGGAGCAGCCATTGACTGTGCAATACCTCCCCCTAGGCACTAGATGGCAGCCCCCCTGGGTTGGAGTGGTGCCTCGGTTTCCCGCAGGGCTCCATGGAAATTGAAATTGGATGCAGCCCTGTTGGGTCTTGCAGGCTCTGCCAGGGGGTGCTGCAGCTGGGACTTCTGAGCCCATATGACAGCGTATTCACCACACCCAGATGTGCAGCCAGAACTTGGCAGTCAACCACCTGGAGCACTTCTGGGTGGACTATAAAAGGGCCCAGCAACCACTACTCAATGGCCAGAGTCAGGAGGAGTGGTGGTGAAGGAAAAAGAAGAGTGTGGTGTGCTTTATTTTGGTTTATTTGGAGTGCTTTTGGGACTGTGCTATGCCTGTGGGACACGGGGAAGACGTGCCCCACAGGTGGAGAAAAATAAATCTTTGTTTTATTTTTACGTGTGCCTCCCTGTCTCTTTGTTCCGGGTCGGGCGCCTATAAAGCACCTTTTCACAATATATATATATGTACATGGGATACAGCCCGGACACAGAAAGGTAGACATGATTGATTTCAACCCACACACGTTTATTTACAATTATTTACAATAAGTGCACAACCTAGTGCCGCAGCACCAATCACCCACAAGTCCAGGCCCTTACACAATGCCTCTCTTCTGGTACGCCTCCACTCCTCTCCTCCAAGCTCCGTCCTCCACCCGACTCCAGCCATCGAATGGAGCGAGGCAGCCCCTTTTATACACACCCAGATGTGCTTCAGATGCCTCCCGATTAGCATTCCACCGGCACTCCCCAGTGTGGCAGAAGTACCGGCTGCGCACCCAGAAGCACTATGGGTGTCCCCGGTCTTCTTCCCCCCAGCACTTCCGGGTGTGGCGGAAGTGCTGAGGGCCAGGGCTCCATAAGGCATTGGGGCACCCCCTGGCGGTGACCACGGGCCCCTATAGGGTTGCTCTTCAAAGCTCTGTTCCCATGGTCCCCAAAGCCACCAGGGCGGTCACCCCCACATGGTCTGGGGAGGCGTAAGCCCTCCTCTGGTCCGTCTGGGTGTCCCGGCTGGGTACCACCCCCAGTCTCCTGTGGTAATATATATATATGTATGTGTATATATATATATATATATATATATATATATATATATATACAGTATGTATATATATATATATATATATATATATATATATATATATATATATATATATATATATATATATATATATACATACATATATATATATATATATTGTAGCAGATATAGCGCTTGTCCACCTCTCGAACCCTCAGGTACCACTCTTCAGACCAGGTGAAAATATAATAACTATTTATTTTGTTATTATAACGTGCACAAAGCACTCCACACACCACACTCATATACTCAATAATTCTTCTCTATAAACAATCCTCCTCGCCCAGACACTTAGCCCACCTTCCTCCCAGCTCAGCTCAATGTCTGGGCTTACCTATAGTCCTTTTATAGCTCCTGACCCGGAAGTGGTTCCAAACCAAACCCACAAGTCCATTTCCTTCCGGGTCAGGGCAAACAGTCCTCTTCTTCATCCCAGGAGCTCGTCACTTCCTTGAGTCACGTGACTGACATGCACTCCCGGGTTATAGGGCATGCAAGAGCCCACTAGCCCCCCTACAGCGACTCCTGGCGGCCCCCAAGGTATCCAGCAGGGCTGTGTCACAACACTACAAAGTCCATGAGGCCCTGCTGGAACTCGGGGCACGAATATGCTGTCCGGAGGGCTCCTCCTAGCGGCCTGGGGGTGGCGACCGGAGTCCATAGCCGGTCGTCCATCACAATATGTATACAGTGATCCCTCGCTATATCGCGCTTCGTCTTTCGCGGCTTCACTCCATCGCGGATTTTAAATGTAAGCATATGTGAATATATATCGCGGATTTTTCACTGCCTCGCGGATGTCTGCGGTCTACAGTACGTGTGCTTCCTCAGTTGATTTGCCCATTTGAATTGAAACAAGGGACGCATTTGAATTGAAACAAGGGACGCATTTGAATTGAAACAAGGGACGCCATTGGTGGATGGCTGAGAAGCTACCCAATCAGAGCATGCGGTTAAGTTCCTGTGTGCTGCTGATTGGCTCAGCGACAGAGTGCTGCATTAACCAGGAAGTACTAATCTCACTCATTCAGCATTAACGTGCACAAGCGCCAACAGAAGATGCAAATGATTGCAGAAAAGGTAAAAGTTTTGGATATGTTGAAGGAAGGAAACAGCTACACCGCTGCAGGACAACATTACAGCATAAATGAGTCCACGATTCTTTTTATTTAAAAAGGCGGAAAAGCATATAAGATCTACGGCCGCAGTGTCTTTTAACCAGGGCGCAAAATGAGTTGCAAGTGGACGTTGTAAGGCAGTAGTCTGGATGGAATCTGCTTTAGGGATTTGGATTGAAGAGTGATGGAAGAAGAACAACGGCGGTGCTAAACAGTTGCCTGAAGAGGCTCCTTTAGAAGAGCTGTAATGCTCTCCTTTGTTGTGCAGTAAAATTAAACTCATCGTTATCGGACAAGTCGTCGTGTCATTGTTGGTGAGTAACCATAATTAATTATTTACGTTCAGTACTTATTACATGTACTGTACATAGTTTAGTGTCACTGTACACACATTTTATTGTATACAATTTTTCTTGCATTGTACGTATTTATTGATGGTGGCCTGTCTGTCGTAATGGCTGTAACATATGTGATATCGGAGACACTCGATATCTTTAAAATAATATTTAGGTTTTACTGTATGTAAACTGTGTTTACATACATAATTTCAACGAATCTTACCTAATATCTAAGAGAATACAAAGGGTTTATGCTGTATAATTGTGCGTGAAATGTTTATAATAGTGTGGGAGAGTTTATAAGGGCTTAAAATATATAAAAATAACCACATGAACATATGGTTTCTACTTCGCGGATTTTCTTATTTCGCGGGTGGCTCTGGAATGCAACCCTCGCGATGGAGGAGGGATTACTGTGTGTGTATATATATATATATATATATATATATATATATATATATATATATATATATATATATATATATATATATATATTGTGGGGAACAGCTCGGACACAGACAGGCAGACACGTTCATGTCAACCAACACATGTTTATTTACAAGTCTATTTACAGGTTTAAGTGCCACACAACCCCAAACTCCCCCAAAGTCCATGCCAAACCATACAATGCCTTTCTTCTTCAGGCCGCCTCCTGTCTCTCCTCCAAGACCTCATCCAACTTCCACCCAATTCCAGCCCTCTTGCTCCAGGTGTGTTCCAGCAATCTCCCATGAACATGCCCCAGTGTGGCGGAAGTGCCGGCTGCATACCTGGAAGCACTCCGGGTGTCCCCACTCGTCTTCCCCCCAGCACTTCCTGGTGTGGCGGAAGTGCTGGGGTCCAGGGTTCTCCAGGCATGGGGGCGCCCCCTGGTGGTGACCACAGGCCCCCACAGTGTTGAGCTTCCCAGCTCTGTACCCGTGGCCCCCAAAGGAACCAGGGCAGTTGCCCCCTCGTGGTCTGGAGGATGCATGAGCCCTCCTCTGTCTTCCTGGGCGGCCCAGCTGGGTGCCACCCCCAGCCGCGTGCCACTATATATATATATATATATATAATTATATATTTATATATAATTAAAAACAACCCTCCCAAACACACATAATAACTTCTGGCTAGGATAATAGAGATGATGTTCCATTGGTGGACACTACAAGCTGTAGCTGCTCTATTGAACTGTTAATGACTTTACATTGTATAAAAATCTGTGGCACAATCTGAGAACTTGTGACAATAATGACCCAATAAACCCATAAACATCGCTTAACTGCTATGACTTAATGAGGTTGGTTGTTCCAACTAAGCGGACTGTGACAGTGGACAAGTAATGTAATAAAGGTGAGCAACAATGGTAGGACATCCACTTGTACACCACCAAGTCTAGAAAAGGATCAGTGGTAACCCAAATGCTGTTTGATACGTAGGTGAAAGTCATAAACTATAAGCATATTTAAAATATGTGGTGGGTGCTTGAAGACATTTCACATGAGTTGTGCTACTCCATATTTGATATTTAACAGTATAAGACAAAAGAGATGAATACTACATCCTGTTTTGAGCTGAATTAGTCCAGTTCTCACACAAATTGCAGAAGAATATATTCTCTCTAGTATCAGCTTTCATTTTTTGTCAGAAAATCTGTCCTTAAGGTCCTGTTTTCAACACTGTCTGAGGTGAACTAAGGGTGTACGGTTGTGAAAGCACTGGTATAGTTTTGACACATGTTCTCTTATCAGCGGACTTTGTAATAAAGTTTCTGTAGTATATAATGGAAGAAGTCTAGGAAATTGAGCAATTTTTGCTACTTGCAAAGTTTCTGACATACATGTAATGAGATGTTGTAATGTTTTTATGTTAAACATAATGAAAAGATGTAAATGCATTAGAGTTATATAGGCCTTTAAAGATCTCTATACCATACATGTACAACAGAAGGCATACATTTTATGAATGAATCTTTTACAATGTTATCTTTTAAAATTGTGATTGAATTCTGAACAACCAGTTTTTCTTCTTTAGAGGATTAACATACAGATTTAAGCATGTGAACCAATCATTGGATTTTGTTTTCATTATTAATCCATGCAAAAACGAAGTCAGACCTACAGTTTACGCCTCACTTCCAGACCTCCTTCTATTCTACATACTGTATGCTGGAGAACTGGCAGTTCATTTTTATTTTTCAAGACTAGCAGATGAAATATAACTGAGTGTTAATCTTAAATCAGTGACCAATAGTCTGTTCTATCTTTGGTCAACACAAAAATCATCCCAAAAATAATTATGGCAAAATTTCAAATAACCAGATGACACACTGTGAAGCACATACCTCTCAAACCGAGCTTTTGTTATTAGTCCAATCTCAGATGAAGGGAGATCCATCTCGCTGGTATTTAAAACATCACATTTTCTATACTATACCATAGCAACCAGCCCCAAAAATAGGGACATCCATAACAAAAGCAAACAGAGCCAGGACATTTGTAAAATAAATATTAATGTCTTAAAAACTAATCCAAAACAAATATTTAAAGACCAGATATAAATTCTCCATGACTCAAAACCCTAAAAGCAGGTAAAAGAAACAAAACACATACAGAAATACCTCATTATCTTTGATGGGCATTACCCACACTCCACTAGATTGGTTCAGATCCCACCTCTCAGGCCGCACTCAGTTTGTTCAGCTTAAAACTTTCACATCCCAACCCACCGCTCCACTCTTACTTCAGGTGGGCTCTGTCCTGGGACCCCTCCTTGTCATTATTTACCTCCTTCCCCTTGGAAATATCTTTCGTAAATATGACATTAGCTTCCACTGTTATGCTGATGACACCCAGCTCTACCTCACTAGCAAACCTGCTTTTTCCTTTCCACCCTCCTCACTTATTGATTGCATAACAGAAATCAAATCCTGGTTTTATTAAAATTTTCTTAAATTAAATAGTGACAAAACTGAGGTTCTCCTCATTGGTACAAAATCAACATTATCCAAAACTAATCATTTTTCATTCGCTATTGATAATTCCTCTGTCTCCCCTTCCCCACAGGTTAAGAGTCTGGGTGTCATCCTTGACAGTACTTTATCTTTTCAGTCCCACAGCAATATCATCTCCCGGTCTGCATATTTCCACTTGTGTAACATTAATCGTATTCGCCCCTCTCTCACTCCTCACACCACTGCTATCCTTGTTCATAGCCTTGTCACTTCTCATCTGGATTATTGCAATTCCCTTTTCTTTGGTATTTCTCTCAAATCTCTTTATAAGCTTTAACTGGTCCAGAACTCAGCTGCCCGCATCATTACTAGAACTCCCTCTGTTCACCATATCACTCCCGTCTTGCAGCATCTTCATTAGCTTCCAGTTAAGTTCCGCAGTCAACTCAAAATTCTCCTACTAACTTTTAAGGCTCTCCACAACCTCACCCCTCCATATCTGTCTGACCTCCTCCATGTTGCCATTCCCTCTCGTACCCTTAGATCCTCTTCCTCCATCCACTTGACTGTCCCCTTTGTCCGTCTTACCACTATGAGCTTTAGAACTCACTACCACCTGAGCTTAGAAATATTGAATCATTTTCACTTTTCAAATCTAAACTTAAAACTCATCTGTTTAAGACTGCTTTTTCTCTTTGATTACAATTGCTCTGTCTGATTTTAATTTTTGTATTTTACTTTTGTTTATAATCTGTGTTTCGTCTATTGCTCGGTGTCCTTGAGTGTTTAGAAAGGTGCCTACAAATAAATAAAATGTATTATTATTATAAAATTTTATAAAGATTTCAACTATAACACCCTCCACTTTAAATCATTGAAGAATACATTTCTGCAGTCAGGGTTGCCTATCCCATCTGAACAATTTTATAACCATATCCAACTTCTTAAAAGAGACAAACTGGAAAAGATATATGAATATAAGTGGAATATTTGGTATTTGGTACAATGTAATAATGCCTGTGGGGAAACTGTCTTTTCTCATGGACCTTTGGGGGTCAGAGTGCAGGGTTAGCCATTGTACAGCACCCCTGGAGCAACTTTCAAGTTAAGGGCCTTGCTCATGGGCCCAACTGAGTTTGATCCCTTCACAGCAGCAGTGGGATTTGAACAGGAAACCTTATCTTAATTATATCAGTTTATCTATTCAATGAAACATGGATAGGGTGGCACGGTGGCGCAGTGGTAGCGCTGTTGCCTCTCAGTTAGAAGACCTGGGTTTGCTTCCCTGCATGGAGTTTGCATGTTCTCCCCGTGTCTGCGTGGGTTTCCTCCGGGTGCTCTGGTTTCCTCCCACAGTCCAAAGACATGCAGGTCAGGTGCATTGGCGATCCTAAATTGTCCCGTGTGTGTGTGCCTGTGTGCCCTGTGGTGGGCTGGCACCCTGCCTGGGGTTTGTTTCCTGCCTTGCACCCTGTGTTGGGTGGGATTGGCTCCAGCAGACCCCTGTGACCCTGTAGTTAGGATATAGCGGGTTGGATGATGGATGGATGGATGAAACATGAATATGGACAACCCTGCCAGATTCTGTTTAACTCTTTCAGGACTGATGTTGACTTTTGTCAAAAGGAGGAGCTGACGATGGTAATCAACTGTACACTGTGAAAAAACCAACTGTTATGTTTTAGTTGGACTCTCATTGCTAGAAGGTGTGGTATTGGGCTGTATAGCGCCTGACCCGGCACAGATTAACACAGAGGCACGTATCAAAGGAACAGAAATCTTTCATTTTTCTTCAGCCATGGGGCATGCCTTCCCCATGTCCCACAGGCCCAACACAGTCCCAAAACACAAATAAGTCACAGCCCACACTCTTCCTCTGGCACCACCAACACTCCTTCCAGGTAACCTCGTCCTCTTCCTCCCGATTCTGGCCCTGAGTGGTGGTTGCTGGCTCCTTTTATCGCCCTCCTGGTAGTGCTCCTGGTGCTTGCTCACCTGTTCCCAATCGCACTTCCGGGTGGGGTCAATGATTAGACCAGCTGGGCTTAACGATCTCTGCCATGCCCCCTGGCGGCCATCCCAGGTCCCCAAAGGATTGGGGAGAACTCCATCTCCCATGAAACCCTTCAGGAAACTGAGGCATCATTGTCAACCAGGGATGCTGCCACCAAACGTCCCGGATGGAGGTACTGAGGAGTCCATGGCTACTCCCTCAGAACATAAGCAGAAGGGGCGTCTCGGCCAGGCAGGGGACCCGGCGGCCCACCACAAAAGAAAGTTAGCTTCATTGGTTTGACCAAGATTTTCTGCGCTCGTGTGAGTAGTAAGGCGCAAACAACAGCAAAAATGGCACTGACATCTGGCGAGAGATCAAAATGATTGCATAAAGCAAACTACTGTGTGGACAACGTTTTGCCTATTATCTCTGAACTTGACTACGACTTGTTGGACTCCGATTTTGATACAAGTAATCGAAAACGAATGTGAGGTTCCAGCTTCAGTTGACTGGTCCCCAGCTAATCATGGTGCTGAACAGGTTCATGTAGCTGATATGCCTACGGCAATGTTCGCCAGAGAGGAGTGCCACTTAACAATGATACGATACATCCATCCATCCATTTTCCAACCCGCTGAATCCGAACACAGGGTCACGGGGGTCTGCACAATACAATACAATTTATTTTTGTATAGCCCAAAATCACACAAGAAGTGCCGCAATGATAAGATGTAGAAACTAGATTGCAATGCACTGCGACTGTGATCGCTGCTGCTGCTGCCTCAGCCACGTGAAGACAGCTTGGCAGCAAGCCTGCTGCACATTCTTGTCAAACTGGCTGCCACAGCATGCAGCAACAAACGTTTTATCTTGATTTCTGTGTGAAACCATTGCTTTGCAGAAACTGTTTTTTGGAAAAATATTCAGCCCTCAAAGAGTTAACACACTACAAGAGGTTATTAAATGAAATTTTTGCGTTTGTAAGTCCTGCTTGTAGATATGTAAACTGATGTGAAACAGTGAAAGGGAAACGTTCATATTTGAAATTACATAAGGTTAACTGAGAATAGTCACCTCTTTCCTACATTAATCCTGAACCCATAAAACGTACGGAATTCAGGTTCAGGTTTATTGTCATGTGCACACAGTACAATGCTACAGACTAGTGAGAATGATGCAATGCCAAAACCAGACAAAAAAGACAATGAATACAACATTATATATTGAATACAACATACTGTACAAAAACAATATTTATTCATACATACGAAAATGTATTTGTTATTACAAGAGCAACCTTAAGATAAAACTGTCCTTGAATCTGTTGGCATGAATGCTAATGGTATTTTCTAAGTATTTTCTAGAGCAGGGAGAAAAGTGACTGTGCAGGATGGCTGAGGTCTATAATACTGTTTGCCTTTCGAAAGCATTATGTCTTTCAGCTATGACCACCAGTGAGTGTCAGTAATATAAAGCATGGCTACTGTGTGTCAGTAACAGTCTGCACCAGTTCTCCAACCGCTATGGTCCTGAGCTAAGCTGGTGCCATAGAAGGATGTAATGAAGCCAGTGAGGGTGGACTGTGCACCTGTGGTAGCTGATGACTACAAATGAGAGACGCCTTGTCTTTTTCTTAAACGTCTAAAGTACATTACATCTTGCCTGAAGAAGGGGCCTGAGTTACCTTGAAAGCTTGCATATTGTGATCTTTTTAGTTCGCCAATAAAAGGTGTCATTTTGCTTGACTTTAAACGTCTAAAGAAATTAAAGTGTTAGTGAGCCTTCTCGACGATAGCTGAGGTGTTTTAAGTCTGGTGTAGATCACCATTGATAGTGAAACTGGTGCTCCGTTCCACATCATCCTCTCTGATGTCGGCGAGAGTGTGCTCTGAAGTATATCATCGGCTCTTTGATTTTACTGATGTTTAATTAATTTCAAAGTCATGAAACTGGTTTAAGTACTGTAAAATGCACAGTAGGTACGGCCTGCTTGTTAAAAGGATGATGGGATATTCTTCAGCCGTAAATTCACTTGTAAAGCTTCACCTAGAATATTATTTGCAGCTTCGGTCACTGCATTATGAAAAACACATTGTACACTAGACCAGGGGTAGGCAACATCGGTCCTGGAGTGCCACAGTATGTGCAGGTTTTTGTTCCAACCCAGTTCCTTAACGAGAACTCAATTATTGCTGATGAAGCACATATTGCTTAAGTGACATTTTAATGCTTCATTTTAGTGGTCTCGCTTGTTAAGGTTCTCCAACCTTAATTGCTTATTTCAATCTTAAACTGCTGCATTCAGTGTTTTAATTGCTCCTTATTAGCAATAAGATGTAAAAGACAAAGCAGCCAGCAGTTCTCCAGCTAGCTTTTTTCCAATTACATCTGTGTGTGTTCATCATGCACGGTTTGATTTAATAAAACACTTAATAGAAAAATGTGACAGACTGAAAATGATCTGTTTTAGGCTTCAAATCATTTGGATGATATCCTTGGAAAGGAAAAAAATCTACGATATAAAAGCCTTACATTGCACAGACTAACAAGCCATAAAATTAAATAAGGTCTGAGATTGGCAATGATTGGTTTCTAATTAAGCAATTGGGTTGAATGAAAACCTGTAGCCACTGCGGCTCACCAGGACCGACATTGCCTACCCCTGTTTTACATCTTATTGCTAATAAGGAGCAATTAAAACACTGAATGCAGCAGTTTAAGATTGAAATAAGCAATTAAGGTTGGAGAACCTTAACAAGCGAGACCACTAAAATGAAGCATTAAAATGTCACTTAAGCAATATGTGCTTCATCAGCAATAATTGAGTTCTCGTTAAGGAACTGGGTTGGAACAAAAACCTGCACATACTGTGGCACTCCAGGACCGACGTTGCCTACCGCTGCACTAGACTAAGTCCACAGATGAGCTACTACACTGATTTGTGTAATATGAGCTATGAGAAACGATCTAAGGAGCTGAGTCTTGTTTAGTTTAAACTGATATATCAGCCCCTGTCCCAAATATTATCTGGAAAATTGATAGGTTAACCATCCTAGGAATGTGTTGTAATTCATTTGTCCAGATACTCCCAGATGACATTGCAGTTTTAAGGACTGGCAGCGTTCACCTTGTTAGAGTGTGTGGATCTTGAAAGGACCACACAATTTCTGTGTACAGTGACTGCAATGGTCAGGCACTGAATTCTTACACTTTATTTATTTAATTATCATTTTCCACAAAAACTCAAATTCAAAAACACACATATTCAATATATAAATCGTCAGGGAAAACACAAGCAGCAAGGATATGAAGGAGTATGCTGATGCATTTTAACTGTTCCAGATTACCACCAGAAGTTTGAGGTGCCATCTACTAGCACTCTGCGCCGCTCTACTTCACTCATGATTGTGAGTGTTCAACATGAGTGTGAGTGTTGCATGATCACAACAGTTTCCTCAGTGTACATGATGGAAAGCATTTCCCTTGTTTTGAGATCTATCATATTTTCAAACAGTTTTCAAATAGCTAACCTTAACAAATAAAGTTCTGTAAAACGATCAATGATATTTACATTATGTATTGTTGCACCAGACTCTTATGAATGCTTCACTTGTTGAAGGCCTGCACTTCTTATGCCAGGGTATTCAGTGTGCTTTCCTGTAAAATTTCCTGGCTTTGATCACACATGCACCCACCTAGGAAATTCCCTGGTCCTGGCCTGTGAAATTACCAGGTCAACTTTCCCAGGATTTTTGATTCACTTATATTCACACTTGCCACTCTCAAATATTTAGTAATTCTCTAATACTTTTCTGTGCTGCTGATTGGCTAATGAAAAGCATTAAGACGAATAAGGAGATGCCCCCTCAAGGTGCCTAATTTTTTGCTATTTGTATTTTAGATTTATAAAGACTATTTTGTGGATTTGATCTCTGCAAGCCAAAGGATTTTACAGTTTCCTTTTCCTTTGCATGTTATTTTTATATTAAATCCCTTTTGAGCCTGCTAGGCCTGAGGCAGGCCAGTAGATCTTGGATTAAGCCCAAGGAGGCCTGGCCTGGTCAGTGAAGCCTTTTTGGGGGGCTCAAACACCATTCTCATTGTGGTTCTAACCTCGATTCTTGACAGCTTTGAGTCACTGCTGAGACTTCAAGAACTTCAAGATAAGAGACTCCTACGGTAAACATGGGCACACATTTTGGATGTGCTGGTGATCTTCATCTGCTTGCAGAACTACAGAATGATCCATGTTGCATGGTGTGAACTGCCACACGCTATGGCTGTTGTTTATTGCACTAGCTATTTCAATAATATTTAAAGATTAAAATTTCCTGCTTGTATGTTTCCTATATCCCATAGTTTGTAATGAAGCTGCCTCACATAATGGCAAAAAAGGTGAGCAGGCCTTTAAATGCCACCAGTCAGACCAGGATTTCAATGTGTCTGGCCCAAAAAGAGGCTTTACCAGTAGGCCTGCACAGACCAAAAATGGAGCTCAGGCTTTTAAATATAAAACACGTTAAATATTCATAAATATACAAAAATCCCCTTCACCATAAATCTCTGATTTGAAAAGTCATAACAAAACAAGGTTGCTTATATTTTGTCGTACATGGCTGGGGTTCAGACCTGGCCGGGACGCCTGTAGGGACAGAGAGGTGGCATATTTGTCCTCTGGGCCACGAGGGGTCAACCGCCCTGGAGCAGAAGAGGGCCACGAAAGGAGAGCAGGGAGGCTCAAGTCCGTGGAGGCCCGTATCCACCGCCAGGGGGCGCCCCGAGCCTCATGGAGCCTGGGACTTATTTACTTCCGCCACATCCATGGAGGACGATCCTTCCAGTGTCACCCGGAGTGCTTCTGGGCGCTCTCCTGACGCTTCTGCCACACCAGGGCGTGACGTCAGGTAGAGCACCTGGAGCTCATCCGGGTGAAGATAAATGGGTCCGCCTCCTTACTATCAGAGAGCTGGAGTCGGGAGTAGGAGCAGGACGAAGCTCCTGGAGAGAGAGAAGGAGGCCCAGGGACAGTGAAAGAAAGGCCCAGGAGAAAGGTGACTGGGGCTAGTGGCACAGTGTGTTGTGCGGGACTGTGTTGTTGTGTTTAAGGAGAACAAAAATAAACCAGTTTTGTATAAAGATGTGGTCTTCGACTGGTGGTGTCTGGGCAAATATCACAATTTAAAGAATTTATGTAAATAATCAAAAAGGAAAGGACAAAAGGAAAAGTAGGGAAAAACACAAAAACAATTTGCCTGAAGGACAATCCAAGGCAAACAACTCCCAATCTGCAATCCAGTAAAATAAGCAAATATCAAACAACCATGAGAATAATCCAAAAGAATATTCACTATGAAACACATTCCACCACAATCAATGAATCCCTGAGGGACTCGTCTCTTTAACCTCAGTACAAAAGCTGAGGGTGGTCCCTCAGAAGTGACATCATGGTAATCCCGCTCTTGGGGTTCCAACCAACAAACACAAGGAATGTAGTCTAAGCCCATACAGTATATGCAATGCATAAAAGTTAAACAATATTCACATATAATAATATTGTTTGATGAAGTGTACTCTATAGGCTCTGTGTCTCTGTATAAAATATGCAAGTTTCTCAAAGGAATAAATGACTAAATGAATGAATAACTGAATGAATAAATTCAATCAATTAATGATATGACTGATTGCTTTTCATTTGTGGTGTTTCTTTTCTAGCCAAGATATCCTTAATCATGACCCTGGCAAGAAAGTTACACATTTCCAGACACTGCTGGTGTCCATACCCCAAGTGGGCCTCAGAGGAACCTAATAAAGAAAAGTTATGCTGAAACTTAAAATGTGAAGAATGTTGTCCAGCACTGGCTGAGTGACAGTCACCCATGAATGGATTTCTCTTATTGAGACTATCGACATTCCATCAGCTGCTGCCTTGTCAAGTTTAAGAGGGCAGCCCGGCATTTTTGGCCTTGAAAGGTAGCTGACAAGCAAACAGTGTTAAGCGTTGCTCCTAAAATAATCTTTGTGGATGTTCATACAACATGTTCAATCCCGCAGTTTTCAACGCTCAGAGAATGAGACAGAAGATGTCACTTCTAGCCTAAAGGGTTGCTCTCTGCTCGTTCTGCAGTTAATGTCTTGCCACACGATGTTCAATTGGCCAAAAATTTAAGAGCAAAAAATGTTGTTACAGTACCGTAAAATGAAGCCACAGTCTTCCCACAGAATGCAAGGTTCACAAAACTCCTTTTGTTGTCTCTCTGGGCAAAACATAAAGTGCTACTTCAGCATTACATCAATGCAAAAAAATGCAGTTTTAACTATTTGCCTAGTATCCCCTTTCTAATCTTTACGGTATGGGTAAATTTAATTAGAAAGCTAGAGTGAAACATTACAGCAAACCAAAAAAAAAGTGCAATATTCTCAGGAGGATTTCCACACATTGAAAAAATGAAAACATTTCATCGGGGAATCTGATCTTCTTTCTTCTTTGGAAGTCATAGCCCAGGAATTCAGAAAATAAACTTTTTTAAAAACATTTTTTTTCACTGTGAAGAAATTTTATACTCTACAGTTTATCTTTTTTAGTTTTTTATCAGGCCATTTCAAAATCATCAGAAGCCATCTAATTTTTAGCGAGCTTACTTTGCTTGTGATCCTGCCTGACCACACAGTGATCAAAAATGAAAAGGGGCCGATCTACCATCAGGGCATTCTGGGTGCGTGCCCAGGGGCCCATGATGACAAAGGTCCTTTTCACCAATACCTTTAGATATCTGCGAGTCTAAATGATTGAAGGGGATGTTCCCCCGATATGATGAAATGATCTAGCATGGGCATACCAAAATGACTAAGGCAGTCTCCCTGAAGCGATCCAGTATAGCACAGATATCACAAGTAAGGAATGCCATGTTGCATTAAATGACCCGGTGTCCATGTCCTGAATTTTAAAAGGAGCTTCGTCATCCTGGGGCTTGTGGGTATCTTAATCCAGCCTAAGAAATGAAAGGTGCTATAGTGAATAATACCCAGTCGTGGTGTGCCTTACTGACCTTCGCTTTTTTAAAGGCCTTGCTCAAGGCTTTATGTAGAAATTCCTAAAATGGTTTACACCCACCATAATTATTGTGAAACTTATTAATTCTACTGGTTCTGAAGTTTTCTTCACAGCCCAAAGACGTGCAGGATATGTTTACCAGTAACTCTGAATTGGTGCAATTTGAGAGAGTGAAGGAGTCGTATGATGGACAGATACCCTTTTGTTGGTTCAGGCCTTGCTGCTGCTGGTGCAATCTGTAGATGCCTGTGACCCCACAATTATCAAGGTGTTGCATGCTGGTTAGTTGGACATGCAAGTAAGACCTTCACTGTATTCTGTACACATGACAATGCTACTGCTTCTATTATGAGGCCACATCTGTTTTCAAAACAATTTGTGACCCTCACTGAAATACACCCCACTTCAGTGGCTGGAAATTGCAAAGTGGGTGGGCCTGAAAACAACTAGGAGGGCAAGTAATAAGCAGTTTCCCCCGGGGGGAAACACCTCGGAACAGCTTGGTTTTATTATGATCGAAGTAAGGGCTGGCAGGGGTTCTATCCCTTTGAATTTTTCATTATGGAGGGGCTTTGCTTCTGAAGGGGTGTGCCTGAGCCTCCCCAATCCAGCAGCTTCGCCCTTGCTTCACTCTTGACTCTTCTTATGTTATACTGTAATATACAACATAATATCATAATGTTATGTTATATGTGTGTGGTCACCATGGTGCATTTAATGTACTGCTGTCCCAAGTTCAGTACTATCTTACAAATGCTTTATGCTACAGTATATTACATAAACAGTATTTTACGAATATGACAATTCTCAGGTAAAATGCAAGTATAGATTTGACAACTTACTAAGTACAGAATTAGCACACATAAAAGCAGATTTGTCAAAACACGCAGAAAACAAAGTAGAAACTGATCAACATAAATGCAAAATAACAACATCTGTCGATTAACTGTTGAATGATGGCCAGTTGACAACAGAGGAAAGAAAAACAAAAACTCCAGTCAGCAACATCCCTGGAGAAAATAAACCTCTGGGAGTTCCACGGTCAAAGAGAGAGAGAAAGTCAAAGACAAAGTCAGGTGCAGCCACAGTCTTGGAGACCTCGGCTAAACAGAGAGAACAGCAGATGATGTTTTGCTTCATGCAGTTGGAATAGTCATAGTTCTTGAGTTAATTTGCATTTTGGCCCCTTGCCTTTACTTCCTTGTTTTAGGGAGGCTTTTATGCAAAAATTAAGAGGTTATGGACTTCTTTAGGACTTTGTATGACATACTATTAGCTTCACACACCATACAATGTTACACCAGTATGCTTATATATGAGTGGACCTAAACAGTAATCTATCTAGAGTGTACTTCTGTTTTGCATTTCTTGTCTTCATGTTAGGTTCTACTGCCATTTAACCTTAGGGGAAGATAATTAATAAACAGTGCAAGTTCCTCCATTGTTTGCCATTTAATGCTCATCTGGAGCACCAGGGGGAGATATTTTCACAGCAGTGCCCATCATTTTGAGAGCAGTAGCACCCTGCATTGGACAGATAAAACATTCTCACATCCTAACTGCTGTGAAAACGTCATGACCACACAGCTCCTCTGCTGGCTCAAATAAAAAGAGTGGCTACTATTTTTTCTCAGTATCATTTTAAATTGCTCAACAAAATTAAAGGAACACTTTGAAAACACATCAAATCTCAATGGGAAAAAAATCCTGCTGGATATCTATACTGATATGGACTGGGTAATGTGTTAGGAATAAAAGGATGCCACATCGTTTGATGGAAATGAAAATTATCAACCTACAGAGGGCTGAATTCAAAGACACCCCGAAAATCAAAGAGAAAAAAATGATGTGGCAGGCTAATCTATTTTGCCAAAATTTTGCTGCAGCAGCTTAAAATCGCACTCAGTAGTTTGTATGGCCCCCACATGCTTTTATGCATGCCTGACAACATTGGGGCATGCTTCTAATGAGACAACGGATGGTGTCCTGGAGGATCTCCTCCCAGATCTGGATCAGGGCATCACTGAGCTCCTGGACAGTCTGAGGTGCAACCTGGCAGCGCCGGATGAACCAGAACATAATGTCCCAGTGGTGTTCTATTGGATTTAGGTCAGGCGAGCGTGGCGGCCAGTCAATGGTATCAATTCCTTCATCCTCCAGGAAATGCCTACATACTCTCACCATATCTGGCTGGGCATTGTCGTGTACCAGTAGGAACCCAAGGCCCACTGCATCAGCATAGGGTCTGACAATGGGTCCAAGGATTTCATCTCGATACGTAATGGCAGTCAAGGTGCTGTTGTCTAACCTGTAGAGGTCTGTATGTCCTTCTATGGATTATGTCTCCCCAGACCATCACTGGCCTTCCACCAAACCAGTTATGCTAAATGATGTTACAGGCAGCATAACGTTCTCCGTGGCTTCTCCAGACCCTTTCACATCTGTCACATGTGCTCAGGGTGAACCTGCGCTCATCTGTGAAAAGCACAGGGTGTCAGTGATGGACCTGCCAATTCTGGTATTCTCTGGCAAATGCCAATTGAGGTCCATGGGACAGGGCAGTGAGCACAGGACCCACTAGAGGATGTTGGGCCTTCAGGCCACCTTTACGAAGTCTGTTTCTGATTGTTTGGTCAGAGACATTCACACCGGTGGCCTGCTGGAGGTCATTTTGTAGGGCTTTGGCAGTGCTCATCCTGTTCCTCCTTGCCCAAAGGAGCAGATACCAGTCCTGCTGATGGGTTAAGACCTTCTACGGCCTTGTCCAGCTCTCCTAGAGTAACTGCCTGTCTCCTGGAATCTCCTTCATGCTCTCAAGACTGTGCTGGGAGACACAGCAAACCTTCTGGCAATGTTAAGTATTGAAGTGCCATCCTGGAGAAGATGGACTACCTATGCACCCTCTGTAGGGACCAGGTATTGCCTCACGCTGCCAGTAGTGACACTGACTGTAGCCAAATACAAAACTAGTGAAAAAACAGTCAGAAAAGATGAGGAGGGGAAAATGTCAGTGGCCTCCACCTGTTAAACAATTCCTGTTTCGGGGGTTGTCTCATTGTTGCCCCTCTAGTGCACCTGTTGTTCATTTCATAAACACCAAAGCAGCTGAAACTGATTAACAACCCTTTCTGCTACTTAACCGATGAGATCAATATCCCGGAAGTTTAATTGACTTGATGCTATACTCTGATTAAAAAGTGTTCCTTTAATTTTTTGAGCAGTATATAAACTGAGATTCTAACCCAGCTACAGGGGATGCACAAACCAGTGTGTTTCTTCGTGCCAGTCCCAAGCCCAAACAAATGGGGAGGGTTACCTCAGAAAGGGCATCCGGTGTACCCAAGGGAGAGAAGGTGGTGATTGGAGCGGATTTCAATGGACATGTTGGTGAAGGGAACAAAGGAGACGAGGAGGTGATGGTTAGGTATGGTGTCAAGGAGAGAAATGAAGAATGTCAGAGGATGGTGGATTTTGTCAAAAGGATGGATATGGCTGTGGTGAATACGTATTTTAAGAAGAGGGAGGAACATAGGGTTACGTATAAGAGTGGAGGAAGATGCACACAGGTAGATTACATCCTATGCAGAAGAGGCAATCTGAAAGAGATTGAAGACTGCAAAGTGGTGGCAGGGAAAAGTGTAGTTAAGCAGCATAGGATGGTGGTCTGTAGGATGACGTTGGAGATCAAGAAGAAGAAGAGAGTGAGGGCAGAGCTAAGGATCAAATGGTGGAAGTTGAAAAAGGAAGACTGCAAGGTTGAGTTTAGGGAGAAACTGAAACAGGCACTGGGTGGTAGTGAAACATTACCAGACAGTTGGGAAACTACAGCAGATGTAGTAAGGGTGACAGCAAGAAGGGTGCTTGGCGTGACTTCTGGACAGAAGAAGGAGGAAAAGGAAACCTGGTGGTGGAATGGGGAAGTACCAGAGAGTATACAGAGGAAGAAGATGGCAAAGAAGAAGTGGGATGGTCAGAGAGATGCAGAAAGTAGACAAGAGAACAAGGAGATAAGGCACAAGGTGAAGAGAGAGGTGGCGAAGGCTAAAGAAAAGGCGTATGATGAGTTGTATGAGAGGTTGGACACTAAGGAGGGAGAAAAGGACCTGTACTGATTGGCTAGACAGAGAGACCGAGCTGGGAAAGATGTGCAGTAAGTTAGGGTGATAAAGGATAAAGATGGAAATGTACTCACAAGCGAGGAGAGTGTGTTGAGCAGATGGAAAGAGTACTTTGAGAGGCTGATAAATGAAGAGAATGAGAGATAGAAGAGGTTAAATGATGTGGAGATAATGAATCAGGAAGTGCAATGGATAAGCAAGGAGGAACTAAGGACAGCTATGAAGAGGATCCATCCATCCATTTTCCAACCCACTGAATCCGAACACAGGGTCACGGGGGTCTGCTGGAGCCAATCCCAGCCAACACAGGGCACAAGGCAGGAACCAATCCCAGGCAGGGTGCCAACCCATCGCAGTATGAAGAGGATGAAGAATGGAAAAGCCGTTGGTCCAGATGACATACCTGTGGAAGCATGGAGGTATTTAGGAGAAACGGCAGTGGAGTTTTTAACCAGATTGTTTAACGGAATCTTGGAAAATGAGAGGGTACCTGAGGATTGGAGAAGTAATGTACTGGTGCTGATACTTAAGAATAAGGGGGATGTGCAGGACTGTAGTAACTACAGGGGGATAAAGATGAGCCACAGCATGAAGTTATGGGAAAGAGTAGTGGAAGCTAGGTTAAGAAGTGAGGTGATGATAAGTGAGCAACTTTATGGTTTCATGCCAAGAAAGAGCACCACAGATGTGATGTTTGCTCTGAGGGTGTTGATGGAGAAGTATAGAAGAGATAGAGAAGGCTAGAAGGAGTTGCATTGCATCTTTGTGGACCTGGAGAAAGCATATGACAGGGTGCCTCGAGAGGAGTTGTGGTGTTGGATGAGGAAGTTGGGAGTGGCAGAGAAGTATGTAAGAGTTGTACAGGATATGTACGAGGGAAGTGTGACCGTGGTGAGGTCTGCGGTAGGAGTGACGGATGCATTCAAGGTGTAGGTGGCATTACATCAGGGATCGGCTCTGAGCCCTTTCTTATTTGCAATGGTGATGGACAGGTTGACAGACGACATTAGACAGGAGTCCCCGTGGACTATGATGTTTGCTGATGACATTGTGATCTGTAGTGATAGTGGGGAGCTGGTTGAGGAGACCCTGGAGAGGTGGAGATATACTCTAGAGAGGAGAGGAATGAAGTTCAGTAGGAACAAGACAGAATACATGTGCGTAAATGAGAGGGAGGACAGTGGAATGGTGAGGACGCAAGGAGTAGAGTTGGCGAAGGTGAATGAGTTTAAAGAAGACATGCCATGACAGACAAGAATGGAAAAACTTTCTGGCCTTTCTTAGGACCATCATCTATTCATCCCGAAGGCACCAGGTCTTTGGAACTATCTCTGTCTGTCTGCTTTGGTAGTGGCATACAGACTGAAGTTCAACTTTTTCCACACACTACTCAAAAACCGACATTAACTTTACCGGTGAGCCTGTGATATTCAGGAACAGAGATAGAGAATGCTGAAGTAACATCATCACTAAGAACAGATGACTGTAGCTGCAGGAATGTTTCTATAGCTGAGCAGCCTTAGTCCCTTGTTCCTCTGGTCCATGGCAGGGCTCATCAGAATAAAGTCAACAGTCTGCATCAAAGAGAGATATGAGCTGTGCTGATATAAAGCCAACAGATCCTTATATATTTTATGATTAACATGATTCCTGTGCATTTTGAATATGCTGAATTGTTTTAAGGGAGTAATTTGTTACAAAGACACTGCACAAAATACAGACTGAAAACCCTATTCTCTTACAAGGTACTGCAAAATCATTGACAACATGAGGGTGGCTCAGTGATTGCTGCTGCTATCTCAAAGCTCAAGGAGACTGAGTTCTAATGTCAGCCCATTCACGATTTATGTGGAGTTTGCATGTCTTCTGTTTGTTTGCGTTGGTTTGGCTTCCACATCTCAAAAGCATGCAGGATATGTTAACTGGTGATGATAAAGCTGGCAAACTTTGAGGGACTGCATGTGTGTTCTTGAGTGTGCTCTGCAGTGGATTGCTGTCCTGTCTAGTGTTGATTCTTAACTTGAGTCTAAGGCTGCTGGAATAAATTGCTTCTTGTGACCCTATTAAGAAGGTTAAAAACTGTCAGATTGATCAATGAACAAAAATCAAAAAATGCTGTATAAGAAAACTTAAACTAAGTTCAGTATTTTGTATCCAGGTCAGCTGCCCAGCACACCAAGTGACAAATAAGTAATATGATTTATACTTTGTTCATAAATGTTGTGGAAACCAGGGCGCATACAACTACCCTAACCCAACACAGATAGGCAGACACAAATGCAGCACACAACATGCTTTTATTTAGAATTGGGGAATGCATTTTCCTCTCTAGAGGCCAGCACACTGCAAAGTATTAAAGTACACTGCTCACAGTCCTTTTCTTCTCTTCACCTCTCTCTCAGTCCTTCTGCCTCCACTCCCTCTCTGGCAAGCTTTGTTCTCCTCTTCCCGTCTCTGGCTCCCCGATTGGCGTGAGGCAGCTCCTTTTAAGCAGCTCCTGAGAGGGCTCCAGGTGGTTCATCAGCGTTCAAGTTGTAAGTTCAAGGTAAAACTCTGCAGCTCCCCCTGGCAGTCTCCACGGAACCCAACAGGGCTATATCTAACTCCAACTCCCATCGTGCCCTGTGGGAATCCATGGTGCCGCAGCTGCCCAGGAGGGCTGCCCTCTCGCGTCCCGGGTAAGGTAGTGTCCTGTGGATACTCTTTCCCCTGGTCCTTCCATCTAGCTGGCGTTCCGGCTGGGTAATGGCCGTGGCTGTCTGTCACAATGTGTACACAAATGCATAGACTACAAGTAACTGAAAACTTGCAAAAATGGAAGCTTTGCATTTCGATATGCAGAGTATACATATTTTGTGGAGCTTTAAAGGTGAGCCATCTATTGAGTACAGTTAATTCTTTATGCCAGCAACTACTCCTTTGCCATATAGGCATTATACAGGGTGGCCCACGAAAAAGTGGCCCACCTCCACCAAGAAAATTGCATTACGTAGTGAAGAAAAAAATGATCAAATCTGGTACTCACATTGACAGAAGATGCTGAAAGTGATGCCTTGTGCGTTGTGGGATAAGGCACTATATCCGTGCCGACCCGACACAGACTGACACTGGAGGCACGTGAAAAGGCTACACAGGAATGGCTTAAAAACAATGTTAAAGTCCTGGAATGGGCAAATCAGAGTCCAGATCTCTAGCCAACTGAGAATTTGTGACTGGATTTATAAAAGGCTGTTCACTCACAATCAACATGCAACCTGAGAGACAGAGCTTGAGCAGTTTTGCAAATATTGCAGTGTCCAGATGTGTAAACCTGTGCACACCAACTCAAGGTTTTCATGGCTGCCAGAGGTGCATCTACTAAATACTGACACAAAGGGATTGAATATTCATGAGTTCAGTTATTTTGTGTTTTAGAGTTGTACAGTAATTTCATTTAGACCACTTTGCACAGATCGGTATTTAATTTGAATTTATATTAAAGAGTCTTTTTCTGTTGATCGGTGTCAAAAATGCCAAATAAAATCCCCTGTGATTCAATCTTGTGTAACAATAAATTTGCAAAAACATTCAAATGTGTGAATAATTTTTAAAACTCCTGTAAATCTTTTGATTTCCAATTTATTCTCATCCCAAGCAAATTCTCAACTGGTTGGTTTATCAACTTTTACTTAAAGGAAATAGTTTTTCCTTAAATTATCTTCCTTCTCCCCAATCCCAACCATCCTTGGTGGTGAAATCCTTTCTATTCTTGATATCTTCCACTGCTTCTATTCATAATTTATTGGCATCCCTCTTGCTCGGTTACACTTGGTTACACCTTAACCCATTCTTTTCATGTCATCTTTCATCAAATCTACCCATGACCTATTTGACATCTCACATATATTACAGTGTACCACTTTACTGAGTCATTCTGGGGCCTAAAACATCTAAGGCTTTTTCTCTTCAACTCAAAACTTAGCCCAGGGGTTCTCAACCTGTGGCTTCTGACTTGAGCATGTAGCATACACAAGCTCAAGGTTTTACTGACATGCAATCACAAATCATTTTCACTGATATTTTTTCCACATTTTATATGCTATATGTAAAGTCTTGTAATCCTCACATAATCTGTGCATCTGTTGAGTCATTTAATTAGAACATCTTACAGTTCCTCATTATGCTTCACATTGAACAAAAGTTTCCAAAGTCATGGTTACAAAAACTCTTTCATATTGTTTGCAAATTTTTACATAGAATATGCACCTGCTTAACTGTTTATAAGTTACCATCCCATCCAGTTTCATTCCTCAAATACAGTAACCAGTTCTTGATAAGCAGCATTTTCTTGATTAATTCAGTGTTTATTCATTTTGAAATATACTATATGGTCAAATGTTTGTGGACACCTGAACATCACATCCAAAACCATGGGCTAATATTAATATGGAGTTGGCTCCTACTTTGTGGCTTTAACAGCCTACGCTGTTCTGGGATGGTTTTCCATAAGATTTTTGAATATGTCTTGTGGCGGGGACCTGGCTGGGATGCCCCTTCTACTTATGTTCCGGGGGAGCAGCCATGGGCTCCTCAGTACCTCCCCCGGGACGCTTGGTGGTCAGCCTCCCTGGTTGACGATGGTGCCTCAGTGTCCCGCAGGGTTCCATGGGAGATGGAGTTCCCCACAATCCTGTGGGGATCTGGGGTGGCCACCAGGGGGTACTGCATGGATCCCGGAGCCAACATGAACACCTCTACAGCCCCGCCTGGAAGTGCAATTAGCAACAGGTGATCAAGCACCTGAAACACTTCCGGGTGGACTATAAAAAGGGCCAGCATCCACCACTCAGGAGCCAGAATCAGGAGGAAGAAGATGAGGTTGCCTGGGAGGAGTGGTGGTACCAAGCTCCAGGATTGTGTGTTGTGGATTCAGTGCTTTTGGGACTGCATTGTGGTTGGGGGGTTCACGGGGAAGACGTGCCCTCCAACTGAAGAAAAGTATTGTTTGGATTTTACACGTGCCTCTGTGTCAGTCTGCGCTAGGTCGGGCGCTATATAGCGCCTTTCTCACAGTCTGTGGGAAACTGTGCCCATTCAAACAAAAGATCATTTGTTAGGTCACTTATTGATATTGAAGACCTGAGTTGCAATTGGAGTTCCAGTGCATCTCAAAGGTGTTCAGTAGGGTTCAGGTCAGGGCTCTGTTCAAGTCATCTAAGTTCTTCCACACCAAAATCATCAAACCATGACTTTATGGACCTGGCTCTGTGGGGCATGTAATTCTGGAATAGAAAAAGGCCTTCCCCAAGCTAAACTGTAGCCACAAAGTTGGAAGAACACAACTGTCTAAAATGTCTTTGTATATAATGTACATATCAACAGTACTTTTCACTGTAACCAATGGGCCTAGCCCAAACCCTGTAAACAGCTTCAGACCACTATCACTCCACCACCAAACTTTACAGTAGGCACTACACAGTTTGGAAGGTAGTGTTCTCTTGGCATCTGTCAAACCAGGAATCATTCATCAGAGTCCCAGGTAGTGATTCATCAGTCCAGAGAAAATGTTTCAGCTGCTCTAGAGTCTAATGGTGGCATGCTTCAGCTAACGCTAGGCATTGTGCATGGTAATCCTGGGCTTGTATGCAGCAGCATGGATGTGGATCCCCATTTCATGAAGCTCCTGGTACACAATTGTTGTGCTATTGTTGCTTTTTGGAGTGAAACAACAGAACACCAGAAATTTTTATGTGCTATGTGCTTCAGCCTCAGCAGCTCCATTTTAAAATTGTGTAGTCTATCACTTTGTGGCTGAACTGTTGTTGCTCCTACATGCCACGATAAAAGCACTTATAGTTGATTGGGGCAGACCAGGCAAGACAAAAGGCTTCTTGTAACTACTTGAGGCAAAGGTGGCATTCTATTACAGTGCCAAGTCTAAAGGCACGGAGCACTTTAGTATGATCCTTTCCACTGACAATGTTTGCCAATGGAGATTGCTTGGCTGGGTGCTTGATTTTAATAACTTGTTAACAATGGGTGTAGCTGAAACACCTCAACTCAACAATCTGGATGGGTGTCCACATAGCTTTTGTCCATATAGTGTGTAGGTATGTGGTGAATGAAGTCATGTGTTGCAGGAATGTCTCACAGACAGTACTCTGCAATCATGCACACAAATATTAGCAGCTTTATTCAGAAAGCTGTTCAGATAAAATCTTGAGGGTATTTTTCAAACAGAGCATAAGCAGCTGGTTTTGTTCTAACTGTAAAAAGGTGTTAGAGTTTCTCTTTGTTCAGTGCTCTTCTTCATTAATGTTTGTATGAATATTTGATTTCAAAAAATTATTTGACAACTATTGATGTCATTGTCAGGTAAATATTTCATGTGTACTCCTAAAATATGATGTAGCCCTGGAATCAGCCTAGTTGCTCATCTCTTGACCTTTTCTAGTGCTGTTATGTCATTTTTGTAGCATGGAGAAGAAACCTGCCCACAGTACTCCAGAGGATGCCTCACCAGTGCATTATAAAGCTTGAGCATAACCTCCATGGACTTGTACTGATGATCTGTTGGCTGAAAGTACTGTGTTAGTATGTCAGAGAGTGGATGTTCAGCATTGTTCATAATGGCAGTCAGTTTTGCCTGTATTCTCTCCTTTGCTAATACCTCCAGGGGGTGGAGAGTGTGTCCTGTAACTGAGCCTGCTCTTCTGATCAGCTTGTTGATTCAGTGGGCCTCTCCTGAAGTGATGTTATCAGCCCAGCATACCACGGCACAGAAAATCTTACAGGGCATCACAGAGTTATAGAACATGTAAAGAATGTCACTAGCCACATTAAAAAAGTGCAGTCTACTAAATGCTGTGTCACATTAGACCACTTTTCCAGCAATTTTCACTTGTAGTCTTCATATTCACAATCTTGGCTATTCAGAGGCAGTAGGAGACAGTCGGCAACATGTTCCTGTAAAGTCATCGTTTAATGCTACATACCCAACAACTTGAAATGAACTAGTCTGCGACTGGCTAGGATAAAATCAAACAGGTTTGACTTTTTCTTTAGTGGGAGGGGTGGGTTGTGTGTGCTGGACAGCTGAGAACCAATGGATGCTCATCTGGAAGTACAATGCATAGAATGTAGTGATGAGGAATAAGAAACATGTATGTTTTGAGCCTCACAAGCAGAAAGGAGGCTTGTCTGTCTGATGTCTCTTGTCTTATATACTACAACAGAATGGGAAAAGGAAAAAAGGGCAGAGTCTGCTATTGATCGCACCACAGCTACTAACCGTTTAAACAGTGCCGGCTGTGTCAGGCAACACACTACTGGTTGTGGGAAAAAGAGGTGAGCCAGCTGTGCTGAAAGGTCAGTACTCGGTGGATAAATGTGTCATAGGCTACTATGTTCAGTCCTGTTAATCTGAAATGGTACAGCAGCAAGATCAGCGACTATGATTGACAAATCTGACATACCTCATGACACAAAATTGCATAATGTGACATTGGCTTCAGAAAAAAGGGTCTGCTCTTCTCTTTCTTACAGTATATAGTTCCTCTGTATTATGAGACCAATCCAGCCTGTCATTAATGTAGACACCTAAGTACTTGTAACAATGCACCACCTCTATATCCACTCTTCAAACTGTGTCTGGGTAAAGAGGCTCTTTGGTATGGTGAAAGTCAATAACCAGTTCCTTGGTTTAGCTGATGTTAAGTTGCACAAAGTTCTGCACCAAGACACCAAGTTCTGCACTTGACTCCTATACTCCATCTCTTCACCCTTATCAATACACCCTATTAGTACAGAATCATCAGAAATGTTCTTCAAGTGACATGACCTGGTGTTATATTAGCAGTCTGAGGTGTACAGAGTAAGGAGAAACATAGACAGCACTGTTCATTTGGTTCTCCATTATTGCTCATATCCGCATCGCAAACACAGTCTTGAGTCTCACAAACTGCAGTCTGTCCAGCAGATAGTTCATTATCCAGGACACTGTAGGCTCAACCACTTTTGTATCTCTAAATTGACCCCTTAATTAAAGGCAGTGGTGAAATAAAAAAAAACATAATCCAGCTCGCAGTTTTGCTAGCTTTGTTCAGATGGGAATAAGTCATGTGGAGCAGTCAGATAAATGTATCTTCCACTCTAATATTTGTCTGATAGACAAAACGCAGTGGGTCCAGATGGTCGATCACAAAAGGAGGACCTAGCCTTTCTCAACTTAATTCTTTAAGAATTAATAATCAGATCCCAGCCTTATAAAGATGTTCGGAAGAAAAATGCATAACATCTATTTTCAGTGTAAGAAAGATTCTTTTGTTAAGTCACATTGAATGACAGACTTCCAAAGTTCTTCCATGAGTGATGAGCGTGCACCTTCATTCGTATTTAAAATTTCACTTAAGGCTACTAGATCTGCTCTCTTCCTCCCAAAAATATTTACATTGTAACTTAATTACTTCTAAATTTAGCAAATAAACACGAAATAAATCTGGAGGTCCCATCAGGTAGCATGCAAAGCATCAGGTGGGCTTTCCACCGTTCGCCTGTACTAGACAGGACGCAGACGAGCGCGCACCACGCAGTGAGACGTCGCACTTGCTTCGCGGTGACGCGCTCGCCGTTGATGTACCGCGCCACCCAAGCATGGAGAGCGCATGCGCAAGCCACCTCGCTCGACTCGGATCGGAGATTTGTCTACAGGACTGTTTGAACAGGAAGGCGGACATGTTTGTCAGTGAAGCGGAGGGACTGGGGAACTTGGTGATATTTTTTAAAAATAACACCACTTTAAGAGAGGAAAAAAAGTCCAAAACATAGTTTTCCTTTTGGAGGGAACGGACCTTTCTGGAATCACGACTTTATCCGAAGCTATAAGATGCTGGATGAGCAGTGAGCTGGAGGAACCAAGATGTTTAATCGGAGCTGTAATTCGAACTCTTCGAAATTTTGCGGCTGA
Source organism: Erpetoichthys calabaricus (assembly GCF_900747795.2). Lineage (NCBI taxonomy): Eukaryota > Metazoa > Chordata > Cladistia > Polypteriformes > Polypteridae > Erpetoichthys > Erpetoichthys calabaricus. The sequence goes on along the minus strand of NC_041399.2, from coordinate 68,627,265 downwards.
AGTTTTTTCCTTCCCATTTCAACTTTTGCAGCTGTCAGTCGCTTTGCGTTTTTCGCTCTCGCCCATTGCATTGCCTCCCTCTTCGCCTCTTTTCCTCCTACTGCCTTTAGGCCCATCAACCTGAAGAAATGCACTTTCGGTAAACAATGAGAGGCGACGATTTCGCCGCGGTTGTCCGCGTATGGTGCAGACGTGTTTGTGAGCGCGAGGGACGGACGCCGCTGGATTTTCGTTTTTCCTTCTGAAGCTGTCAGGCTGTGTTGGTGGGCGAGATCGGAGAGCAAACAGTAGCCGAAACTGGACTACTTTTTTCCACTTTTAAAATGTGGCATTCGCTTTTCGATGGCCTCGGTATATGTTACTGTGCACGCAAAAAGCTGAAAGATGACTTGCTGAGACAGGCTGCGCTTTCTTAAAACGCCGAACTTGACTGTTAAACTGCAGAGGCCGATAGCAACCCTCTCTATCCGCCTTCGGGCGCGAGTACTCTTGAAGTACTTTCGCCGTTTTTCTTTGCATACATTTTGTGTTTCGGGAGTTTAACTTTGACAGCCACCATGTCTGCTGGAGAAGCATTGGATGCTCGATTGGAGAAAATCGATTCTTTGCTAAAGGATCCCAAATCAGAAATCAATACCGACTGTTTGCTGGTAAGTGAAGCCTGTTTACCGGCTCATTAACTTGAGTGGATATTAGAAATGCCTACTTGTTGCATGTCGCGCTGGCCGAGTGCTGCCAGATTGGAGCAACTGTCGTGCAAACTACTCCGAATCCAAACGAAAAAGGGGGCGGCGGACCTAGAGCAGTTCTTCCCGCCGTGGGGGATTGGATTGGATCTGTTTGGTGTTCTCGCACCATCTTGGGTTAAAAAAGTCACATCCTTTCAATATCAGTGGCACATAAGAATAAAAGGAGCTGAAGCGAAAGTGCGGCTTTGGAGCGTGAGAGCTTCGCTTGGATGGTGCAGCATGACGGAGTTGGGGTTATTTGTGACGCAAAATATGCCACTGAATGTCAAGTATTTACATAATTTGGCAACTTGGCAGGACCAAGTAAGACATCTAATATCGTGCGCTCAATTGCTTAAAAAAAGTTGCATTATATGGGGCTCCTAACAAACGAGTAACATAAAAAATAGAAATTACAAGATGACAATAAAAAGTAAATTAGAGGTGGAGATTGAATGATTTATGTAATAACAAAAAATGACCTTTCATAGGTTGTCATCAAGTTAAGATTATTCTTGAATAAATACTGTCATATTCATATGCATGTCGTGTATAGTCTATTAGAAGTTTATACGTATTCACAGTATATAATAACCACAGGGAGAGTCCATGGTACCATAGCCGTTAGGAAACATGCAGATGCCAGCAAGGTATCTGTCAGCACGTGCCTCCAAGTGAAGATTGTTGGAATACATACTGTAAGTAATTCATACATAGATTATAAAGATCCCACATAATAACATTCGAGGAATAAAATGTTGACTCGGGTGAGACAACTGCATGTTCAGTATCGCCAATTATAAAGTCGTAAACACTCAAAACAGCATCCTCCTAGCGGTGATCGCGGGATTGAAAATATAAGGAAGGTGTTATTAAAATATATGTGCACACCTAATGCCATTCCGGTTTTAGTGCGGGCACAGTTAGGTGGAAGTACTTGTAACGCCGTTAGTCCACGTGTGCCAGCCTGTTAGCAGGATTCCTCATTTGTCCTGTGAAGCTACAAGCTCCAGCTTTCCCAAATAGTCAAGATTTAATATAAGTATTAAATATTTCATGTGTATTAATCATGAAATTGAGTGCAAAAATCTTTGAAAGTTTTCTTCCACCTCTGTGCTTTAGCTGAGTACACATTTTTTAATGAATGGACTGCGATAAACTTCACCAGTTTCATTCTTCCTTGTTTTTATCTCATAATTTTTTTGTGTGACGTTTTTGGTATTGCCTTTAGATCTGCCTGCCAGTGACATTCTACTTTTCATTGATCCTTTCCACTTTTAGTTTGGCTTTCACATTCGGTTGTAGAAATCTGATCCATTGCCCCAGGGTACATCTTTTCAGACTGTTTTGCCCTTTCCTTCTACAGTCTGGGCTGTGCATTTAAACATCCACCAGCAACTTTGCATAACTTTATTTGAAGGATGTCTTTAGTTTGTAAATTTCAAAAATTTTCTGAGCTGCAGGGCTAACGTCATATCTACATTTAGTGCAGAGAACACTGAGTATTTTGAGGGTAACAGCTAATAGTTTGGCTTCTGTCTAGAAGGAAGCTACTTGATTATTTCTTTTTTCTAATGGCACTTTTTTTAGGTAAAGTATAATTCACCTTAAATGCATAAATACATTGGCTTCTGTAGGGTCATGAGATTGCTGCGTATCAGTGTGCTCTTCTCATGTCTCGCAATTTAGTGGTTTCATCTCTGCCACTTCCTTTAGTTATCATAATTCATAACATTTGTTTCTTGATTCCGTCTTTTTGCCTTTTAAGGAACATGCATATTTTTTTGAAGGCTAGTTTCAAGTCACGTGTCATTCTTTGCCATTTAGCTTGAATTAGCATTTTTGTATATGATGGCACATTTTTGGGTAGACTGTCCCTAATCTAACTGTAGTTCTACTGATCCTATTTTGTTTCATCATTATTCTAACAAATGTGTACCATTCCAAACCAGTGACTTTTAGTTTTCTTGAAAAACATGGTGCGCTTTTTTCCTGTCATGTGTAGTCTGCTACAGAAAGCTTACAGATATCCAATTTTTTAAATTTATTTTTGGGCAGTTCCACTGTAGTTGAAAGTACGCCATTAGTTTTAAAATTTCTTAATACAGACAAGCCTAAGAGAGACTATTCCACAACAAAAGTCATAGCCATTTGTCATTCAGATAAATCTACCTTTAAAGTTACTGCCAGTGGCGTAATTCCTGGCCACAGGACCGGTGTTGATGGACTTGCATTTAAGTCTGATTACTCTGCATAGTAGTTGCATATTGCAGCAAACATTTTATAATCTCATTTTAAGGGAACACTCCTCCCAAATATATTTAATACTTACCCCATTTAGTTTGTAGAGGTGGCCAAGAAAGCATTTTAATCTTATTTTCGTGGAAAAATTACAAATTGAAGGTTCAAACTCAATTTAACACTGCGGTCACCAGTTCTGGACAACAGCACATGATGTGAAGAACGTCCATGGAAGGGGGGGAAAAAATCACACCATTGGGAATTTCTTATGAGAATGAGAATTCTTACAGTGAAGGAAATTCCCTTTCCCTGCCAAAAAGTGAAACTCTGGTCCCTAATTTTAAAAGATATTAAGTGATCCATTTCAATTTTAAAACATTTTGCAATTTATTTTTCCTTTTCTAACTGATGTTAAAGATATAACCCTCTAGGTAAAAATGATTCCATCTGTTACACCTTCTATGTAAAATCTTTCATTCAGATCAGCCCATGTAAATCTTTTTAGTTGTGGAGCACTTTTTTACAGTACAGAACAAAATGGACACATTGGGACATTTGTCTAACTTTGGGTGAATCCTTGGGACATAAATAATAGGGAGTAATCATTAGTTTCAAATTAAATATTTCATATTTAAGAAATGGTTGAATATATACAAATGTGCTTTTAAATGCTGGGGGCTGCATAAATGTTAAATTGCTATGAGGTACAGAACCAAATGCTTCACTACATTATTAACTTTTCACAAGCAAGTGTTTAATATGAAGTAATAATGTGAAGAAAATATTCTCTTATGTTTTACATTTGCCTGATTTTCTTTATGATGTGAACTTTAGCCAGTCATGATGAAAGCAAGCAAAGCATCCGCAGATATGTTTCTCCACATTTTGTTTGAACACATTGGTTTGTGAATTCTAAATTTTTGACAAACTGGCCTTCAGGTGCTTCTGTTCCTGGAACTGGAGAGACAGACCTAGTTTGTAGTTTGCCACAGTTCTTGCTTTTAATATAAAAGTGCTGGAAATTGCATTTTCCATATTAAGATAAACATTTAAATATTAAAATTTATTATATAAAGTGCTATCAGTCTGTCTAAGCTCATTTGTGAAAAATTTTCCAAAATGAATGGAAATGTTCATTGTAAATGTAGTGATTGTGGTTGTTATAGGAACCTCTTTTGCAATGATATTTGCCGTATTACCTCTGTTAGAATATAAAAGCAATGTACTGTGTTACACTCATGCCAATAAAGTACATTGTGTCTGCATTCCCATAGTTGTTTCACTGCAAAAACGTAGGCAGCACCACCTTTTTAATTGTTCAGTCAATCAATTATTTTTTTCGATTAGTTGGCTAATCTAATAAATAACTTGTAGCACCTGGAGAAACCTTTGTTAGTTTAAATGTAAGGCTGATGGGATTAACTGCATATTATAGGATATGTATGTTATGAGATGCAGTAATCCCTCGCTATATCGCGTTTCACCTTTCGCGGCTTCACTCTATTGCAGATTTTATATGTAAGCATATTTAAATATATATTGTGGATTTTTTGCTGGTTCGCGGATTTTTGTGGACAATGGGTCTTTTAATTTCTGGTACATGCTTCCTCAGTTGGTTTACCCAGTTGATTTCATACAAGGGACGCTATTGGCAGATGGCTGGATAGCTACCCAACTTACTTCTCTCTCTCTCTCTCTCTCTCTCTTGCTCTGACATTCTCTGCTCTTGATGAGGGGTTGTGAGCAGGGGGGCTGTTCGCACACCTAGACGATACGGACGCTCGTCTAAAAATGCTGAAAAATTACCTTCACGTTGCTCCCTTCTGTGTAGCTGCTTCGTGAAGTGACATGCTGCACTGTGCTTCGCATACTTAAAAGCTCGAAGGGCACGTATTGATTTTCAATTGTTTGTTTGTTTTTATCTGTCTCTCTCTGACATTCTCTGCTCCTGACGGAGGGGGTGTGAGCTGCTGCCTTCATTGCAACTGCTTTATACGGCGGTGCTTCGCATACTTAAAAGCCAAACAGCCCTATTGATTTGTTTGCTTTTCTCTCTCTCTCTCTGACATTCTCCGCTCCTGACGCGCACTCCTTTTGAAGAGGAAGATATGTTTGCATTCTTTTAATTGTGAGACGGAACTGTCATCTCTGTCTTGTCATGGAGCACAGTTTAAACTTTTGAAAAAGAGACAAATGTTTGTTTGCAGTGTTTGAATAAAGTTCCTGTGTTTCTGTGCAAATCTGTGACCCAAGCATGACAATATAAAAATAACCATATAAACATATGGTTTCTACTTTGCGGATTTTCACCCTTCGCGGGGGGTTCTGGAACGCAACCCCCGCAATCGAGGAGGGATTACTGTATAGATGAAGGAAGTAAATGACACATGTATCAAGTCATCCTGTGGTTCAGAGTCCTTTTAATAGAATAAAGTGGCAGAACATATAACAAACTTGTTGGTCAAAATAATAATTTTGGATTACTCTAATATCAAAAAAAGCAAACATGAATAACTTTTACCACTAGAATATCAACTGTGTGTAATAAACTGCAAAAACGAATGCATATTCAAATCAAAATAATTTCAGTTCATGAATAAATGTTTGATAACAAAAGTAGTGCAGTTTGAATTGTATATTACAGATCAGATCTCCTTAGCAATACAACGTAAGCGCAAAAACACAAGATCGAGTAAGAGTGGAGTTTGTTTGAATCAGACTTCAACACACAAACATATCATCTATTTAACAGTCCAACATTAGTGAAAAGTTTAGTTTAAGTAATACTTGAATAGAATTTATCAATTCAAGTAACAAATTAGATTATATAACAAAAACGTGGGCATAAAAAAAAAAACTAACTAATATAAAGTGAGAGTAAAGTAATGTATCATAAACCTCACGATAATCACTAGCTAACAATATGTTGTTCTGCTTATTATATGGTATTTCTGTAACACCGAACATTACTTTTTATATATACTAATTATAAGCTTCCCTTTGGGGGGTTTGGAGGAGAGTCTTGTTACTCAGCACAAGCCTACTATTGCATTGTTGCCAGGTGGCAGGTCCTTTATGAAGTCCAGCGTTCAGGAAAATAAATGACTGCAGAATGCAGCGATTTACCAATCGGAGCCAACAAAATTAATTAGGACTTATGGCACTGTCTTGGCTGCATTTTCATAGACAACTCCCAAATGCCTCTCTCTTAGGTGCTCCTACATGGTTGTTGTGCTGCTACGATACTCCCATTTCACATTTACAGAGTGTACAAAGAAGAATATTATTTGGCTTTTGCTTAAAGGACTCACCTATGGGAAAACACCTTTTACCTTTATCATATGCATACTTGAGGATTGTTCATGAAAGAATACATGAGAGAAAAAAAAAAAAACAGAGCAACAAAAATATTAAGTAGACCTAGCAGGTCCTCCAACTTGCAGGGAGAACTTGGGAGGGATGCTGGCAGGATTGTCACTCCAGCCACTCTTTAAAAAAAAAAAAACAAAAAAAAAAACACACACACTCTTCCATTCCATTCAAGCTATTGTGGTGCTGAGGTGTCGCTCGCTGCACGACTGCGCTCTGGTCCTAGTGGTTCATCATGTGGTGGGTGCAGCAATGCGTTGTATCAGTGCATGCTCCCAACCTCTGTCTCTTTCTTCTACCAATCTAATGCAAGGTTTCTTAAACTTTGTTCTGTCACAATCCAGTCTTGCCCTCAAATTCATTTTGAGACCCATTTCTTGATAATCCTCAGGGTGAGAAGGTCTCCCTTTGAGATTCACGGATGATCACTAGAGCTTTGCAGATTGAGGAAGGACCTCGGAGCAATCTCGGTTGCTCTATCAATCTACTGCAACCCAGTCACAATAAATTCAATGGAGACTGTGGCCCATTTTTTAAATTTAAGAAATATTTAAGAAGTTTACGTTTAAGAAACTGACCTATAGTTTTATTTAAAAGTGATCCCAAATCTCTGGCCACTTTTAAGATGTTACCAAGAAGGTGTGCTGTAACCAGAAAGTAAATTCATGACTGTTTGTCTTGCAGAAATGTTCTTGGGCTTCCATTAGATATTTACTAGACTGCATGCTCTCATGGCAGTGTAGTAAATATCTAATGGCTCTGAATGGCTCTTGAAGAGCTTATGGTTTGACCAGAGAGGAAGCCTTCTCTGAAATGTTAAACCAAGACTGCTCTACAGAGAGGCAGAGCTCTCAGAATCCCAGATTTGAATATATTGCAACCAAGAGAGAGAGACAGATACCCTGGATGGCTCAGTGACATATTGTAGCCCTTTTTTCTTTTTCTTTTCTATCCTGCATCTTGTTTGGTGGTTGTACAGTCTTGGGGGCAATATGCTCTACTGCAGCAAGTGTCGCAGCATAAAATATCTGAACATACCCCTATTAAACAAACTTACAATAATGTACTATAGTTGTTTACAATAATTGTTGGTTAAATTGTTGTTTGCATTAATATCCAGATGAAACAGCAGTAGTCCCATCTAGGCCTGGATAAAAGTATCGATTTTCTGATTTGTTATTTTTCATTTAAACGATTCAACATCGATTCTTAAAGTCTCAAGATTGATCTCGTGAATCTCTATCCTATTCAATAATATACAGTATGCAGATTTTTTTCTTATGTTAGTTTTTGGCATCCAACTCAGTAGATGTTGCTAATGCACCTGTTAAGACATTCTATGGAAAAAGCACTTTACTATCTCATCAGCGCATTCGACACTTAAATCAGATGTGTGGACTTATTATGGATTCAAGCGGTGCATTGGCAAAGAAGTGAATAAAAGCACTTCTTTATATGTTTTGGTGCATTATCTGAATAAATTATTAAAAATTAGGGCTTTTGACAAATGATATAAGTTTTTGGACAGTGGTATGCTATACTAAACAGAAAGCAAATGAGTGAAGTTATTGTACCTAGGCTTTATGAAGATCTTAAGCAAAGCATCGCCACGTCTCTCAGGTCATCCCTAAATTCCAATAGCTGAACATGCAGGGCAACAGATGCCTATGTGACAGTCAGATGTCACTACATTAAAAATGACTTGGAACTTGTGACGGATGTTTTGCAGACAAGCGCAATGCATGCCAGTCACACTGGGAGCATCCTCGCTGCTTATATGCAGAGCTTCTGAGATGGCTGGCCGTTCTTCCAAAAACCCTTTTAGCGTTTCCAATGTGCTGTTCCATCACGTGACTGTATCAGTCAGAGGTTTTTGTGTTGGCAAGACCAATAAACGTTGCTTCTGTTTAAGCACGTGGCTAGCTCTAAAGTTAGTGTGTGTGCAAAACAGCCAACATGAACTTGTCCACAAGTTGTACCATACAGATCATTTTAGTGGCATTATTAGTCACCATGGCCAGTTCTTTTTCTTTTATGTACCATTCACCCAGTGCCACTGTCAACAGGCATCAGCTCTAGATCCTCATTTTGAAATGCTACTTTTTGTCTGAGGAAGAACTGTGAGGACACCTTTTCAAGTCTTGTTAATGTGACTGCTACAAGTGAGTAACTGAAGATATATGTAACTTCAGGTAAACAACTGTATCCCCAAATCACCTCCTGGGGTTTGCAGTATTTTTAAGTGCCTTTTGACTCCTATCTTATCTTGTATGCCACTTCATGCTGTATGTGACGCAATAAGGACAGCTTTGCTTGCTTCCAGCTGCACTATAGTGACCCTGAACATGCTTCTAAAATGGCAAAAAAACAAAGGGGAATCTTGCATATGACTAGAAATTTTCATTGTGGCAAGGCATCATTGTAAAATGGAGAAACTAAGCTGCCATTACAATAAGGAGAAAAGTACACAGGGGTAAAGTTATGTCAGATTGTTGTTAATGTTGTGATATACCCATCCATTACCAAAACCCTTTAATCCAGTCAGAATATTTGTCCATAGTAAAGCAAGGAACTGTATATCCATTTTCTTGTTATCTGATGCAGACAATACCTACAGTATATTTACTTTTGGGAGAAAAGCAAAATCATGTGAAGACCTATAAGAAATTTAAAAATTTTGCAGGATTTCTTTTAAGTTGAGCCTCAGAAAATATATTTAATTTTAGAGAAGTTTTGTCTATAAATGAATTTTCTCTTTCTTTTGTATTTGAGGTGTATAATGTTATATTGTAAATAAGTGAACTATTTACCAACTCTAAACTTTTCCAGAGTGATTGAGTGAACATTTGTCTGTTGACACTAAATTTGTGACCCATCCAGTCTGTTTCCCATTTTGTGCTCATCTTTGCCAAATTCCATCTTTTCTTACTTTGTATGCAGTTCATTTGTCTCTAAAATTTACACTACACTTGGAATAGTCTCCTTCTGGTGAATTGAACCAATCACGTATCAAAGATAGATGGATTTACCTTATAGATGCACTTGATTTGTATTTGTATTATAAGTTACTTAATAATAAATGCAGCTAGTGCCCTGGTATATTTGTAGAAATCTTGTCTACTATTTATTAAAATGTAATTAAAATGACTTTTTGTCACAAGTACTACCTTCTTTAAATATTTGTTGCCCCCTTTGCAAAAGTCATAACTAACCTTATAATCAAAGCATTGTGAAAAAAGCGTTTCATTCTCTTATTAGTTCATGGAAAAATATTAAGTAGCGAGGGAAGAAAAATAACCATGATTGAAGATTTGCCCGGTGCTGATAAGAGTGAGACAAGACCTTTTAAAAAGCGGTCAGAAATGGGTTTTAAAAAACCAGTCCTGTGCACACCAGTAGTTGTATTCTTATTTGTCAATTATTGGAAGAATAATTGTGTAACCAACAACAGAAATATTTTTTGGAATTTTTTTTATGTGTAAGTGGTCCTAAAGGTGATAAAATTAAATTGGAAATAAAATATCAGGCCTGTTTTGAAAAGCTGTAATTAGTCAATGAAATTCATCTGAATGTCATGTAACCATGAAGCAATGCAGTCTGTATTTTGTGTTTTGTGGAGGAAATGTGTATGTGTGTGTGTTATTAACATTCATATTTTACTTACTGTTGGCTGTTTTTCAACACTTTGTACAGAATCAGCAGTAATAGTCATAGGTCAGCAGTCTTTCTTCTTCTGTCAGAATGCTAGTGACTAAAAATGTGGATCCAGTGCCAAGTCTATACAGAGCAATATTTATCATTCACATCTCTCTCTTAAGTCCTTGCAAAGAGAAACATTGATATCTCCAGTGATGGTCAAGTCACCTGAGCTAATGTGATAATTCTGAATTAGCTAAGAGTGTAAAGTTGACAGTGTTGAAATGTTTTCTTAAGACATTATTATTTGTTGCAATTTTAAGGGGTCTTCGTTACTTTTTCATTGTCTTTGGCACATTCAGTATCAGTGTTTAAAATAGAGACGCACATAGCAGGTGGTTGTTCGAAAAATTGCTCCGTCATGTTGGAAAAAGCTATTCCATCTTGTCAAAACATTGCTCATGAGCTTGTGTTCTGGCAAATGGTGTAGTATTTAGTTTTCATTGAGCAGGTTGGTAGTGGTGGTACTTTATCTGAAAAAAGTTATGATATCACTAATGCTTCCAAGAAGACACTTTAAAATGCATGGTGAGGTGCTAAATTTAAACTATGAGCAAGGTATTTTACAGTTGATCTTGTTTTGTTGAATTGTTGTTCCAAAACTGTCATTCACTTTTAACCAGTTAGCTTGAAAGTGAACATCTCTATTTTCAAACGAGGGATTTAGTGCTTGGAAGCACATAATTTCCCTTGTCTTAAGAAAGGATAAAAGAAAAGTTTGTTTTTTTTATCCAGGCCCTGTACATGCTCTGTACAAAATGTAGATTCATAAATATTGATGCAGGAATGTCTATTAAGTTATGGATTACCAGGGGTTTATTCAAGATATATTGCTGTATCAATATTTTGAATACAGGCCTACACAGTCATTTATGCATTTTAGTAGCATTTTTGCAGTTCTGTTTGACCAGCCAGAACATAATATGTTATTTTCTGTCAGAAACATAAACTGGGGCACTTTTAGTGTTTGCATGTTTCACAAATAGTATATTGGAATAACATGGACTTGTAAACATCATTGGACTACTGTTGAGTGTGAATGAAATAACACTTTTTCAACAGCAGGCCAAAATGCCACCCTACGATAATGGTTCTAAAGTTGCACTAGAGATCATCACCACTGTTTTGCTTTAAATTTTGCTGCTGCACAGCATATTATTTCTTTACTGGTAAAACTGCAAGCTTTACATCCCATATTTGCCAATAAAGGAACCTTATATCTTCCTCTATTTGCTTGTTTGTCTGCAAAACTAATAATGCCACTGAAATCTATTATGTAATCATCTTAATCATCCCTTTTCTCTCCTTAAACAGAACATAGAATTATTACAACTGTGAAGTGTATTATAGACAGTTTTGCTGTATTAAAACACTGGAGATGTAACTTATAATAGCATGGGTTATATGTTATAATCACTCTTCTGTCTGTCCATTCATCTATACCCACAGTATCTAATTCAAGGTCATGGGACATTATTAGAATAAAGACAAGCACCAGGACTGGGAGAGATGCCAGTCCGTTGCAGGGAACACTCATGTACACACCTGCTGCAACTCGTAGGTTAACTGGCAAATTTAATTTGACCACATAACACCTGCTCAGTTTTAAATATGCAGATTTGCCGAATTGTCTTTGTTTTCATTATTTGTTTGTTTTTTTAATATCATGAAAGACCTGATGCTGCTTTGTTTTCATTATTTGTGTGCTTGTTTTTTGATTGTGTGAAAGAATTCATCTATTTATAAATCACCAGTGTCACCAGCCCCACTTTTGGTAACCTCCTTCAAATACGACTATGGTTGTTGCATCACAGAGACCAAACCTATCTTCTCTTGGTTCTTTGTTGCTGCCTACACTGTTACGGTCTAGAGCAGGAACTGCTTGCTTTTATTTTCCTCAACTTTCTCAAGACTATAGAGAAGCTCGTTTGGTGATGAGAGCTGACATTAGGTCTCGGCTGTGTGTCAGTTTTAGATAAAATTGATTTTTTTTTTTTTTTTTTTTTTAGAACAAAATCTAAAACTGTGTCACTTGAGTATATTTTTTTCCTTCCTGTCAATTTTCTGTGGCTAATTTTGACAAAAAATATTAAGGTATGTATAGAATAGTGAGAAAGTCAACTTCCATTTTATCCCAGACTTACTGTCTTATTTCTGTTTGGACTATCAGTTGCCATTCAGTGACAAATCATTATTGTCTTGTAAGAGTGAAATATTTACCTATAAAGTGAATTGATCTGGATTTTGGAAAACTAATTTTCAGTAAAAAGCAGTTGTTTGAAAATCGTGAAAAAAGCTCTGCTAAGTAAGGTAGCATGACCTTAGACAAACGCATGCTATGCAGTATGCTGAAACTATGTGGGATTAACGTACATGTCACACAGCCATGCCATTTTCCTGCAACATTCCTTGATACTGTATGAGTTTGTGGTGGAAAAGAAATCACTCAGATGGTGATGCACCACCGAGGTAATGGTATGGCTCCAGTATACTGTATATAGTGCAATGGCATACATCAGTTACAATTTCTAAAACATCACAAAAAGTGAATTGCCAAGCTGCATTTCTTCACATGAGACATCAGCAAAATTATATACAGTCATGACTTGGTTACCAATGTCACTACTAAGTACATTGCGCTTTAACAGTTGTGCTTCCATAGAGATACAATAAATGAAATTGAATAGCGTCAAAATGCCATTGTAAACAGTTGTATTACAGTTTTCATATTGTTATTAATGTATTATTGTTATTGTAATACAATTATTATTATTCATTTGTGATTTATGTATTATGCTAATGTTAGGTTACTTGAAGTTAGGCTGGCTTAGGATAGGTTATGTCAGGTCAGGTGTATACTTGATGCGTCATTGACGAAAATGACACAAAGGCATGCCCCTGCGTGCTGCTGGCATGCAGAATGAAGTGATTTAGACTTCTGCCCAAAGTTAATGTGGCAAAAATTACATGAGACACAGAGGCACGCCTCACCCCCATAACATATGTTAATGTGCTTAATGATTAAATTGATTAATGATGTACTGGTCAGAACCACATGCCTCGCCATTAAGCAAGATATGACTGTACTGATATCTTCTAACAGAGTGCTGAAACTACGTCTGGTGTTCTTTAGTTATCCACCAACATCACTTCGTGGATATTTCACTGAGCTAACAGTTAAATGACCTCAGGCTAACAGTTAAAGTTATTGACAGAGAATGTAAACTGGATAATGATTCTTTCACACATATTTCTTGGATGATCATAGGAGTTATATTATGGCTCAGGGCCTGAAAGTTACATTATCTTAATATTATAAAAACCTGACAAGTTTTCTTGAAATGGAAGCAATAGTGCCATCAAATCATGAGCCTTAAATAAGGTTTTTGAATATCCTTGTCTCATTTTACAAGAATGTTACATGGTATGCTTCTCTTGAACATGCTATTGCTATATCCAAAAAATGTGTTCAGTAGATTGTCATTCAGTTAGAAAACAGAGATTTCACTACACCACAGGTTGAACTTTGTTATGAAATTGTTTGCAAAAAATCGTAAAAGGATGTGAAGCCTTTCCTAACCTGCCCAATCTGATCCCAAACTGCATGGGCAGGCTTTGGCCATTCCAGACCCCAAAAATGGGTAACAAACTTCATATTACCTTCAACACTAGAATTACCAGAGCCTATGAAAAAACTTGTAGATCCGTCCCACCTTAAATCGCTTCACACTTCTATATCAACGTCTTTTATCCTATAAATATGTCGATAAACAGCAATCGGCCAGCTATCACATCCCCCACCGGTGCACAGTTTTCTCAGCTCAAATCTGTTATTCTGCGTGTCAGTAGCTTGTAGTTGTATAGAGTGAGAAGTCAAGCAAAATGACACCTTTTATAAATACTGTATCGTTATTTGGAACACATGCATTTCGTGTGTGTTCCGTGTCGACAACGATCTATGTAAACACATCGTTAAAACAGAAATGTTTTTCATGTTTTAGTAATAATTGACAAAATGTAGACATGAAGTATATAATGTGTGAAGCCTGAATTCCAAATATCAAAGAAACACTTTCACAACAGGTACAAATATAACGGAACAAATGAGCTTTTATTCAAAAATATAACAGCAAAAAAAACAACCCGCATTTACCTACGACATTGACACGCAATTGGTACAAGAGATTCGGTGGCGCAACGGTATGAACTGCTGACTTGTAATCAAAGCTTCGCGGGTTCAATCCCGGGCGAGTCCGTTTTGAGAACTGAGCTGCTGGTATTCTTACTATTTTAGAATAAAAACATACATTTGATTCCAGTCTGTAACAGCCGGTGTAATTTATGATACTTGTAAAGGTTAGCTTTGTTTTTTTCTATTCTGTTATTCTCTCAGCCGCGTTCACGTTCCCAACTCCCCACGTCCCCCCCCCCCCCCCCGCACGCATTTGACACTACTGTTTTCACATAGACACGCTATTACAGAGGTACACTCAACTCATGCAAAGTCTCGAGTGCAGAGCTTCCCATGTACATATACAAAGTACAACGATGGCAAAAGTACATTCTTGATCCGATGTAGAACCCTTGTCATGTGTAAATAACTCAAGGTAAATAACATTAGCTCTGGCTTTTATGTAAGTAACATAGAAATGTTAATGTTTTGGGCACATGCACCGTCCTTTGTATGTAAGAGCCAGATGTACAGCATAAAGTCACAAGTGAACTGCAGAGCTTCCTCTGTTTGATCGTCAAAGGCATGCTCACAAATTACATGTGTAATGTCATGAAAAATACCTGCTGACACTTTAGTATGCGAGCAATGGTACGAGAATGCAGTTAGACTTTTCTTGGCACATACACCACGCTAGTGTTTAGATCTGGAAGGTGTAGCGTTGGCAAAATAAATAACGTGAGCTATAGCGCGTCTTTATGTGATCCAAATAAATAACATGCGAGCTATAGCACGTCTTTATGTGATCTAAAAAAATATCATTTGAGCTATAGCGCATCTTTATGTGAAAACAGCAGTGACAGATGGGGGGGGGGGGGGGAGTTAGGGTGGAATCGTGAATGCGACAGAGAATGAAACTGAATAAAAAAAAAAAAAAACAAAACAAAGCTAACCTTTACAAGTATCACACATTTACACCGGCTGTTACAAACTGACTGAGCGCATTTGTTCTGTTATATTTGTACCTGTTGTGAAAGTGTTTCTTTGATATTTGGACTTTAGGCTTCACACATTGTAAACTTCATGTCTACATTTTGTCAATTATTACTAAAACATGAAAAACGTTTCTGTTTTAATGATGTGTTTACATAGATCGTTGTAAACACGGAACACACACGAAATGCATGTGTTTCAAATAACGATATAGTATTTACAAAGGGAGTCATTTTCATTGACTTCTCACTCTATACAACTCCAAGCAACTGACACGCAGGTTAACAGATTTGAACTGAGAAAACTGTGCGGCGGTGGGGTATGTGATAGTAGACTGCTTGCTGCTTATCAACAAATTTACAGGACAAAAGACGCTGATGGAGAAGTGTGAAGCGATTTAAGGTGGGACGGATGTATGAGTTTTTTCATAGGCTCTGGTAATTCTAGTGTTAAATGCCACAAAATATATCAAGATACCTCCCAAGAGAAAGGAAAACCCTAAAGACCATTGATTTGAGAAACCAGTTAACAAAGTTTTATGCAAAAATGAATTTATTTAAAAATAATCAAAGATCAGAAATGGCCACAAATGCAGGAAAAATGCAAAATGTTTGCCAAACGACATAAAACGCAACAGACAATCTCTATCCATAACTATGTAAGCATATACCTAAGATAGAAGCAAAAAAAGCAGAAAATCACTAATTACAAAGATGTATTCTCCATATTATAATCAATGAACCACTGGGTGATCTGCTCCTCTGCCTCCCATAATATAGGCTGAGGTCAGTCCTTCAGCTCTGATGTCAGGGTTGTCTCATCCCTTTGTCCTCCATCCATAAAACACATGGAACACAAAAGAACAAGTAATGCAAAGGTAGTAAATTAAGTAAAACAATGGCTACAAAACACAAAATGTAATAAACACATGAAAAGTAAAGCTATAAAATAATCAATGAAAATGCAGAAAAGGAAAATGAACATAAATCAGGGAACACGCTGTGGCTGAAATGTGACAAACTTACACTACTGATTCACCAGCTTATTAAACAGTTCTGCCATATACTGCATTGGCCAGCTACTCACAAGAACAACATCAGAGACTGATGGATTAGTTCTCCAGAGTATGTCAGCACTTTGGTCTCACCATCAGTTTGAGGAAGACTAATGTAATAGGCCAGTGTCAAGAATCCACCCTCTATAACCATCTCCTACTATAAGCTAGAAGTCATTAATCAGTTAACCTATGTTGATTCCACATTTCCTAACACCATTTCCTGGATGCAGTAATTGACCGGAGGATTGGCTGTGCTGCCACAGCCTTTACCAAGCTGACTCCTAGAGTCTACAGCAACATGAAACTGACTTTCCACACAAAGATGGCTGTCAACAGTGCCAGCCTTCTCAGGGAATCCTGGACTCTCTACTCTAGATAAGAAAAGGAATTAAATAACCTTCATATGTGCAATATCAGGCATATTTTTGACATCAGCTGGCAGAACCATATGATGAACAAGGAGATCCTTGCACCTGACAAGATCCTTCGTCTTTACACCCTGCTGATGCAGCACCAACTTAGCTGGATTGGTAGCCTCTGAAAGTAGCTGTTGCTAGAAGGACTGCTGCTCACAGATCGGGCAATACAGACAAACCAAGTGATGAGCTGCAAGCACCTCACAATTCTCTGTCTCATCCATGTGTATATATGGCATGGACTCTTGATACCAACAGTTGCCTAAATACAGAATTTCCCACCAGGTATGGATTAACTTCCTTAGTTAATCTTGTTTTTTATAGCTGTAAAAACAGTGCTATAAAAGTGTTAGTCCCAAGTGTCACTCAGGTGCGTAAGGTTTACTCAGGCTGTAAAACTGCCAACAACATTAGTGCCGAGCATTACTTGGGCAACAGTATAGGCATGTCTTGCATAAATATCAGGCCCGAGCGTTAGCTGGGCAATGGTGTAGACACGTCTTCTCCTTGACTCATAATGGCATCTTGTAAGAAACTCCTCTCATCAGCAGTGATAACGTAGTGAATCTGTCTTCAGACTGTGAAATTGAAAAGGACAGTGAAACTGAAAGTGATTCTGGGAGTCCAAAAGTGACAGTCGTGTCACTTGCACATGTGCATTGTACTGTTGATACAGGTAGTCCCCAAGTTACGGACATACGACTTATGAACGGGGCTGCAGCTGTTCCTTCATCTGTCTGGGGGACGCGACGCAAGCTCCTCAGTAACTTCCGTTCCGTCATCTTCAGCCTGGGGACGCTGCAAGCGGTGGCTGGATGGGTCGATTTTGCTGCTTGCACAGTGTAGTGTCCCTTGAGCGGCTCCGGTTGATGAATGGGGCAGTGGGAGCCGCACCCCACTAATTCCTACTGGGTGGCTGGGTGCGTGGAAAGCACCTGGGGTGCCCTGGGGTCCATAATCGCCAGGGCCACACCTACTGCTCGTGTACAGGACAGAGGCTTGATGGGGCGGTTCACTGCCCGCCCATCACACCACCGCAGCTACTGCTTCTGACTGCCCCATTTGATCTCAGTGGGTGGCTGGTGATGCTGCAAGCGGTGACCCGGTTGTGGCTGAATGGAGGCCATTGAGGGTGAATGGGGTGGTGGGGGGGCAGCACTGTATAGTGTGCCTCGGGTGGCTGCCTGTTGAATGGGGGTGGTGGTGGGCGATTCACTACCCGCCTTTGGCAGCACCCTGTTCATTCTCGATGGGCAGACGCTGCAGGCAGCATACTGTACTGTATGCAAGTGGTGACTGTGTGTTGGGCGAATGGTGACTCGCCCCTCGCCGCCCCCATTCATTCTCAATAGCAAGCCTGCTTGTACTGTTATGTACATAGAAGGAAGTTGTCTCTCGTTCGGTACGCCAGACGTGTTGACGAGGGGTACCTTCTTGCTGTGATAGCATGTACAGTGCTGTGCAGAAGAGCTCATCTTAACCTTTTGTCTTCACCCTTCAACAATGTCTCAGAAACACAAATCTGATGCAAGTGCTGGTGATACAGTAAAGAAGAGAAAAACCATCACCATGGAAAATAAAGTAGAAATAATAAAGTTCAGAGAGAGGTGAAACTCCATCATTCATTGGCTGAGCACTTGGTTACAGCAGGCCAACAATAGCATCTATACTAATAAAAGGCAAAGCCCTCACTAGCTAAGTTTCCATCAAGTTTTTTGTGACGTTTTGTTATCGACAAACAGAATAAACGTAAAAAAAAATGTGCGAAATTTGCTGTCTCCAGCCTGTTTCCATCAAACTGGCTTTTTATTGATAAAATGGTGTGCGTGATGACGTCATCCCCCCCCAAAAACGAACTGTCGCATAACTTTTGTTGTATCGTGAAAAAAATCTGCCCTTGAGCCGTTTCCATAAATAATTTTGTGTATGTCGCAAATTATCTACCTTTTGTTTTCCACGTTACACCCCCTCCACTAAACAAAGAAACAAAGAAATGGAGAGATTATTCAGACAGTTTTTTGAAATTTGCCACCTTACTGTTATTTCAGTTTCACAAATAATTGGAATTGTACATAATATCCGAAGACGACAGCAGAATGAAGCAGTTGCTTGTCTGATAGCCCTAGAGCTCGAAGAAAGTACCCCAGTGCCACGAAACCCACGGGTATGGGAGAGACGATGGAATAAGACCTTCTGGGAGGAGGTGGTGGAGAGACACTTAACAGAAAATCTCTGGCTGCAACATTTTATAATGACATGGCCGAAATTTGAGATGTTGTGTGGATTCATCAGTCCTGATGTTGCGCCCATCACAGGTTGCCACCGACCACCGGCTCCAACCCAAAAGCGGATTGCCATCGCCCTTTACAAGCTGGCAACCTGCGCCGAGTATAGAGTAGTTGGAGAAACTTTCGGGGTTAGTAAAACTACCGTCCATCGATGTGTATATGCTGTGTGCACCGCTATTAAAGAAAAATTAATGCGGCGTTATATCAGACTTCTGACTGTAGCGGAGGCCAATGAAATTGCATACTGCAATTTCTTGGTGCATCTTGTGCCACAGATTTACGGTGCGCTGGATGGCACGCATGTGCCTATTCTTCCCCCGACGGAAGGCTACCGCGATTACATTAATCGC
The DNA here is from genome assembly GCF_900747795.2 of Erpetoichthys calabaricus. Classification (NCBI taxonomy): domain Eukaryota; kingdom Metazoa; phylum Chordata; class Cladistia; order Polypteriformes; family Polypteridae; genus Erpetoichthys; species Erpetoichthys calabaricus. The sequence goes on along the minus strand of NC_041399.2, from coordinate 68,607,956 downwards.
AAAGGGTGGCCATCTATTGTTCTCCAGGCCCTTGTTGATGACAGGTGCATGATACGAGACATTTGCGTTGGCACTCCTGGAAGTGCCAATGATGCAGCTGTGTTTGCAGCATCAGATCTGTACAGGTGAGCCTACCTTTCAACATCCCTTCTCAGTGCGATAACAACTGAATTAACCTGCTTCCCTTAAGGTTTTTAATTAAAACTGAAACTTGAATTAATACAAAATAACGACGTTTAATCAAAAAAAAAAACTCTCTTCATCAGACCATGCGAACCGCTCCGCCATTCTCGTTTTGATTGCACGTGATGAAAATGTGACACATTTATTTGCGTTAAAGCCCTTTTTTCTGCCAAAAAGTGTTTCCAATGTAGTTTTTGCGACATCTGAAGTATCAATATGGAATTTATGCGCTAAAGTTAAACGGAAAAATATTATGTCGACATGTACAACATTTTATCGATAATTAGCATTTCCATTAGCTATATCGGTAAAAAAATTTGAAGCGCTAAATATTTTTTCGCAAAAACTCCTTGGATGGAAACCTGGCTACTGACTCACACACTGACTGACTGACTGATTGACTGACTCATCACTAATTCTCCAACTTCCCGTGTAGGTGGAAGGCTGAAATTTGGCAGGCTCATTCCGTACAGCTTACTTACAAAAGTTAGGCAGGTTTCATTTCAAAATGCAAAGCGTAACGGTCATAACTGGAACCTCTTTTTTGTCCATATACAGTAATGGACGGCAGCTCGCTGGCTGTGGGAGGCGGGGTTGCGTATCGCGTCATCACGCCTCACATGTAATCACGTGAACTGACTGAAGGAGAAAGGACGGCCTTATATGGCGTTCGTTTATAAAACAGCGGACAGGCTGTGTAAAGGCAGCTTCACAAAAAACAGATCCTTAACAAATTGTTATTGGTATATTTTCCCTCAGTTTAAAAAGGTTTTAAAAGCAGAACTTCGCCGCTGCAAAGCGCGCCTGACTTTATTGAAAAGAAACTAAACTTGCAGCGCCACCGCTATTCAATGACACTTGCCTAACGCCTGACTTTATTGAAAAGAAACTAAACTTGCAGTGCGACTCTTCAATGACGCGCCGCTATTCAATAACGCGCTGCTATTCAATTACACTTGCCTTACGCCTGATGAGGCAAGAATTAGGGCGAAACACGTGTTGCGTACTCTTTGCATTATTTGACAGTAAACTATTTTCAACCATTCTATGATCTGCTTCTCACAACTGAAGCACTGTGGCTGATGTTAGCTGACTTGCTGGCCAACCATAAGCGTTCACCTGGTAGGTAACCACCCATACAATCAGATTGTGATTCAGACTGCGAATGCCGTGAATGTAATTACCCTGATCTACATGCTGTCAAATAAACGAACCACACGCCGTGGCGCAATGTTAGGGGCTTCACCTCTAGCGCTGACGTCCGAGGTTCGATTCCCGTAAGCGAGTGCAGTGAGTGTGTACGCCCGATGAGCCAAGAATTAGAGTGAAACACGTGTTGCGTACTCTTTGCATTATTTGACAGTAAACTATTTTCAACCATTCTATGATCTGCTTCTCACAACTGAAGGCACCGTGGCTGATGTTAGCTGACTTGCTGGCCAACCATAAGCGTTACCTGGTAGGTAACCACCCATACAATCAGATTGTGATTCAGACTGCGAATGCCGTGAATGTAATTACCCCGATCTACATGCTAGAGAAAACCTCAATGAAGAAGAAACAGTGTGTAAGCATACATATTAACACGTGCAATTAAACGTGTGCATTTACAGGGTGATTTCTCAGGCTTAAAAGCTCGCCTTTTATTAAAAAGGTAAATGCAAACTGTTTTCATTCTGAAGGGCACAAACCACGTTGGATTTCAGCCGTTAAACGTGCAAAAATGTTGGTACACCAGATAAATAAGCGCAACATATTATCAGTTGTATTGTATGCTTACAATACATATAGAAATGTGTTAATCGTTAACTAATAGTATGGGATGGTGTTTTTCGATTCGCGCCTTGATTTAAACGATTCCATGTCTTGGTGGGTTTGCGTAGCTTATTGTCAATATCTTTACACCTGTTTTTAAGACTTATTGACTGAAACGGGCTTTCACGAAAAAAGTTAGGGCTTTGCTACAGGATACACCCTCCAAGTTAAAGAAGTAAAAATAAAGGTATATATTTCTGTTTTATTTAAACCTTTTAAGTTCGTATGCATAGCCCCATTTGGCTGTTTTAGTTTTTTTTTTTCTTCAGTAATATTTAATCTCCTTAAAGAAAAACATATGCATTTTACTTTTTTTGTATCTCTTTAGTAATATTTTAGTGTAAAAGGATAACCAGTATTTAAACCTTTTATGTTACTTTATAAAGTTATTTTACACAATGTTGAAAAATTAATAAGAAAGCTACATATTTTGGCAGCTGCTGCTTTAATTTTCAGTGAAAAAAAACGAAAATGGGCAAATGGGTCTATGCATACAAATGTCCATCCATCCATTATCCAACCCACTATATCCTAAATACAGGAGCCAATCCCTGCCAACACAGGGCACAAGGCAGGAAACAAACCCTGGGCAAGGTGCCAGCCCACCGCAGGGCACACACACCCACACACCAGGGACAATTTAGAATCGCCAATGCACCTAACCTGCGTGTCTTTGGACTGTGGGAGGAAACCGGAGTACCCGGTGGAAACCCAGACAGACACGGGGAGAACATTCAAACTCCACGCAGGGAAGCAAACCCGGGTCTCCTAACTGGCACCTTTCACTGCGCCACCATAACGCCCGCATACAAACTTAAAAGGTTTAAATAAAACAGAAATATATACCTTTATTTTTACTTCCTTAACTTGTGGAGGGTGTATCCTGTAGCAAAGCCCTAACTTTTTTCATGAAAGCCCCTTTCAGTCAATAAGCCTTAAAAACAGGTGTAAAGCTAAACTTGCACCACCGCTATTCAATTACACTTGCCTAACGCCTCTCCTAAGGGGAGATACTGTGGGATCTGGGCATCAGTCAAAGCACCAATCACAGGCCCGATTAGAAAGCGGGAAGCTGTGATTTGTCGTCTCCCTCCCATGTAACAATCACAGCCCGTGTTACAACGCACTATGTATGTATATATGTATATATATATATATATATGTATATGTAGATATGTATATATATGTATATATGTATATATATGTTTACATAACCTCTTTAACACACTACTTCTTCGCTGCGAAGCGCGGGTATTTTGCTAGTTTATTAAAATAATGTAACTGTTCCGACTTAAATACAAATTCAACTTAAGAACAAACCTGCAGTCCTTATTTCGTACATAAGATGGGGACTGCCAGTGTTTGTATTATTATTAATCAGTGTTATTATTTTCATCATTATTATACTTCCTATACTTCTGACTTTGTACTTTTAGTGTTTTGCACATTTTACAGTAGAAAGATAAGATTTAATAAAAATGGCAATTTTCAAGCCAAAAAATGTAATGCTAAGGAGGCTACAAGGCTCTTGGTGCAAAGAAAAGCAATTTCTCATTATCTAGCTTAAATCTAAATAGCAGGTACCTAGTACTATCTGGGCAGTACATTTCTGTTTTGCAAGTGCGTGAACAAATTTTTAGTTTTCTGAAGTAACCAGGTTAAACTTGCGTGCATTTACCTTCCTCAAAACTGTCATATATTTTAAAAAATTAAAATAAGATCTAATTGAAGGTGATCCAGGTCTGGTGCATGTTCTTTCAATGCTGGTTGCAAATAAACCATGGTTCCAAAGTTTTTACTGTTAATGAAAGCTGAAACTAAAATGACTGTAAAAGCATTTAGTGAAATAAAATAGAAATGAAGCTAGAATCTAAATGAAAAGTAAACTGAAATTAAAGCCATCTGCTCAAAACATGAAATCAAATGAAAATCCGTTGTTTGTTTTTGAGATAAACCAATTGCAGGAAGGCTACTGTTTCCAGGGTTCCCTTCTGAGAACATATTAAGCTTCAGTGCACATTTTAAACTGGCCATTTTCCTAGTAATCAGTTAATAAAAATTCACATGGCAAGCCTTTAGTTGAGTGCTTTGAAAATTGATATTAAAGTGGTAAAATTAGTTTGTCTTATGCAAACTCTTCTTGAACATCACTTGTGCAGTTTTGTAATTTTTCACATTGATGTAACCTTCTGAATTCTGAAACATGTTGTAGCAAAGTTCCATTACCAAATATTCTAACAAGTAACCATGATTTGAAGATTAAAGCTTTAGTGTTTGATCAGAGTTCAAGCTGTTTAATCAGAGAAGACTACAAGAGATGGCAGTTTAGGACAAATTGGGTCCACCCTCAAGCTTTTTTAATAATTGTAATACAGTAATCCCTCGCTACTTCGCGGTTCACTTTTCGCGGATTCACGACTTCGCGGGTTTTTAAATACAAGTGATTGCCCGCCTATCGCGGAAGTTATGTTCCAGACCCATCAGCAACAGGAGAAAATCCGCGATATAGAAAGACCATATAAATAAACATTTTTATAGTTTAAGCCTTAAAATACCCATCCCACATGCTTTAAACACATGTAAACTTATAAGACACACTTTGTTAACACATATGATATGTGGATGTCGGGCTAAGGATATGAGTAACATCTCACTATTAGAAAACATTTTAACTTCACGCAAGACAAGACAGTGAGACAGGAAAATTGGTGATGTACAGGCTTAAAATTATTGACACGCAGAGCGACAAGCAGCACAAAGCCAGCACAAAGTCCACTTCTCCTTAGCGTTCATTCAGCTCCCCACCCCCTTGACAATGCGAAGTGGCAGGAGCGTACTGCGCTTCCGGGGAGGGGGGGTTTGAGCGAAGGTGCGTTCAGCTCTCACACCCCCCCCCCCACACACACACACACACACTCCTCCTTCCGAACACGCAGAGCGACAAGCAGGCATTTTGGCAGAAGCAGCACAAAGTCCATTTCTGCTCAGTGTGAGTTCAGCTGCCCCCCTTCACAAAGCGAGTGCAGACACATTGACATCTGATCGCTGTGTGCAGTGTGCAGTGTTGGTCTGAGGTGTTTAAGAATTTAGAAAGTGTTTAAGAGCATAGGAAGTGTTTATAAGAGCGTGGGAAAGGTTAACAAGAGAGTGAGAAAGGTTTATAAGAGTGTGGGAAGGGTTTATAAAGCCTTAAAATATGTATAAATAATAAAATAAATATAGGTCGCTACTTCGCGGATTTTCACCTATCGCGGGGGGCTCTGGAACGTAACCCCCGCGATAGGTGAGGGATTACTGTACTCTGAAAAATCACATTGTTTTTGTTTGCAAAGATGCACAAAGTGCACAAGTAACTTAAAGAGTGCATTGCAGGAATTATACTTTTTGTGAAATATGCAAATACAAATAGACACTGTCAAGCAAAGCTTGGTAAATAACATACAGCTGTTTGGCCTGCTGTATTATAATACTGATATCAACTTAGCCATTCCCCTGCTCTCCTGTCAGACTCCATACATAGCATGACTAAACATTTTCTTATCCTTGCTCTCTGACACTAGTTTTTTAAAGGTGCTCAAATTTTCTCTTTCGCCTTAGTTTCTTGTTATGTTTGCCTTTTTTGAGAACTAGCTTCTTTATATCTGGTTTCATTTCTACCTTGTACCTGACTCTGTCAGGTTAGGTCTGGTGGATTAGATGCATTCAGTAATGAATGGATGGAAAATATTGTTTGTTTAAAAAATGAAATGTTTCTGGCCAACTGTAATTTTTGCAAATACTAAATGTGACTCAGCTTTTAGATTCTGATGCATATAAAGAGTTGTGATTTGTAGTAATTTTGAATCAGGTCTGGGTAATTTTTAATAATTATATATAATATGCTATTTAAAAAGGTACATGTTTATTTTTGTTTTAATTCTGCTCATGGGACCTTTTCAGTATATCTGTTCAGCCTTATTAATGAATGAACTATTAAATAATTTTCAGGTGTGTACTGTAATGGTTAAAAAATTCAGATTATTACATGTGAATAGGTAATTATATTGCATAATAGTAATTAGTGCTTACAAGGTGCCCCGCCTTTAAGGAATATTGCTGTTTCTCTTTTTTTCATTATATGGCTATGTAGCCTAATAAGCAGGATGGTTGTTAGCTCCCTAGGCAGAAAGTATTTTTTAACAAGGCATTGTAGCAAATAATTGAATGTAAATGAAAATCCTGTCTGTGAGCACTTTAAAGCATAACAGTAACTGTAAGAGGAGCAATTGTATAATCAATAATGCAACAAACTTTTTTCCAGAAGCCAAAGTGAAAGAACCTAGTGAATTTAAAAACACTTAAACTGCTGTCATAAAGAAGTCTAAAAGAGGTTGAGTATTGTGCGTGCTAAAAAAATAAGTCTTTGTCTATAGAGACTGCTAGAGCAGAGAAACTCACTGCATCTTTTATGGGTGTATCTGCCTATTTCTACAATTATTTTGGTATGTAGGCTAGGTTCAGGTTGGATTTCTTTCTTAATCTTTGTTGAGTAGCCATTAACTACAACTAATTAACACAAGTCGCCAAAAATAAAAACTAAAATAGAAATAGTAGAAGTTCCATAAATTAAATTGAAAAGTGACAGGTAAAAATAGTACAGAAATAAAAGCTAATTAGACATGGTGCTAGTTCATTTCTGAGCACACTCACACTATGTAGCCAATTCAGAGTTAACATGACAGGCCTATATTTAAAGGGTATCTAAAGAAAAACCAAAGCAGGCAAGGGAGACGAAGGTCAGTGTCCATGCTGAAGTATGAACTGAGTGGAACATGATTGAGTTTTAATTTAGCATTATGAAAGGAATTGGTGTATTAGATGCATGCCATTACATTAAAATTAGTTTAACAGGAACACAAGAACACAGTTGGGAACCTGTTATGGGAAAATTTCACACAAAAGTTAGAAGGATTTTCTTCAAACAGAGAACCACAGACACACAGAATAAATTACTGAGTAGTGTGGTATAGAATATAACTTTAGGGACATTCAAAACCTAACTTGATGTTATTTTGATACAGTGGTACTATCCATTGTGCCTTTCCACATTGAATTTCTTATTGGAAAAATATAGTATATATAATATATATAGCCTTATTAAAACTGCTGGTCATGGCGGCACATATTGATATATGGAAATGCAATTTTTTTTTCATATTCAGCTTTTATAGTATAAGTAATAATGCTTTGGATACTTTGTGTAATCATATTTCATATGTAATACTTAATTTTACTGCATTTAAATGTAACTGTTTCTTCAAATTTCATTTTTTTTTTATTGAATTTCTAATTTAGGAAAAAAAAATAACAAAGGAAAAGACCTTCATATATAAATTTTTAGACCAAAAGAAAGTGATGGCCTGTTGAGAAATTGTTTGGTCTTAGGTAGAGTCAGTGAGGCTCAGTGAGAGTCTGTGCTCCACTGAGCACTGTATTTCTATAAAAAAAAAAAAGTTACATCTAATGTCTCATTTTCAAATACATTTTTTTGCAGTTTAAGAAGAACTGTTTTATTATACAGTACATGTATTGTCAAGTTTTGGTCACAGAGTTGAACGAGAGACTGGAAGGTGAGTCGAAGTTTCCAAAGAAAATACAGGTGCTTTATTACTGTATAGTAAAGGCAGCGACATGGGCAATCATCCTGCTTTAGCTCCCATCTTCAGATTGGAACAACAGTGGCTCGGAATCACTGCTGTAGCGGACCAGGAGAGTGCAAGGAAGAGCAGGTCAGAGCCTGGTGTTAAATGTTCTAAACATCACGCAACAAGTATGTTGCATAGTAAGCCTGATCATGCAGAGGACAACTAATTGCTTTGCCCTTTGTTTACTGTTTACCAGACACAGCAGAGCAGCTGCTGTTAAAGATGGTGAATTGCCAAAGATTCCAGTCACGATAGTGTACATATTTTCCCCATATTCATTGTAATGAAATGTCAGTCATAAGAAAACATTTTGTGGTACAGTGAATTTTGTTACAATGGGGTTCCACCTGTATATGAATTTGGTCAAGTATCTGAAAAATAGGACCAAAAAATTATATTTTGATATCCCCAAGCCCTTTGTTTGTGATCTCCTAAACTGGTTAGTTGATGTAGAGGTCTTAATTTCCGTGAAAATCACGTTGGACCTGACTCAGTGTTTTTGTGTGGCTAAAATTTAAGAGTGGTGAGTGTACACACTACTGTAAAGGCCCATGTGGTCAGAAAAGAAGAAAAGATGGTGTGTGCATGTCTGTAATGTGGTGGTTTCTTGTTTTTCTTTTTTTTTAAATTGTCAAATGAATCATTCTAGGTATTGTGGTGCATATGCATAGCAGCTTGTAAGGCAGATGCATAATATGGTTACTGGTTTGAATACTGTTGTTGTTGTATTTTTTTTCCCCACTTTCCTTCAAATATGTACAAGGACACACCAAAACAGGCATATCTAAAAATTAGAGAAACCAGATTTTGTTTTTCAAAGAAGATTCTCGGTGTGAGAAATACAGTCATCCCTCACCTATCGTGGGGGTTACGTTCCAGAACCCCCCCGCGAAAGGTGAAAATCCGTGAAGTAAAAACCATATGTTTATATGGTTATTTTTATATGTTTTATAAACATTTCCCACACAGTTATACAGCATAAACCCTTTGTATTCTCTTAGATATTAGGTAAGATTCATTGAAATTATGTATGTAAACACACTGTTTATTTACAATAAAACCTAAATATTATAGATAAGATATCGAGCGTCTCCGATATCACATATGTTACATGTTATGTAACATATAGACAGGCCACCAGCAATAAATACGTACAATGCAAGAATAATTGTATACAGTAAAATGTGTGTACAGTGACACTAAACGTACGTCCGTGTACTAAGTACTGTACGTAGAAAATTAATTATCGTTACTCACCAACAATGACACGACGACTTGTCTGATAACGATGAGTTTAATTTTACTGCACAACAAAGGAGAGCGTTACAGTTCTTCTAAAGGAGCCTCTTCAGGCGACTCTGTAGCACCGCCGCCGTTCTTCTTCCAGCAGTCTTCAATGCAAATCCCTAAACCAGATTCCATCTGGACTACCACCTTATTACGTCCACTTACAACTCGTTTTGTACCCTGGTTAAAGGACACTGCGGCCGTAGATCTTATATTCTTTTCTTCCTTTTTAAATAAAAAGAATCGTGGACTCATTGATGCCGTAATGACGTCCTACAGCGGTGTAGCTGTTCCCTTCCTTCAACATATCCAAAACTTTTACCTTTTCGGCAATCGTTAGCATCTTTCGTTGGCGCTTGGGCATGGCCCCTGAAGCAGTAGCGGAGCAGATCGTTTTGGAGCCATAACGAAGGGCTTGACTATGCACAAAGATAAACACAAAAGAGCACAAAAGTTAACTCTTTACACAGTGAAACACGTTGATGCTGAATGAGCGAGACGAGACTTCCTGGTTAACGCAGCGGAATCGAATTCGGCGCTCCATCGCTGAGTCAGTCAGCACACAGGAACTTAACTGCGTGCTCTGATTGGGTAGCATCTCAGCCATTCGCCAATAACGTCCCTTGTATGAAATCAACTGGGCAAACCAACTGAGGAAGCATGTACCAGAAGTAAAAAGGCCTATTGTGCAAGCACAAACCCGCGAAGCAGCGAAAAATCCACGTTATATATTTAGATATGCTTACTTATAAAATCCGCGATAGAGTGAAGCCGCGAAAGTCGAAGCGCGATATAGCGAGGGATTACTGTATAATTAAAACTTGACAAATGCCTTCCTATACAATAGTTCATTATTGTTCAAACTATTTGTCAATTTAAATGTCTTAATTTATATTTATCTTCTTAGTAAACTTTTTAAGGATTGGCAGGGAAATTTTTTTCATTGCATAATAGCATATAAAGGACAAACACAAAAACGTACTATTTTAATATTACTTTAGCACATCAGACTTCTGAATTGAAAGTCTGCTGTTTCTTTACACAGTCTAAATAATGATCAAAACAAAATCCCTGACAATTTTAGATATGTCAGCCTGACTGCTATTTTAAGTCTCAAAAAGAGGACATCATCAGGAAAAAGAGGATGTGTGGTCACTCTCTGTTATCTTTTTTGAAAATGATAGCAGTAAAACAACTATAATTGTATTGAAAAAAGAAAAAAAAACAGTCATAAACAGATTTATTTGAGTTTGTGTGATGTTTTCTTTTTCCTCACTTGTTGATTAAGCTGTTGCAGGAATTTACTTAAGCTATGTGCATGATTCAGATGGCTTTTAAAGGGAAAGTGGGAATGTGGTTGGTGGTGGAATGGACCCTTTTGCAGACAGGGGTTGTGTGGCGTACTAATACTGAAAAAGTACCAAAAACCCCCATTTTTAAAACTGTTCAGCTCTGTGTTCTTCCACTCATTGACACGCTGTAGACTCTTTACCCTCCATACCCTCCCCACCCCTTTTGACACAGTAGAGGAGTGTTTCTTAAACTATGGGGTTGCAGACATGTTTGTGATGGGTCACCACATGATTGTGTAGTAAAATTACAAATGTTCATCCAAGTGTGAATTCTGTGCCAAGTGATAACCCTGCTTCCATCATACTTTTTTTTTTTTTTTGAAGCAGTTTAACAATGCCATTAATGTATCAAGGGGAAATTTGGTTTCTGTGGCAAAAAAATAAGTTTTCCTCAACTTCCATGTCATAACCTATGGAGAAATTAGCCTGAGAAGACTGAGAGGAAGGGCATGTATAAGAAGGGGATGGAAAGGAGGAACTGATAGATGAGCTCATGAGGTGAAGTGACTGTGGCACTAGATTGAAATGTCAAAATGAAAATAATGGGTGTGGGACAAAAATGTGACAATTTTCAGGGTATTATGAAGGCCAAATAAATGCGTGGGGTGCGTATGTGTGTGTGTGTGTATGTAATATATAATATATATAATATATATATATATATATATATATATATATATATATATATATATATATATATATATAGGGTGAGCCAAAATGAAGTACCATTTCTCAAAGTCATTGTACAAGGTAGAGGTCGGCTGAGTAGGTTGGGGTAGGGGTTCTTTGATAGGCAATTCCTTGTAGTTTTCAGTGGCCAAAATGCCTTGGCCCGGTGCGCACCGTGCTTTCGCTTTCGAAGTGTTCTTCAAAAACAACAAATCCATCATCACTATGCAACTCACCTTCCTCCTAATGGTGATGTCCCAAATGGAAAGCAATTCTTCAGTGAGTGGTTAAATTTAGACAGATGGATACAACATTGAACAGAAAATCTACAGGCTGTCCTCTGACTGTATGAATGCCTGAAAACATCCAAGCTGTAAGGGCATCAATTTTGTAGTCTCCTAGATGTTCAGCGCGCAAACATGCTTTAAGCAGGAGGATTTTGCATAAGTACCTTAATTTCCATCCATACAAAATGATGGTAGTGCAGAAGTTCACAGAGAGAGACTGGGAGAGCCATAGAGAGTTGTGCGCAAACATTCTGCATTCATTGAGATGCCATCGTCATGTGCAGAGACGAGACACATTTCCATTTGAATAGTTGTGTAAATAAGCAAAGCTTTTGCTATTAGGCTAAAACCAACCCTCGTGAACTTTATCAGAGACCCCTGCACAGTGAGCATGTTACAGTTTGTTGCGCCATTGCAAAATTTGGCATTGTAGGCTCTTACTTTTTTGAGGAGCTGGAAGTAATGGACACCTTCACTTCAGAACATCATACAGTACACTCCCAAAATTTGCGGGGGTTACGTTCCTAGAGCACCCATGAATTGTGAAAAACCACAAATTTTGGATGTAGTTAAAAAAAAAAAGCCAATTTTTATAGTTTAAACCCTAAATATTACAACGGGACCGGGACCTGCAAAAGGAGCAGAGTATGTTTGGGGGAGGAGAGAGAAACGAAGCATCGTGCGAGAAGCATATCATGCGACAGAGCAGCCACAAGTAAGCCCCGCAAGTAAGGGAGCAATGTGAAAGTAGTCTATCAGCATTTTTTAAGAGGGGTTTTTTGAGGAGCGTCTGTGTCTTCTAGGGGTGCGTTCAGCCCCCCTGCTCATAAGGGGCTGGCAGTGGTCATGAGCTGGCTGCTCAATGACTATAGCCGGTTGTGGCAGTTTAAGGGTTAAGAGGAACAAAACGGAAAACACAAGAACATCTCAGCTAGAGATGCATCACAGTCAATCAGCAGCAAGGAGAAATGAATAACGCTGTAGCGGTCTGGTGCCGCTAAGATTTACACCGTCGAGAAGATGGTAATTTATTTATTTTTATGGTGGAGATTCCATGGACGCACCCAGCCTTGACCCGACTTGCATGCAGTCACAGACAGAGACAAAAACTAAACAAACCGGTAATCAAGCAGCAAATAAAGAATGTAATGAAAACAAATGAAGTAAATGAAAACAACGATGCCACCCCTGTTCCCCTCATGGCGATTACACATTAAATACAACAAAGCACAAACAAAACACACAGAGTAAATCATGAAAAAGTTCATGAAAAATGGCAACGGATGAAATATAATGATGAAAACAGATAGTCCAGAGATCCGCATGTTGAATGGGAATGTAAAGATAGTCCTGCCGCTAGTTCCTGAAATGGTGAAGACAGGTGGACGGGCTCAGGAGCGCTCCTTTCTTTGCAGGATGGCCATGAATCCACTTACAGTCCTCATGTACACAGGCAGACAGCAGACAATCCAGACGCACAAAACGATCCAAGACAAAACTAATAAGTACAGGTAACCCAACAGAAGGCAGACAGACAGGAACTTGTAACACAACTTACAAAAACTTTTTTTTTGCTTTTGGTCACCGGCCCCCTTTTTAAAAGCCGCGCGGACATCCTTTGACCCCAGCACTCTCAGCTGAAGACCAATCAGAGCCACTGCAGGGACTGCTGGGAGTTGCAGTTTCAAATTCTATTGGCTACTTTCACCATCCCAAGCCACGTTTTCCTCTACAGTTGCTTCCTGGTCTCTCTACAGTGCAGTATTGCCACAATAAAAGCCATAAAAATTGCGGAGGATATTTTCGGTTTCCGCTAACAATTATTAGATAGGTTCGAAGGAAAAATCCGCGAATACCTGAGGCCGCGAACTCTGAACTGCGACCTTGCGGGGGTCTACTGTATTGAAATGCTAGAGAACTTTTTGTGGCCCCAGCTGGAAGAAATGGATATGGTGGATGCCTGGTTTCAACAGGATGGAGCAACAGGCCCATAGGGCATGGAGATCCATGCAAGTTTTGTGGGAGAAGTTTCCGGGGAGCCTGTGCGCTGATGTCTGGTGGCCTTCATGTATGCCTGATCTCGCTCTGTGCGATTTCTTCTTGTGGGGCTATCTCAAGTCGAAGGTATACACACACTGACCTCAAAACCTTGAAGCCCTCAAAGACATTATTCGCCACGAATTCGCCACTATTCCCCTTGAAATGACCAGATGAGTCCAGTGAGCATACAGAAATCGTTTTGAAGAGTGCGTCACTAATGATGGCCAACACCTTGAAGACATCATTTTTAAAACACAGTGAAACAAATCTATTTTGTATACCCTTTCTTGTGTTGTAATGAAATTTATTTTATCTTGTAGCATTTTTGTAGAATAAACGTTTAAATATGGTACTTCTTTTTGGCTCACCCTGTATATAAAAATACCATTGTGAAGGATGTTTTTGTTAGATCAGTGAGAACATCAGAAAATATAAAAAGCAGAGAGAAACAGTAGGTGTTGGTAAAGTTAAAAATTTCAAACTGGCCTCAAATCTTCTGCAAGATTTGTTCCATCACCCACATAAATTACAAATAGTGTTTGAGTTGTTTAAGTATAATTTTGCATTTTTGGCTTGTTTTTTACTTGGAATTGAATTGTTAAATGGAACCTGGGGTATTTTAAAACTGTTTTTAAACTCCCTTACAAAAATGTATTGATAGAGGTCCTTTTAAAAACATTATGTAAAAAAATGTTATTTAAGACAACGTAAATAATTAGTTTATTTTTTAAATCATTCCTTATCCAGAATCATGTGTCAAGCGACTTTTCAAACAAATCCTCATATCTTCATTCTGCACCCCACAAATTTCTTTCAGCTTTACTATATATTACATTAGGTATTTCCACTGGAAGTGATACACCTCAGGAATCGATTCTTGTTTATAATGTATTTGTTTTAGGTTCAAGCTCCAGTGTGGGTTATGTGTGTTCTCCCTAAGTGTATGTGTATTCTCTCCTGGTGCTTCAGTGTCCTCCCACAGTTCAGAGACACACAGGTTAATTGGATTAGCAATGCTAAACTTGCCCTAATGTATGGCTGTGTGTATTCAGGGGTTATTCCTGCCTTGCGCCCTATACTTGATGCCATCAGTTACTTTCTGACCCAGAATATAATAAGCAGATTTATATAAGTAGTGTATTGTTTTAATTTGTTTCCCACTTTTCTCTTATAGTAATGTTCATATGAGAAATTTGCTTGAATGGATTCAAAAACATTTACTTTTTATTGTATGGCCATTGTTATTTATATCTGATCCCACTGTTATTTTGAAAGTAATACTTTTCTTGGGTTCCAGTCCAGTACTGATTTTCTTATTTGGGTCATCAGATTTAAATGTTTAAGAGTCCGTGCATTAGAGAATTCAAAGGGGAACTGCTGCTGGTAGCAAATCATTGAGGTGTGATGTAGACACCTTGTGGGACAATCCTTCTCAACCACAATCCCATTTGATGTGCTTTAGACTATGTGGTGGACAAGCAACTCTATTATCCATCTTTTTCTTATCAACGTGCTGCAGACTCTGCGGGACAGCAAATTTTGACGAACAGAAGAATTCAAAGGGAAATGGCAGCTTTTAGCAAAGCAGGGAGATACATGATTATCAGGTGCAACATACATTTTTTCGGTAGACTTGGTAGGCTCGCACTTTTGTGGCCAGGGTGGGGGGTGTAATGAGGTCTTAAAGCCTATATTGATACTGAACTCAAAATGTTAGTACTGGTTTAATACTAGTGCAGACATCTAACTTGATGCTTCACATATCTGCTTCTAGCGGTGATTCCTTGACAGCTCAACATCTCTATGTATGTAAATGTCTTGAGTGCATAGTCCAATCTTAAAGTGACAGGTACCGCCAACAAGATGTTCGACATGGAAAGTCCGTGGCTGGCACAGAAATAAAATAATATTTCGCAACTCTGATTCAGATCAGACTGTTTCTCTAAGTCCCTGCCCCCAGACCATATTTCTATTTTATTCCATGTGTGAACATTGAATTTGCATAGTAAGGCTATAAAATGAAAAAGTGGGACCATATACAGCAACGTATACTCTGAGGAAGCTTATGCAAGCAGTCAGACGTTCACCTCTCTGCACCTTATGTTTGCACTGCGATGACTATTTCTTTATGGACACAAACACCAGCCTTATGGCACTCACTTGTGAACTTGTAAATATCATGGTAACAGCACAGAAAATGCAGAATTGGAGAGAGAGCACCCATCCCTGTCAAGAAGTATCATTCCACAAGCAGCACGTCATTCTTAGTTAGAAATGTTACATTCTTATCTTTTTTTATGCTGAATGTACCTCATATGGGAATGTACATATATCCCTGAAACATTTCACCCACCTTGTAATATGTTCAGATTTCAGTTATGTGCTCCATACCTCTACTCTACCATAAGCTGTGATTTTAAAATGTTAAATATCTGACTTTTTTCACTATTTATTAGCCTTTTTCAGAAGTGTTACTGTTGATAGCTGTGTCAAATTCAAGTTGTTAGCTGGATTTGCTTATTCACGAGTACCTGGGCTGCATAGTAATTTTCCTGGGTTAATAGTGATCAAACATCACTGTACCAGGGGAGCAATGATACTAAAAATGTACTGAAGTTCTGCAATTACCAGTGTCATGCTTGTTTTTGTCTGAAAGAAAACACTGTATGCTAGAGGGTGGCAATGATCATCTACCGGTTGTTTTTTTCTTTGACATTTCTCTCACAATTTTTATACTTTTAATGACAAAAATCAAACTGAGGCTTAAAAAAAAAAACTGAGTTGGAAATTGGAAGAAAGAGCCAAGCATATAGCAGCAAGGATTTGAAGAAATAGCAGTGTGACAGATATAATTAAGTTAGAATCTTTTACGTTACAGTAACTGGGCAGAAAAGAAAGTTAAGGAAAGGGGACGTTAAAAGAAACCAAATTTGACTAACTTCACTGAGCACCCTTTTATTATAGCAGAAGAGAAATCAGATGGGCTAGTTAAATGGTTTATTACCAGTTACCTACCCAATCTGACTAGGGACCCTGGTCTTTCGATTCCCTTATCTTGTAAAATTTCTGGGCAGTTCGTGTGAAATGGTAGTTTTTTTATTTGTTACCTTTCAGAATATAAAATTATATGGAGATGCACATTTTCTTATTTTTTCTTAGTCGGAATTACACAGATTTGTTTGTATAAGCATACTGCTGTCCACATGTTTTTGGATGAATCTGCTTATGATGGTTACATAGCCATAAAAATCTTGTCAAAGTCTCTCAAACTATATACCAAATTGTAGATTTAAAACATTTCTGCAATTTTACTCTGTCTCTTTAGTCCAGCCCTATATAACTTTTTCTGCTACTTCTCTGCTTTAGTGTCTGCTTGTAAACTGGAAGTTGAAGTGCAGTTAATATGACAGTCCAGGGTAAGGACAGGGTCATGGGGAATAAGTGTCATTTATAAGGGTATATCAGTGATGGAGAATTAGAACCCCTGGTAGGACATGTTGATGATATTTAGGGTAAAATTTGCTTTATTCATGTCTCCAGCAAAAATAAACTATCCCTCTGGCTGTATTGGTTTGTATCCATAGATTGCTGAACAAAATGCTAATACTGGCTTATACAGAATGTAGACAAAAATAGGAGAAACACTGGACAACTCTCCCCTCAAAGATGAAATGTGTGGCGCTTGATCATTAAATACAACAAATCAGGAACACACGGGTTCTCCTTTGTTTTTATATTTATATAATATGTTTGTTTGGTATGTATTCAGAATATATGCAATACTTGCATAATTTGGGCTTTCATAGAAGTACTTGCTGAAGCAGTAATAAAACACACTGATCTGTATGTTATTTCTGTTCAAAAATAAAGCTTAGATTACATGAAAAGCTCCAGTATTTGACATTTCCAGAAGTATACTGATTGAAACTGTACAGTGGTCAGGTATTTGCTGGAGTGAGTTGACAGTGGAGATGTATGGTTTCTACCGCTTATATAATTTTTTTTTTTTTTTTTTTTGCAAGTCTTTATCTCTCAAAGAGGTAGTTGTCAGGAAATTCCAAAGTGTCTATCCTATCCTTTAACTAAATAGGTAGTATTGTGTAACAGCCTACCGTACAGTCCAAGCTCTCCCATCCTATACTTTCAAGGAATAGGCTCACTATGGCTAATTCTAAAAGGTCTTGAAGAGTTGCTTTTAGTTGTATATTACATTAGTATAAAGACCTGTGTTCTATCCATTGTTAGAAGTTTTCTGACTTTTAGCCTTATGGAACACTCCTTTACAACCTATTTTATTAATATTTATATATTGTTTTCTTTTGCATCTCAGAGGCAAACAAAGAATAATGGTGATGAATGACAACGTAAATGTTAGTATTCTTGGCATTTTCAGGGGACAGTGTAACTTTTAATGTTTTACCAATTTGTAATGTACATATCACATTAATTTAAATAATAGTATAACTAAGAGTGCAGCAAAATTAAATATGCTAGAAAAAAGTTTGAACCTTTCTGGCAGGTTTTTATTTCTCATTGAATGGGAGTTTCATTACAGCACTATATTAAACTTCATTTCTATTCTGGTATTGAGTAGGGTAAGAGATAACGTTTAAATGCCTTGGTTATTGAGTTTAACTTGCCCTAATACTGTTTGGTTTAATTAAATGTTTGAAGTAACCTTGGTTTGTTGAGTTAAGTGATGCTTTCTGATGTTGGGATGCACAAAAGAGGTTGAAAAGCAGTTTTGATCATAAATGGTGCCTGCTATTTAAAAAAGAGTATGCTGATGCTGGCCCATGTTTACTCTAGTGTTGCCAGCTGTCAAGTGCAGATATGCCAGTATTTAGGCACAGCTCACTATTACTGCAAGACTATTCAGATGGAGGATAAGTGAGAAATTGGGATGCCACTGACTTGTATGGGGGGTTTTCTTAGTACAGCTCCTGCAGTGCTGATCTGATTCTATACAGCAGTCTGCCTGCAGAATTGTTTTTGAAATGCAATATTTAAAAATGCATGGACATAGGGTCAGTTAATCTTATCAATTTCTTTCATCAGATTACTAACAAGTAATAAGTGATGGCAAAAACTATAAAACATGACAGAGCCTTTAAATCATTTTTAGGTCTTTTATTATAAATTGAAGGGATCACACTTTTTACATATATAATAAATTCAACATAGCATTAAAAAGAGAGAAAATCCCACTATTCTTTGAAGACAAAGCAAAGATAAAAATCAAACCATTATTAATTGTACCCAATTATAATGCAAATACAAAAATGAATATGCATGTTTTGTACATTCTTTAAAAGTACAACCAATTAGCTGTGAATGAAAACCATTTTAAATTTTATTGCTTTACCATTAGCAAAACTGGTAAGTTAAAAATGAGTGAGCAAATTAGAAAAGAGCAAGATTATTATTCATTAATGATTATTTATCATTCATTTTTTATCCTTGAAATTAAACAAATCTACACTTGTGGCAAATAAACATTGAGACAACTTTCAAACGTGTGTGGCAAGTCAGTATGAGTAATTAAATGCACTGTTCTGTATGTCATGTTTGTTCAAATATAAAGCTCAAATGTACATTAAACACTCCTTATCAGTTTAGTTCAGGGTGGCTGTGGCAGTTAACAGACTTAACAGTCAAAAACCTACTTAGTCAGGTTCAAGTTGTTGTGAGTCATAGCCTATTCTGACAGCATAGGCAGCATGTAAGGCAGGAAATAGCCTTGGCAAGACTGTTAGCCCATCATAGGGTCAAATCAAACATTTACTTGTGCTTCCACAAGGCCAAATTTGGAATCACCTGTTAGTCTAAGATGCATATTTTAATAATTTTTTAATAGTGATTAAAAAGTAAATAATGCTTAATCAATGCTAGAGAAGAGATTATGAGCTTATCTCATGATTCCTAATAATTATGATTTAGTTTAGCTCAAGCACATAACGTGAAAAAGCAGTTTGGCATACTTGCCTCTGAAATGGTTTGTCTCATGGTTGCTAGTGACACATTTTTTTAAATTGTATTAACTGGGTTATGCCATTGTTTTAATGAATAGATATCGAAAGTTTCTTTTAAATGTATTAAATTATGCATTATTTTTGTTTTAGATGTATAATAATAGCTTTGTCTTTAGTGTTGTCACTACAAAAAAAATTCTACTCAGTTGCTTGTTCTCATGGTTTACTTGAGCTAAACTCTGCGCTTCGTTAAGTGAGTTGACAGCTCAATGCTGGCATTTATGTGGGTATATAATATGTGTGATTATACCCTTTGATGGATTAACATAATGTCTAGAATGGGGGGGTGGGGCCCTTCCTTAGGTTTGGGACTGCTGTTGTAACTAGAATTGCGTGTGAATCAGAGTGTGGAGATAAATAAACAAAAATATGTTTTTTGTTTTGTTTTCTAATGTAGTGAAAATAACTGAATCATAGACAAAAAATTGTGATTCAATATTAATTATGAAATAAGTACATGTTCCCATCCTAGTGTCGATCAAACATTAATAGTTTAATTGGCGACTGTAATTGGACCAGTATACTGTAGATGTGTGTGTGAGTGGTCCCTGCAACTTATTGATTCCTGTCAAGGGCAGCATCCTACCTTGCACTTGGTGCTGCTAGAATGTGTTCTGGCCCAATATAACACAAAATTAGATAGTGTGTTTCAATTGCTGAATACAAAATATCAATGAATACATTTACACAATGCATAAGTTAAGATAAAAGAAAATAAGTGAAAATACGGTAAGTAATCTTCATGATTAGTTTTTATAAAATATCCTGTAACTCCTATCAGAGCTATAACTTCAAGTAAGTTTGTTGTTGCATTAATGGGATGACCCAACCCCCCCCCCCAAATTAAGGCTGTGCATTCTGTTGTTTCAGTGTAATTATGAAAAAAGGAAAAATCCTTGGATATTATTTTTTTCTATGTTTTCAACATAACCAAATTGTCTAATTGTTTGTCTTAACATCAGTATTATTTAGATTGTGATCTTGTTTCTCATTTTGATTCCTTTGTGTTAAACATGTACTTTGCCATGGAGAGACTGTCTCTGTGTTACATTGACATTTTCAGCTGAAAGTCCATTATAGTATAGTAGTATAGTCCATTATGACTTTTTCCTGCTGTGTCATCTCAGAATAAATACTTGGACTTCCTTATCCTCACTTATGGCAAAACATGAACATTTCAGTTTTACAGCCTCTTTTCCTGGGCATCTGCTAATTAAGAAAAAGCATTTAAGAAACTTAAGCTTGTCAGAAAAGGAGAGAGTGTTGAGGTCTATGCTTATGAAAACCGTTGTTTTTTTTGAAGAAGGAATGTAGTTGACATTCTTTACATGTCTTCATGTTTTCAAGGTATGTGTTGTGTCGTCTTTGAATCTCAGCCATTTAAAAGAGATGAGTGCCTGATGTTGCTTCTAAATGTGTCGTCCTTTTCTTTTTCTCCATGGCACTTTAAGGAATGCACAAACATTGCTCCCTAGGGAAACATGTATGTTCATGTTTGTAAGACCCTTTACAGCTTTGACATATACACACAGATATGTTCTGCAAAATGGTTTGATTTTCTTATTGAAAAACAATGACCTGGAAGTGAACTTGGTACACTTATCATAAATTCCTGAACACTACAGTGATCTTCAATTTTTTTCACATGTATGACATGTATTACCATGAAGAACAAACCGTGATATTTAGTTCTTTAAAAAAAAAAAAAATTAAACTCTTTGTGGTTATTGGTTCATATACAGTAGGTATCTGCTCATTTTTAACTTACCACCCTCAATATCTGTCTTTCCTGACTACTTCTACTACTTGGAAATTGAGATAATTAAAAAGTGCTATGACCACTAACTAATCATAAATAATTGCAATTCCTTTATCTTGATTTCTGCATAAGGCATTCTTAACTTTGATGTTTCTCTAGTACTGATTTAAATGTCACTGAAAGAAAGTACAGCCAAAGACGACTAACATATAATAGGTTGCAGTTGTCTTATGTTTCTTTTATTTTTTTATTTGTAAATTAACAATAATAAAAATATAGATATTGATGTAACAGGTATGTCTTTTTTACATGCCCATTTGCATTTGTTCAGTTTCACTGGCTTTGTCACATTGATATTTTTGCCAGATAATTTAAAAGTTAGCAATTTTTTTGGTGAATTGTAATTCCAGATTATCCAGTTGCTATTAAAAATATGCTTAATTGGATAAAAACGTGATTGTAAACATTAACCTCACACTAACACCCTACAGTTCAAAATATTTCAGTGTTCATACCTTTAGAAACAACTCAGATTAGGAATATGTGTTTTTCAGTCTAGTGTTTATTTATTAATGTTCCATTGTTTTTGTATATCTGACCCAATCAAGGGATGGGGTTTCCATCTTTTTGTGGAACTCTGTGCTACAATATTTAATTAATATTATGAAGCCATAAAGCATTTTTGTTTTGTGTAAACAGTGAATTATCCAGTTACTTCAGCATACACTTGTTAGAAGGTGTGTATGCAGGTTAAAAAGAATGACAGCCTTAGTACTGATATAAATTGTCTCCAAAACCAAGACATGCCCCCAAGCTACTGTGTATCTGAGATTATGCTTTATTGAGACAGCAAGTACAGCCAGTTGAGGGGGTGGAGAGGGGACAAAAATTACAACCATTCCAGCTGTACCATATTTTTCTTGGCATAGCTACATAAGCAGTGGTAGAAAGAAAATACATTACTCTTGTATTTATGTTTTTTTCTTGACAGATAAAACATACTTAATCAGCTAAAATTTGAGAGAAAACGTTTTCTGTAAGCAAAAGGAAGGTTGCAGGGTGTTCTTCATTCAAACACTGAAAAAATAAAAAAAGAAGCCCAGTGTTGCAGTTTAATATTTTCATTTTCAAATCTGCAAAATCCAATTCAGGATGGCCATCATCTAGAGACAACTCATTCTTTGTTATATTAGCACAAATTAAAAAAAAAAATTGTATAGATTGTAAGCAATTGAACTGTATTCTAATATCGTAAATGACCTTGGTTAAAGGTGTCAGCCAAATCGGTAATGCTAAATAAATTAGTGCTGGTTCTCGGCTGATATTACTAGATAAATAAATATTTAAAGGTAAAATGGAAACCCAGCAAAGGTTCCTGGATCCTACTGAGTGCATAATCAGAATAAATTTGGAAATCCCATTATCACAAATATTGTGCTAAAACATAGGGAGAAATGAATTCCAAATTAACACAACTTATGCAAGATGAAATTAAAAAAGTAAAAGTAAAGCAGAATGAAACATCACACAATATTCCAAGACAATGAGTAAACATCTCAATTTTTCTTCATGTCCCTTTTCCATCTTTTAATGTTAATGGAAATTGTATCAGCTCAGATAATTAAAATAATACACATTAGGCCAAACCAAAGACTTTATGACTGCAGATAAAAATGAATGATCATTAAGCATTTCATTTTAGAATTTTAATTTAATAAAATGATACACAATGCAATACTGATGCACTATGGTGTCCATGTATCCAATCCATCTATACATTTTATGAGCCTTTCATTCCATTCCTTCATTCAATTATTTATTATTCCCTTGCTTATCCGAGAGGAGGCAACAGTCTTATTGGCAAGGACCATGCAGTATGTTCCTTTACCCAACTATACTTGCAAACTAATACTGTGGAATCCCAAGGCGTTCCCATGCCACCTAGAAGCTACTCTATAAAACCAACACAGAGAGGCATCCAGGAGACCTCCGTATCAGTTTCCTGAACCACCTCATTCGGCTCTTCTCAATATGGAGGGTCAGCTGCTCAACTCCGAGCCTGTCCAGGATGTCTGTACCTCTCTCTCCCTGTCTCTAAAGGAAAGCCCAGCCACCCAGTGGGGAAAGCTCATTTTGGGGGTTTTACCCACAATCTCGTTCATTTGGTCATTACCCAAACATCATGACATTAAGTGAAAGTAGAGACTTTATCAACTGGTAAATCTAAAACTTTGCTGCCTTCACCACTATGGTGCATAACTACGCATGGCCTTGATCCATTTTTCGATCTCTGCATCACTTTTCTCCTTACTCATGAACAAGACCTCAAGATACTTAAACTCTTCCACTTGAGACATAAACTCACCTCCTACTTAGATAGATAGATTCTTTATTAATCCCAAGGGGAAATTCACATTTTTACTTGGAGAGGATAGTCCATTTTTTTCCTACTGAGGACCTTGGCTTCAGGTTTAGAGGTGCTGTTCTTCATCCCTGCCACTTCACACTTGGTTACAAACCATCCCAGTGTGTACTGGAGTTCAAAGCCTGATAAAGTCAACAATACTACATTGTCAACAAAAAAGAGTGATGCAATTCTTAGGCTACGAAACTGGACACACTCCCTTACCTGGCTGCGCCTTGATATCCAGTCCTTAAAAATCACTAAGAGGGCAGGAGACAAGGCAGTGAACAGAGAACAGTGCTGGTGTTTTTTTGGACACAGCTTTCACTGTTATTATTGAGGGACCAAATAGCCCTTGTTTAGGGCCCTGGAATCCCATACTCTCCCAGCAGCTCACACACATTTATCGAGGAACACTGTCATACACCTTCTCTAAGTCCACAAAACACATATAGATCAACTGGGTATATTCCCATACCTCCTCCAGGGTCCCCATGAAGGTAAAGAGCTGATCTACTGTTCCACAGCCTGGACGGAATCCACATTGCTTCTCCTGGATCTGAGGTTCCATGACTGGATGAAGTCTCCTTTCCAGTGTCCTGGCGTGAGCTTTCCCAGAGAAGCTAAAGAGTGTGAGCCCTTGACAGTTGGAGAATATACCCTGGTCCCCTTTTTAAATATGGGGACCACCACCCTGGTCTCCATTACAAGGGGTCTGCTCCCAATGAAAATGCCTTTCCATTACAGCATTTCATATTGTTGATTATAGTGAAAGTGTACTTTTTTTAACCAGTCTATGGAAATTTATAGTGGGGATGCACTGCAAAAAATTGTTTGAGTTAATCCTTTGTTTCTACATGTATGACGTGTCAATAGTTGGAAATGCTTTTTTCTGTCTTTTTTATTTGAAATATTTGATGATATGCAAGTAGTGGAAATACAGTATTAAATATTCCCTATACCAAGGCTTTTAAAAATATGGTTTAGCACTCCACAGAACACAAGGCTAATTTGTTTTGCTCTGTCCTTATACTAACAGAATTCATTAACTCTGTACAGGAATATTACACTTAAAAGAAACATTGCTAGGTAACTGCTCTTAATGATGCCAGCTTTTCTCATTTTAGGGATTTTAAGCTGATTTAGCAATATTTTTGTGACGGTAGGAGCCATTTAAACTGACTAAATAACGTTGTTGTCTTAGCATTATTTTGTTTTCAGAATCTATTAAAATCTTCTGGACATGAAACATAACTAGTACTGCTAAAACTATGACTCAGCATATGTTCTACAGATAAACTGCTGAGCAAGTGAACTGGGTGTAACAATGGCAATTTATGCAATAAATAATCAGTTTGGTAGGCAATTAGCATTTTTGTCTTTCTTGTTCCAGGTAATCTGGGTTTTTCTCTCATATTGAGAAGGTGTGCATGTTTGATTGATTGTTAAATTTAAATTGGCTAATATGGTAATTGGGTGTGTTTCTGAATATGCTCAATAGCAGATTAGTGTTCCACCCAGGAAAGGGTTCTGCTTTAAACATAAGGCTGCTGCTTCCATATGATCTTGCAGTTGAATTAAGTGGTGTCATTTAATTGATGGATGGTTTCAGTAAGTGTATTTGTGAATGCATATTCAGTACAGTAAAGGTATTTAATGTATATACAAAAGCAGAGTTAAAGATGATTAATTTTTTATCTATTTTCTGTTTGCATGAATTCATATGTTTATGCTAAACCCCCTTTTTTTTATATAAGACTAACCTGAATTTCATCTTTCTACAACTTAATAGACATGCATCAATTATAATTTTTATGCCTGACTGCCAATATTAAGCAATAACATTGGTGTTTGTTTCATGAAACACCACTTACAAAAAGAAACACCCACTTGCCTGATTGTATTGCATATTTGAACGTTTATTGGATTTGTTAATGCATGGGGGTTGAAGTCGATCTGTTAAGGACTGCAAATAAATAGAACCTCAGTTTAAGATAATTTGTTAAACTTATTTACCAGTTTTCATGAGTACTGGAAATTCTTTGGAATTTTGGATGGTTTGTAAAAGCTATAAGCATGTAAGAAATCAAAAGGGAAATGTTTAGATTATAAAAGTACATGCATTTTTAGCAATGGTGGCCACAAAGTATGGAACTGATACGTTAATGCTGAAATAGCTAATTCATTGAACAGCTTTTTCTCTACATTTGAAAATACAAGTGCTTTGTTAATTATTATTTATAATGCATTTAAATAATACATTTTTCTTTGTAAGTCTCGTATGTTTGAATCTTTACATCAAGAGTATGTAAATTGTACTTTTTATGATAAACATGCAATTGTGAGGTCTTTATTTTTGTATCTTGTGAAATTTTGTGCTGATGTCATTTACACCTTATTCTTCATTTTGGTTATCATGAAAGATAAGTGATTAGAATTAAAGTGGGAGTGACAGTTCTCCCGGCTTATTTGTTAAACAAAGTTTATATGCAGTTTTTTTTTTTTTTTTTTTTTTTTTTAAGGACGCTGACTGCAAATATGAGAAGGATGTAAAAATAGATTACCTACTGTGTAGTGTATTAGTTTATGTTGGTAAGCAAAAAAGATTTCATGTATTTAATTTGAAATGCTGCATTAATTTGCCCGGTGTGACGGCTTAAAGCATTTTGTTGAGACTTTCATTTTTGGCATTTAAATCAAATGCTGCTCACTTTTTTTTTTTTTTTTTTTAAAGAGCTTCTCATTTTTTGGATCCCGCATCGACTATTGTAATTCCCTAATGGCAGGTACCCCTTCTAATCTTATATCACAGCTCCAGCTTATTCAAAACTCAGCTGCAAGAGTCCTTACTCGAACCAGCAGCAGCGAGCACATCACACCCATCCTGCTCCGTCTTCACTGGCTCCCTGTGTCTTACAGAATCGAATGTAAAATCCTACAAATAACCTACAAAGCCTTAAATAACCTCACGCTAAACTACATCAGTGACCTTCTCCATCACTATGTGCCTGCCCGCCCACTAATGTCCTCTGATTCTGGTAATCTTGTTGTACCCCACACTAATCTACACTCCATGGGTGACAGGGCCTTCAGCTGTATAGCGCCCAGACTCTGGAATGACCTACTGAAATGAATTAGATCAGCTGACTCCATGAATTCTTTTACAAAACAACTCAAAACTCATCTGTTCAGGAAGGCTTTTAGCTCTACTTGACTTTATTACCCTTCTCTCAGTTTACTTCTCTGTCAAGATGCTCATGTAACCTGTATGTGTGTGTGTGTGCTAGACCATTAATTATGTTGTCTGTTTTTTTTGTTTTTTTTCTTTCTCTGAATTCACTGTCGTAATCTTCTTTATTTATTTATCTGGTTTGTACAATGCTATATACTGTATACCCTGCCGTTCTTTCTTATATTCTGTAAGTGTCTTGAGCATGGGAAAGGTGCTATATAAATAAAATGTATTATTATTATTAACTGATAAAAATGTGTCTGTCCCGCTATGTTCTGAGTAACTGTTCAGGAAGTATGCTAACAAGTTGTAACACCATGTGTAGTAAGATAGTCAAAGGTTACTTTTATTGTTTTTTATTTGGTAGAAATAACAATTATCTTACTGTATTCTTTACACATCCAGAACTAGACATCACCATTATCTGTGTACTATCATAGAGTCTGTACCTTGTGCATTTTTATACTTTAAATTAGGCCTGGGAATATGGACTTCTATTGATGTTATCATTATTCAGTCAGTCATTATCCATCCTGCTATATCCTAACACAGGGCCATGGGGGTCTGCTGGAGCCAATCCCAGCCAGGGTGCAAGGCAGGAACAAATCCTGGGCAGGGAACCAGCCCACCGCAGTGTCATCATTATTTTTAACCAAAATGTGATATTTAATGTATCTCTATGTTCTCAAAGCATCTTAAAGATTAACGATCATCACTGTTATAGCAGTGTTTCTCAGCTGGTGGGTTGCAAGTTACTATTGTTTATAATGGTAGTCAGCCACACAGGGGGTTGCAGTGGATCTCCACTCTGAATCTAACTCGATTTTCCAAGGGGAAATCTCTAATAATCATGCTTGGTTCACCAAGAGGAATCATTCGTGAATCGAGAAGACACTTGTGTGGAAAAAGTGATTCACGACACCACAAAGGTTTAGAAGCACTGATATATAGCATAAACTCAATGTATTCTCTCACAATAATGATATGAAAGATTACCAAAGAAAGCTGTTTTTTCATATAATTTAACAATTTCTTGCATAGCCATAACTCAGTTTTATGTGTTGTGTTTAAAACCTTGCCTGACTTGCTGTTCAACGTAAACACACTTAAAATGTGCTGGAGAAACTTTACAGATTTTATTTAACATTAGGAAGAAGTTGTTGAAAATCAAATTATAGTGCTGAACGTTGCAATATTGAGTATTGAATATTGATTTTTATTAAATATCAAATCAAATTGAAGCCCTACTTTATAACAATACATTGGCATGATCACTTAAATTGTATGTGTTATTAAAATTTTAAGGTTTCACAGATTTTAAAATGGAATTTAAAGTTTTTTTCTATCTGTTGATTTCTTACATCATTTTCTCATTAATATATACTTCCATTACCTACTTCAGTTTTTTGCATATCTATATTAGTAGTAAAAGGTACAAGGAAGGATTCAACCAACACATTTTGAATCCTGCAAATATGTAATTTGTTGACTTCATCTTAAGATTGTTCAATAATTAACAATGGTCCCCAAACCCTTTTTAACTAAAGTTGTTTGTAAATTAATCACTAACTCGACCTAGTTGTCTTTCACAAACAGTTTCTTCATACGGATCTTGTTTTCAGTTCTGGCCACAAAAGCCAATGGCTTTTCATCATGGTAAAAGAACATTATTTAATGCCCTTCTCAGGAAAGTGCTGCAATAAACCTCTCTCTCGAGTCTTTGAAAGGTGCACTTGCTGTTGGAGCCCATTTTTTCCAATTGTCTCTCAATTCTGTCTTGTTTTAGGCGACAGCAGGTATCCTTTCCATGCATACTTTCTGACTCTAGTGCTGAATTCCTCAAACTATGGATGAAGGAAGGTATAACAGCACCAACATGAAGATATGCAGTACTGTGAAAGAGCACTCTTTGAAATTGGAAGATGTGCATTTGAATACAGTGGAACCACAGTTTGCGAGCATACTTCGTTCCAGAAACGTGCTTGCAGTCCAAAGCACTCGTATATCAAAGTGAATTTCCCCATAAGAAGTAATGGAAACTCAGATGATTCGTTCCACAACCCAAAACTATTCATAGAAAAATGATTAATATAAAATATAAAGTAAAAATACATAAAACAAATTAACCTGCACTTTATCTTTGAAAAGAATCATGGCTGGTGTGAGAGAGTTTCTAAACTCTTGTGGGATTCCACCCAATGGGACAACACGCGGAAGAGCGTCCCAAAGCAATTGCACTCTTCCAGCGCTGTAGCAGCTCGCAGTAAAAGCGAATCCGAAAAGATCACGGACATGCTATAAGTGCCTGCCATCAATGGGTGATACAAAGAACAAGGAACATTATAAATGCGCAGGGCACAGTACTACTTAGCCACGATCCTGCCCGACTGCTGTGTCTGTGTATAGGAGAGTGGCAGATCCCGCTACAATAAATAACCACACTGTTGCTGTTTCAAGCTGAATAAAGCTGGTGTCGCTAAAGTACTGAGACTCAGCCTAGTGTTTTGGGGCGCATGACAGGGACTCGCACGTCACAGCACACACACACACACACACACACACACACACACACACACACACAGTCACAGTCACAGTCACAATGCTGTAGTAAACAGTATAGAATAGGAGATGATTGCCCATAATCCTGCAGCGAGAGAGAAAGAGAAGAACCATCAGCTCAGTTGTGATCACATGACGCTCAGCAGAAAAAGCGTATACATACTACTCGTACTGCAAGACCTTGCTCGTTTATCAAGTCAAAATTTATTAAAAATTTTAGCTTGTCTTGCAAAACACTTGTAAACCAAGTTACTTGCAAACCGAGGTTCCACTGTACTACTTAAATTAAGGGGGGGTTAGGAAGCTTAATGTTTTTTACCTAAATGCTGCTGTCTTTTTATTATTGGGGGGGGGGGGTGAGGAGGATGGAAAAAAAATTACGATTGAAGCGATAGTGAATTCATCAGGCAATTTTAGAAGAATGTTATCACATATGTTTTCACTTGATCCGAGTATGAATTATGCATGAAGTACTTGCATTGTGTTTGTTACTTGTCTTGTTAGTTCTGTTGTAATTTTTTTTTCAGCCATCATGTTTCTATTTAATTCAAACTTTTTTGTTTGAATAGTAGTTTAATTATTGATTGCTTTTTTAATACTTGTTTTAAATATTTATATGTACTTTTTGGATGTGATATTGAAGAAATAGTTGACATTTACTGTATCGATTGTTCAACTTTCATCGCTATGTTTTTCCCATGCTGATGTAGAGGAGACACTTCGAACCACATTGTGAAATATTGAATAATGAAGACCACCTCACAGGATGGCAAGAAAGATGTTTAATTTTATGTCTGTTGTGTATCAAAACAATGTACAGTATAGCTTGCTAAGTAATTAATTGTTTTTAACTAATTAATCTCTAATTCAACGTTAGAATAGGTCTATATAAATGTAATTATTATTATTGTGTACACTACTTAACAAATTAAATTATCTGTCAGCACCTAAAACTGTTCATAAATAATCATTTGGTTAAAAAATGTAACATTTGACTCCACAGTACTGTTTTGTGATATTACTACTTTTATGAACGCACAAGCACACGTGCAGAATTTAAAATTAAAAAAAAAAAAAAACTTAACACAAGGATTACGCTTTTGTGGATAAGCACCTTTACTTTGCCATGTCTTGAAAACATGGCAGTAAGGAGACTTTGCTAGTTAAACAGATGCAATGTCTACCACTGCTACTCATTTGGTGTAACATTCAAAGATCCAGCAGTATATACTTGAAAGACCATAAAAAATAGAAGTACTGTTTATTCCTGTGATATTCACTAAACCTTTGGTAATTTCTGTTGTGCTTTGTATAAAGAGGACTAATACAGAATAACTTCCATCTCTTACATTTGCCTTGTTGACTACATCGATCATACAATCGGGTAGATACAGTATTATAAATTTACTGTACAAAATTCTGCCAATTTTACTGGACCAACCCCTTTTTGTAGAATAATCTTATAATATTTCCTCTAAGTTTACCTCCAGTTGTTTAATACAGTGTTTCAGAGACTATTACCTACACTGTTAAGGTAAATACAATATTTTTATGTGCAAGATTGCACAAACTGTTAGTACTTAAAACACTTAAGGTGTTTTAAATTCAGTGTTTTCTAGACTTTGCTTATACCAACTCTATTGGTAATAGTCACAAATTTGACTTAAATGGACTTATTGAGGGAGAGCTGTCAATTGGCCTTAATATCTGAGATACAAATGTTTCACATTTAGTAAAAAGTTTTTTGTTTGAATATGTTTAGAAAAGGAAATAATATTCATATTCTACATACAAAATGGAATCCAATCTGAACTACATGACACTTTTAAGTATTGCTGTTTTTCATGTTCTCAATAAATTATATATTCAACTTTAATCAGAACGTGACACATATTCTAACAAGTTTAATATTTTGAATACTAATCAGTGCTAATAAAAATTTTATGTCTGTTAACAATTAGAAAAACATCCTACAGTGATCCACACCCTCTTCCCTTTTTTATGTAACTAACAACTTTTCTATTCTCTGAGCACAGAAAAACATAGCTGCAAGCGACTAATGTTGTTTAAGTATTTTGTATATTGTTTTTGACCTATTGTCTGTGTTTCTTCTACTCAAAATTCTTTCACTTTGTGCCAGATAGGCTTCTGCTGACAGGTGATATTATCAGCAATCAGCAATTGATTATTTGCTTTGCTGCTAGATGTTCTTTTACAGATGATTTGAACCAAGTGATTAAACAAGTCCGTCAATACCATCTTTACACTAGGCATGCATCCTGATTGTATAGCAATAGGCTGTAAACAAATTGCATTTACACTAGAAACTTTAAATGCTTCTTTAGCAGAAACATACAAACCTGATTACATTTTTCCTCACAAAATGCAAATTAGCAGTCTAACTACCGCCTCTGTTTCGGAGTTCAACATGGCAAGGCAAAGTGTGTTGTGTGCTTTACATTTTTACTGATAATGAAGGCCATTTGGCAGAAGGTACTGTAGCATTTGAACTTGTTATGCCAGGTTCTGCAACAGCTTCTATCCTTTGGCTATCTGGACTCTGATATTTGTGCAGCTTCCCCACCCTCAGATCTTCCCACTAGTGGCGAATTTATATGCACACTGTTGCACTGTCACGTTTTTTTTTCTTAAATAGTTTTACTGTTGTTATGTTCTTCTTCTTCTTTCGGCTGCTCCCATTAGGGTTTACCACAGCGGATCATATTTTTCCATATCTTCCTGTCCTCTGCAACTGGCTTAAATACACCCGCCATCTGTATATCCCCTCACACCACATCCATAAACCATCTTTTAGGCTTTCCTCTTTTCTTCTCATCTGGCAGCTTCATCCTTAACATTCTTCTTCCAGTATAACCAGCATCTGTCCTCTGCACATGTCCAAACCAATTCTTTCTCGCCTCTGTGACTTTGTCTCCCAACTGTCCAACCTGAGCTGACCATCTGATGTACTTATTTCTAATCCTGTCCATCCTTGTTACACCTGATGCAAACCTTAACATCTTTATCTTCAACTCTGCCTGCACTCTCTTCTTCACCACTCTTCCACACTCCCCATTACTCTCTACTCTTGATCCCAAGTATTTAAACTCATCCACCTTCATCAACTCTGCTCACTACATCCTTATCAT
Source organism: Erpetoichthys calabaricus (assembly GCF_900747795.2). Lineage (NCBI taxonomy): Eukaryota > Metazoa > Chordata > Cladistia > Polypteriformes > Polypteridae > Erpetoichthys > Erpetoichthys calabaricus. Next base: position 68,575,504 of record NC_041399.2, on the reverse strand, counting down.
TCCTCTAACCTCCCTCTCATTCACACACATGTATTCTGCCTTGTTTCTATTGACCTTCATTCCTCTTCTCACTAGAGCACATCTCCACTTCTCTAGGGTTTCCTCGACCTGCTCCCTACTCTTGTTATATATCACAATGTCATCCGCAAACATCATAGTCCACAGGGACTCCTGTCTAATTTCATCTGTCAACCTGTCCACCACCATTGCAAACCAGAAAGGGAGCAGAGCTGATCCCTGATGTAATTTATTCTTCTGCCTTGAATGCATGCGTTACTCCTACCACACACCTCACTATTGTCAAATTTACCTTGTACATATCCTGTACCTATCTTACAAACTTCTCTGCCACTCCCATCTTCCCCATACAACACTACAGCTCCTCTTTAGGTACCCTGTCATATGCTTTCTCTTAGTCCATAAAGACATAATGCAACTCCTTCTGTCCTTCTCTATACTTCATCAACACCCTCAGAGCAAACATTGCATCTGTAGTGCTCTTTCCTGCCATGATACCATACTGCTCCTCACTAATCATCAACTCCCTTCTTAACCTAGCTTCCACTACTTTTTCCCAGAAAGTCATGCTGTGGCTCATCAATTTTATCCCACTCTACTTACTATAGCTCTGCAAATCCCCCTTATTCGTAAAAATTGATGCCAGTACATTTCTTCTCCACTTCTTAGGCATCCTCTCACTCTCCAAGATTGCCTTAAACAGTCTGGTTTAAAAACTCCACTGCCTTCTCTTCTAAATACCATCATGCTTCCACAGGTATATCATCTGGACCAATTGACTTTCCATTCTTCATAGCTGTCCTTACTTCCTCCTTGCTAATCCATTTCACTTCCTAACTCACTATCTGCACATTATCCAACCTTCTCAACTTCTGCTCAACACATGTTTGCTGTTATTTATTTTTTTATTACTATCTATTTCGAATTATTACTATATATTCCATTACTTATTGTTTATTTTTAAAATTACTTATTTATCTGTTATAGTTATAGTTTTTTTTTTACCAGTCTTTCACTTGTCCTGTGTTTATGTATATTTTGCACCATGGTCCTGGGGAACATTATTTCATGCCGCTGTATGCTGCAAATACTATACTGTATATGAATGTTATTAAAATAAAGCCACTTGAACTGAAGAAACCATTTACTGCATACTTTCAAGATGAAAGGTGAGGCAGGGAATATACTTTAACTAGCCAACCCGCAGCGTAGCATATGCTGCATAATTATTTATTGATGGGTGAGCACTTCCTGAAAGACACAGTTGTCCAAATGGGGTGGGTTTGAGGATACGACTGTGAGTGAATGAAAAGATGGAACTCTGGAGAGAGCAACATACAATTGTCCATGACTGAAAACTGTTTTTGACAGATTCAGGCATATCTTTTTGAAAGTTTGGCCCTGTGCCTTATTAATTGTCATTGCAAAGGCCAATCTAACAGGAAATTGTCTGCGTGTAAAAGTAAAAGGCAAATTTGAATCTGATGGGGTCAGGGAAATCCAGGGAATAAGGACAGTTTGTGAGGTAGCAACTGTGATAGTTTTACACTCCAGTACATTGTGGTGAATGCTGGTAACAGTCAGGCGGGTGGGCGGGCAAGCCAACAAAAACACTATGCTCTTAGTATGGTATGAATCAGGTTTTTGTAGACAAAGGTTTTCCCTGTTCCTGCAGGACCATCTAAGAAGAAGTATGCTTGTCGCGGATGGGAATCGCTGTATGCAGCATGTAAAACAGTTTGCGAGGGTGGACGCAGCAGATTGAGGCATATCTTTTTGAAAGTTTGGCCCTGAGCCTTATTAATTGTCATTGCAAAGGCTAATCTAACAGGAAATTGTCTGCGTGTAAAAGTAAAAGGCAAATTTGAATCTGATGGGGTCAGGAAATTGTCTGCGTGTAAAAGTAAAAGGCAAATTTGAATCTGATGGGGTCAGGGAAATCTGGGGAATAAGGACAGTTTGTGAGGTAGCAGCTGCGATAGTTTTATACTCCAGTACATTGCGGTGAATGCTGGTAACAGTCAGTCAGGCGGGCAGGCAGGCAGGCAGGCGGGCAAGCCAACAAAAACACTATGCTCTTAGTATGGTATGAATCAGGTTTTTGTAGACAAAGGTTTTCCCTGTTCCTGCAGGACCATCTAAGAAAAAGCATGTTTGTCGCGGATGGGAATCGCTGTATGCAGCATGTAAAACAGTTTGCGAGGGTGGACGCGGTCGTGCGTATCCCATGACGTGAGAGGAGGGTTAGAGTTAGCGGGTGTGGCTCTGTCGTGTGTATCCCATGGTCTCTGTCTTGCGTGCCATGGTCGGCTGCTTAGTGAATTATATATATAGATGCTGCAATTGTGACTGCTCTAGCTAAAACTGCAACTTTGCTGCAGTCAATATGGATGTGTGAATGAAGATTAATGACATAAAATCTTGTTTAAATCGTTCAGTTATCACTACTGCTGCTGCCCAGTGTCTGCATGCATTGTTCACGTTTCTATGTTTCCTGAAAGTTACAGCCTCTCAGCCTTATAAGAAAAGACACAATGTTTCAAAAATATAGACCCATCAAAAAGTATGTTGCATCTGGTGTTATGTTATATTACTGCTGGTACTAACTGTAACACCTTATCTGGGCTCTTTGGAACAAATTAACCCTCCCTGTGCTCCAGTACTATAGAAAAGTGTGTTGTGTTCTACAGTAATTTAGGCACAGCAATGACAGTAATAGTGGAATAAGAAGGTATAATATAAATTTTGAAAACTATTGTAAAGAATAATAATTTCCTAGAAATGGTAATTTAGGTACAACAATGACAGTAATAAAAGGATTAATGACTATTTTATTTTATGGATCATCCAACAGCCCACTACCCCAATTAGCATAAATTAAAATATACAAGCTTATAAATACGTTTAGTGAACAATTGTACAATTTCGTTTATTGCGATGTATAATATAAATTTTTTTTTCTTCTTTGCATATACGCCTTTGCCGTATGCGCATTTTTCCATGTGTGCATTTATCCACGTGCGTTTTTTTCCCGTGTGCGGTTATTTCCCGTGCGCTTATATGACTGTGCGCTTTTTTCTGTGCGGATATTTCCTGTGCGCTTCTTTCCAGTCACTGTCCTGCACAACACCCCTGATCCTATCCCCAAAATGACAAAATTGTGTATCTGTGATGTTTAAGGAGATACTTTGTCAGCTAGAAATTTTTATATATTGCCCAACCATACTGTTGGAGCTAGTAAGAGACGCCTAGCAGAAAATGTTTACTTTTCCAATTCTTCTTTGTTCTGTCACTTTGTTCATGTGAAGAAACTTCAGGCAGTATCTGCTCTGGAGGTGGAGTCAAGCTAGACAAGGAAGTTTAAGAGAAGGATAGAGATAAGACATGACTATGCAAGATCCCCCCCTGCTTTCCACATGTTCACTAATACATATAGAACAGTGTCTTTGGATAGATGAGATAAACCCAAAACCCTTAGGGATGTATCTGTCATGCAAATTTTGGAGCAATAAAGCACTGCACACCCAACACCAAATGTGAAGTTTGATATAGGGAGCATCATTTTCTGGGGTTGCATGTTGCCTCAGAACTTGAACATTTTGCAGTTAAGTTTAATTTTAGAATTTTAGGGTACTGGTTCATCAACTGAAACTTTAAATTAAAGTTAATGTGTATTCTGTAATGGCCAAGTCAGATTTCATACCTCCGCTCAATAGAGATGCTGTAGAGTGCACTGAAGAAACTCTTCACAAGGAATCACAGGAATATCAATGAACTGAATTTTTTTTTGTAAGAAGAAATGGCATAAAATTTCCTCTTTACTTTTCTACAAGAGTGATCAGCAGCTATAGTAAAGTTTGGTGGAGATGATTGCTGCTAAAGGATATTTTACCAGTTACTATATTCAGTTTACATACTTTTTACTTGTACTGATTAAGTTTAAACAATGTGCTCTGTCTCTGGTGACTTTTCCTATGAAGTCAGTAGATGGATTGGGAGAGCATGGGGGGTCATGAGGTTGCTGGAATGGGGTTTGTGGCGCACCTGATATCTATGCAAAAGGACCAAGGTCCAAGTCTTTAGAGCCCTGGTGCTTCCTGTCTTGCTATATGGTTGCGAGACATGGATGCTATTCAGTTTCCTGAGATGTAGACTGGACTTTGGTACTCTGTCTCTCCGGAGAATCTTTAGGTACTGCTGGTTATTTTATGTTCATATATTTTATTTTTATTTATGTTTTATGTTAATTGTTTTGTTTTTCTTTTATTCTATTATTGTAAAGCACTTTGGCCACAGCATTACTATGTTGTTTTAATTGTGCTATACAGTAATCCCTCCTCCATCACGGGGGTTGCGTTCCAGAGCCACCCGCGAAATAAGAAAATCCGCGAAGTAGAAACCATATGTTTATATGGTTATTTTTATATTGTCATGCTTGGGTCACAGATTTGCGCAGAAACACAGGAGGTTGTAGAGAGACAGGAACGTTATTCAAACACTGCAAACAAACATTTGTCTCTTTTTCAAAAGTTTAAACTGTGCTCCATGACAAGACAGAGATGACAGTTCAGTCTCACAATTAAAAGAATGCAAACATATCTTCCTCTTCAAAGGAGCAAACAATTCAATAGGGCTGTTTGGCTTGTAAGTATGCGAAGCACCGCGGCACAAAGCTGTTGAAGGCGGCAGCTCACACCCCCTCCGTCAGGAGCAGAGAGAGAGAGTTAGAGAGAGACAGATAAAAAAAATCAATACATGCCCTTTGAGCTTTTAAGTATGCGAAGCACCGTGCAGCATACTTAAAAGCTGCACACAGAAGGTAGCAACGTGAAGATAATCTTTCAGCATTTTTAGACGAGCGTCCGTATCGTCTAGGTGTGCGAACAGCCCCCCTGCTCACACCCCCTACGTCAGGATCACAGATAGTCAGCGCAAGAGAGAGAGAAAGAAAAGTAAGTTGGGTAGCTTCTCAGCCATCTGCCAATAGCGTCCCTTGTATGAAATCAACTGGGCAAACCAACTGAGGAAGCATGTACCAGAAATTAAAAGACCCATTGTCCGCAGAAACCCGCGAAGCAGCGAAAAATCCGCGATATATATTTAAATATGCTTACATATAAAATCCACGATGGAGTGAAGCCGCGAAAGGCGAAGCGCGATATAGCGAGGGATTACTGTATAAATAAATTGACATTGACCTTGTGTCAAATGAGCGGTTGCTCATGGAGTCGCGAATGAGGCACATTACCTGCATTGTGAGTGAGCGTCAGTTACAGCACTACGGCCATGTGATGCAATTCCCCAAGGGTGATCCAGCTCGTAGGATCCTCATTGTTGGGGGTCCCAAGTGTCTGGACCAGGCCAAGGGGTCGCCCACGTAACACCTGGCTGCGGCATATAGAAGATAATTTCCGGAGGGTGGGACTGGACAGCATGTCTGCATGGGGTTTGCCAACCAGGATCCCAAGCTGTTTTGTCATGTGGTAGGTGCGGCAACACACTGTACCAGTGCATGCTCCACAATTTGACTTGACTTGAATGTGCTCTGTACTGACATGAAGATGTATAATTGTTTGTGAGCTGTTAATTTAGATTGTATTTGTGCACTATTTTGACTTAGCTAAAGTTCAGACCACATTTATATGAGGAAATAATGCAGCCATCCTGGTAACCTCACAGGAATCTCAAACCTTTTGTTTGCAACTCTGCATCTTTGCCCCAAAAATGTTAGTTCAGCATCAAAAGAGAGTGTTCTGTGGATTGAGAAAATATTCAGACCACTTCACTTTTTGATTTAATTTTAAATAGATAAATTTGCCATTTTTTCCCCTCCGTCGACTCTATGGTTACCCATAATGAGAAAGTGTAAATATGTTTTCAGAAATGTTTGCAAATTTATTAAAAATCTAAAACTGAAATCTCATATTTATGTAAATTTACACATCCTTTGCTGTAACACTTTAAGTTGTGATCAGGACAAAAACCAAATCACAAAGTCCAAGGAACTTTCTGTAGACATCCAGGTAAAATTGTGATGAGACATAGATCAGGGAAAGGGTATGTTCACATTTCTAAAGCTATGAATGCTCCTACAAGCACATGAGTCTCAGTAACTGTGAAATGGAAAAAAGTTTGGAAACACCAGAGCACTTTCTAGAGGTGGCCGTCCTGCCAGACTGAGTAACCAGGCACTTTGATTTGTGTGAGACAAGACTTCTATTGAAAACTCTATTCCAAAATAATTGTCTATTCTTTTGCTATTAAATTAATTTACTTTGCAACAAATTGTAAGCTCGATGTTTTAAAAATTTGAAGAAAAATACAGATATCTTTTTCATTCTAAACTAAAAATTCAGGGTTTAATTTGTAAATTTACTTTAAATGTACTAGAGTTACTGTTTGAGTTATGTTAAATGAAACATGACTACAAATGATTTAGAAAGTGACCTTCCAGTGAAAGATATTAGTTGTGTCTTCTATTTGCTTAAATAGACTCAACTAAGCAGAACAAACATTTCAGATTCTTGGTGGTTATGTGATAAAAGAGGTCCGTATTGGAATATATCTGTTATTTTGAGAGTCTGGTTTGGGGGATAGGGAATTGTTTTATTCTCAGATTCTTAAAAGAAAAGAAGTGTCCTTAAGAAATGTTTTAGATTTCTATAAATTATGGTGGTTTATTAGTGTTTGAGAGGCTGTACAGTGTAGCCTGATTGTTAACCACTGTGTGTTTTATTGTACCTGTGAAGTATTTTAGAATGGTAGTCACCATAAAAGCCCTTCTAAGCTCCTCATTTATGCAAGATACTGTATTTTCTAAGTAAAATTACCCTTTCACCAAAACATGCATCCTACAAATGTAGAATTTTGGTACTGAAACCAGTACTTGTCTAGATTAAAAATTCCAAGAAGAATTTTCCCAGTTTCTTTGAAATACATTTTCAATATAGTAAAAAGACTAATCTAATTCAGATTAATGTTTTATAATGATCTTATACAGTATTTCCTCAGTAGATTCATCTTAATATTACAGGAATATTCTATAACACTTCAGAAAAGTATCCATCCATCCATCCATTTTCCAACCCGCTGAATCCGAACACAGGGTCACGGGGGTCTGCTGGAGCCAATCCCAGCCAACACAGGGCACAAGGCAGGGAACCAATCCTGGGCAGGGTGCCAACCCACCGCAGGGCACACACAAACACACCCACACACCAAGCACACACTAGGGCCAATTTAGAATCGCCAATCCACCTAACCAGCATGTCTTTGGACTGTGGGAGGAAACCGGAGCGCCCGGAGGAAACCCACGCAGACACGGGGAGAACATGCAAACTCCACGCAGGGTGGACCCGGGAAGCGAACCCGGGTCTCCTAACTGCGAGGCAGCAGCGCTACCACTGCGCCACCGTGCCGCCCTCAGAAAAGTATGTCTTAGTTTATTTCAAAAAAGAAACAACCTTGCTTTCAAAAATCCCAGAGGTACGATTAACACTGAGAATATTTACTCCCACTTTTCTAAGAAGTGCAGGTTAGTCAATCTGACAGAAAATCTAAATTAGTCCCACCTGAGTAATTATTTGCATCTGAAAAGACCTACATTTTTTAAAACTGTGTTTGCAGGTGTGTTTTGTTGTTGTTGGGGCAGGGCACAGACAGGTTAAGTTATTTACTCAGGGTCACATAGCAGAGATTGAAACTGAACAAACAAGATTGGTAATTTAAAATCCAGCGCCTTACCCATTCTGTAGGTAAAATATAATTTTATTGGTAAATAAGGTTTTCTTTGAAGGTTATTCATACAAAGTTATATTAACCTAGCTTGATGCCAGCTAAGAGAAGCAATGCATTTGCCAATATGTGTTCAATAAGCAATTAATTTGCTCTCAGCAACCTTTCTTATACATCTTTCACTAAAAAAAAAAACAAAGTTCTAAAATAACTAGTGCCTGACCATTAATCTGTCTTGTTTTGTAGTTTGCCTCTAGTTGAAATACTTTTCGTGCATATAAATGCAAACTAAATCTGTATATAAATTTTAAATAAAGGCAAAAAATACATACAGTATATCTATGCAACCATATAAAGTATAACTGAGTAAATATGAATTACTAATTATTTGATTTATATATGGTAATCATAGACTTGTTAAATTATTAATTAGAATAGGAAATAATAACATACCATTTTCAAACTTGCTTAATTCAATTTATGGTCATGGAAGCAGGTGCCTAATAGGCAGCATTTAATGCTAGACGGAACAGCCCAGAACTTTGGTGATGGTGATCAACAGGATTGCAGTTCATTACAGAATCCACTTATACACATTCTATAACTCACGCAGTGCCAATTTGGAAGTGCCATGTACAGTATGTTCCTAGGAATGTGAGAATTCAACATGGAAAAGGAATGGACATAAGATTTAAACACTGGCCAGTCCTTAATTTTATCAGGATCCAGTCATCATAATATCGTAAATGTACAGACATTGAGATTGTTTAGGGTTCATTCATTTTCATCTAATTTTAAATAGTCTTATAAATCGGCTTGTGTAATAGGACACTTGACATTAAGCATGTCAACTTGTCACTTTGATAAGTATAAGGCATTTGGTATGTAAGATTTATGTTTGATTTGTAGATTTCAGATCATTAAGGAAAAATGGGTTCTATATTCCTATCAGCTATTTCAGAATTCTTCTAAAACCAGTCTAGTTTTGTTTTCATGCTATCTTGAATCAGTAAGCCAATGTTTTTGTTGTATTTACAGTAGGTCCATGGACTAGTACAGCATAAGCCTTTGTCATTGGCTATAACTACAGCAATTATGTCATCAATCATTTTACTTGCAACTAATTGGTTGGTTTCATCAAAAGTGTCCATGAATCATGAATTTTTATTGCTAATTTCAGTTTAATTGGATAAATTGGCAGCAGCAGTATGTTTTTATTTACATTTTCATCCTGAAAGACCAGCAGGATTTTCCTGATTTTTTTTTTTTTTAGATTTGGTTGTGCTGGATTCCAAACAGGGTGTGTAATTCCCACTGTCTAGTGCTGAAATTCAAGCATTTTCCAAGTTGCTGCCAATAATGCAGTACTGTAATGCATCACTGTGTCTTTCCAAACAAGGGCTTTGAATGCTTGAAGAATGCTTGCTGTTATGTTTCATCATTCAACCAGACTTGAGCCTTGTTATGTGAATCTAGCTTTTTATTTAATCACTTAAATTGATTTTTTTTATACAAGGAATACTATTGACCCCTCTTTTTGTGTATCTATTTATTTTTGGTCACCTCTGAAAGCACAAATCTCTCCATCAACAGAACCCCCTCCCCTACCCACCTTGTTGGAAACCTGTTTGGTCGCATGCTTACCATAGTTCTCTGACATGTGATTACCTGTTATGGAATGTTGCTGTGACGATCTGAAGGAGCGCAATATTAGGAAGTTAACATAAAATTACCCTTGCTGAGAAACAGTATTTTATTATTTAGCCAGGCTAAGTAATTAATCTAGTGTAGCAAATGGTGTCTTCTGCTTTTTACATAGCATGTTTGTTTTATGCAATCACTTGGTATTAATTTGATTTTAAGTAAGAAAATCCTTAGCTACCTGGTAGTTTTGACTAAACCAGTTACCTAATGTATTTTTTAATGTTTAGATTATCTGATGTTGTTAGGATAAGTAATTCTATTTACAGACCACTTTCCTATCAAAATAAAAATACACTCAATGGCCATTTTATTAGGTGGACCTTGCTACCAGGTTGGGACCCCTTTTGTCTTCAGAACTGCTGTAATTCTTCTTGGCATAGATTCAGTAAGGTGCTGGAAACATTCCTCAGGGATTTTGTTCCTTATTGACGATAGCATCACGGGGTGATTCTTCATTTTTGTTGACTGCACATCTCCCATTCCACCACATCCCAAAGGTGCTCCATTGGATTGAGTACAGTGAACTCACTGTCATGTTTAAGAAACCAGTTTGAGATGATTTGAGCTTTGTGACGTAGTGCATTATCCTGCTGGAAGGAGCCATGAGAAGATGGGTATACTGCAGTCATAAAGGGATGGACATAGTCAGCAACAATACTTATGTAGGTTGTGACCTTTAAATGATGCTCAGTTGATATTAAAGGGCCCAAAGTGTGCCACAAAAATATTTCCCACACCGATACACTACCACCATCAGCCTGAACAGTTGATACAAGGCAGGATGGATTCATACTTTTATGTTGTGGATGGAAAATTCTGACCCTACCATCTGAATCTCGCAGCAGAAATCGAGACTATTCAGACCAGACAGCGTTTTGCCAATCTTCTATTGTCCAGTTTTGGTGAGCCTGTTCGAATTGTAGCCACAGTGGCTTGTTCTTAGCTGATAGGAATTGCACACGGTGTGGTGTCCTGCTGCTGTAGACTGCTTCAAGGTCCGATGTGTTGTGCTTTGAGAGATGCTTTTCTGCATACCTTGGATGTAATGAGTGGTTATTTGAGTTACTGTTACCTTTCTATTGGCTCAAGCCAGTCTGGCCATTCTCCTCTGTATATTTTCCCTTATTTGGATTAATCTTAGTAAATCCTATAGATGATTGTACTTGGAAAACCCAAGTAGATTTCTGAAATACTCAGACCAGCCTGTCTGGCACCATCACACCTGCCACATTCATAGTCACTTCAGTCACCTTTCTTCCCCATTCTGATGCTCAGTTTGAACTTCATCAGGGCATCTTGACAATGTCAACATGCCTAAATGCAGTTAGATGCTGTCATGTGATTCTCTGATTAGATATTTACGTTAACAAGTAGTTGAATATGTGTACCTATTTCATTTAATTGATTATGTTCTCTCCAGTAAAATGTAAAATATAACCTTTTGTTTTTCATTTGAGACATCATTGTACATTGGCAATCACAATAATAACTTTTCTCATTAAGAAATAGTAAAGAAAGCAGAAGTTACTTGCATTTTTAAAATCTGAATTCTGACTTCTGCAGATAAATTGGACTCTGTCCTACAGATTTAACCTTGTCCGCTTTTGACTTAAATTCCTGCTGATCAGGATCATCTGAATAAACTTTATTCTTGAGTTTCAAGGAAGATATTGTTCATCTTGTAAGACACTGAGAGTAATTAGTATGCTCCCTTAATAATAAAGTATCTATGTAGTGGAATTTAATATTTATTTAAATGGTACAACAAGAAGTAGAAAGTCTAGAATTTGTGTGATTATTGCTCGGTTCATACTGTATGATAAGGTTATCTTTTTTTTTTTTTTTCTCTCCACAGAATTTTCGGTAGTTGTCTAGTTTGGGTGGCTTGCCAACATTAAAATGGTCTATGTGTGGGTTGGATACTTTCATTTTATCATTATTACATTGAGTGTAATCACTTTGAAGTTCATTATTCCTGATGTTTCTCAACCTTTTTTCGGTGTTGTGACCCACTGCTTAACATGGTAGTGTCTTAACAACCCACCGCAGAGACCTGCAGCAACTCAGTGCCTGAACCGCTTTGTGACCCACTAATATTATAAACTTTAGCAACTTGCTACCCAACTGTAGCATTCCACAACCCAAAGGTTGAGAAACAATTGCTTTGGATGAAAACCTTTGTTTCTTCACTGATCTTTTTAGGATGTTACTGCAAGGTTTTTTTTCAAGCTGAGTTAAGTTCCCTGAGCTATCTCTTAACTGCTATTTGTGGGTTAATGGACTAGTTGTATGACTGGCTCCCCTTAGAAAGTCTAGGTAAGGGGTTCCTCATAGGCTAGTGATATCCAAAAAATGTAATTACAACCTCTGCTCTCTAGAGTCTCACTTAGGGCTGTCAGGTATCATCTTAACTCAAGCAACACCCAGAGGCAATGCCAGCAGTGTGCTCAATTCACTGCACTCAAAAAGTGCAAAGAATGATATTAAAAAATAATTCTAGTGTGGGCTCTGGTAAGTTAGTTGGCTTGCTTAATGTTGCATAGTGATAGGAACTGAACTGGCAATCTCATGATTAACTGTCCTTTTATTTACCTGTTAGGGCAACATTTCTTATTCAGTAGAGAAGCGTCCTTATCACTATTATCATTTTGATTTGTGAAATCTTTATATAAAGTAAGTATTAAAGTACTTGGCTTTTTCCAGTATATTACTTACTTAAGTAGTCATTATGACTGTTCTTTTAAGACTGAACTTTGTTTTGTTCTCTTCATATCATCATTATGATGTAAATGTCACACTCCTTACTGTTAGAAATATAATTTCTGTAATAAGTGACTGTTGATTTAATATCTCCAGTGGTGTTTTATTAATCAGAGTAAGGTCACCTTCAGGCTGAGTAGATACTGCTTATGTTATTTCTGTACATTATTTTGGTTCTGTACTCTTGAAAAATCTATTTAGCTCTGTTTGGAAAGTACGATTCTAAAACTCCAAGGGTGACATGTTTCCTTCAAAGGCTGCTCTGCTGTATAGTGTGTTATGATAAGGAAGAATCCTGAGTCATGTGTATGGGGAGGATCACTTATATAAACATTGCTTTGTTATCTAAATCAATTAACATAATCATCTTTGAAATAAAAATGTTATTTTTGCTTTTAAATTGCTGCTAAAGTCATATTAGGAAAAAAAATCCGTCCTTTTTAAAACAGGGTGTCATTACTTATCTCAGTAGCACTTGGTGCATTAAGGATATAAGGGTGTTAACATTCAAGAAATCTGGTAAGCATTTGGTATAAAGAATTATAACCATGTAGATATTTACACAGAATTCAGAATTTAATGTCAAATTACAATGGCTAAGAACTGTTAGCATGCCTGGAGATTCCACTAGTTATCCTATGGTTTATGTTTGCAAATATTTATCAGTCCAACCCTAATCCACATGGAGAAAGAATACATAATCCCCAAATGCAAGAGTTGCTTATTTCACCTGGAATCGAAAACTTACCAGCTCATATAAAGTAAATACACAAAAATTGGGAACTGTAAATATGCGTAACAATTCACCAAAACATTAGATAGTGACTAAACTTGTGAAATAAAATGAGTCATTTCATATGCTTTTCTTAAATTGATACGTCTTATACCCTGCCGCAACAGCAAAACCTTTTCTTTAGTATAGTAATTTGGTAATTTATTTCCCATTGGTAATGTTCTAAAGTACCAATGAAGAGGACTCTAACACACAGATTCATGTTTCGACCACACATCATTAGGGAAAGGACAGAAACAACTCCTTTTACAAAAACACCTGACATACCCAATGTACACCTGAGTACCCAGTTGTGACACTAAACTGCAATAAAACAATACTGATTCCAGAACCAGGAAAAAAATGCAGAGGTGTGTTGATTGTGGCCATGTCAAGTCACTAGAATATTAAAGAATAGATTCAAATACTCCTTTTTAAATAAATAAAAAAAAAAACTGTACTACTAAAACATCTTTGGATAAGGAACAAAGAGAAACTATAAGAGCACAGTTTGGTTTTAGACTGAAGGTTTTAAAAACTCATTTTTTTTTAATCTTTTTAAAGCTAAAAGGGAGAACAACATACCGCTCTGCATATAACCAATCTTAACAAAAACGCAGCCCAGCTGTAAACAACATTATCAGTGTTTATAATGGTTAAAGTAACAAGTGCTCACTTAGCACTGAGAACTTTTGTATAAGGCAACCATTACTTATAGTACTCACCATATTTTGTCCTGATTGTCATAAAGTTCTGGCATTTTTTTCTTGTGCCCATAATACACATCCCATATCTCAATCTCGCTAAAACATCCTTTCTCTTTACTTTGTTTGTTTGCTGCTTGAATTATAACCTTTTTGTTACTTCCATGCCTGTTACCAACAGCAACAGTGCAGGAACACATATTGTATGTAAAGGTTCTTGTCATGTGCGTAATTGGAGTACAAAAATTGTGAAGGTCCAGCAAGGAAGGGTTCCACAATCCATTTTACCTGTATCTTTCAGAGGTTGATTTATTACAATACAATAATGACTTAGTTAATGCAATAGTTGTGTTTCAGAACTTTATTTTGTTATAAGGAAGTTTGTTATCAGAGACATAGAAAGAATGTGGATATGTTCAGGAGAAATGGGCGGATGTCGTCAAAGACCTCATGTTATTGCCTTCCTTGGCCACCCTCCAGTGCTGCTGCTGCCACATAGATTTTTCATGGCCCCTTTACACACAACTCATCTGCCTTGTCCATTGCCTACACATTTGTACCAGGCTACCCCTTGCATGTCATTTGCATGAAATTTTGAACAAAGTCTTATTAATTTTATTTTGATGCAAATGTTATAGTAGATACCATTTCAGCATTATTTTAGAATAGGCACAGGTGCAGAGATAGGCTTACGATATGAAACATGTCCCAAATGTTATTTGTTTTATTTGCACAACAGTAGTGTATTGTTTTTAGATAATTCTTTTGTTTAAAGAAAATGTTATGCATCACAAATTACATGGTTTGAGAGATGTAAGTTTTGTGACAAATAACATGGTTATTTAATTTGTTTAGAGAGATGGATTTTGTTATAAATTATGAATGCAATGCTTACTAACCCTTAGCAGTGCATGATTGTGTTATAACAGTACATGTAACCACAATTTTTCTTTGAACAGCATAACTATTATTCTTCTCATTCAAAGTGTATCTAAAAGCCGAATGTCTCCTAAACATGGTGGTATGTGGTAGATGACCTTACCAGTCTATATGTAGGCAGTGGTTGTTAGCAGTGAACCTAATCCAAAATAGTATAGTTGGATGGTTTGGGCTTATTTTGGACACCATACAAAGACTCAAGCTGTGCATTTTCCGTGGTTACATGCTAAAAAGTGTAGACCTATTTGACTGTGAAACAATTAAAAAGCATATTTAAAAGGATGCTAGCCAGGGGGGATAGTGGTTAGCATCTCTTCCTCAAGGATCCAGTGTTGTGGGTTGGAATCTCTGGCCTGTAATAATAATAAATAATAATACATTTTATTTATATAACACCTTTCCCATGCTCAAGTACTTCACAGAGTTTAAGATAGAACGGCAGGGTATACAGTATATAGCATTGTACACACCAGATAAATAAATAAAGAAGATTAAGACAGTGTGACAGATAGGGGGCGCTATCGTCCCCTTGAACCCTTGGACAACACATACTGACACCAGATAAAAGTCCAATAATGAATTTATTGTAATAAATATGTGCACAAAGCACCCTCCACTCCACAATACTCAATAAACAATACCCAATCAAATAAACAATAATCAATCCTCCACTCCCAGCAGCTCAGTTACCCTTCCTCCCAACTCAGCTCGCTGCTGGGATCTCCCACAGTCCTTTTAAAGTCTTTAACCCGGAAGTGTTTCTGTCCCTCAGTCCATGTGACTTTATAACACTTCCAGGTCAGGTGAAAACTTTTTTTTTTCCTTCAACCTGGAAGTACATCATTTCCTCTGTCCCCGTGACTGGGAAGTACTTCCGGGTTATAAGGAAACTATACGTCCCTGAGCCTCTCTGCAGCATCCCCTGGTGGCTCCCATGGTCTCCAGCAGGGCTGTGATGTAAAACTCCATTGTCCATGATGCCCTGCTGGAACTCGGGGCACCTAAATGTTGCAAGAAGGGCTCCACCTGGCGGCGTGGGGGTATTAGCCGGGATGAACTGCCGGCCATATCCCACAACAGTAAATTCAGAGAAAAAAGCCTAACAGACAACATAATTGATGGTCTAGCACACACACATAGGTTACATGAGCATCTTGACATAAAGGTAAACTGTACATAATTCTCCCAATGTCCCGTGTTGTTTTTCATCTCATATTCCTGAAGAGTTGTGGTTATGTTAACTAGCAATTCCACTTTAGCCCCTGTTTGTGTGAGTAGGTTCGATTTTACATTAACAAAACTTCTATTTATGGTAAGGAAGATAGAGGTTTGAGTTAAGGTGTTATACACCCTTTTCATGGCACTGGAGAATGCTGACATGTTGCTTGTTGATCAGCAGCTGCAAGATTTTCACTGTACTCTGTGCATGAGACAAAAGTGACCCTGTAAACCAGTAACTGTGTCTGGTCAGTGGCTAAATCTTGTTTTTCTTGGTAACCTTTGGGGTTTTTCAACATAACTGGGTTGCAAAGCTCATACAATGCTTGTTGTCATTTTTGCATATTTTATAGGACGGGATGTTTCAAGGGATGCCTGAAGATATGTAGAACACAAGCTTAAATATTTCATAGTTCCTACTTGACACATTTAGTGTTATACAGTCAAGGAGGTTTACAGACAGAGTTCCGTTTTTTTTTTTTTTTTTTTTTTTTTTTTTTACATAAAAATTGGCATTTGTCAAAACCACTATGGCATGACACCATTGCAGATCAGTTGGTTCACATTAATTAGCAATAAATTAGCAATTAATTAAATGCTATCAGTCAGTCAGTCATTATCCAACCCGTTATATCCTAACACAGGGTCACGGGGTATAAAATTTCTTTATAAGTCATTTCTCAGCTTAAAGCGATTTAAAATTGTTGCATTGCAAAATACAATAAGAAACAGAATTCAGTATGTTAAATCAACAGTGAGAAGTGGACCAAATCTAGATTTATTATTTTGAAGGACAATAGGATTATTGGTTATATAGCATGATGTGCTGGGTTGAAAAGAGAGATATTGTTATTGTAGGCAAACCCCAGTTATGCTTCATCTGGAATATTTTGTGTACATTTGATTTCTGTACTGCTAAACTGATTCCGGGACTACTGTGTATAAGCTGTGAGGAACGACTGACAGTGAGGGATGTGTTCACTTTTGACAAATAAAGTTTAAAATAAGACATTATCAAAGTGTTCAGAATTATGAAAGAATGTAGTGCAGTGAATTATAGTTATTATTTTAAAATGAGATTCACCAAATGCTTGAATGTTTTTCATAGAGAACTATAGATATGTGGAACATATTATTAAGTAGTGAGGTAGGCAATAGCACTTTGGTTACCTTTAGAATTCTACTAGATGATACTTGGCAAATGCTGCGTAAGTAGTGATTGGCAAGCTATTTTGAGTTGGACGTACTGGCCTCATCAGAATTTCAAGATCAACATTCTGAGGAAATTCAACCTTTCAATATTTTCAGTTTTAAAAGTAGTGTTTCCAAAGAATTTTCTAGTTTTGTGCATTCAGTATGTGAGCAAAGCCAGAAACGTGTCTTAATAAAGCATCACACTGTTCTATTTATGATGTGTTGGTGTTCATACAAATGAATCAGTTGTAAAATGTGCATAATCACAGATAAAAGTTTTATATCATTGCTTGACAGAGCTTTCTTTTTTCAGAGTAGCCTTTTAGAAAATGGCAGGTAATTAAACTTATTTTGAAATAGGCAACCTGCCCTTCATCAAATTCATGGAAAAACTCATCATTTTTCATCTCATCAAGTTCATTTTCTCTGTACTACTGTAGATGCAATTGCACACTTCCTTTGGAAAGAGTATTTGTCTGCAACAAGGGGGATTGGTATAGGCTGGCAGCAGTAAAGTAGTGTTTAAGGTGGGAGTAGGGGACATGGTGCTCAATGCATATCGCATGGAGATAGCATAGTGGTGCCTTCTAGAAGAGTAAAGATACAGTAACACAAGTCTTTGTATCATTGCTATTTCATGTTCGACTACTCTTTTTCAGTTTACTAATGGTAGAATTGTTTATGCCCTTTTTTGCTATTTTGCTATTCCATTCTGAAAAATAATATATACTACAAACTTGGAACTGTTTCAGTGATACTCACCAGTGCATTTGCTTTAAAAAGAAAATAAATACATAAATAAAGGGAAGCAGTGGTCACAGACATTGCCACACATTTTAGGATCTCCATCCCATCCCTGTAACATAAACATTAGGAATAGTTAAAAAAAAGATATTTATTTTTTAGGTAAAAAGGGGGTGGGAGTGTAACTTGCTTTCAGATAAACAGAAGAAATCTCTACAGCTTGCAGTGCTGCCATACACTGTGGCCCCCTATATCCCTGTATTTTCAAGTGACTCATATTTATAATCACGTTAAGTAACAAAATTCTAAGCATGGTAGTTATTGTAAATGACATATATTCTTTTCAAAAATGTTGATCTTTAAACAGAACTAACCAAAGCATAAATATTGGCTAGCTAGTACGTCAAAATATTAATCTACATGGTGTAAACAATGAATTTGACAAAACTGCTTGAGTTGTTGTATGTTAAAGGAAAAATGTAAGGAGCATCTTAAAATGTTTAAGATGTTCTGTGCATATGCAACTAAGTACCTGAATAATTCTAAAGCACTAGAAGAAGATGCTTTATAAGAAGCAGTTTTAGCTTTTTTTTCATTTTTCATAGTACAGTAATCCCTCCTCCATCGCGGGGGTTGCGTTCCAGAGCCACCTGCGAAATAAGAAAATCCGCGAAGTAGAAACCATATGTTTATATGGTTATTTTTATATTGTCATGCTTGGGTCACAGATTTGAGCAGAAACACAGGAGGTTGTAGAGAGACAGGAACGTTATTCAAACACTGTAAACAAACATTTGTCTCTTTTTCAAAAGTTTAAACTGTGCTCCATGACAAGACAGAGATGACAGTTCAGTCTCACAATTAATAGAATGCAAACATATCTTCCTCTTCAAAGGAGCAAACAAATCAATAGTGCTGTTTGGCTTTTAAGTATGCGAAGCACCACGGCACAAAGCTGTTGAAGGCGGCAACTCACACCCCCTCCGTCAGGAGCAGAGAGAGAGAGAGAGAGATAGAGAGAGACAGATAAAAAAATCAATACGTGCCCTTCGTGCTTTTAAGTATGCGAAGCACCGTTCAGCATGTCGTTTCAGGAAGCAGCTGCAGCTGCACAAAAGATAGCAACGTGAAGATAATCTTTCAGCATTTTTAGACAAGCGTCCGTATCGTCTAGGTGTGCGAACAGCCCTCCTGCTCACACCCCCTACGTCAGCGCAAGAGAGAGAGAGAGAGAGAAAGTAAGTTGGGTAGCTTCTCAGCCATCTGCCAATAGCGTCCCTTGTATGAAATCAACTGGGCAAACCAACTGAGGAAGCATGTACCAGAAATTAAAAGACCCATTGTCCGCAGAAACCCGCGAAGCAGCGAAAAATCCGCGATATATATTTAAATATGCTTACATATAAAATCCGCGATGGAGTGAAGCCGCAAAAGGTGAAGCGCGATATAGCGAGGGATTACTGTATATCATTTTTTTTGCCAACTATGACAGGAGGTGAGGAGAATTATGGAAACTAGGGTCAAAATTTGAAGTGGTTGAGAAATGGAAATGGATGGAAAATAACATCTTTGAGTACAGTAATCCCTCCTTGATTGCAGGGGTTGCGTTCCAGAACCCTCCGCGAAAGGTGAAAATCCGCGAAGTAGAAACCATATGTTTATATGGTTATTTTTATAGTGTCATGCTTGGGTCACAGATTTGCACAGAAACACAGGAGGTTGTAGAGAGACAGGAACTTTATTCAACACTGCAAACAAACATTTGTCTCTTTTTCAAAAGTTTAAACTGTGCTCCATGACAAGACAGAGATGACAGTTCTGTCTCACAATTAAAAGAATGCAAACATATCTTCCTCTTCAAAGGAGTGCGGGTCAGGAGCAGAGAATTTCAGAGAGAGAGAGAAAAGCAAACAATCAAAAATCAATAGAGCTGTTTGGCTTTTAAGTATGCGAAGCACCGCTGGACAAAGCAGCTGCAAGGAAGGGAGCAATGTGAAGGTAGTCTTTCAGCATTTTTTATAGGAGTGTCCGTATCCTCTAGGCCAGTGTGCGAACAGCCCCTCTGCTCACACCCCCTCCGTCAGGAGCAGAGAATGTCAGAGAGAGTGAGAGAGACAGAGAAAAACAAACAATCAAAAATCAATATGTGCCGTTCGAGCTTTTAAGTATGCAAAGCACCATGCGGGAAGCATATCGCTTGACAAAGCAGCCGCATGTAAGCTCAGCAAGGAAGGGAGTGTGGACACTTTTTGTGACTGAAGACAGAGAAGAAAATTAAAATTAGTAAAAACCTTTTTATTGATACATACCAGGCAAGGGTAAAATGACAGAGAAACACAGTCCTAGGACACCGCGCTTCATCTGCCTCGAGCGCAGATGTCCTTGCTCTTTTATACCTTTCTAATCTCCTGATCGTTGACCACGTAAGCAATAAAAATAGCGTCCTGACTCATTGTATTTTTCCAATTTTGTAAAGTCATTACCCTAAAGGTATATTTTCTTGTCACACACATCATCAAAAGAAAACTTCCAGAAAGTATACATGCTTTTTGTCACGTACGCAAAACACAAACAAGTTTCATCATTCTGTCCTATTTTCTGTACACACATACATTTTGTTCAATTACATCATTTTATGTTTTTACACTCCTCCCTTTTTGAACAAATTGATGTGGGCAATATATAATTAAATTGAAATGGTTGATGAAGGGGAAGGGGGGGAGAAAGGGGATGGGGAGGAGAAAATGGAAGAAGCTATACGAGACATGTGCTCCTCGTGTAGCATATATGCCCTTTCCATAGAGGCGGTAAAGTACTTAGATAGAGATCACCACCCATCCTTGGGTAGCCTGAGAGGGTGCGGGTAACAGTCAACAGAAAAAATATTTTTAAGATAGCCATTTCTTGCAATGCGATGCGTGGATCCAGGCAGGCAGTCCTTCAACCTTCACGGCGTGTGGTGTGGACAGAAGAATTTGGAATGGTCCTCTCCACCTAGGCTGATGCCAGTGTTTCCTCCGAGTATCTCGAACCAGGATCCAGGTGCCCAAGGGAATTGGTAAATCCTTGGAAAGGGGGCTGGTCCTCCAGGCTTGATTAACCTGCTGGTGGACTTCCTTCAACGAGGTTCGCAAACCTGCAAGACTAGAGAGAAGATCATTGTCCACAGTATGCAAATTCACATTTCCTACAATCGTCCGGTCAGAATCTCAAACGGCGATAGTCCCAGTTGTCGGTGTGTCCGTCCCCTTAGTCCCATTAAAGCTAAGGGTAGTGCATCCGGCCATGATAAATTAGTTTGTTCAAAAAATTTTTTTTTTTTTTTTTTCGAGTTTAGCTTTTAAAGTGCCATTGCATCGTTCTACGATGCCTCCGCTTTGGGGATGGTATTTACAATAATGGTGCACATTAATTTGGAGCCAGGTGGTTAATTCATTTATAACGGAGTTCACAAAATGAGTGCCATTATCTGTTTGTAACTTTTGAGGGATACTGTTTTGGCATCGTTGTGTTTTGAAGGGAAAGCCTCTACCCATCGGGAGAACACATCGACAATCACAAGACAATATCGGTACCCTTTAGACGGGGTTAGTTCAATGAAATCCATTTGGAGGTGTTCAAACGGACCCATTGGATTAGGGGTAACGGCGGGACTTACCTGGGTACCTTTTCCCACATTAAACTTTTGACATATTGCACAGCGTCTGCAAAATTGCTCTGCATATGTAGAGAAACCTACAGCTTCCCAATGTTTTTCAACATCTCGAACCATGGCATCTCTACCTGCGTGATCGAGGCCATGGGCGATTTTTGCCATTCCTGGGAAAGAGGCTTTTGGGAGAAAAGGTTTGTTAGTGTGTTTATGAGTCCAGACTCCATCAGAGAGGGACCCTTCTTTGGACCATTTTCTCCTTTCGATATCCGTGGCTGCACTCTGTAAAGAAATAATTTGATTATCAGGGTCCTGGTCATTTCTCTGTTGGAATAAAGAAATTGGTGTGTTATTATATGCAGCCTTTTTAGCAAAGTGGTCAGCTAATTCATTTCCTTTGCTAACAGGATCCTGTTTTCCTGTGTGAGCTATCATTTAACAATCGCTAGCTTCGATGGTTTGGTTATGGCTTCTAAAAGGGATTCGATCAATTTCTGATGTTGGATGGGTTTGCCAGTACTGGTCTTAAATCCCCTTAGTTTCCATAATGCTCCATGATCATGGCAGACTCCAAAAGCATACCTGGAATCTGTATAAATTGTTACGATCTTCCCTTCGGACAGCTGACATGCTCGAGTGAGTGCTACGAGTTCAGCTGCTTGTGCACTCAAGCTTGATGAAATTCGATTTGCTTCCAGCAGGCGGTCCCCTTGGACCACTGCGTAACTAGTTGAGATGTGAAGTTTTTGGCTTGTACTAGGATGGAATGTACAGCGTGAGGCACTTTAACTGTTAGGGGGCTCATGAGAACTACATCCGTGCTTGCTAATACAGCTTCTGTTGTTGCAGCCACAGCACGAAGACACGGAGGAAGTGCTGCGGCCACTGGATCCAGTTTTTTTTTTAGAAAAATAAGCCACCGGTCTTTGTTTATCTCCATGTTGTTGCGTCAGTACTGCATTCATAAAATTCATAAATCCCTGCTTTTTGTCCACGAACAAAGTGAATGGACAAGAATGATCAGGCAAACCTAGCGCGGGCGCAGATAGAAGAGCAGTTTTGAGGTTACAGAGAGCCTTCTCAGCCTGTTCATTCCATTGGATCTGGCCAGAAAGGGGGATGCCAGGAGTATTAGCCAATTGTTGCAACGGCTGTGCTCTTTCAGTAAAATTTAGAACCCACTGTCTGCAGTAGCCCAGAATACCTAAAACAGACATAACCCGTTGTTTTGTGACCGGTCTAGGAAGATTTTGGATGGCTGTAATGCGATCGCTAGAGAGAGCTCTTGTTCCATACGTAATGTCATGACCTAGATATTTAGCTGCAGCTTAACTTTTAGAAACTTTATGGCCATTTTCCCCCAGAAACAGCAACAATTTCTGAGTATCTATTGTACAATTTTCTTCCGTAGCGCTACATATCATTTCCATCTACATACTGTATCAATGTACTACCTATTTCCGGCCAAAAGCCTTCTAAATTTTGGGCAAGAGCTTGTCCATAAACACAAGGGGCTTCAGTGTATCCCTGAGGCATGACGGTCCATGTCCATCGGCGGTACCGCGTTTGACGAGATCGGGATGTACGGCGGAGATGCCAGCCTCTGCTTCGGGAGACAGAGGATATTGGGCACGGTGCGGGCGGAAGGAGGATTTCGGGTGGATCACCAGAGGCTCACAATGGGCTATCCTTAAACGGTCAGGAGTATCAAAAATACCTGGAGTAACTTGTAACCAGTTTGTTCTTTCAAGGCATTTTTCTACCCATGGTCCTATTTCCCCCCATTTAACAGTGCGTGATTTAGCTAAGGAAATATGAGGCACTGTGCCGCCAAGATAATATATATGCTGTGAGCATGTAAGATGAACAGAAGCAGCTGCCTTTGTGGATGAAATAAAAACACAGGAGATGTGAAGGGTTTCGGGGCAAGTACCAGAAGTAAGGAAAGATTCTAGCCAGGGGGTGTCTACTTCTATAGGGAAGTATTGGGCAGAACAGTGTAAAATGTCAGGGGCCTGTAAATTGGGAAAAAGACAAGGGGAAAAAAAATGTAGGGCTTTGAGGAGAATGGTGTGTGGGGAAATATCTAAAGTCCAAGCTGCAAAAGAGGGTTTGGGGTAAGGGGTAATTTGACACAACAACTTGGGGGTTGAACAAGGTATGTCCGCCAGGACGTGTCTGGACTTGAAGAGGTTTTGATACTTGAAGAAGGTGAGGTTGTCCAGAAGCAGTAAGCACAGTAACAGTTTCGTTCGAGGCAGGGACCTTTGCCAGCGAGAGGGTAGATCGAGTGGCACCAGTGTCGATTAAGAAAACAGTCTCAATGCCATCAACGAACAATGTCAGTAAAGGATCAGTCTCTGAATTATGGGTGAGCAAAGGTAGTTGAAAAGAGTGGCTGGAGGTTCCAGCGTTTTCCTATGGCCAGTATTGTTGGTCAGGGATGTCAGAAAAAACAGGTGGAATAAGGGGAGGTGGGGGCTGTTGCTGTCTGTGAGGGCACTCCCGACGAAAATGTCCAGTTTCACCACAGGCGTAGCAAGAGAAGGAATTAGCATTGGAATTTAAGGGAGAGGGAATAAAAGGTTTCTTATTGTGGTCAACAGGAGGAGCTCTAAAACCACCTCGTCCTCTTCCTCGTCCTCGTCCCCTTCCTCTAAAGCCATATCCTCGACCTTGGTCAGGAGCATTCCTGGTATAATAGTTCATCTGTGCTGCCAATAATTTGGCATGAGAGTCCGATTCCTTCTGCTTAGTTTGTTTTTTCGGCATGTTCAGCATGTCGTTTGACTTCATCAAACGTGGCACTTTCCCACTCTATACAGGAAGTGCGGACCTTGTTTTGTATATCAAGGCGCAAACCGGAAACAAAAGGTGGAACTGCAGCTTGGGTGCGGTCATCAACATTTTCCAAGCCCGAGTGATTAGCCATAAGGTCTTGAATCCTATGTGCCCATTCATCAACCGTTTCGTCTCTCTTTTGTTTTGCAGCAGAAATAAGGGACCAGTCCGTTCCTTTTTTATATTTTTCTGCAATATTTTGTCTCAACGCCTCCCATTGTGGGTTAAATTCGCCTTCTCCACCTATCCCCTGTCCTCGAGTTAAAGCTGGGTTCCATACCCATGGAACGTCATTGCGGACACCCCTGCTAACAGTGGCCCATGTGGTCCCAAGCTTTCGATGAAGTACCTGGGTCCATTCAGCAGCATTAGGCTTATACATGCTATCTAACTGATCAAGTTGTTCAACAAATTTTAGTCCTCCTACTTCCTTTGGATCTGGAAGTGCATTCACGACATCTTTTAGTTCTTGGATGTCCCAATTCCGATTTATCATAACTGTTGTGGGATTTTGGGGTCCGGCTGGATGGGCAGGGTTATAATGGGGATTGGGAACTTCTATTAAAGGGCAAGTAAGTAAAGGTGAAGGATCAAAAGAGAAAAAAGTTGGAGCTGGTTTGTGACTTCGAGTGCATTTGGAGACGGGGGTTTGTCTAGTACAGGGTGGGTCATCACGATGGGTTGAGGGGTCATAGTGATCTGTGCCTGGGGAATCATCAGGGGAAACTTCTGCTAGTTGTAGTGCAGGGGGGGCAGTCGGAATGGGGATAGAGGAGGGGATAATGGAGGTGCCTGAGGTTGGTACTGAGGAGGGGAAAAATAATAGGATAAAGGGGGTCTTTATTTGGATTATTCTTCCTTTTCCTCCCATCTGCCTGTGGTTCAGTGCCTATCTGAACTTTCTGTAATGTAATTAGTAATTCCTCTTTCTCCTTTTTAGCCTTTCCCTCATTTGCCCGCAACAAATCATTCTGTTTCTGTACTGCTTCTAAATTTCTGTCTTTTATTACTAATTCCCATCTATCGAACATATCCATTCGATACGGTCCACTATTATAACAACCCTGCTTATTCCTACACAGGATCTTTCCTAGTTTCCTGTATTTCACTTACATCTCCTGTCCCCTCTATCGGCCAACGCCCACCACTCTGTCTATTCCATTTCTTATATGCCTTCTTGAAATCTAAACCTGTCTTCTTTTCTATTAATTTTCTAGGAGACCCATTTTTTACGGGGCGTCTGTTGATCCTCCGAAAATAATTCTTCCAGCATTAATGATTTTGATCCCCCTGTGCGGCGATTAACAGGCTTACTGTTATAAGTTCCCCTTGCTCTCCCGGGTTCTGTATTTAATTTTCCAACTATTTTTCCATAGCGCTACATATCTTCCATAGCGCTACATATACTGATTCGCCTAATCCCTTGTCCGTATGAATCAGCGAGGTATTAAGTGTGCCACTCACTATTCCCTTACTGTTCCCTTCTTTTTCCCAAGGGGAGACACCTAACTATCGGTCCTTTCCCAGTTCCCAGGAGAACACGGTATTGTTGCTTATTCCGTATGTAGATTTATTTATTTTTCCATAGCGCTACATATCTTCCATAGCGCTACATATCATTCCGTTCCTAACAGCAATCCTGCAATCTGTGCTCTTTTCGGTTTATATTTCCATACCACCCCGTTACTCGTCCCGTTAGCCTGTCCGCTCACATCCCCGGATTCCAGCTCAGGTGACTTCGTGTCCGATTCGGTTCAGCAGAATACTACATCAATACGTCCAGCCGAGTCTAGGATATGGGTGAGGCCAGTATCCTTTCGTCAGACCTTTCGTATGCGTCAAACTGCTTGGGTCAAGTCTCCATCACCTTAAGCAACCCGTTGAGATATGAGTATGACTAGACGGTCAACAGGAAACTCGCCCTCCCGTTATTTAGAAAATAAAAAATGTTCGGAAATCCCCCGGTGCTTACCCCAGCCTGGAAGTGTGCAAGCTCTGTCTGGAAATCCGTTCAGTCACTGTGGATGTAGCAAAGAGGAGACCAGGGACTCCTCACGCAAGAACTGTTTCAGGACAGGGCAGTCCTAACTTTTGCCGGAGCTGCATGCTCTGCTGCCGGAGCGCTCAAGTTGACGGCAGTCCGCTGGTAAGACGGATCACTGAAATGGTCTCGCTGGAGGAGTCGACCGGCCGTCTCCTGCCCCACGTCCGGGCGCCAAAAACTGTGGACACTTTTTGTGACTGAAGACAGAGAAGAAAATTAAAATTAGTAAAAACCTTTTTATTGATACATACCAGGCAAGGGTAAAATGACAGAGAAACACAGTCCTAGGACACCGCGCTTCATCTGCCTCGAGCGCAGATGTCCTTGCTCTTTTATACCTTTCTAATCTCCTGATCGTTGACCACGTAAGCAATAAAAATAGCGTCCTGACTCATTGTATTTTTCCAATTTTGTAAAGTCATTACCCTAAAGGTATATTTTCTTGTCACACACATCATCAAAAGAAAACTTCCAGAAAGTATACATGCTTTTTGTCACGTACGCAAAACACAAACAAGTTTCATCATTCTGTCCTATTTTCTGTACACACATACATTTTGTTCAATTACATCATTTTATGTTTTTACAGGAGTAATGTGAAGATAGTCTTTCAGCGTTTTTTGAGAAGCGGCCGTATCCTCTAGGGGTGCAAACAGCCCCTGTGCTCACAATATATTTGAGGAGTTTTATTTAATACGTAATACGCGCTCTGGTTGGGTAGCTTCTCAGCCATCTGCCAATAGCGTCCCTTTTATTATGGCTGTCTTTTTTTTTTTTCTTTACCATTATTTGGTTCTGTTGGTTATTGTATGTTTCATGAAAGGAATAATAATAGAAGATATACCTTTGTAAATGCTCAGCCTTTGTTTTACTAGGAATGCAACACAAATTTCCTGTTGTTTAGTTTGTGTTTTTGCAAATGTGAAATGGTGAAGTGGAATGTTTAGGGTGTGCATTCTAGAAACACAAGTCTATTGTTGGACTTAACTTAGGTCTTCTGGTTGTCTCAGTTGTCTCTGCATAAAGTATGTGTCACCTTTTATTTAGAGACCTCACTACTTAAAATATTGGTAATCATGTTAAATTGTGAGCCAGTTACTGTATATCATGTAGCTATGGTTTGACACTGGATCTTTTTAATGTTTCAGCTGCCATGCATATGCTTCTTCAAACACAATTTCATCAAAACCTGCAATAATAATTTCCATTTTCTAAGCGTTCAAAATTTGGGAAAAAAATTAGTGTTGGTTAGGCAAAACTGTAAGTATATAAGAAATGAATGTAACATTTCAAGATTATACCAAGTACATACACAATGTGTGTCTTCTAACCTACAGTACCAAATTTCTGGTCACCCGATTTATGTTCAGAGTTTTTACTGTATGTTATTAACACCAAACTCAGTCTTTTTACTTTCTCCTTTAATGGATCTACACAGAAAGATTTATTTACCATAAGCAAAGCAACCAAGAAGCTATCAAAATTTTTTTTAAAGGCTGCTTAACAAAATATTGGCATTATACTGTGTAATATGTGAATTTCAATTGTGTGCCAATAAAATTAAACAAGAATGGGTGTACATTGAAAAAAAAGTTGGTATAAAGAAAATTCATGGAAATCCTGTGTGACCTTATAGCACTTCTGGCTAAATAGCAAAACAAACAGGTTGAAGACTGGTTAGATCAGTTGCCAGCATATAATTCACACACTCAAAAGAGGATTAACAGTAGTCACAATATTAAAAAAGGTATTCAAAATAGATGCAGCATTAGTAACCTTGTTTGTACCAGTTAATGTAACACAAACATTTAGCAGTATAGCGCAAATTTCTTTTATGTTCACCTTATATGCCCTAATGAGGTTTTGGCATTATTGCACCTAAATTAAATGCCCAAAAATGAATGGCAATTATTCTGCTAATGTAATAAAGAAACATCAAATAACTGGAGTGGTGAGTATAACACTTCAAATTTTTAAAGAAATTCTTTATATGAGTAAATACTTTGTGTTTCACACCAATATCAACTAAATAAAACACAAAAAATTAAGCATTTTCTGAATTTCACTCCAAAAAAACTGAATTTTACAGTACATAACCAAGACATTTTATGATGCCCAATGCTGTAATCAATTTTCTTTCAGACCTTTAGATTGCATATGTCATGGCATTGCATTATTATACAGTTTTGCACATGGTGTTCAATTTTTTGTAAACATTTAGCCTTTTGCACCTCAACAATCTCTCAAAACAAGTATTGCAGTTGCAGTTATAGTTTTATTTATTTATTTTTTGTGCAAAAGTTTTAGGCAGGTGTGAAAAAATGCTGTAAACAAAGAATGCTTTCAAAAATGAAAGTGTTAATCATTTATTTTCATCAATCAACAAAATGCAGTGAATGAACAAAAGAGAAATCTAAATCAAATCAATATTTGGTGTGACCACCCTTTGCCTTCAAAACAGCATCAATTCTTCTAGGTACACTTGCAGACAGTTTTTGAAGGAACTCGGCTGGTAGGTTGTTCCAAACATCTTGGAGAACTAACCACAGGTCTTCTGTGGATGTAGGCTTCCTCACATCCTTCTGTCTCTTCATGTAATCCCAGACACACTCGATGATGTTGAGATCAGGGCTCTGTGGGGGCCATACCATCACTTACAGGGCTTCTTGTTCTTCTTTACGCTGAAGACAGTTCTTAATGACTTTGGCTGTATGTTTGGGGTCGTTGTCCTGCTGCAGAATAAATTTGGGGCCAATCATACGCCTCCCTGATGGTATTGCATGATGGATAAGTATCTGCCTGTATTTCTCAGCATTGAGAACACCATTAATCCTGACCAAATTTCCACCTCCATTTGCAGAAATGCAGCCCCAAACGTTCAAGGAACCTCCACCATGCTTCACTGTTGCCTGCAGACACTCATTATTGTACTGCTCTCCAGCATTCGACGAACAAACTGCCTTCTGCTACTGCCAAATATTTCAAATTTTGACTCGTCAGTCCAGAGCACCTTCTGCCATTTTTCTGCACCCCAGTTCCTATGTTTTCGTGCATACTTGAGTCGCTTGGCCTTGTTTCCACGTCAGAGGTATGGCTTTTTGGCTGCAACTCTTCCATGAAGACCACTTCTGGCCAGACTTCTCCGGACAGTAGATGGGTGTACCTGGGTCCCACTGGTTTCTGCCAGTTCTGAGCTGATGGCACTGCTGGACATCTTCCGATTTTGAAGGGTAATAAGCTTGATGTGCCTTTCATCTGCTGCACTAAGTTTCCTTGGCCAAACACTGCGTCTACGATCCTCAACGTTGCCCGTTTCTTTGTGCTTCTTCAAAAGAGCTTGAACAGCACATCTTGAAACCCCAGTCTGCTTTGA
This sequence comes from Erpetoichthys calabaricus, assembly GCF_900747795.2. Classification (NCBI taxonomy): domain Eukaryota; kingdom Metazoa; phylum Chordata; class Cladistia; order Polypteriformes; family Polypteridae; genus Erpetoichthys; species Erpetoichthys calabaricus. The sequence goes on along the minus strand of NC_041399.2, from coordinate 68,545,807 downwards.
AATCTTTGTCTGGGAGAGACCTTGCTGATGCAGTATAACTACCTTGTGTCTTGTTGCTGTGCTCAATCTTGCCATGACATGAAACTGTCTTCCACAACCTCAACTTGGTAGCAGAGTTTGGCTGTTCCTCACCCAGTTTCAAGCCTCCTACACAGCTGTTTCTGTTTCAGTTAATGACTGTGTTTCAACCTACGTGTGACATTGATGATCATTAGCACCTGTTTGGTATAATTGGTTGATCATACACCTGACTATAATCCTACAAAATCTCTGACTTTGTGCAAGTGTACCTATAAGAATTGATGCTGGTTTGAAGGCAAAAGGTAGTAACATCAAATATTGATTTGATTTAGATTTTTCTTTTGTTCGCTCACTTTGCATTTTGTAAATTGATAACAATAAACAATCATTATTTATATTTCTGAAAGCATTCGTTTACAGCATTTTTTCACACCTGTCTAAAACTTTTGCACAGTACTGTATATATACACTCACACTTTATGCATCACTCTGAAGCAAAAAGTAAACAATTCATAACTATATAAGTGTAATTATTTACTCATTCAAACCTTTACTTTTAAAATTATTTTTCATTCCAATTTCTGTTTACCACTCTGCAACAGAGAAACTTTACATTTTGTACAATAGACTGGAGAGTTTTGTGCTGAAATTCACATATCTTCTCCTGCCTTCAGCTGCACTTGCCCCACAATGTTTTAGTGGGTTTTTATTTGTTTTTTTGTTTGTTTTGTTGTTGCTTTTTTCTAACATTTCACTTTACGCTTTTCTGTGAGTGGCAGTGTGGTGCGATACAAATGCAGTTGATTGAGGACCGGTCCCCCATGTTCACACAGTCAGTGACACTGGAGAAAAAGGGGTGGGGGTCCACGTAAAAATTCCAGTTTCAACATTTTGTGTGCATTTCCCTAATGCACACTTCAAATCTTATTGCACATTAACGAAACAAATCCGCTTGTGCGTAAAGATGAGCTAACGCATACGCAATATATTTCTTGTCTTTTACACACAGCTGTGACATATATTACAAGTGATCAATTGTTGACGACTGTGCATATTTGGAAATGTCTGAAATTCTGCTATCCAATGAGTAATAAGCCTCTCCCTGTATATGGCTTGACGTGGGATCTTTGATAAAAGCAGATTCACTCTACTGTGATGTACTGCTTGCCTTGGCATATATGTGTGCCAATTTTACTAATGGAAGAGAGTAGACAACATGGAAACTTAGGATTTATTTGAAAGAACACACCGTTGGTGATGTAAAAACACCATTACTGCTTTATGATCAACTTGTGGGTTTATTGCAACATTCACTAACAACTTTGGAATATTCTGGTGTCATGGCATATGTGGTTAACATTGCCTAAATTTACATGAAAACAACACATAATTCTGTTGAATAATTGCAGTCTAAAATGTTTAATGTGTTAAACACTTCTGAAATACTATAGAAGGTATTTATTTTGAAGCAAAACACTTTAAAGCCCTATTTACTTTTTAATAAATTAAACTCTTTCTTGAAACAGTTACACTCGGTCTTGAAATTTTCTCTAGAGCCACATTCAAATAGAAGATTTTTTTTTGAACATTCCAGTTATTCCTTGAGATTAATTAATCTTCTCATTTCATTGTAATAACAGCAGGTAAAAACTATTAAAATCTCATTGTAATCTCAACAGATTACAACAGTTAAAACAGGGGTTGTAAACATGTAGCCAACCCAAGCTAATAAATGTTACTAACATGCAGTCACAATGCATTGGTTAGTTCTCTTCACCTTTATGTTTAGCAGATGTTTTAATACCATGTTATACAGTATGTAAAGGCAGTGGTTGCTCAACTGTAAGTTTCAATTCCATCCCCTGTTGCTCTTTACATTTTTACTCACTTTTTTTCTGGTTTAGAGAATCATGATAATGTCTTTAAATAAACTGGGAGCACAGTCTCCCACTTTATGTGCTTTTATCAATATATTGGGCCGTCAGTACCATGTGAAACGCAATGTTAGCTAATGAATTACTGGGCTGGACTCATGACCAATGAATATAGGGGGATGTGGGTCTTCAATTCAAGTATTCGGGTGTGTCTAAGTGCTTTCTGTTTTAGCTCACAAGAACATTTTCTGGAAATGAATTACCAATATTTTAGTAAAAATAATGTATTTGGAACATTGTGAGCATTCGACTGGATGACATTACATGTGGGTTATGCGACACAAGTAACGATTTTTTTCATGGACTTTAGGTATTTGCTGTTGTCTAACACTGGTCATCATAAACTTATTTTGTATCAGAAACGTTATCTCTGTTCTATATGAAAACATGAGATTAAAAATTTCTCAAGACATCATTACAGGCTAAAATGGGTAAGTAACAATTAAAAGTATAATTTTTAGTGGAATATATATTTTCAGGAACAGTGACACGCAATCAAAACTTAATTATATGAACACTCGCCCTTCTCCTGAAGATAACAGAATTAGCTCACTAATATAAGGATTTTTTATTTATCAAAAGTTAAGTTGTATTTAGAAAAGCATTCAAGTGAATTGTAGAGGGTATTTTTAGCTAATAATTAAACATATTAAACCATAAAATATTGATGTCATTTCCAGGTAAATATATATAGTTCTGTTTACAGTATATGTAATACTAACCAAGGTAATATGTGCACTAGGGCTGCAAATAACGATTATTTTGATAATCTATTAATTGACAAAATAATCACCAGATTAATCTATTAGTTGGATTGTAAAAAAAATTATTTGAAATTAAACACAAAGTTCATGAAATGGAAGTTTTCACCAAATATACAGATTTATATAAACTTTTCTGAAATTTATTTTTTAGACCAGCTACTTATAAATATTTTAAACAAAATATAGGTTTTTATACAAGATTTATATAATACTTTGAAAGTAAATAGAAATAAAACAGTAGCACTTCAGGCTGTGGTTGTACAATGAACACACACACACTTTACATAAAAACAACAAGGTTACTGGAAAAGCATCGTGTAAATATCTGACCACCACAATAGTTTCAAATTAGTTCAGCACAACAAACATGGTTTTCATATGTTGGGGAAATGTTCAAACTCTTTTTTCCTTTTGTAGCCAAAACAAGTGGTTTCATTTGTGTGAAACTTTTGTTCTCCCTTTGATATGTAATATGCTCAGTTTATTTTAACTGAAATTTCATATCTTTTTGCATTACCATTCCTCATTTTCTGTGTCCGTAAGCACATTACCACCGTAGATTCTCTGCACATTTGCTGTCGGGAGTGTGATTTTAGACTTTCATGTTTTTAAAACGGTCTGATCCTGCCACAAAATCTGTTTTACTGGCAACACTAGGCTTGCTGCAGCAACACTTGCCCATTATCACGTCTTCCACCAGATTGTATAAAAGCCATTTGAAGTTTGATAGCCAACTAGTCTGGAACTTTCGCTTTTCCACCCCACCCCGTGCCTTTTGACTTGGAATGAGAGATACGCCTTTCAGACATGGTGTTGTGCTTTTGGATTCACCACTGCACTCTCACTGCGTTTTTGATTTCTTTTGCACACGATACTAAAAAAAGTATTCTGCTCAGACAGGGAGTTAGATTGCTTTGCAACCATTTGTGTCAATACACACATGCTAACGTTACACGTGAATGCGAGTGTGTAATGTAGCACCATAATTTGACAGAGTGACCGCAGCCCAAAAAAAAAAAAATATGGGAAGTGAAAATATAAACGTTTAATAGTTAGTGGCTAATGGCACATGTTTTGTAGTCGCCTATCATAAAACTTTGTCTTATATACAGTACTTCTGCCACCGGATTATTTTCACACTATCAGGTATTTTGAGCTGTGAATGTAAAACTAAAAAAAGTTAAATGAATAAATACAAAAACACATTATTAGGTTTAGTTTTTCAAGAGTTGGCTGACTGTCTTCACATACTTACCTGTAGTTCAGTAGAGACATTACCAACTCAGGAATTTTACAAGATTTGTATCACTTTGTTCTTAAAATCCTTTGATTAGTCAGCAACATTATCTTGCATGTTGACCTTGTCCATCTCTCATTCAGTGCTGTTTTATTTTCATAAACGATTTCTCCTATGTGGAGTGGCAGGTGAATTATTGTCAACAAAATGCAGACACCTGAGAAATAAACTGAAATGTTACTCACTCATGATTTTTCTGTCCAAATGGTAAAAGATTTGTTGACCAGCACATTCCAACCTCATGTGTTTGAGTTACGTTTTGATATATAAGAAGCACAAAGAAATGCGGCAGCTCACCATAATGGACATCAGATTCATGCAGCCTGGAATTTAGTTTAGCGTGTACTGCTGTATTTGTTTCTGTGTACATAGTGTATCTTGGGTTCAGTCAGAATTACAACTAGCATGCCATTGTTGGCATGAAATGAAAATCTGAAATTCTGTAAGGGATTATCTACAGTGCATCCGGAAAGTATTCACAGCACATCACTTTTTCCACCTTTTGTTATGTTACAGCCTTATTCCGAAATGGATTAAATTCATTTTTTCCCTCCGTATTCTACACACAACACCCCATAATGACAACATGAAAAAAGTTTACTTGAGGTTTGTGCAAATTTATTAAAAATAAAAAAAACTGAGAAATCACATGTACATAAGTATTCACAGCCTTTGCTCAATACTTTGTTGTTGTACCTTTGGCAGCAATTACAGCCTCAAGTCTTTTTGAATATGATGCCACAAGCTTGGCACACCTATCCTTGGCCAGTTTCGCCCATTCCTCTTTGCAGCACCTCTCAAGCTCCATCAGGTTGGATGGGAAGCATCGGTGCACAGCCATTTTAAGATCTCTCCAGAGATGTTAAATCAGATTCAAGTCTGGGCTCTGGCTGGGCCACTCAAGGACATTCACAGAGTTGTCCTGAAGCCACTCCTTTGATATCTTGGCTGTGTGCTTAGGGTCGTTGTCCTGCTGAAAGATGAACCGTCGCCCCAGTCTGAGGTCAAGAGCGCTCTGGAGCAGGTTTTCATCCAGGATGTCTCTGTACATTTCTGCAGTCATTTTTCCCTTTATCCTGACTAGTCTCCCAGTTCCTGCCGCTGAAAAACATCCCCACAGCATGATGCTGCCACCACCATGCTTCACTGTAGGGATGGTATTGGCCTGGTGATGAGCGGTGCCTGGTTTCCTCCAAACGTGACGCCTGGCATCCACACCAAAGAGTTCAATCTTTGTCTCATCAGACCAGAGAATTTTCTTTCTCATGGTCTGAGAGTCCTTCAGGTGCCTTTTGGCAAACTCCAGGCGGGCTGCCATGTGCCTTTTACTAAGGAGTGGCTTCCGTCTGGCCACTCTACCATACAGGCCTGATTGGTGGATTGCTGCAGAGATGGTTGTCCTTCTGGAAGGTTCTCCTCTCTCCACAGAGGACTTCTGGAGCTCTGACATAGTGACCATCGGGTTCTTGGTCACCTCCCTGACTAAGGCCCTTCTCCCCTGATTGCTCAGTTTAGATGGCCGGCCAGCTCTAGGAAGAGTCCTGGTGGTTCCGAACTTCTTCCACTTACGGATGATGGAGGCCACTGTGCTCGTTGGAACCTTCAAAGCAGCAGACATTTTTCTGTAACCTTCCCCAGATTTGTGCCTCGAGACAATCCTGTCTTGGAGGTCTACAGACAATTCCTTTGACTTCATACCTGGTTTGTGCTCTGACATGAACTGTCAACTGTGGAACCTTATATAGACAGGTGTGTGCCTTTCCAAATCATGTCCAATCAACTGAATTTTCCACAGGTGGACTCCAATTAAGCTGCAGAAACATCTCAAGGATGATCAGGGGAAACAGGATGCACCTGAGCTCAATTTTGAGCTTCAAGGCAAAGGCTGTGAATACTTAAGTACATGTGCTTTCTCAATTTTTTTTATTTTTAATAAATTTGCAAAAATCTCAAGTAAACTTTTTTCACATTGTCATTATGGGGTGTTAAGTGTAGAATTCTGAGGAAAAAAATGAATTTAATCCATTTTGGAATAAGGCTGTAACATAACAAAATGTGGAAAAAGTGATGCTCTGTGAATACTTTCCAGATGCACTGTATATCTAATACTTCTCTCCTGAGCCCTAGAGATCCAGTGAATGGCAGCTTTGGAAGCTACAGAACACATTCAAAGCAAAATCACCTTGTCATGCTGTCACTATCAGCTCCTGAAGAACTGTCACTATTATCACACAGTAAATCGCTTTTTATTTCATACGCTTCATGCACCCTTATCCAGCATGCTCTGTCACTGCAAATGATGTGTGAACACCTGCCCTCCGTCACCAGCCACTATTCACTGGATGAATATATGTGGGTGGCTCGTGGTGGATGATTTTCTGTTTTAGAGTTAAATGTTACAAGGGTTAAAGACTAACAGCAGGAATATTTATTCAAAAACCTGAAATTCTTGTTAACATATTTTGATTAATTTCAAGACCGCTGGTCCTTGACCAGTTGTCATGAAAACTAAAAATATTTTTAGTAAATTATTTTATTTCAGTTAGTCTTTTCAGCTACGTTAATAGTTTCTTTTAGTTTTAGTTTTTCATTTTGGTTTTATTTTATTTCAGTTTCTGAAATTGTTTTTTTATGAATTGTTTCAATTTTGATTTTAGTTTTCGTTAACTATAATAACCTTGGTGTACACAAGATAATAAATCTGAAATAAGCGGATTACACTGTATATCAAAGCAGTGCCTTACATTTTTATAAAAAGATAGTGTCATTGTCCTTCTGCATGTACATTGGAAGCTCGAAATAATAATCAGCACTATGCAAATTTTTCTAGCATGTTGTTTCCAGGCTTGATCAGAAAGACAAAATATGTATTACAGTCAAATCACAATAAAAAGCAACAAAGTAAGATTTTTTCAATAACGAATGCTGAGTTGCTTTTTTGCTCAGAAGACAGTAGAAAGAGAAAAACTGTGGACGTGAGTAAAGGTAATTAGTAACTCCTAGTTTTCTGTTGGTAGACATTTATTCAAATCCATTTTATGATGAAGCAGATCTAATTTTAGAGTTTTGTGCCAAATACAGCATTGTGATTTATAACTATTTTAAATGAACTTGGAATTAATCACCTTTGAGTCACAGTAGTAACATTATCAAATACCGCTATGTGTGCTGATTTGCAGCACAATGTGAGGCAACAAGACTAATTCCAGTATCTCAGGCTAAAACACCCATGCACCTTTCCCATACAAC